>NC_065548.1:27117657-27736560 GCF_022605725.1 Anthonomus grandis grandis | reverse complement strand
TTTTAAATACATTTTAAGGCCGGACCTGTGCAACTTTTCACGCTTGAGTGGCTGTGACTGAGGTCAGAGGTCTAACAAAATAGTACGTGGGCGCATGTAGTCAAATTTTACGAATGAAATGTATACATTCTTTAAAAAATGCTTAAAACATTTATTTATTTAATGAAATGATTAAATATCAAAGATTACACATCAAAGATTCTAATAGATCTCTGAACTGAACTATATATACAACGATGTTATATTAAATTTAAAAAAAATATTGTGTTTTAAGGGGATCAATATTACAAGTTTGCTTGAAAACTTTTAATAGATAAGTCACGCACCATAAATTCCTTTTTGAGACACAGATAAAGTTGTCGAAGAATACATAAGTTGATACTGCGTCATTTATGTCAATATGAAAAAAATTACATTTGAGCCTAAGTTGTTAATTTTAATGTAGAAGTACTACCTGTTCCCAAAAACCGAAGAGTTATATTAAAATAAGAAAAAGTCCTGCTGACCTTTGCATCTTTTTAAGCTACATAGGACCTTCAGTTCTCAATTCAGTAAGCAACTTTTCATGTACCTGTAGAGTAGTTCTACGCTGAATCTACTTTGTCACTTAACATTTTCTCCCCTTTTTACTATATTGTTCTTTGGTTCTCTTTTATTTTTTTCAATTAATATTACAACTACCACAGCAGTTACAGATTTTTTCACATTTTGTAAAAATCTATAGTGTACACGGAATCATAAAAATCAAGCTGGAGTGAAATTGCCAAGAGCAATTTCCTAAATTAAATTTGCGAACAACTAAAAAATAATGTAGACAAATAATATTAATAATAATCTTTATTTAGCATAAAGAAAGCTACATAAAATTATAATACTTTAATCAACCCAGTACATTATAACCTACTTTCGTTAGCAGGAGTAACATATATAGATTTAATATATACGTGGGTCATTGCAAATCGATGATTTGACAAAACAAGTTATTGTAAACGATAGAATTATAAAATCGCATAGCGGCAATGACGACACCTGTATCTGGGTCAAGTCGTGGCCTAGTTGAATTGGGTTCAATGGGGGTCAACCCGCGGTGCCCCGGTTTCTTTCAGGAACCACAGCATCCCGGTAATGAGCAAGTACTCGCAGCAAAAACTATCATAAGTTACTTGCAAGTGGAACTATTCTACAAAAAATGTAAATGTAATTGTAATACATACAATTAGTAATCATCTCAAATCAGAAAACCAAAGGATCTTCAGGAGAAGAATCTAACTAGAGCAGCCGTAGAAGCGATCTTTATTTATATTTACAAACTTCACACATCGAACCATTGAAATGTTGTTAACATAGTTGGTTTTATAGATTTTTATATGGAACAAATTCCCAGGGTACAAAAGTCCACCCGGCACTTAAGTTTCATAATACCAACCCATTGACTAAAATATTTACACGCTTCATTAAGTTGACTAGACCATGCTCATCAATAATTATCCCGAGATTTAGTCCATAGGACGAATTTATTTTTTGGTCCTTTAAAGAAGCTGTATTTACAATTACACGAGATATTAAGACTAACAGCATCATTCTGCAAGTCTTTTTCATTAGTCTGCAAAAACCAGGGATACCCTTAAGTCGTCAGATATAAAATTTGAAATTTTTACTCTCAATAGTAGCTTCTAAACTAGTCAATAATAAGGTCTCTGAACCGTGTAGCTCTCAGCTTTGCCAAAAGCATTTCGTGGTCCACTCTGTTAAAAGTCTTACATATGTACGTGTAACTATATCCACCTGAAAGCACTTGAGAGCTCTCAATAAATCAGACTGACGCAACAACAAATTAATCACTGTAGCTTCCCTGCGTTACACCATCATTGGGATAGCTTGATTGCAAACACGTACGCTTCTAAGAATATTTTTGATCTTTAGAAATAATTTGCTAAGCAATTGAAAAAAATGCCCAACTAAAACTGTCCTATAAGTGCTGATCCCAGAACACCTAAATCCACATGGCACAAACATCGTTTTTACTCTTAAATCCACTGAAATATTCGTGCTATCAGGATTAAAGCTTATTATTTAATATCCTATTTGCTTTCTAAAATTTATGTTTAAAATTTTATTTCTACACATAGTATTTATTTATGATAAATATGTCTATTTCAATAACACTAATAGCGTTCATAAATGAACTTTGTATGTTTTTATACATTTTAAGTTATTATGACTTTTCCAAGATAAACAAATAAGGTGATAGAGAAAACTGCTGTAATTTATAGACTTCCAATTAAAGTATTTGATAATAACTATACTTATATTTCCATTTTCACAGTAAGTCAAATTTAATAGAAAAGATGCCTTGCCAAGCCTACAAAGCATTTTTATTCCTCCTAGTTATTTTAGTAGGATCTCTAATTATGCTTTTAATCTATGGTGGAAAACAGTCATTAAACGGAAAAAATGATTCATTAATTCTAGTTCACGTGGTAAGTTTATCAATCAGAGCCTATATAGAAGAAAATATTTCTGATTTTTAGCTTATGAGACACGGAGAAAAGAATCCAGACAAATCTAGTTTGTATCTATCTAGTCCTTATTATAACGAATCATTTTATCCAGATGGATATGGTCAACTCACTAAAGTAAATATTTTTACACCTAATATATATTAAATTTACATGCAAAACTTTTAGAAAGGCCGATATCAAGTGTACGAATTGGGCGTGGCTTTGCGACAAAGATACAATAACTTTTTAGGAGATATCTGGAACATAAAACATGTAGATGCATGGTCTACATCATATAATAGAACTAAAATGTCCTTACAGTTAGCTTTGGCTGGTTTGTTTCCACCTAAAAGCTCACAGTCTTGGGTATTAAATTGGTTGCCCATTCCATTTAATTTTTTACCATTTCAACAAGATAAGGTAAAAATGGAAATTTTGCACTAAGAAAAATTTGTTCTAAATACATTTTCAGGAACTACTTCCATACTATGCCTGTCCAAGGTATGATAAGTTAACCAAAATCCTCTACCAAAGACCCGAGATAAAACAATATCTTCAAAGGTACAACAAATCGTTTGAAATTCTGGCGAATCATACCGGATTACAAATAGACGTGACAATTGGGTTCAATCAATATACCGGGTTCAGGATTCTTGTAAGAACTTAATGCGGGGTTATTTTGCAAAAATATTCAATAATATCATAGTTTAGGATGAATTAGGGTTTCCATTGGAAAGTTGGATACCAGAAATTTACCCTGAACCTTTACATTCTATGGTAATAGATATGTACTATCTTATGACCAATACTACTGAGCTGAGAAGAATAATATCAGGTATTCTAATTGCAAATTGTTTTAAGTTACTAATTATTAAGTAATGGTCTTTATAAGTGATTTTCCTTGTTAAACAAATTTTAGGTTTTTTACTGAAAAGAATTGTCACCACTTCTCAAGAAAAAATCACCAATAAACTTGTGCCGCCTGAAAGAAAAATGTTTATTTACTCCGTACATGAAATGAATATAGCCACAATGCTTCTAACATTAGGAACACAGACGCATTTGTCAGAAATACCACCATGTGGCTCTTACCTCTTGATGGAGGTGCACAAAATTGATGGAATCTATGGGATTAAAGTTAGTATCTTAAATTACCTAATAGCTGATATTTAACTTATTTTTCTCAAGATATTTTATGAGAACTACGGAAAGAACTCTCCAGTCCAATTAAAAATTAAGGGTTGTGACCATTTTTGTCCCTTTGATGAGTTTTTCAAAATAACTAAAAGGTTTTTGCCAGAAAGTGATGAGGAATGCTATTGTGTTGATGATTAAGAAATATATTATTCTGGTCATAAAAAGTAGTTTTAAGATTTAAAACTTTGTATTTTTGTTCAAATAAAATCAACATTGTTTAAATATTTATGGCAATTTATTTAGCTATCTACCTAAATATGTACACTATTTTTTAATCAAACAAAATGGGTAAAACACTCTTTTTGTAATTTGCTGGTAGGACATCCTTCAACTCTGTTTTATCCAACCATTTAAAATCTGCATCTTTTTGGTTAATTTCTCCTGATTTATATCTTGCAAAGTAAATAAAAATCTACATAAAAAAATATTAAAAAACGTAATACTTTAAATACTTTTTTGATCACTTACTTTTGCCCCAACACTATCCTCACTCCTCACAGCCTTTGGATACTTATATTTATAAAATCCACAAGGTGCATTTCCAAAAATATGAGCCTTTAAGTCTTTTCCACATTTCTCTTGTAATACTCTATCAGCACATTGCCTAAGGGTTTCACCTTCTTCCCTTTTGGCCTGAGGAAGCACATACATATCTTTATTCCCAATTTTTTCCTTTATCACACAAACTAAATGTTTGTCTAGTTTTCTGTTCACTGTTTTAACATTGCCTGATTTATCCGAATCTAAAATCCAAGTTTTTCAAACAGTCCGGTTGTGAGACAAAAAAATGTACCTGTAAATTTATCAGCAGGTTTAAACTTAATAAATTCTTCCTTCCAGGCATCTATTAAATCTTGCGTGGTATTTTTGACAATCACTTCAAGTTCCTCGAGTTCTTTTTTGTTTGATGCCGCGTTCCTGTAAAAAAAATACTTGATGAGTATTAGAGTTTTTGCAGATAAACTTTGTGATGTGCCCATTATCTTAGCTTCTGGTGATTTTCTACTATTTATTTATATTAAAATCTATAAAAAAAACATTACATATAATAATTTTACAGTGGAATCTTGAGAATCATTTAATATATTTTACTAGAAAAATACATCTTTCATTAATAGAAGTTCAGAATTTTTATTTTTAAGCTATTAGTTTTAAATAAAAATAAAAGAATAGATCAATAATAGCAACCTGGAATGAGTACCATTCATTTTTAAAAGGTAACACCAGTTTTTCTACTCTACCTCAGTGTGAACATCATATTCTGAAATAATAAGCAAGATATATGTATAATCTTTATAACCATATTAAACTAGGTAATAGTATTATTTTTTTTGAAAATCGTCTATTTAAACAAATTTGATATAATAAACTTAAATGTAAAAAAAATCTTTAAAGTTATTTATTGCATAGCTCTAAAGCTAGCAATTAATATTATTTGATTTCAATTTTCTAACAAAACCATTATAGTTATTTATTTCTTTTATAGAATTTGGTAATTCTGTTTGTAATTGTTAAATGTTTTAATTGCATCCATAATGGAGTACTTAAACCTATTGTCGTCCTAATACTAACTTGTTTGATATAACTATAAGAAGTTGCATGTTAAACCTAATATTTATGTTACTTTTTTTGTTGATCATGAAGAATTTTATATGCCATTTTACATTTTTCAATTTCTAATATTTTTTGTAACCTTTTTAAGTTTAGTTCAGTATAAATTACATCTGATTTCATCAAATTTTGTTTTGTAATATTTGTGCTTTATGAAAATTTGATTCAGCACACATACCCCAGATTGGCAAAAGATATCTGAAGTGGGTTCAACAGAATGCATTATAAACTTAAGCAGATTTACTTGTATTTTGATTTATTCAAAAACAGCCGCTTCATGTAAGTATTAAGGTGGTTATTAATGAAATTTTAGTGCATCTACATCGGTTCCTTTGTAGCATAAAAGAGTGTTGTCAGCAAAATTAAAATATCATGCCCATATAAAGAGTACAAGCACATGTAGTATACCTGTGGCATACTACATGTGCTGGAAAGCCCTTCACTATTTGTTGACAATTTTTCCAACAGTTTTTCAATGCTTTCTACATCGAACGCTTTTCTCAAGTCAATGAAGTTTTGGTTTAATTCATCAATGATTTTTGATAATTCTTGATCATTAATTTAAGCTAAGATATTTTTAGTTATTTTAGTTACCAAAAAATTCTCAATTTTATTATTAATTTCAGTTTTTAGGTCTTCGAGATCAATTGAGCCACCAACCCGAGCAAAATATTTATTTATAGTTTTAACTCTATCCAATTGGTTATTTATAATTTTGTTGTGAACTAGTACAGAATCAGTTTTTTTACATTCTTTCCTGCCAAATTTGTTTAGAAAGACTTGTTTTTTGACACTTTAATTTTGTTACTTTCTTAATTTAGGCTAGATATTGGTCCTCAGGATGATTGATCTATTCTTAATATATATTGTCCCTTTATTTTATTAACTTAAGAATTTCATCATTTAATCAAGTGTTATTTGATCAAACTCTAATTTTTTTAGTGTACTCAGACTTACGTTGCTGCCACATTTGTTGTTTTTCCTAAAAAGTTTTTAATCATTAGATTTAATTTCAGAATTTACTTTTCGTTTATAAATTTGTTCAGAATAATGTTAGGGATCATTCATTTTGCACTAAATTATAATCAGTAAAAACATGATCTATGAGAGGGACCTAGGTACCATGAAAACTCTCTGAAACTGGTGGCATATTCTTCACCCATTGTATTATAAATTTTAAAATTGTTTACTGCTACAAAATGTTTATAGTTAATTGTTGCTTGAAAATTGTCCAACAGATTAACATACATATCTTCTACTATTTAGTGGGTTTAGGATGTTTAAGTGTTAGAGATTCTAAATATTGCAAAAAATAGTTAATGCTTAGAGAGCTACACAACACTTATTTTTAGATTTTAAATAGTACATACAGTTTTTTCCTAAAACAGTTATTTTATTTTTAGAGGACAATCATTGACATAATAATAATAATAATAATAATAATATGAAGGCAAAGATTAGCTACAAGCTACTCTTTACCTTTAATAAAAAAAAAACTAAAAAAATTAATAAATTAATAAAAAAAATAATAATTGCAACTATACTTTTTATTAGCATCAGATGCATTCTCAAATAACAGCTAATAATTAATACTCCAAGGCTCAAGGCTTTTGTGTGTAAACTAAAATAATACAAAGTACAGATCCAACCCTTAAGGACCCATATCAAATATGAAATCAAATGCTTCTGGCATTGATGACATCACATTGCAAATGCTGAAAAGTTGTCTTCATTGTTTTCCATGTTACACATATAAATTGCTGTCTTGAGAGGGGTTATTTTCCAAGTAACTGGAAAGATTCTCTGGTTTATCCTTTGCTAAAATCTTCAGATCCTAAAACTTTTCAAGATTTGAGACCAGTAAGCTTGTTTCCCATTATTTCTAAGATTTTAGAAAAAGTAGTACATGCTCAGATAACAGAATATTTTATAACAAATAGGTTTTTTCCAGTACAGCAGTCAGGCTTTCGGGCAAATCATAGTACAACTAACTCTTTTAAATATAACTGACAATATTGTCAAAATACTAGATTCGAAAAAGGCAGCAATTTTAGTTCTATTAGAACTACTCATGATTTAATGTGTGCAAAACTATCTTTTTATGAATTTGATGATGCAGTATGCCATTTCTTTGGGAGTTATTTAAAAGGCTGCAGGCAGTTTGTCAAATAAAATGGAGTTACCAAGAAATATTATCTGTGATGTACCCCAGGGATCTATTCTTGGGCCCTTGTTATACATATTATCTATACAGCTGATATATTCTCAAGTTCGTCTCTCTTTCATATTCAATCACACTCTGAAGGCACAGAACTATTGCTTAGCTTTGATCTTGCCTACCCAGAGGAACCGGCTCAGCTCTTAAATCAAGACTTGAAGAGAATCATTACATTTTCGAAGCAGCACAATTTAAAAATTAACTGGAACAAGACTGAATTATTACTTTTTTGACCAGAAAATAAGAGAAAAAAATCTCTTAAATCGCCTCTCTATAAAAATTGATGAGAAAATATTGGTATTTACAAACTATGGTCGAAACTTGGGCTTATATATTGATGTAAGTTTACCTTTTGAGCAACACATTTCAACCCTATTAAAAAAAGTTATGTGAAAATGAAAATGCTATATGAAAATAGACATATAATAAATTTTAAGACTGGAAAAAAATTATGTGAATCACTAATCATGTCAATATATTCTTATTGTTTTATATTATACTAACCATTCTTGCTGTAACTAAAAAAAGAATTCAATACATCCAAAACATTTGTTGTAGATTCATATATAAATTGAGAAAATTTGATCATTTTTCTGCTAGTATTAAGGCATTGGGTTCGCTCAAATGTGAAAATAATTATGTTTATAATTTTATATTATTTCATTGAAAACTGATTGGTAAAAAAGAACCTAGTTATTTATATGAAAAGTTTACTTTTAGGGATGCTGTACATAGTCATAGTTTAAAAGATTAAAAATTATTAAACATGCCTCAGCATAGAACATCATTGTTTCAGAGAGGGTTTACCTACAATTCAGTTATTTTTAGTTTTTTTCAGCAATATTTGTTAGAACTTCAGTAATTTAAATATTTTTATTCACTTTTATCTTTCATTGATTAGTTGTAAATCACACTATATATTTTTGTTTTTGTTTTATTTTTATTTGGTATGATTGGTTAAGTGGAGGAATTGCCACAAGGTTAAACTTTGCCAGTTGTGCCCTTCATAGTGTGCACAAAATTATATTCTAATAATATTGTATTCGCTTATGAAGTTATTAATTAAGATGTTATTTATTTATTTATATGGTACATAAAGGCTTGGATTGGATCATATTAATTCAGTTTCTTATTCTAAATAAAAGAATGAACTAAAAGAATGGTTCTGCCATTATTAGAGCTAACAATAAAATTCCTTACACTACAGATTGAATGGATCTATGCCACTGTGCATTTTTGATACAATATTAGGCAAAAACTTCCTTACTTATGCAAATCTGCAATTGCATAAGTAAAGAATATTATTTATGATTCTGAAACTTACTTTTCACGTTCTAAATTAATTTCAGTCTCATTTCTTAAGCTTCTTTCATATTCTACGGCAGCAATGTAGTCTTTGAATTCCTTTTCTAAGTCAGTTAACTCTGGTGCTATGACAGGCTTTCTTTCTACAAGCACTGCTGTTAACAGGTCCCACTTTTCTTTTAAACACCCTGTGGTTTGTATATTAGCTAAAAAATTAGAAAAACATGTGATAACTACAGATATAATTTTCATAAGAAAACTTTTGCTATAAAGAGAATTTATTTATTTGTTTGAGAAACTTATTTTTAGAGATGCTCTACATAGTTGTGGCCTTATGTATAAAAAATTCTAACTCTGCCTTAATACAGAACCACACTGTTTCATGTATAAATATGTCCTTAACCATAATAAATTGCCCTTACAATTTGAAATTTTTAAAACAATTTTTTTATGACCAGTAAGTATGTAAGTTTATTACATGGATTCGGTTAGAAGATTTTTGTGTAATTATTGGTTTCTTCTTTAATGGTTTAATTGGTTAAGTGGAGTTCTTATGTTTAAACTTCGCCAATTGTACGCTTTTTATGTCAAAAGAGAACAACGCAATATGTTAAATGTTAATCCTTTATTGTAAAAATTAAATAAAGATGATATTTATTATAAGCTTATATATAAATATTTTACTGATTAGGTTTAAACATTAGAAATAAAATTACATACCTTTGCTGCTATATATAATATTTTTGGTGTTTTTTACTAATTTAATCGAATTTTTAAACATTTTAAAAAAGAATTTGTAATAGCGATTAGCGAAACCAGCAATTATACGTAAAGTGAGGTTATGTTCGAATTGTTATGCTTGTGGTGTCATCTGTCAAAATCAGTTTCTATCCAGAGGCGCGCACGCAATGAATATTTTTCATAATTATCTTTTAATTTGTAATATTATTATGTTTCTTGTACACTTATTTGAGTGTTTTGCTGCTTTTTACACTTAAAATTTTTTTTACTGTAAATATTCATACTTTAATAGTTTATGTGTGATCCTTGTAGCCTTTATTCGTTGAATAAATAAATATGAAGTTAATGCTTGGAGTTCTTTAATATTTTAAATAATTTTTTCACTGATTGTTTTAAATATTTTACTCAATAGTAACAATATCGATATGGTTCATAAGCTCTACGTATATATTACATATATCTCTATGATAGTCACAACGGGGGTGTAACTCAGTGGTAGAGTGTCCGCTTCGCATGCGGAAAGTCCTGGGTTCAAATCCCAGCTCCTCCATGAAACTTTTTTTTTCTTTAACGTTACTCCGATCGGCAAAACTCATTTTTATTCCATAAACAAATAAGTTCCAGACTCCAGAATGTCGAGATTTGAGGAAAGGCCTGGGATATTCCAGATTTAGGGACTCGTTTATCAGGAGCAAAGAACGTGGAAGAGGTGGAAAGCGTTTTAACCGTGCACCCCTATATTAAATGTTATATTGATATGGCTTGGGACACAGGCGGTTGGTGGCTTTTCCCTCGCCCTTGTATGTATAAATAAAGGGTGGATATGACCACTCCCTATTTTACTTGAGTATATAGTTTTCTTTACTTTTCGTTATGTTTGGTATCAAATGAAATAAGTTAAGCAAAAAATAATTAATTTTTTTCCTATATTCAGATTGTTGAATATGGTTTATGAGAAAATTGTTTTAACGACGTCGTTACATCTACATTTGTTCTTAAAATGGCTTTTTTATTTATTTTAGGTCTAAAAAATTCTTTGCCAATATTGTGCGGTTACAAAACCACTATTTTAATCAGTAACCCTTTTGGACGTTATTTGATTATTGGGTTAAATATAATAATATATAATATTTTATTTTGCTTTTTATGTTGTTTACATTCTTTTGGTTTTATTTCTAGTTACATTGATTTAATGTTGCTTTCGAATCACAATAAAGGTTATAGTTTTCACATATACATACTAATACATACAGGGTGTCCCAGCGAAAACGAAACAGAGCTATTTTCGGTATGAAAAAAAAAATTTTTTTCAAAAATCTCGGACACGTCGATTTTATTTTTGAGGGGTACAACTTTTCCTTACCAAGGCACCCTCATACCAGCAACCCCCTTCGAGGGGGTGGATTCACCCCTAAAATCCTAAATGGAAAGAGGGGTCGTATGATACCTTATTTTAAAGGTCTTTTAATTCTGAATATAACTGCCAAAGAATAACTTTGTAGTAAATATAACTTTGAAGTGGCTAAAATTAATTCTCTGGATAAAACAGCTTGTCAAAATTGCGGAAACGGCGAAAATGAAAAAGGTATTATGGACTCTTTTTTGGATAATATTTTTTAAAGAACAAGGAAATCCTATTTTCGAAGGGGTCACTTATTAATTAAGAGGCCACCTAATACCTGGAATCCTTTACGAGGGGTTAAAAGCACCCCTTAAATCTTAAACAGAAAGAGGGATCGTGTTATACCTTATGTTGAAAGCGTTTTCACTTTAAATTTAAATGGTGACTTCTGAGTGACTGATGGATTTCTTCTGGATGTGAAAGCCAAATAAAATTCTGGAAAAAATGCTTTAAATAAACCTTCATGCCTAAAACCCTTTCTTACAATTTTTTTTATTGGATCATTAAAACATGATTAAAAATTTATTAGTATTGTTAATATTATTGTTATTACACCTTATCAGCATATCATAAATAAAAACAAAATACCAAATAAAATGCAAACACAAGTATCTGAAGAATTTATTTAGCTTGCTAAATATCATTGGTACTTTTTTCATAAAGCAGCATTTATTTAAATAGTTTAAAATCATTACCCAGTCTTTTACGTGTTGAAACACTGTTAGCAATGGTTTATTCTACTAATGGTTTATTCTACTACTATGGTTTAGTTTATGGGTTGAGATGATAGAGTTTTTCTTTCGTTATAACAATTGTGCCAATAGAACGGTACAAGAATTTAATGACCTTCATCCAGAAAAACGAGTCAACAGAAAATACGTTCTAGAAATAGTTGCTAAATTTAGGGAATCTGGCAGTGTCTTAAATAAAAAGCGTTCAAAATGCTGTTGTTGTCAATGAAGCAATGCAAATAACTGTCCTAGGTCAACTTCATGCCGAGCCAGGAATAAGTGTCAGAAAATTGGCGACGAGTACAGGAGTAAGCAAAAGTAGTGTTCATAGGATACTTAAGCATAATAAATTCCATGCTTACAAGATTCATCTGGTGCAAGAACTGAATGAGGACGATTTTGACAGACGAGTGCAATTTTGTGAATCGCTTAGTGATATGATAACTGTTAATCCGCGTCTTATTTACAACATTTGCTTTTCAGATGAATGTACCTTTTTTCTTAATGGCAACGTAAATCGTCATAACTGCCGCTACTGGTCAAATGCAAATGCGGGCCAGTTTCGTGAAGTTCATACCCAGTTCCCTGAGAAGTTAAATGTTTGGGCGGGAATCTTGGGCGGCTCCATTATTGGTCCGTTTTTTCTGCCCGGAAATTTGAATGGAGAAATGTACCGAGATCTCTTGGAAAATGCCGTATATCCAAGAATAGTAGAAATAATGGAAGGCGGAAATCATTCTGATGATGATCAAGTCGTTTTCCAAGAAGACGGAGCGCCTCCACATTATGCTGCTGGTGTGAGGCAATATCTTGATGAGATATTTCCTGATCGTTGGATTGGAAGGAGAGGACCTTTTATGGAATGGCCAGCTAGGTCACCCGATTTAACCCCATTAGATTTTTTTTATGGGGGCATTTAAAAACAAAAGTTTACCCTACCCAACCAGACACCCTAGAAGACTTACGCCAGAGAATTATAAATGAGTGTCAGATGATAACACCTGAAGTTCTACAAAACGTCAGGCATCTTTTTGAGCAAAACCTGTATTCCTGCATGGAAGTAGGCGGGGCACAATTTGAACATTTAATAAATTGACGTAATTTAAATAAACTTGTTTTATTTAAAAGACACAAAAGGAAAAGGGTAGGTATTTCTTATCTCTCCACTTTTACTGGCAGTAAAGATTGTATTTCTTGCTATTTTTATATCCACAAGATATCCATCAGTCACTCAGAAGTCACCATTTAAATTAGAGTAAAAAGGCCTTCAAAATAAGGAATGACACGACCCCTTTTTCTATTTAAGATTTAAGGGGTGCTTTCAACCCCTCCTAAAGGGTTCCAGATATTAGGGTGGCCTTTTAATTAATAAGTGACCCCTTTGAAATTAGGACTTCCTTATTCTTTTAAAAATATTATCCAAAACAGAGTTCAAAATACCTTTTTCATTTTCGCTATTTCTACAATTTTGACAAGCCGTCTTATCCGGATAAAAAATTTTAGCCACTTCAAATTTGGCAGTTATATTCAGAATTAAAAGACCTTTAAAATAAGGTATCACACGACCCCTCTTTCTGTTTAAGATTTTAGGGGTGATCCCACCCCCTCGAAGAGGGTTACTGGTATGAGGGTGCCTTGGTAAGGAAAAGTTGTCCCCCTCGAAAATAAAAGCGACGTGTTCGAGATTTTTGTAAAAATTTTTTTTTTTCATACCAAAAATACTTCTGTTTCGTTTTCGCTGGGACACCCTGTATAATAATATAATATAATACTATAATAATATACAGGGTGTCCGGAAGCTAGATGCAATCCTTTAAGGGGGTGATAGCTGACTTAATTTCAAACATTTTAAGCTAAATATGTGTAGGTCGAAATTTGTTTATACATTTTTTATGGCAATTTTTGCATTTTTCTCAAGAAATACCAAAATTTCACACTTAAACGGTAATAGAGCGCAAGTTTCAATTAGTATCGGAGTTTCAAAGTTTATTTTGTTTTGTCTAATGTGTATTAATAAAAATACGATCAATTCCAAGCTTCTGTGTAAACTTATAGAAAAAATAGAGACATTGAAACGCCCTTTATTTTTAGATATCACTCAAGATATGCCGATGCCTGGCCAATTCTCAGAATTATGGCCTCTTTTGTGCGGCAGGTCATGTAAACAAAAATTATTAGACTGAGACCTCTCATAAGCCTACTAAGCATTAGAGCCCCGATTGTGGGGTTATTTTAGGTTTTAATGTTAAATAAAACACAATTTTGTTTAAACTATTTATTGTTCATGTTCAAAATGCAATCCATTATTTCTAATACAGGCAAAAGCCCTTTTTGTTACTTCGGTGGTGGTTACTCTTATGGTCATATCTTCTTTCATCCTGTCAAATGCTTCATTTATTTTGCGAATCAACTCTTCTCTTGTTCCTATTTCGGTGGTGTATACAAGCTCCTTTGGCTCCTCCATATGAAAAAATCCATCGGAGTTAGGTCAGGCGATCGAGGAGGCCAAGGAAAGGTTCCGCCTCTACCGATCCAACCGTCCGGAAAACAGTCGTCTAAGTAATTCCTGACAGCTAAGGACCAATGCGATGGACAACCATCTTGCTGAAAGATTATTGGTCTTTCTCGTTCCAATAATCCAGCTTCGTCTAGAAGAACGGGGATATCATTTTGTAGAAAATCTAAAGAGTTGGCACCATTTAAATTCTCTGGTAGAAAATGTGGCCCAATAATAGTCCTGCCTATTACTCCGGCCCACACATTGACCGAAAATCTGTTCTGAAATGATTTTTGTTTTTTCCAGTGCGGATTTGCATCTTTGGCAGCCCATTCGTGGAGGTTGTGGAAGTTGGTAATACCCTCCCTGGAAAAAATTGGACTCGTCTGTCCACAAGATACTTCTTAAGAATAACGGGTCCTCGATGTCCATGTTCAATAAAAAGCGGCAGAACTGAATTCGTCTTGCAGGGTCGTCTTCTTGTAAGCCCTGCACCCCCGTACCATGAAAGCATAGAATAACCAGACAAATAGAAAAATACTCCAATGCATTGTAAATTGCACCTATTTGCGGACACCCAACTCGATCAGCTGGGACGGTAGTTGGGCGGCCAAGGAATTTCGCTCGCGATGCGAGCTGCTGAGGTGCCAATTTTCTTTTCTAGCGTGTCGATTTTGATTTGTCTGGTTATTCTATGATCATATTGAGTTGGGCGACTCACCGACCGGCCTTGTGTGATTATTTTGTTTTTGGCATGACTTGCATATCATAATATTGTCATGTGATAAAGCCCGCACTTTTTTTCCCTAAAAAAAGTGCGGGCCCTAAAAAAAGTCGCCTAAGGGGAGTAGTTTACTTTTTTTAGCGTTGTTAATTTTTGAAACAAAACAAAAATGTCTAGTCTTACGCGTTTTACGGGTGGCGATAAATGTTATTATTTAAATTGCGACAACCTTAGGCGGAAATGCAGTTAGAAAATGTTTTTAAGTTTGCTAAACATATGTACATATATTTGAATAGGTGTGCAATGAGGAAGTTGAATGAAAAACAAAATCGGTTTTTTAGTATTAAAAACCGAAGAACAAAGTAAAATAATCAATACGTATTTTTTTATTTTGCTTAAAACCGATTATTTCAAAAGAAATTCGAGTTTTTAGTTTTGTATATATAGATATACAAAGCATGGAGTGACGACATTAAACTATCGTCTTATGACGTCACAGGCACATTTCAAACCGCTGTAACTCTGTTAATTTTGGAACTATGAAAATAAGAGAAAACACGTGTTTATTTATTTTTCATTCCCTATCAAAATCAAAAATAAAAAAAAATTGATTGAAAAATTGGCGGCTGGGCGACATCTTGAGAAAAAATTTTAAATAGAAAGGGGGGTCGTGTGGTACCTCATTTTAAAGGTCTCAATGAGTACTTTATAACCCTGAAATATTAGACCTATATCTTAACTTGTTTCAAAATGGCGGCCTAATAAAAAAGTATTTTTTTTATTTTAACGTTTTACATTTTTATGATTTTTGAATAGGTAAAAATCAGTGTACGAAAATAAAAGCGTCACTATTTTATTTTGACATAAAAACGACAGTTCTAAATGTCAAAATAACACATAAGCGCCATCTTGAATAAATGCATTAAATAGAAATCTTGTGTTACCTCATTTAAAAGGTTTTATTGAGTACTTTTAATATTTATTACATGGACTCGGTGGACTCCGTTTTGACCTGTCTAAAAGTAACAGCCAAAAAAATACACTGTTGCGATTTTATTAACGTTTTTAATAATAATAGACAAATAATTTATAATTTTTGAATTTTGGATTTAAAGATTAACTTTTTGGTTTCTAAAGACTTACTGAACCGCCCTCGTATGTCACATTTCACGTTAAAGGTTATTGAACATTATTTAGACATTCGAAAAACCAAATAGCTATTAAAAAAACTCGAAAAAAAATTTAAAGATATTTTTCCTTAACCGGTAAATTACTCTTGTATCGGTCATTGTTAGATATTGTTTAGTGTGTTTGGCAGTTTGAATTTATTGTTTTTTTCAAAATGGTTAATTCTCGTCCATTGGAGAAAAAAGTAGAAGCAATTTTTATTTATGGAGCAACGCGTAATTTTCATGAGACTGAAAGGGTTTTCAACGAACGTTTTCCTGATCGTCCTATTTGCCGTAAATATTTAAGGGAACTTGTAAATAAATTTACAACTACTGGTACTGTCCAGGATAAAAAAAACGCCCAGGCCATATATCTATTTCAGAAGAAAAGCAAGTCCAAATAATTGGCGAAATAATAGAAAATCCCCAACATTCTACTCCAACTGTTGCTGATATCTGTAAAGTTTCAACTTCGACGGCATGGAGAGTTTTTAAAAAAAATAAGTTTCACCCATACAAGATCCAAATGGTCCATCAACTGACTGAAGATGATCCTGACCGAAGAGTGCAATTCTGTGAAATTATGGCAGAGAGAGTAGAAAGGCAATCTACGTACGTGCGCAACATTTGTTTTAGCGACGAATGTTCTTTTTTTAAATGGTAATGTCCACAGACAAAATTATCGATATTGGAGTGATACCAATCCACACATTTTTCGTGAAACCCGATCTCAGTATCCGCAAAAAATCAATGTATGGGCAGGAATATTAGGGAATCATATCGTAGGGCCGCTGTTTTTAGAAGAAAATTTAACAGGTGAATTATACTTAAATATGCTGGAAATTGCTATCGATCCTCTCATAACAGAAATTGTTGAGGCTAATGTACATGAATTTGACATGGAAATTACATTTCAACAAGATGGTGCTCCTCCGCATTTTGCCAGGAATGTGAGAAATTATTTAAATGATAATTATTTTGGTTGTTGGATAGGTCGTCGGGGTCCTATTGAATGGCCAGCTCGGTCACCAGATTTAACGTCGCTAGACTTTTTTTTGTGGGGATACCTAAAGCAAAAGGTATACGAAACAGAACCTGCCTCAATTTTTGAGCTACGACAAAGAATCACTAACATTTGTCAAAATATTGAGGCAGATGTATTTAAAAATGCTCGACGTGAATTTTCAGATAGGTTATTTATGTGTCAAGAGGTACAAGGAAATCATTACCAGCATCTTTTAAATTAAATATTGTTTTTCTTTTGATAAATTGTTTATTTGTCAATTGTAAATTAGTATTTCATTGTATTCTATTAAAAACGTTAATAAAATCGCAACAGTGTATTTTTTTGGCTGTTACTTTTAGACAGGTCATTGAGACCTTTAAAATGAGGTACCACACGACCCCCCTTTCTATTTAAAATTTTTTCTCAAGATGTCGCCCAGCCGCCATCTTGGAATTTACAACTACCTAGTTTACAGTGAAAAATAGTATCTATAGACCAATTTACTTATGCCAAGTTTCAAAAATTTTTTTTGACCCATTCAAAAAATAAATGGGGGGGGGACTTCAAAGAAAAGCACTATATGATTTCCACTATAAACGTAAATAAAAAATAAAACTAATCAAATAATCTACCCTACAAAAAAATGCGCGCTAATACAGATAAAAATATCTTACTGGGCGAATTTCTGATCATTCATCTGTAGCAGTAGTTTCATTTTGTAAAATTTAGCACAATCCGGCAACCGCTTCATCGCTTCGTCGAAACAAACCGGCGCGATTTTAAAATTTTACAATAAGGCTGGCCGACGACAGCGCCAAGTGCGGCGTGCGCCACGTCCCTTGGTAGGATTACGCGTCTACTCTCTCGTTAGCCTATGATGAAAGGGATACTGTCCATCTTTCTTCATGGTCGTCCACACCCTCCATCTGTAACCTCCGGAGTTTGGTAACCTCCGATCTGGATAACGTTCCTGGTACAAGCCTCGTGCCAAAGCTCCATTACTGTTAGCGCGTTCATATGTGAAGACAATGTCAGCGTACTCTTGGTTGGTAAATTCCATTTTACAATATTGTTTAATAAAACGGGCAGAAACTCGATTTAAAAAACAGTGGATGCAGTCAGTACGAAGTTGATAATCTTACAAAATTAGAGGCGAGAGTGAAACTAAACACCAAGAGGCTAAAATCACACGTTTTTATTTATTAAGCGAGTACCTAACTTGTAACCCCCACCCCAAAGTACCTACTAGGTACCCCTTACCCTACAGTATCTACTATTACGTACCTCTGCTTAATTTTGTTTTTATTACTTTTTATTTACCTGAATATTTACCTGAACTGTCCCATAATAAAAAACCAATCCAGTAAGTTTTGTTTACATGACCTGCAGCACAAAAGAGGCCATAATTCTGAGAATTGGCCAGGCATCGGCATGAGAGATATCTTAACATAAAGGGCAGAAGCTAGGCATATCTTTAGAGAGGTTTGAACGACGAAAGCATTTTCATAACAATTATTTAAACATAAAACAAAGCATTTTTATTTTAACTCCATATTTATTTTTTACGTTTCAATATCTCTATTGTTTCTAATAAGTTTACACATAAGCTTGAAATTGATCGTATTTTTATTAATACACATTAGACAAAACAAAATAAACTTTGAAACTCCGATACTAATTGTAACTTGCGCTCTATAACCGTTTAAGTGTGAAATTTTGGTACTTCTTGAGAAAAAAGCAAAAATTGCCATAAAAAATTTATAAGCAAATTTCCACTTACACATATTTAGCTTAAAATATTTGAAATTAAGTCAGCTATCACCCCCTTAAAGGATTGCATCTAGCTTCCGGACACTCTGTATAATATTATAATACTACTCCTATAAGACTATTCAAAATTAGTCTAAATATTTCGATGGGTAGGTCAAACATTCATTTTAAGTTAATAAATATTGTGCATATAAATATTAGAGGTCTAAAGTCTGATTTTAGCAATTTATTGGCATTTTAAATTTTTTTTTAATTTTATTTTGAATCTCATACATTAGAGTCTCTATCAGCTTCTGGCATTTTAGGTTATGCAACATATTATAATAATGGTGAGTCTAACAATTTTGATGGAATTATTATATACTCAAAGTCAAATTTGAATCCGAATTTTGTGAACTATAAGCTACCAACCTTAGAAGTTATAACAAAAATTACACTATCCAAATTTAATTATAATATACCTTTAATTGATCATAATTATTTACCTTTGATGTTAAATTTCTCAGATAAGTCCATAATTATCTAGTTCTAAATCATTCGATTCTCAAAAAAAGTTAAATTATATTAACATGAATCAATTAAACATTTGTGCATCTGAGGTAAAATGGATGCATACTTTAAGTTATACTCAACCAGAAGAAGCCACAAATTACTTACTAAAAGAACTCAA
This sequence comes from Anthonomus grandis grandis, assembly GCF_022605725.1. NCBI lineage: Eukaryota > Metazoa > Arthropoda > Insecta > Coleoptera > Curculionidae > Anthonomus > Anthonomus grandis. The sequence continues at coordinate 27,717,018 of NC_065548.1, read as the reverse complement.
TACAATAATAGAAAAATCTAAAAGTATAAGCAATTCATTTAAGAATAATTATTATAACAAATTCAAGCCGTGGAATTCAAATGGTATAATAAAATCGATAAAAAACCGTGACAAGCTAAAAAAAGTATAAGAACAAAAATACAGAAATCTAAAGAAGTCTAATTAACTATTATAAAAATAATTTGATTTCATAGAAAATTAAAAAGATTTGTAATTTGATAAACGGGGCAACAAATGCGCAAAAATCAAAAGGCATTATAACCTGCATAAAAGATTTAAAATATAACAAAATCTTCGAAGGGAAATCAATTGTTAGTTATGCAAATAATTTTTTACAAAATACAAACATGGGTTAATAAATGTGAGAAAAAATAAAGGATCCACCTATGTCTTTCCGATTGCCTAATAGAGCCCACCCTTCTCCATGTTTATAAAGTCAGCAGAGAGTAATGAAATTACAATTGCCGCCCTGGTTTGGACAATCTGACTATTAAAATGATTAAACAATTACATGTGTATTTAAAGCCCTTAGTTTATGTAATTAATTTGATTTTTAAAACAGGAAAAGTTCCAATACAATTTTCAACTACTGTAGGGTCACTCATAAATAAAGCGGAGACAAAGAAGACTGCCCAAGTGAATAAATTTTGTAACTACTATATTATAAATGTAAATCACATAATCTTTTAAACATTATATGTATGTTGCAATGCTGTATATTACAGACTCCAAAATGTCCTACGTATAGAGAGCAAAGTGTTCCTTTGTAAAAAACAGTGTTACATTAGCTGTCTGTTTTATCAGTATGTTAAAATTCTTTTATTTTATATATATAATAGATCTACAACATGTTTTTCTTGTTTATAGAATATAATGGTTTCATATTTAGTTTGGTACGTGTATGTATTTTTGTTCGTTAGGTGTTAGTGGTCTTAAATCTAAAAATTTGACCGTTTATTAACCTCACAGAAACTTGTCACTAATAAGACGTCCGCTTCCTTATTTAAAGTGAAGAATCCTGTATATTTTATTTTGTATACTGTATTCAGGTATATGGACAGGCTTGACTTTGTGTATAATGTCCTATACCTAAATATAGGTTATAATAGAAAAAAGTTATTTGCGTAACCAGAAGTGCTATCTTGGAGATATTTTAGCAGAGGTATTTCTTTTAACATCGGTACACACTCAAATTTTTAACATCATCATCACCGGACTAAACACTTAGTTTTGCTCATTACAAGCAAACAAAAACATGATATAAATATAATATGAATATGATAGAATATAAAAAAAATTAAAAACTTAACCCAATATAAAGAACATAGAAAAAAATTACTTATATTACAATATTGTTATTAGAAAAAACCTCATCATTATTAATTATTATTATTAATGTTTTTAAATACTTTCATCTACACCTATTTCACTATTTTTACCAGTAACTTAAATAATTCCCCGTCTCCCTTAAATTTTTTATCAGCTTTCTTTATATTTTTAGTAAATTTTGTAAACAGGTTTTAAATCTAATTTTAAATCTAAAGCTTTCTCGCTCAGGCTATTACCAGACTTACAATGTATGAATTGGTTTTCACCCCTTATTGCCAACACTCGTTCTAGTGTTGCTTGAACACTTGCTAGAAATCTTTGGGTTTTTATAAATTGTTATAAAATTAATTTTAATTAAAATTAAACGTATTACCTATAGAGCTCAATTTATCTCACCATCTATATGAATTCTAACATTCTGAACTAAGCGATCTAAAAAACATTACAGTTTTTACAAATTTTTATGCAAAACCTCAACATTGATACAAATATTTCTAACATTTTCTTGTCATAAGCAAATATGTTCTATGTTAAATGGAAGGTATTAAACTCTATTATTATTTGGTATTAAACTACATAAATTTGTATCTCTTTTTACGTTACATGTGGATGCCTGCATTAACTTTATTTCAATTGTATCTTCTGCTAATAATGTTGGTTCATCCTCTTCTGATATTAAGACTTGCGCCCTATCGCCTATGCTGACAAAGTAATTGCTAATTCTTGTGACATCTTTTAGGTTACCAGGGATTTCAAATGAAGCCCTAAAATGAAACATTCCAACTATTAGGCTTTGACTAAATCTTTTTAGAATTATTTTTAACCTTATTCAATTTTCATTTTTCATGTTTTATTGCAGTTGATAAATAATGCTTAAGATCCAGGTAGTCATTTTTATCAGACGAAGCAAGTGAGCGCTTTATCTATTATATGCTGTTTTCGTTAGTTTTATATTTTTTTTGATTGTGTCACTTATTTATGGTTTAGGTCGTGTTCTCAGCTTTATAGTTTTTAAAAGCGCAAAGTAATTAAAGATTTCAATTAGTTACTTATTCAATATTTCGACAGAGTTTCAATAGAGCCTTGGGTCAATATTTGGCGAAAATCAGTATTACTCATAAAAGCATTAAACAAATCTTTATCAAAATGTCTAAAATCTCGAAAAGTTCTGAGTTTAGGTTTATGTACGTCGAGGCTGAAATTCAAAAAAGGATAAACGAGCCTATGGTCTGTTACATCGTACATTTCCATTCTTCCCGACTTAATGACCTGCATAGCTCGATCCACACATATAATCAATCAGACTTTCAGAAAGTTCACATACTCGAGTTGGTTCTACTATCACCTGGACTAAGTTCTGGGTTTCTAAAATAGATTTAAAAAATAATTTTTCGCGACTAGTCTCTAAGAGTAAATTTACATGATAGGCCGTTAGCAATATAAGTACACAGGCCACCGCCACGCGACAAGCGGTCTTTACGAAATAGCTGATATACTTATCATACTGTCCGGGTAAACCTTGGGTAGACACGTTTCAGTTACTGCAAGTATGTGATATTTCTTAGCATCTATCAATTCTCTAGCATCATTAAAAGAAGGAATAAGAGACCGAATATTAACATGAGAAATACTAAAATGCTGCGACAGAATTTCAACTGGTATATGTCTTGATTTCTTTAAATTTTTATCTTTTATGTTGGCTAACGTTGGTGCACGTACAAGAAGAAAAGGACTTTGAGGTACGGAAGTATGATTAACCGAAGAGATATTTCCTGAGAATGGAATAATTGTGTTATTAGGATCATTTAATAAACTTGACAAGAAAACGTCATCATCATCCAGAATGACATTAAGTGGCGCCAAAGACCTATCCATATTGCAACCCGATAAAAAATTAATGGCATTGGTGTTAAAATTTAAAAAAAGTTAAGCTTTTGCTAGAGCTCTACAGTGGTTCATAACCCTACAAACCAATTCACCAACAAAATTTGGGTAATTAAAATCAACATATATTTGACCAGGAATAACCTTGTTTAGCCTAAAAGCATAATCACTTAACTTACAATTGAATCTATAGATACATTTATTAATTTCTTTGTTATGCCTTAGAAATGGCACTGATATTAAAATTATGTTTGTTGTCACCGAACAACTTTTAAGGTATGAACTCAAATCACCAAATGAAGGATAAGTATGTTAAAAGTTATTTAAACCTGCGTTAATAATCAAGGCATCATTTAAGCTAAGACCATTTGAAGAACTAGGCAAATATTCTATGATTTGAGCACATAGGGCATTAGGTTTAATAATAGCTTGAAAATTGTTATTATTATATGTTGGGTGGTTAATGATCCTATTCCTAAATCTATAAATAGATTGGTCACCTACCATTACAATTAGTCTTTTTTTAGGTTTATTACTTGCGTAATTGTGACGTACACTGAGATAGCAGTCCTCCTCATTCATTTCCTTATATATACTCCTAGCATTCGAGGGGCAATCAGTAGATGTAGCTGATGCCAAGCCAGTTTCTTTTGAAACTTAGAGAGACAACACCCAGCAATAGACTGTTTGTTTTTTAAAACTGCCTATTGTTGGTTGGTCCTGTGTTTTTTTGTTGGTGATGTACCATGTCTCATAGACGTTGATATGTCGTTTTTTAATAAGGTAACCTGGTTTAAGTATGAGTGGTTATCAACCTCCAGTAGGCGGATAGTTGACACCATATTTCTGTTTAACTCATTTAAATCAGAAGCTTCTTTTTGAAGTTCAGGATTATATTTGATTTTGAAGTAATTTCCTGTTCCAAGAGATTTTTTTGATGATCCAACTCCATAAGGTTTTGTCTTAAATCCAAGGCTTCTTGGGGTTTCTGTTTGAGTGAGTCTACCAATTTCTTCTCATTCTCCACTATTTCGTTTTCTAAGTGTCTTTGACATGCATCTTTCAAGTTTTTGATTTCTAGCAGTTTTCACTGAATTTGCTTACGAAGATTGGCGATGTCAGCATCTTTATCAATGAGAGCATATATATGTTCTTCATCTTTAACCTGCATTTGCGACTTTCATTTAAAAGTATTTTGTTTCTCAGCCTCTAGTTGTTTTTTAAGATCAGCCAGTGTAGATTTCAGCTTGCCGTTTGACTCAATGCATTCTACAAAACATAGTATCCGCAATCCTCCAAGTTTTAAAATCCCTCTTCAGACAACTGGGGTGACATAAATTGAAACAGTTAATACAAACTTAATAATTCTCATGTGATTTGTTAGCACAGAATCTAAATTTAAATTTATCATTCATATCAACTAACTATTGGGATTTTGAATTTAATTCGTAGAAAAAATCCGCTCCACTAAAATTCGATGCAAATTATAATCACTACAAGAATGTTACACCTTGCCATCATAGGAATCTCGTGTATTATTGTCCTTATAATACCTTTTTATTTGAAATATCAATAGCAATATAATGATATTTGGTTAAAACTATGCCATAATAGACAAAAGATTGGGGTGGTTTATATCCATTTAAAATTGGCACTTCTTAAAAAATATTTTGATATAAACACAACATTTAAAATTAACTAAAACTTATAGAAAATCTGTATTAAAGACAGATTAAAATATTCAAACGTTCACCATACGACTTTGAGGTTATTTGTGTATTTTATTATAATTAAATTAAATAATATGAAGTTATTTTTGTATTTATTTGCGTACTTTATTGTTCAGAGACTAACAATCTCTGAACAAAAAGTAATAAAGTACGACACCACTGAAAAGAGAATTAAACGTCCTTTAAAACGATGGGACGGACACTTAATCGCCATCTAAGGGTGACATCCGCACCTTCTAGGGGTTTGAAACAAAAAGGCTAAAAATGTTTATTTGAAATATCCTCCTTGCAAATAAAATTGACGTGTCTTTCCGACTTTTTAAAATTTTTAACTGCAAGAAAGATAATAAGGTTGGGAAGTTTTCAAATTGACATTCTCTATATGTATTATTAATACAGATGGTAACATGTAAAAGCGGAATTCTTGTCTGCTTACTTTTAATATCCATTTTTTAAGCTTCGTATCAAATGATTTTTGAAAAATAATGTCATTTAGTAACTGACTAAAAAACGTTCGAGCCAAACTGTTAATTTACTTATGTGTAATCTAAATACGATTTTAAGTGTAAAAAAACGAGTCACGAGATACCTAATTTTAGAAATTAGATGCTCAATGTGTCGATATGGGACAATGATGCCTCATCGTAAATTCTAATTCAATCCTATTTGGCCTGAGACCACCATCCTGCTGAATAATAAATTAATTTATACTGTAACGGAGTAATGGACCCAAAACTGTTCCCTGCGGTACTCCCTAAATCAAAATCCCGATTCCACTTTCTATTTCATCCAACTTTACATATTGATACTTGTTCTCTTAATAATCTTTAAAAAGATTCAGCTTACTACTTCTAATATCAAATTTTATGACAAACTCTATCGAAGGCCTTGGTCAAGTCTACAAACACACGTGCAAGATCCTTTTTCTATTCAAAAAGATCTTTTGGTTTTATAATTATTGCTTTTGATAAGTAAATTTTTTATATCTAATTTTTAATTTATTATTATCAGATTTAATGACGCATCAGTGCTTATATAGAATATTTTATAGTTATCTATTAATTTTGGCATTTTACCATGGTAAGCACATAACCATGTTTTTTTACCGAACTCTGCTCTTAGATGAATGTAGTTAATTTTTTTTACAACTAAATTATTTTTAAGTTGAGTCCTATTTTTTAAAGAGTCTGTATTAAATGTAAATGCAATTGAATAGTGATCCGTTATTTTATAGTTAAGCATTTTTTATGTAAGAATCATCTAGGTAAGTCTTTGACATTGGTTACGTATGAGAGAACAGTTTTTGGATGATTGCGAGGCAGTAGCGAAAGATTAATAAAAGTACTGTCAAAACGAAGAAAAATGAAGTATTTACAATTTCCAAATATTTCAAATAACCAGGCAGTAATAGAGAAATGGGCATGAGGTATAGAAAAAAAGGAGGGAAAGTTTATTTTAGACTGATATTCCCACCGCAGCCTGAAAAAGACAAAGAACGATAATTAAATTATGGCTTTCGTATGTAATTGAGTAATTTACACGAGAAAAATAAATTTTTCAGAGGATCTAGGCAGTAGTACAGGATTAATAAAAGTAGGTACGCTAAAAATAAACAAAATTTAGAGAGGATATAAAAATAAGCATTTATATGGCTAATAAGGTAACATCATTTGATTAAAAAGTGTTTTTTTAAGTTCTTTATTTTAGATCACAGAGCTAATAAATCTTTGGTAGGTATTAATTTATATGTTACAATCTAATATAATTAAATAAATAAATATTAATTATATTAAAATAGTTGTTTTATATTATTTTTAACTTTTTCTATACGCATGAGAGGAAGAGAAATGAATTATAAAGAGTTATTATTTTTTTTAGAAAATATAGAAACACAGATATAAGAGGTGGTAATTTTTTAATATACATAAAAATTAACCTGAATTTAATTTCTTGTGAAATTATAATCAATAAAAATAGCAATTTCAAATATTTGTTTCTGAAATTCGGTTTAAGAAGTATAATTTATTACTTGGCTTAGTTTATATGCCTCTAGGTGTAAGTTTGTGCAAAAGTGTACGCAGCTTGATGATATATTATTGGACATTGTGCCCACTATTCATAAATGTATGCTGCTTTGTAATATCAATATTGGTATGTTTAATATTTTATTTCTTTTAACAGAATTCCTTAATTATTATGACATCTCACAAATAATTAAGCAACCAATTACGGTCATGCAGAGGTATTCTATTTTTTTTTAAATTTCAAGAGCAACATGTTGCTGAGGGTATAATAGATGTCGGTTTTTCAAATCACAAAGTATATTTTTTCGTTATTTAACCAATATGTATAAAACTCGAAAAATTCATCCATTATCCTAAAGATGCTGGTCATACACTTTTATAAAAGGTAAAAAACACGATATCTACAGCATCACAAATATATTTTATAAAATAACGAAGGTTACATGTTTCGCTCGACTAAAGCATCATCAAACCTAAACAATAATTAAAATTATGTAACCCGAAAAAAGGAGAATTCTAAAAAACTAGGTGACCATCAAAATCAAACCTTTCATTAACACAGGATAGATCTGGGCGTTTAAAAGCTTTACTAATCTCCATTGCCTCCAACAAGTCTAGTTTTTTACTTTTGTTGCATTGATGCAGTATTTTTATATTTTGGCTGTCAGGAAAATCATGTTTGGAGTCGAGAAGGTGATTAGCAAAAGCTGATCTGGTCACTGTGATTTCGGTATTTTTAAATTTATTGTATTGGGTCTTGTGTTCACTAATCCTAGTAGAAATCTTCCTACCAGACTGGCCGACGTACACTGCAGGGCACTCTTTACACCTAATCTCATAAACTCCTGGAGAAGATAGCGGGGGTAGTTTAACTTTAGTTTTAATTAGATGTCTTTTTAAGGTATTATAATTACGTATTAAACTATATCCCATGAACCCTAAAACACCTCTATTATATGGGTTGCCAAAAGTCCATAAAACTAGCATGCCAATTAGACCTGTGGTTTCCTTTGTTGACTCCGCTTGTTACCAGTTATCATCTTGGATTAACAACGTTCTTAGAAATGTCTCAAACTTCAAAGCGCCATATTCTGTAACAAATTCAGTGAATTTTGCCAAAAGCATTCAGAATGTTCACGTTCCAGATACAGCCCAGCTTATATCGCTAGACGTGAAAAACTTATTTCCAAGCATTCCACCCACTGATTGTCTGGTCTTAGTCAAAGATCTTCTCAGGGGGAAACTTGATTCACTTTTGGTGGAAAATCTACCTTTGCTTCTTTGTACTGTGTTAGATCAAAATTTTTTCCAATTTAACGACCGTTTTTTTTTCAAACAAAAAGAAGGACTAGCAATGGGCTCTTGTTTATCGCCATTTCTTAGTGAAGTATTTCTTAGTAACTTAGAAATGATGAGCAGTAATTTTAAAAATAACATCATCTTTTATAAACGGTATGTGGATGATATATGTTTGATTTGGAATGGAAGTGAGGTAGAGCTTACAAATTTCCATAATTATGTCAACTCTCTTCACTCTAAAATTGAGTTCACAATCGAACGGGAACAGAACAACACCTTACCATTCTTAGATTTATTACTCAAGAGGGAAAGAAATAAGATATCCTTTGAAATATTTCGTAAACAAGCAACAACAGATAATATTATACAATATAATTCAACATCACCGTCCTCACATAAATTTGCTGCTTTCCATTCTTTATTTTACAGACTTTTTAACATCCCACTTTCTCGTGAAGCTTTTAAAAAAGAATTCCTTACCATTAAACAACTAGCAGTCAGTAACTTCTTCCCTCTTAAACTTATACATAAAATGTATTTTCAGTATGTGAACAAGTACAAGTATAAATTATCATTTAATTTTATCAGACAACAAACAAACTATATCAAAACTTTTAGGTCGTTTACTTATTTTGGACCAATTTCGTCACAACTATCCCGCTTTTTTTCTCCCTTTGGCATAACCCCAGCTTTTAAAACCAATAATACCTTAAAAAAAAATCTAATTAAAACTAAAGATAAACTACCCCGCTATCTTCTCCAGGAGTTTATGAGACTAGATGTAAAGAGTGCCCTGCAGTGTACGTCGGCCAGTCTGGTAGGAAGATTTCTACTAGGATTAGTGAACACAAGGCCCAATACAATAAATTTAAAAATACCGAAATCACAGTAACCAGATCAGCTTTTGCTAATCACCTTCTCGACTCCAAACATGATTTTCCTGACAGCCAAAATATAAAAATACTGCATCAATGCAACAAAAGTAAAAAACTAGACTTGTTGGAGACAATGGAGATTAGTAAAGCTTTTAAAAGCCCAGATCTGTCCTATGTTAATGAAAGGTTTGATTTTGATGGCCACCTAGTTTTTAATAACCTCAAGTAGTTCTAGACTCTTAAATGATGGTTAGATTTCTAAAATGTATAAAGTGATTTGATTGTTTAGTTGAGTTCTTTGTACATAGATAGTGCCACTTTATTGTAATCTTTGTTTATTTATATGTCAGGTGTTTTGTGTATGTTATGGTAAGTTTTTGTTGAATTCTCCTTTTTTCGGGTTACATAATTTTAATTATTGTTTAGGTCTGATGATGCTCTAGTCGAGCGAAACATGTAACCTTCGTTATTTTATTAAATGTATTTGTGATGCTGTAGATTTCGTGTTTTTTACCTTTTATAAAACAATATGTATAAAGACCAGCAATTTTGAAATTTTTTTAAAGCACAATCTGTTTCTGTATGATTTAGGGCAAATCTATTGGAAATTTTTTTATAAACTTCAGTGTGAAAATTATAAAGTGTCATTTCTATCACCAAATATTGTCAAATTAAGATTTATAATTTGTGAAAAAAATTTTTGACCTTTTTTACGCACTACTATGTAAAATGATTTTTTTACGCGATAGTGCATAAATTCATTTGGTATTTTCCATTTTTTGTAAGTTTTCTTCAATAGTAGAAAAAATATTGCGTTACACGTGTGCAAATCTCCTTTTTTTATTCATGGAAATTGTCAAAATGACAAATTTCCATTTATAAAAAAGGATCATTTTACACACTCGTTACATAAATAACTCTTTTGTCTTTTGTTTCCAAACTGTTCTACTTTTTTTCCTAAACCGTTGTCTTTATGTTAGCATTAAATAGGAGACATGAATATAACGTTACCATTTTTAAAATATCGACTTAAATATCTTCTATAATATATTCAATAACGCACTTAAGTTGCGTTTTTTCTGTCCTGCAAATCTTAACACATATCAAAGAACTTTAAAGCACGATTGATGAAGTCAATAAAAAATTCTTTTCATTAGATTATGGAAAATGGTTTTTATTGTTACCGTCCCAGGCCCCATTCATCATCCTACTTTAATTTACCAAAAGGGTTCAATATTTGCCTTGCTTATACAGGGCAGAATACAGCCAAAGGTGCTATACGCTTAAACTAAGTATGTTTTAATAATTTAATCAATATAGATAAATCTCAGCTATCCAATTAAATAGTTTTCGTTATTCATGTCAATTACTTTCTTGGAGCTTTTCCTCCTAAAGGTTTTCCCAATACCTGATACAGTGATATTTCATTAACATTTTAAAAATTAACAATTTCTGATATATTTAACAATCTATTTCTCCCCAATATTAGTTGTAAATAGAAAAAATAACATATATTATTTTTATTATTATTCATAGTCCACCCTATAGAATATTTTGAAAGTGTTTCCCTAAGCAATTGGCAATTTATCACAACCCTTAGACAAAGTCAAACACATGATGCCATTTACCTTTATTTTTTCCAAGGGTAAAACCATCATGGTCATCATTAATATAGCAATAAAATAATCCAATACGTCTACTTAGTATCGATATAAGACTAAAATATTTATAAAATATTGCCAAAAAATTTTCAAACATAAGTGTATGTTAAAACAATTAATTCAATTTGTAGATGGTTTAAACAGAGAAAAATCATGCGTTAGTCTATGTGAAAATAATAATATTTTAATAGATTAGCTTTTTGATGGGATAAAGATTAGATGGTTTTATTAGTTTGTGAAGTTCTGGTTCAAAATGGTGCAAAGGATTATTCCTTTTGAAATAATGGATTTTGATCGAGCTGTCAAGTTAACAGGTAAAAAACAACATACTGTATTTAATACACTATCGCATGATATAAGTTTTTATGCTCTTTCGAAGAATAGAATAGGATTGAACTATGGTAATTTTATAGGTAATTGTTATCAGACAATTACGAATTGATCAGTTTAGTTAGTATAGTGCTATCGTAAATGTGCGAGTGTTAAATAACATGTGGGTTCACTGCCATTTCAGTGAAGTGATAAATTAGTGATTTTATTTATCTTAACCTATTATAAGCTGAATTAATATCGTAATTCACTGTTAAAAATCTTAAATCCTTTTATTAGGATGATATCCTAAGTATCAGATAGGGAAAGTTTAAGGTGGTTCTTGAACGTCTATTATTCATTATGGAGACAGTTTTCAAAAACATTCAAGGAATTCACTATAGTTTTAACATAAAATTAATAAAGGCTAAAAGAAGCAGGTGTCTTAAGATTAAAACTATATAGTAAGCTGGCTACTCATAGTTGCTGAGTCTCTCCTTTTTTATTTATCTTAGATAGACTCTAAATATGTATATGTTAAATTCAATCTCTTTCTTTATAAGCCACATTGATACTTATTTATTTTTTTAAATAAAACCTACTACATAAAATATACAGGAACAGACATTACAGTATAGGGTTTATTCTGAATCAGGACCAATCATCATATATACATAATATATGTATAATTGATTTGTTTGAAAAAAAGAGATTTTTTATTTTGAAATTTGGAATTTTAACTATATTCTAGACATAAGTGGGTATATTTAAAGATATGTGCATACATACAATTTTTAGATACATATATATATTTTTGTATATCTATATTTTTTTTTCTACTATTTTTAGTCAATTAAAAAAACAATAAAAAATCAAAAGAAAGCAATTTTAAATTAGGATTTTATATACTTCAAAATATGTTTGAATTTCCCTTTTTTTCTTTTGTAACATAATTTTACCATTTATCAAGATTCACTAAATAAATTAATAAACATCTATACTATATGCTACGTCATTTTATATACCTTTGTATAAATATCTTTATATTTTATGTATTCATTAAATGATAGTTAACGTTATGTAAAACATTAATTTTTTTAGTTTATTTTTTGAATTTTGGTTTTTTATGTACCTGTACAGTATATATTATTACATATATATTATATTATTACATAGAACATAATTTAATTTATATTTATTTCTTTCAAGATAAAATAAGAAATTATCATAAAGTGTGTCCGAAAGTAAATTTAACTCATAATATTTTCCTTCATATCATCCTATTATCATTCTTCTTATTTCGTACATCTTTTTTTATTTTTTTAAACTATGCTCATTTTGATTTTAGTGTCAACCTGGTCGTACCAATAATTTAATCACAACATTTATCATCAGCCTTTTATTATTATATATAAAAATTATTTGTGCTTTCAACACCCTTGAGTGTTCTAAAGGCTTAAAAAAGCCCTCATTAAAGTTCGAGACGTAAACTAAAACAGCATTTTACTGACCTAACATGTAACTAAGTCCACTACAAGCGATAAAAAATAACTGAAGCTTAAAATTAATGCAACCCATGTGATAAAGAATTTATAAACATGTGACGAAAGTTGATTATTTCGTGCCGCGATAGAACTAAAATCAATTTCTAAAGCAATATTTTAAATATTGAGCAATTTAGGTGACCTTAGTTGGTAAATATTGTTTTCAGATTTTTTTTTGCATATTAACTGGGATTGTTTTCATTTCATTCTGTGGAAAATTTAGGGCGAGATGATAACCTTTTAATTGACTTTCAACAGAAATGGACTTTGTAAATTTAAAAAATATATTCAATAGAATTTTAAAACTCTGAAATAATCGTTATTTATTTAATTTAACATTACTATAGGCGGTAATGTAATAGTTGATTAAAAGATAATATATTTGTTTAAGTAGTAATTATCATTTTACTGAACATAAGATATTTGCTCTTAAAAAAATTATTTAAAAAGCAACAGACTAATTTAAGTTTATTTTTTAAAACCCTTTTTTCTAATAAAATATTTAATGTATAAATTTTTCAAGAATTTTCAATTTTGGCTTTTCTGACTTATGAAATATTGTTTAATATGATATACTGATACTATAACTGGTAATGTTATTAGTTTTTTTCTATACTATATTCTAGTTACTTCAAATTATTGAGATTTTTAACAGCCTATAAAAAGTTGATGTTATTTATTGAGACAAAATACTTAATGATCCCACCTTTAGTTGAAAAGTTAAAGTAATCATGTCATAAAAAGAATATTATATTCAAAAATCAAAATATATATGAAAATATAAGATATAAATATTTTTAAAATAACGTAAAAATTGCACAAGAGCTATTACCAGATATTAATAGGCTTCGCAGGTAGACTGCAGATCGATTTTTTATGAAATACAATACAATAACTCTTCATCAAACATTTTTCAAATTTACAAAAGTTTTAAAGAGCTGTCTGTGTATGAGGTAACAAAATGTTATTTTGAAAAAAAATCTAAATTTTAATAGTTCAGAAAAAAAACACAAAGCCACAAACAACCTAAGCTCGATTAGTCACTATAACTCAGTTTTAAAGATACTCAAATAGAATACACGTCACCGGCAGCTAAGAAAAAAACAAAAGCAAATCTGTTTCTAAAACATAAATTTTTTCCTTAGAACATTGAATACACTTAGAATATTGCATTCAATGTTCTAAGGTTTTTGAATGCTACTAATTTATCCAATGTCTATTCGCTGATTCTGTACTTAAAGATGTTAAAATTATTTATATTTTTAATTTCTGGTGGTAGCAAATTTTATGACATTAATCCATACATAGTCAATTAATTTTAAATAGGCAGAGTTAGGGTGTCGAAATGTACACGACCTTTAAATCTAGTTAGATTATCTTGATTTATCTGCTGATGATTTGTTCTATCCTAATAAATAAAGTATATATATAAAAAATTCAAGTTGGAAACCATTATTTCTTATCATGGATATTCTTAATAAACCATTGCAAACTTTTGATTTTGTCATAACCATCTTCCCAGATACAGAATCAATAATTTAAAACCAAATTCACTAGTGCTTGATATTTGTTGGCGTGTGTTATGAAGCTAACAAAGCCTTTTAGAATTATTTGAAGTAAGTCAACATGGCAGTCATATCTTAGATGTTGGTCTATTTATAGTCCATGGTATCGCACGGGAGAACGGATTATTACATTTTTGATGTGGGGTATGGGGAATTGTATATTTGTGTATTTTTTAATCGTCTCCGCCATCTTGATTTCAATACTTTAAAAAAATAAAGAATTCATTAAATGCATTTGGGATAACTAGGTTCTTGCAATAAATATCACTTTTTGTTTTAATTTTCTTAATGCTAGAGGCCTTTGTTTTAATATAATTTGTTATTATTTTCCACGTTTTTCCTTATATCACTTCTTAATTCGAATATCTTTTTTTATAATAGTAATTATGTAATAGTAGCCTCTATAATGTCCGCATATTTTGATTTTGATCAGTTGTAAAATTTCTGCTGCTATTTCTGCTGCTAGTTCAGTTCTTTATCATTTTTTTCATTTTTCGTTCTTAAGATCTTGTAGTAGTTTTACTGAATTTATCTTTCTAATATACAGTTTTTAACCTGCCGACCCTAGTAGCATCGTGGATAAAGTGTTCACGATGCGATCGTGTGGTCTCAGGTTCGAATCTTGGCATGGTGGGCATGGTTGTTTGTGTTTGTCTTACAAAAACAAAATCTTTTCTAACCAGTAAAAAGAAGAAAAGACAGTGATTGATATCCATATTGTATGGAGCTTTGATTGATACTATATTTATTGATTTCCGTATTTGTTCCTTGGTTTATAGGTCATATGAAAAATCTAAACCAAGAAACTAAAGAAGTCACGAGATGTAGAATTTTTGCACGCTAGAAAGAGCAGAATGATTTGCCATAGGACACATAGTAACACATAAACATATAGATCTTCGTACCATATGAAAACTTTAAGTAAAGTTTAAGAGGTGCTTATACAAGTAAATTATTCCATGGAAACAGTTCTTGAGAAGCGAAAATGATTAAAGGAATACATATTAGGAGTACATGACAAACGAAAGCACATCATCGTATATACACTGATAAGAGTCGTTACTTTTTAATATAGAGGGTTTTAATAGAGAGAGAAAAATCGATAAAAGTTCCCTGAAGTTCTCGCTTATTCTGAAGTAAATTAAATCCTACTTTAATTTTATAGGCCAGCACTAAGATGTTCGTCTGTTTTCCACTCTCCTAGTAAAATTTCCAGGAAAACGATGGTGGTGGTTTTGCGTCCAAAGCAGAGGGATAGTTTAGCTCGGTCGATATTAATATCATTGACCAGAAAATTAATCTAACTAGCAACGCTCTTTGAATTAAGTATTTCATTCAAATCTTGTAAAAGCAAGTCCAGGCTCATTGACCGGTTAATTGCAATATATAGACTTTAAATATATTTCAATCGGTACCTAATCTTACTTTTACAAAAATAGAGTAATAAAAAATATACTTCATGAATTTTTTTGATTTGTATTTTCTCTATTAAAGACAGCATATTCATATTTAAAACATATTCAGCAAACAATATATCCATATTTATATTGAGACTAAGAACCCGCACAATAAAACCAACATTTTAAAAATTAATAGTAATATTAAATGGAGTTTTGTCTTTTTTATTTACTTTGATTTAAGTAAATATTTTGTTTCATTCTTTGCCTTTAGTCCCATAAAAATTATTCTTTCATTAATCATTTCATCAAACGTTCGATCTTAAAAATTTTAGAATTTTTTTGAATTATATTTTTATTAATTATAATACAACAGAACTCTTAAAACATATTTTTGTATTAAGAATTCTGTTACTAAAAAGATTAATTTTTTGGAACTAAATTTTTGGAAAATTCAAATATTTTATAAATCATCTGTAAAAAGTTTAAAAAAATATAAAAAATTCATAGGCCTACAATAATTTGATTAAGAAAGACTTCATTATATATTTTTAAAACTATATATCCTATTTTAAATAATAAACTTAAATTTTGTTGTTAACTCAAACTGATATTATTGCAAAAATTTGCGGTCTCACGTTTATATATCAGCTGATGTACTTAAGTAAAAAATATGTAAAACAAAAATGAAATATTAAAATTATATAAAATACGGTAATAAAAATAATATATGTCAAAGCTGAACCTGTGAAGTCGTAAACGATAATTTCTAGATAGCTAGTGTTAATTTTAAATAAATGTCCCATTTGCTTAATGTGTAGGTATTATAGATAAGTTTAGTATTTTACCAAATATTAACTAAGTACATTTCTGTACTCATAAGTTAACACATTTAGTTTATCACAGAATATATTTTTGTTAAAGAGGAAATAACGTTACGGGTCATGATAATTACAACAATAATCGCCATTTACGACATTTTTCTCATGGCAGAGTCCATAAGATTTCCAAACCGAAGATTCATTTGTACAAGTAATTTATGCCAGGATAGAATAGATTAAATTAGCTGGAATTGCTTCCTGATTAATTACAAATGAATTGATAATCTTAAAAAAGCAATGTGACTGAAGAAAAGTGAATAATTTGTGATATTATTGTAATTAATTAAATTTGTAATAACATGAGCAAAAACGTGAATTCTCAAGAAATCTTCGTGCTACGAGATTTGCAGGATTACGATAAAGCTGTGGAAGAGACTGGTAAATATTATGAATTGCTTCTGTATTTAGATAATTTTGTATTTAACCAAACTTTTATGTTTTTTATATATGATTTAAACAAATAATCTTTATAACAACATTGACTCTAATTTATGTCATAGACTACTTCGGTTAATTAAATAATGGAAAAATCGCTACTAGACATTTTAATTTTTCTAAAGCACTAATTCTTCTATTTCTTTATGAATTAGCTTTCAATGTTATTTTTTTACGTAATTTGCCTCGCCGTAGATTATCAGAATCAGTTTATTAAGATGCACTATGATATTTATGACAGAAATAGGTTATCAAGTCTGCAAAATTTCGTATTCCAAATTTTCTATTGCTGCTTAAATCATCTTAAAACTTTTTCTTTATCATACCTGGAAATGTGAAATTTTTTAATTTATTTTAAATATTTTATCTCTACACCTCACTCTGTTTTCACTTCGTTATTCTTTCTTCTTGATACTTTGACTTCTTTTATGATACTGATAAAATAAATTTGTTTTCATGTCTAGATCGAAAATATATTGATTTCCAAATTTTCTTTATCACTACTCAATCATCTTAACACCGTAGTTTTCTTGACTGAGCGTCGCAAGTTTCGGAAGGGCTATTGCTGTTTCCAAATTTCAAGATAGTGTTTGACTGTAGACAGATCTACATTAAAAGGTAGAGAAATAATAGTTTTTTTTAGATAATTATTTGGAAGAATAACTAAATAACAACCAAGAAGTCGACAAAAAAACATATTTGATACCTGCACTCTCTGGTCTTATTGATTTGGTCAGTGCGGATACAGACGATTCATTAAAACAAGTTGAAACAACCCCAGCAAGCCTTATTAAAATAAGAAAACTATGATTTTAATTTAATAACTATACTCTATTTCCTTTTTGGTGAGAGCGCAGTGCCTCATTATTTATGCAGAAGTAGCATAAATATAGGGTGAGTCTTCCATTTTTCTACATGTAACAAAATTATAAACCAGGCTGTTTTTACCAATTTTAAGTGGGCAAGTCCTGTATGGTCTCAAATACAATAGGTCGTAAAATTCGGAACAATGGTTTCGAGTTAATTTTTATGACAAACGGGTTGCCAGGGTCGTCCCGACTATGGATATTGATTTTAATTTTTAATTTAAATAATTATCTGTTATGAAAAATGTATAAATAATGTTGGATTTTATTTATTATCTATTAGATGAAGATTTTTAGAAAAAGTAGGTATAACCTATATTGTAATATAGGTTATACCTATGTATATAATAAAAAATGCAACTCGCCAAACATATCTTGTCATTTATAAGAAAGGTACATAAATATAAGGATCTTTTAATTTATTAACCATATTTACATATATTACAATAAAAATATTTACGAAATATACAATAAAAAATCAATTTATAAATCACACATTTCATTACTCTCATCCGAATCAGACATTCTCACTGTTATAACTAAGGGTTCGACAGTTTCTTCTAGAAGATTATCGAGGGTTCACATCTTTTCTTCTTCTTTTATAGCATGATTCACAGCATTGCCCAGTTTTCTTGGGTAACGTTATCCACTGCTGCTTTCAGAAGTTCTCTCACATCTTTCAATTTAAAGGTTTTATTATTTCTAGCCACAAATCCTTTTACTTGAGCCCAAATTAACTCTATAGGATTTAATTCACAATGGTAAGGTGGCAAACGAAGTACAGTTATATTGTGTTGTTTTGCCATTTCGTCAACAACGTGTCTTTTATATTTTGATTTATTTTCTGTAACTATTGTTAGAAGCTCTGCTTTTACCGCGTCATCTCCAAAAGGCATTTCTTTTTCGGTAAGCCAGTTTTTTATTTCCCCTTTTCGCCAGCAGGATGATGGTAATTTTTCTATTAATCTTGAATGGTAGCTGGCATTGTCCATAACAATAATTGAATTTTCGGGAATTGACTTGATCATTTGGAAAAAATAATCTTCAAAAACATCAGCGTTAATTTCTTCGTGGTAATTCTTAGTTGACTTCGATTCGAATTCAAACATACCGCCATTTAAAAATCCTTTATAGCTCCCAATATGTGTAATTATTAATCTGTGGCCCTTACCAGAAGGAGACTTCAAGCCAGTCGATAAACCTTCTAAAAAAGCCTGACGGGAGCTTCCAACATTTTTATCCTGCCAGCACTTGCTCACGGTGTGTCCTTCGTTAAGCCAGTTTTCATCCAAATAATAAATGTTTCTTCCTTCCAATGATGATATGCTTTGCTGTCTCATCAACTGCTATCGGCTTTCTACCGGCAGTTTTCTTTACACTCTTCTTAAGCAAGTTCTCACGGTTTTCACTTTTTCTGTCACTTAGAAGTCTGTAAATTGTTGCTTTACTTATGCCTGTCATATTGGCACATGTAGAAACTAGATTTCTAACAGTACTTAGAGGCATTTGATGCACAAGTGCATCATGTACGTTTAGTACTATAGTCCTTGCTTTAAAATCTAAAACACCTTTATAAACTACGGGGCTAAACTTTAACATTCTTACAACAAATGCGCAACAATACTGAAAAATAAATTAAGTTTTTAGGATATATCTACATTATATACCATAAAATATAACTACCTGTTTGCATTTAAGATTGCACAATTTAGGTACCTATAATACTTATACCTGCATATTTACCTACCTAGACAATATCTATTTATAAGGGTTAAAAAGAACTTGTTCATTAGGTACTTAAGTAATTCAAAGAATTTATGGCTAAAATTGGCCTATTTCTTGCACTATTAAATAAACCCAACAAATGAAAACATTCAGGTCTTAATGTACTTGAAAAGTGGGACGCCAATGGTTTATGACCGTTTTATGGCTATCGACCCTTTCGTGTGCTCCTACGGATTAAGAAATGGACTATAATGTAAATTTATACACAAAAGCCTTGATAAAAGTTCTTACCTTGGAAGGTTCCTCTTACTAATCTGCTGCATCGCTATTATCATAAAACAAATTATTTTTTATTGTGAAAAAATATGGAATTATGGCTTCGTGGATAATATCAAATTAACATTCGAGCTCGATAGTTTTTTAAGTCCTGGTACAACTACTTGTAGTTTCCTAGATTTTTCTAGGCGATTAGCGTTTAGTTAATATTTGAGAAGAATCGCAAAATTATGGACGAAAATGTATGTACCTTCAAATGTACCCGACAATGGGATGGCGACACTGTCGCGTCGGTCTAGGTGAACCCAAGAATTTTGCCAAAGGCAAAGGCATGTGCCAATGGTCACTGTCTGCCTGCTTTGCATCACTCGCCCTGAAAGCTCGGGCTCTTTGGGCTTATATCTATTAATGTTTTCAACAGGTGTATGTACTCCGAAAGATTATTTATTTTTTTTGTGGACATTTTAGATGATAAACATTAATTTATTTTCTTTAGTAGCGTAGTTAAAAGCTGCGTCTCTTGCATAATGTACACAGCTCTACTTCAGTACTTTTATAATACACAGTTATGCTCGCACCAAATCAAAATAAGTGTTGTTTATAAAGGACCTCATAATAAAAAGAAATAAAAACAATAATGTAAGTTTCTTTAAATCTCAGGTTCTAAATCAAATACCGTTTGAGTAGATTCAAACCTTGGGAATACACTGCTTAAAAATAATATATGCGAAATAATTATTTGAAAATTAATACATGCGAAAATAATTTTTTGAAAAATGATATTTACGTAAGAACATACCAAACAAAACAACTAAAAAGAAATGTTGTATCTTGCAAAGGTTTATATATAATTATTATTTTTTTCACTGAATAGAGAGGTTCATCTATTATAGAATTTTTACCAAATATGTTGCTATAAATATTGAATTCACCTATTAATACATACCTTCATTTAACCTATTAATACATGCTAATTTGTTTCAAATTTTTCTTTTAAATTCTTTAGCCTTTACAGAGCAGTGCAAATTTGTTTAAAAAAAAGTTTTGTCGTAATAATATCATTTAAGTATTATTTTTTTAGTTAGCTTATTTCTGATGTAATTTTTGGTTAAAAAATATAAAAAATATAGGTCTACAAAAGAAAATTTAAAACTATGTTATTGAGTATTGATCAATACCTTAGAGGTAGTTTTATAAAGAATGTATTATAATTATTCCAGTCAATTAATGTAGTTAAAGATTTCTTGATCATGGATTGTTTAAAGTAATGCAGATGTTAGTTCTGATTTTTAATAAATTTGGTTTTAATTATTTTAGCTCAACTGAAGTATTTTAAAATAGTAAAAACATTCACTGCATTATTTAAATTCTTAATTTAGTCATTGTTTTACTTGAAAATGTTTAAACTAGACACCTTAATTAAGAGCTCCTAGAGAAATTATTTTCTATAATAAGAATGAGATGTTCAAAACTTTTCACAATTGGATGACAGTCAGACCAGTGAAGTTTTAATTTCAGATATTGAAGCCAATAAACTGATTGTTATTCCGAAATTACATCTACAAACAATATAAGTAGTTTTACTTTTCTCAATCTAAAAATATCAAATAATTCAAATAAAACCGTAAGTTTGGAAACGTGTTCTAATGTAATGTTTCTGGATATTTCGCAAAAATCTTACTAGAGAAAACGAAATGTGATAAACAACTTTGAGAATTTTTTGAAAGAGGATAAAACAGAAATAAGCGATAAGAAAGAAATATTTCAAATTCATAAAAATTACTAAAACAAATCATGTATTTTAAATAAGATCATCACACCATTTTTTAAATTTATGTCAAAACAATGAAAACATTTAATGAATTCATAATTAATTTGTAATATTTATAGTACAATTTATAAAATATAATTAGATAAAACAAAAATAAATATACTAAGCCTAGGTCCATGGCAAATTAAAAAATATTTACAGTTATTGATTAAGATTCTGATTAGCCGAAAATAGGAAACTCAAAACCTTATTAGCAAATCCTAAAAAAATCTAATTATAAACCTCACCAAAAATTAATAATTTAATCTACAAGAACTAAACCGAGATCTTACAAAAATTGTTTCTCAATTTTCTATGAGAGTCACTTTCTATTTTTCTTTCTTTTACTTATTTAAGGAAATTTTAAATCAATTTATTAATTTTATGGTCTTTAATTAATAACTAGTCAGGATTCACCAAAAAAATTTTTATAAATTATTACTTTAATTTGAATAAGCAAAATTGAATTTTTGTGATGTGTTTATTTTTACTGAGTGTTTTCAATACATCTTGTGAATGATTTAATATTAAAGTTTATAGCACGTAATGGAGGGGATTTTAATAGAAGTGATGCGCTCTTAATTATAATTAAAAATGTGCTCAATCTTGTTGCCAATCACTATGAGTTAGATAAGTCAAAAATAATGATAAGCAGAATAACTTTTACTATATTAAAATAGAACTATGGGATAAATATACTGTATAGATTTCCAAACTCAAATATCAATTTATTATTTAAGGATTTACAGGCGTTTTTTGATAACAAATTCCAAAATAATATCTATCAAACCAAATTCTAAAAAGAAATCTTTACAGAGGATATAAATATTGAGTTGAAGGACGTAAATAGCAGTACAGTAAATGAATATCTCTGTCTCATGTCAAATTATGGTTTTTTGTCCTATATTAAACTAACAACTAGATATGACTCAGACTTCTGCTTAGACCATTTTTTAATCAACACAAGCACAACAACAAAATAAATAAATTCTTACATATTACATACCTGTGTCACAGATCACTATCGAATTATGGTCAATATATCTTAACGCCACACTCAAAATTCTCTTTTAACAAATAAACAAAATAAATATACCAAAAGAAAAATTATTGACTTGGAATTATTAAAAATAAACTTCATAAATTATGAAGGCATCCGAAAGAATAGAAGTGTTTAAAAACACTAAAAAGAGGGTAAAGGAATGGATATCAAGAGGATTGATTGCCTTAATTAAACACAGGGATAGACTGTAGAAGAACCTACATTATGACATTACGATCATAAATCAAAACACTTACAAAGCTTATAGAAATCATTTAAATAAACTAATAAATATAACAGAGTATACATTTTAGAAAAACAAAATAAATAGTAACATGAATGATATGGAAAAGTATATAAAATCATAAATAATATAACTGGTGGAGGCAAGGGCAAAAAAGCAACACATTGGTTATTAAGGATGAACAAAACCAACCTTTCAGTCAAGGAATTTATATCATATATATTATCATTAAAATCAGTAGTCCAGGGATGGACGGAATAATCGGCAGGATACTAATGATAATTCACCCAATCTTTAAAACAAGAAAGGTACCAGAACACTTTAAAGTCTCTTTAATAACTTCAATTCATAAGGCCGAATCCTGAAATAAAATTCAAAATTATCGATCAATTTTCCTAGTTAATAATCTAGCCAAAATATTTGAAGAAGCATTAAAGAATAGACTGATATTTTTTTTCCAGCAAGCTAAAATCTTATCGTCGAAACGATATGGATTTTTAGAAGGAGAGGGACCACCGATGCTATAGAGTAGCGTACCTCAGAGATCGCTAAAGTCCTTGACGATCATAAAAAGCTAATAGTGGTTTTCATGGACGTAGCTAAGGCTTCGACACAGTATCTCACCAAAAGCTCCTTGATGTTCTTGATCATTATGGAGTAAGAGGCATTGTGTTGGAAGTCGTTGAAAGTTATAACAGAATATAATGGGACTTATTCTTTTCATTAGCTATATATTATTACTTATATTCATTACTTGAACTAATTTTAACTTCTTGCAGTATTTGCAGTTTATAACTTATGAAATTTAAGTTCCTTTCTGATTGATTTACGCCAGTATATTTGAATATACTATATATATTATACTAAAATTACTTCACCCCCTTTCACCCATTGCCCCCCAGGGTCATCCCCTTAAAATTTTAAATGGCAAGGGGTATCGAGTAATAGCTCGTTTAAAAGGTCTTTGAAAGTCTTTTATTTTAACGTTTGTTTTTTTAAATCGGTCGATTCGTTTTCGATTAGAAAAAAAAAATCCTACAGGCCTTCTTTACGAAGATACAGCGTCCAAAGTCCATTATCGATAAAATGAACCGTTTTGGAGAAAAAAAATAATAAACGAGCCAATGCTTTTTTTAAAAATTTTTTTTAATGAAATAAGTGCGCCAGTTATAAAGACCAGAAAATTTCGATGTAAGTCATTTAATTTAAAAAAAATACATGTTCCTAAAAATACAGTGCTGTCCTAAAAAATACTTTTACCAAATATTTCTTATTTATTATACGTTTATTTCTTTTTTGTTATTCTTAAGATAAAAACTAAACATAAAAAAAATAAAAAAAATAATGTAAACCAATTGTATTGTGTCTGACTTATTTATCGGAATTTTTGCATTTTTGAACGCATTATTGTTACAAACGTTACTATACTCCAAATTTAGCCTAATACCTATCATTTAAACCTAATCTTTGTCAACATATTCATCCTTTATTTGATAATATTTTTTTAATTTTTGTATTTTTTGGTAACTTTTAATTTAAATTACGTCAAAATATGGAGTTTACTTTTATTGAGTATGCTGATATGCATCTTATGTATCGTCTGGCGTCTTGCAATGCATTGGAAGCAAAAAGATTGTACGAAGAAAGATTTCCCAATCGCATTATTCCGGATCAGAAAACATTTCAACGTGTTGATCAACGTCTAAGGGAAACTGGTAGGTTTCTGTTTTCCACTTAGAGAGGTAATACTATTAAATTTCCTTAATGCAATTTTAGGATGTTTTTAAAAAAAAAAGAATAATGGTGGTCGGAGGAGAATAGCACGTACAGTGCAATTCGAAGAAAATATTTTAGATGCTGTAGCTGACACTCCTAGAACGAGTACTCGAAATTTAGCCGCTCAGCTTTCGTCCAAAACAATTGTACATATGGTACTTCAAGAACAACTGTTGTACCCATATCACTTACAAAAAGTGCATGAACTACTGCCCAGAGATTTTGCTCCTAGAATACACTTCGCAAACTGGCTGTTAGATCAGCAACGAAATAACCCTAACTTTATCAGCACGATTGTTTTTACGGATGAAGCAGGGTTTACCAAACATGGAATTGAAAACTTACATAACTCGCATGTATGGGCTGATGAAAATCCCCGTGATACTATTATTTCTCATCATCAACATCAATTCCAATCAATAAATATCTGGGCAGGAATTATTGGCAATTTTTTGATTGGGCCATTTGCCACCACGTTTAAACGGAGATTTTTATTTGGAGTTCCTCCAGAAAAATCTTCCAGATTTATTAGAAGATTTGCCCCTTGCAACCTGCCGAGATATGTATTTTATGCATGATGGAGCCCCACCCCATTTTAGCCTTGCTGTAAGACACCACTTAAATAATACTTTTGAAAACCCTTGGATAGGTAGAGAAGGACCTGTTGTTTGGCCTCCTCGATCTCCCGATCTAACGCCATTACATTTTTATCTATCGGGTCACCTCAAAACCTTGGTGTATTTCACCCCAGTCGATACTCGGGAAGAACTGCTCCAAAGAATTACATTTCATTGTGATAATATAAAAAACAATCTTGGGTTATTGTGGCGAGTGCAGCAGTCCTCGATTCGTCGTGCCCGCGGATGTGTTAGTATACGGAGCCCACGTCGAACTTACTTATGAAGTTTTTAATAATTAATTATTTATTGCTCGTATTGAAAAATTTAACTTTTGTTTACATATTTGGTTTTTGGCATTTTTGTTTGCACAAGTTGTTTTTTCTAATTTAAAAACATACACTCATCATAGGTTTTTTTTTTTAATTATTTTGTAAAAGTATTTTTTAGGACACCACTGTATTTTTAGGAACATGTATTATTTTAAATTAAATGACTTACATCGAAATTTCTCTGTTCTTTAAATAACTAGCGTACTTACCTCATGTAAAAAAAAAATAATAAAAAACATTAGCTCGTTTATTATTTTTTTTTCTCCAAAACGGTTCATTTTATCGATAATAAACAAGAGTACCTTTTTTTTAGCCTAGAGTTCAAGGTATCCAAATTAATTTTTTTAGACTTTAACACACAGGGTGTTAAAAATATACGCATTAAAGTGTACAACCTACTCCGCCCCTGGTAAAGTAAACAAGGTAAATGTATTTTAAGGTCATTTAAGTCATTTTAAGAGGTCCCTAATAGTGTTCATCACCTAAAATTTTTATTAAATCTACCGGGTAGTTTAAAAGTAGTTTATGAAAAACCAATTTCCAGCAGCGTCCTTCTTCATGAAAAAGAAGGACTGTAGGAATTTTTTTATAGGAACGTTCGGTATTATTTTTCAATGTTCTACCTGAATCCGAGAGATTTCCCACATGAACCGGGACACCCTGTATATTTTTTTTATTAATTTTTGTCGCAAAAACATATTTTGGTAAGTAATTATTTGTTTATAAAATTTAACTTGTAAGTAATGTCAACATGCCATTACCCTTTTTTAAACATACTTGTTGTATGTTTAAAAAATAATAATTAAAACATAGTTGGCAGCATCATCCATGTCTTAAAAAAAATAATCAACACGGCCGAGTAGCCGGATATTTCAGCGTCGTTGAAAACTTCAGTCAAAGAAGCCCAGTCCAAGCCGCTTAAATGAAGATAGATTTGCCGATTCGGTAGCACTACACGGTGAACGAAACTGAACGGCAATCGAAAGTCCGGGTACATCTTAAAACACAGGATTGCGTATCTTATCCCAAATATTCAATCAACGCTATTGATCCTTTCTGCTTCATGCCGTTTCCCTGTTTGACTAGATATAAACATATTAAACGTTTTAAACGTTTTTAAAACTTATTTAGTAGCGTCAGAATTTTTTTTTCTTTGGAATAATAGAAAAATCGAATCATTTTAACTTAAGTTACATTTTAACATCAACTTAAGTGTTAGTCTTTCCCTATTTCTACTGTAATGTTAACATTTGTGCCATTTTTAGAGTTCTACCTAAATCTTTTTCAAAAATTCAATTTTCTGCTATATACGAGGTGATCTGATATGATTTCAGAATAGAATAATTTGTCATGCCTGAAAATAATAGAAAAATTAATTTAATACTTATATATTTTTTTACCTAAATGATCAAACTTTTTCAAACGTTTTTTCATAGGAGATCTGGCATAGTGGATATAATCATCAATATATTAATGATTCTCTATGATAATTTGTACTGAAATACATGATCATTTCAGAAAATACGAGAAATACAGCTTCTGATAATCTCTTCTGTATCTTATTTTCGATTACTACCTGAATTTTCTTGAAATTCATTGAACTTTTTTTAGTTACTTTTTATCTTAAGCTTTCCACTTTTCCTATTTATAACAAAGCTTCTTTCTTTATTTATTGTTCCTATATCAAGAAGATGATTAATAGTAACAAATAACAGCAACATTTAAATCCTAATCATTCAAAATATTGTATGGCCAGATTAATTGATAATTTAATTGATTAGTACGGAACCTGATCTCTTCTATATGAAATTAAGAGAAATAATTGAAAAATGTGTATTTGTTATAAAACAAATGATAATCTAGCTTTTTAATCTTACTTGTTAAAAAATAGTAGAATAACTCCAAATAGGCAGTGCCAGTTTTATCATATATTATATTAACAAAGTCTTCAAGAAGAATAACTTTGAATACAAGAAAGCGCCGCATGATTACTATTGCTATTCCTACCTAAACTTTATAATTTTTCAGGTTATGGTCGCTTCCACTATGAACTTCTTGCTGTCAGTGCCATGTCCATACTTTGCATGGGCTTTCAGAACGTCCTGCCATCTTACATCCTATCTGCCGCATGTGATCTCCACCTGACCTCCAACGATGAAGGGATGCTCAATATCACCTTCATGATTGGAGGAATCATTAGTTGCTTTCTATGGGGAACCTTAGCCGATAATATGGGAAGAAGAAAAGTCCTCTATATGACACATATGGCAGATGCTCTTATTACTTTAGTTTGCGCTGTGTTACCTACTGCGACAAATTTATTTATTTGTAGATTTTTTAATGGCATCTTAATAGGTATTCATAATTTTTTTTTGTTAATATTTATCTTAATAATATTAATATTTTAGGTGCACCAGGGAGTATAATTTTCACGTATGTAGCAGAATTTCAGCCACCCAAATACCGGTCACCAGTAGTGTGTTCCTGTGGCATTTTCTTTACCCTTTCTTGGTTAATTCTTCCATTAATGGCATATTTTATATTGCCGTTAACGCAAGTTACGTGTAACCTCGGAAATATTATACATATGTCACCGTGGAGACTGTTTCTAGTCATCGTGGCTTTGCCAGAACTGTTCACGGCACTGTGGATAATGAAAATGCCCGAGACTCCAAAGTTTTTACTGGCAAAAGGGTATACTGAAAAGTGCTTGCGAGTATTAGAAACAATGTACTCAAAAAACACTGGTATGGAAGTGGATTCGTATCCAGTAAGACATTTAGTGGAACAAAAAGTTGAAAGTGAGAACAAAAAGGCTGAATATGACGGCAAGGTTCTAAGGGTTCTGAAGGCGATGGCATACCAGATGAAGAGTTTATTTCAACCGCCTTTGTTGGTCGTGACTGTCTTGACTTGCAGTATTATGTTTGCTAATATGTTTGGGTAAGTAGATTGAGTACTAATATTATTCGAACTTTCTTAGTTACTTTATTAGAAATTCACGTATTTCCTTTAAATGCCTCTCCATTTTTGTGAATTCGCATGAAATTGTTTAAGATTCTACGAGTAACTACGATTTTTCAAAATAAGATTTAAAATAAAACGGCAAATCTTTTGACAAATGACCTTTATTTTAGGAGCTGTATTTGTTCATGGATTCTAACAAAATCCGTTCAATATAAACCATTTAGAAATTGTTCCGATTTGATTTCAATTTAAATTGTAGAGTTCATTTGGGATGTGCCTACTAATTTTTTAAATAATTTGATGTAATCTGGTTTAAAAAAAATCGAGTAATTAAACATATTACTATTACGTATTAATAAAATGTAATTTAAATTTAAAAGTAAGAGCTTATATAGCATACCTCATATAATTCTTTTTCCGTTTTGATCATAGTCAGTGATGCAAAAATAGGATAACTCGACTATTTAGCTAATGTTCTCATTTGATTCCAATTTAATTTTTAGAGTTCATTTGGTATATGCTAAATAATAATTTTTTTTTTTTAATGTATTGTGTTTAAAAAAAAAATCGAGTATATAACTCTGTTACTGTTACCTAGTATTCGAATTTAATTCAATTTTATTAAATAAAGCTTATACATAATCAATGTAAAAAATAATTCAATTTTAGTAGATCAAGCTTATATAGGATATTCCATATGATTTTTTCCATTTTATATAGATACTCCATATGATTTTGGACATAATCAATATAAAGAAAATACGATTTCTAAACCGTTTAGTTAATGAGCCGATTTTTGAACATAGTCAGTGATGCAAAAATTAGATAACTTAACCGTTTAACTTTGGTTTCCATTTGATTTCAATTTAATTTTTAGAGTTCATTTGGTATATGCTAAATAATTATTAAGGTTTTTTAATGTATTGTGTTAAAAAATCTAGTACCTAACTAACTATTACTGTTACCTAGTATTTAAATTTAATTTAATTTTATAAATAAATCTTATATAGGATATTCTATATGATTATTTTTCGATTTTGGTCATAATCAATATAAGGAAAATACGATTTCTAAACCCTTAAGTTAATGATCCGATTCTTTTCTTTTTCACATGTATGTTCAATTCCAATCACTTTATAGTTATTTAAAAGATTCATATTTTGCGTCTAAACTATTATTAGAATATTACACTTCAAAAAGAAAAAAATATTTATTATATATATTTTGGCACCAAAGGTGAAGTTTAATTTTCTGCATTGCTGGGAAGAAACGAGACGTTATTTTGCGAATGTAATGCAGAAAGGGTCTTTCTTTGCGTAAAGTGTAGAAAATTGTTAACTAAATTATTTACTAATAATCTTGTAATATGCGTTATTTTAACGCAGGTTGTATCTGTATAGAAAAAATACCATTTAATGCATTTAACTTAATACTTAACATTTATTTAAGCACATAAAGCTGTGTTTAATTTTCAACTTTTAATAACTTTTTTAATTTTAGGATGTTCGGCTTAGGACTCTGGCTTCCAAAAATCTTCAAACGCATTTTGCAATTCGAAATGCTATTCCCCAACCAAACATTCTCAATAAATCAACTGGTCGACGTCCAAGTAGAAACCAGCAAAAGCTGCGATGGTACCTTTGACATTGCTGATACATTAAATAACGTCATCATAGCGACCAGCTCACTCGTCTTCAATATAATGTGTGGTTTCCTAGCTACCAAGTTACACTTTAAAGTAATTCCTCTAGTTACTATGCTTTTAGGTGGTGCAACTAGTATAAGTTTTTATTTTTTAACAAATTCGTTACAAATATTAGTTGTAAGTTGCCTATTCCAAGCAAGCATGATCACTGCCAATATGACAATAGGCAGCATAGCTGTAGAACTATTTCCCACTTCGGTAGTTGGGATAGCGTTGTGTCTTATCATGTGTGCAGGAAGATTTGGTGCATTAGCAAGTAACGCTATATTTGCTGCATTTATGGATACTCATGTGGAAATTGCTGTTTTTGCAGTTGGGGCAGTGGTGTTATTAGGGGGGCTACTTGGTTTTTTAGTTCCTAGGAAAAGTAAGGAATTTCGTGCTAGATCGCTTAGTATCAACCATGGAGTTGAAGTGTCTGTTTTATCTAGTTATGATAATAAGGTTTGTTGTCATTAAGTGATATATTTGTAACCTTTATATATTAATTAATTAATATAACATTTATATATTAGTTAATGTATGATGTATGTTAAATATTATGCCTTTTTTTTGATAATATATTTTTATTTTTAATGCAATTTTTTAATTCAAATGTCATTCAAAAACAGTTACAGTCAGTAATTATTTAAGTAAATATTGATGATAGCAGTAAAATAACAAATGTAAAAAAATCAAAAGAAAGCTCTGTCCAAGAAAAGCTGCCAAAACAAAAATAAAAACATTAGACCACGGATATGCAGATTTTATTTGAGGCGCTGCTAGATTCTGTAGATTTGATATAGATAGTCTACTGAGCAGCATATAGTAATAGAGATTTTTATGGAGTAGTAAGTGTTTTAGTTATATTAAAACTAATTTTAAAATACTTTCAATATTTATCTTGAGAAGGAACGTAAATATTAAATTCAACTCATTTCTTATTCTGCTAATCAACTAACCCAGCACACTTCTAGGGCTGTCGTATGCACCAGTCCGTACATACATAAGAGATGTTTAAGCCCCCGATGAACATAAAGCATAATACATACTTATTTAATGCTATATGTTACATCCCCCTTTCTTTCCTAAAACTAACATTACTAAATAAAACTTTTAATTTAAATGAATCCTAATACTTAAATCTACTAGGCACTTTAACACTTCTACCAGATCGGGTTATGTAATGTTCAGTGTTGGTAAATCACTTTGGTAAATTGTCACTAGTCGGGATATTGTCATTCGTCACACACTGATCACCACCGTTTGTCAAAGTTAAAGTTTTATCTTTTACTGGAACGTCATTTTGAATTATCGGATATGTCTTAAAATTAGCGCCATTACTAATAAAATCATTAGAGCTTGTACTCAAGAACACTGGGTTTGGATTAGAACGTATAAAGGACGAGTCTGAAAACGGTCTCATTACTATCTTGAACAAGATAAGAACGGGGACTACTATGTTTTCTGAGGATTTTACCTGGTACTCAAGAGCTGCCTTTTGTAATCAATATGTCTTGCCCCTCCGAGAATTCCTTTCTCTACTTTGCCTGTTTGTCATAATAAACTTACGACTTGGAATGTTTATTTTGAATCTTTTTATAATTAATGTTTACTTTTTCATTTAAAATATTTTTAGTACCCGGTAAATTTGTCCTTAACAACCTTTTATTTAACAGTTCTGAGGATGATACATTAAGTTCAGTTAGTGGTGAAGTCCTATATTCTAAAACTGTCTTATAGATATCACCACCCGCATGTTGACACTTTTTTAAAATAGACTTGGCTATGCCTACAGCTTTTCAGCTAGACCATTTGATTTAGGATATTTTGGATTAAATGTTACTAATTCAAAGTCCCAACTTTTAGTGAACTCTTAAAATTCTTTACTATTAAATGGCATGTTATCTGATATAAAAGTCTTAAGAACTCCATGAGTGGCACAGATTATTTTTAGATGTTTAATCACTTCTCCTGCAGTCTTATAATCTAAAGGAATTAATTCTAACCAATTACTAAAATAATCTCTTAAAACAAGATAATCTTAAGCAGCATAATTATGTTAAAATGTCCGCGGCTACCTTTTGAAATGGAACTTGTGGCCTGTCATGCTGAATTAATCGTTCCTTTACATTATTTCTATTAAATTTTAGACAGGTAGAACGAAGACCTCAACATCAAAAATGTTGTTCTCAAAAATTCTCAATTCCAAAATGCCCAACATCTAATTTAGAAATTGAAATTTAGACAGCATTTTAAATCTAAGAGCTTTCGGAACTACTAACCTAAAATTATGGGAGAGCAAATCATTCTTCACGTGAAAGTTCTCTTTTACTTTAAAATACAATTTAATTTCAGGATTTAAAATTGTCTTATTACTTAATGCCTAGCCATATTTACAAAAGGTTATTACTTGGGTTAAAATAAAATCATTGTCCATAGTATTTTTTTATTTCATTTAGTCTTTCTTGAGAAATTGGCAATTCAATATCAACAGAATGTATAACTTCTTTCATTTCAACATCTTTTACGGATACTTTAGGAAAGA
Source organism: Anthonomus grandis grandis (assembly GCF_022605725.1). Taxonomy (NCBI): domain Eukaryota; kingdom Metazoa; phylum Arthropoda; class Insecta; order Coleoptera; family Curculionidae; genus Anthonomus; species Anthonomus grandis. Next base: position 27,684,198 of record NC_065548.1, on the reverse strand, counting down.
TCTTGACAAAAGATCTGCAATATACATATATTTATGGTATATACTAATTAATAAACAGGCCGATTGTGACTAAACTGGCATTTATTAATATAACAGTACACGGTACACACGCGAATTGCAAAGCTACATAACCTATTACTTTTATTACATGTTCTCTTAATATTTTCGTTTTTAGAATAAAATGTTACCAATATAATAATAATAATACCCTAAAATAATTATATTCACATCTTGATAGTTATGGGTATGCAACTCAACCTACAGTGCAGAATTGGACAGTCTAGAGTAGACCAAAGCGGATAATATCTACTCCCTCCCGCAATTCTGCAAATACCTATAAGACCTCAAAAATAAAAATAGAAATACCTACAGTTAAATCTCTTAAAATTACAACTTACACATATAATATTAATAGCTAGCATACGAAATTAAACAGTATCAATGATATTAAGACAATCTCTGAAATACTTAAACTTAACCTTAGGTAAAGCTTTTGTGAAAATATCTACCTGTTGCCTATCAGTTGATACTCTAAAACAATTTTGCCTTGATCAACACAGTCTCGTATAAAGTGATATCAATATGTTTAGTTTGTTTGGATTCTAAAGTTGACGCCATCTTAATACAAGATTGACTATCTTCATAGATCAAAATAGGAAAAACATTTTCTTTTAATATTTCTGACAATAATTGCCCTATAAAAAGACATTCACTAACGCAAAATGAAAGAGCAAGATATTCTGCACTTGATAAAGCCACTATGTTTTGTTTCTTTGTTTTCCAAGAAAGAAGATTCTTATTCGTTTTTACTGCAAAACCAGATATGCTTTTTCTATCTTCATCATTTCCAAAATCGGAATCAGCAAAACTATATAAATTAATTTTATTAGGTGATTTAGAAAACTTAAGACCATAGTTTTCTTTTGACTTCAGATATCTTAAAACATGTTTTAAATAATTCCAGTGCTCTACTGTAAAATTATTTTGAAATTGACTAAAAAAGAATTTCGCAAAACTTAAATCAGGTCTAGATCCTTCTTTGTAAGCTATATTTTCCAACTTTTTATCAGTTTGCTTTTTGACATTTAATTTCAAGTTCGGTTGCATAGGAATGTCACTCAGTACAAGAATTCATATTAAATTAGTTAATACTTTTCTTATTAAGTCTTTTTGTGTAATAAACATATTGCCACCAACTTTATTAATTCCTAGACCTAAACACACAATATTCTTATTGTTTAACTTCTTTATTTTGAAAGCTTGAGACAATTTAGTTTCCAAGACATTTAATAGATCAATTTTATTCGAAAATATTATCAAGTCATCAACGTGGATTAATATACAACAAGTGTTAGAAAAATAAAGACATGGATGGTAAATAATTTGGCATTTGTCTGTTTCTTGAACTTTTACGCCTTTCATGTTTCTTTGTCACTTCCTAATCACTATTATTACTGTTACTTTCTTGTTCTAAATCTTGGTATATATTCTCTGTCTTTTTTCTATTTTCATTAACACATTCCTGGGTATTATGTTTTTCCCTTTCTTCTTCTTCATCTCTAACCGGAATCTGACACAAATCTATCTCCTTCTTACATCTGCTCATCAAAAACAACATTCTTTCCATGCACAACTTTCTTTTCACTCTCATACTATAGTCTATATCCATTATCTGAATAGCCAATCATAAACAGTTTTTCAGAGTGAGTGTCTAATTTAGATTTTCTTTCATTTTCATTTCTTTAGGAATTAAAATATATGCTCTACATCCAAAAAGTTTAATTTTCCCAAATATAGTTTTTTATTACCGTACCATATTTCTGCTGGCCAAACAAGTTTTGGTAATGAACGAGTCTCTGTGCGATTTATTAAATGAATGGAAGCTCTAATAGCTTTACCCCATAAGGATTTATCTGATTTACTATCAAAAATTAAGAATTTTGACTTTTCCAATATTGTTGATTAAACCTTTCTCCAACCCCATTTTGCTCAGGATTATAAAGAACTGTATACTGTATTCTTATCCCTTTAATTTTACAAAAATCTTTAAAAGCATTTGAAGTATATTCATCCCCATTATCACACCTTAATTTCTCAGTTTTAGTACCAGACTTAGCTTCTACTAAAAACACAAGCTGTTTAAAGGCTTTAGTAGCTTCACTCTTTCTTTCCAGTAAGAAACACATACAAAAATGAGAATAATGGTCAATGAATGTTATGAAATATTTCTTACCATCATATGTACTAGGTGTGATTAGACCACATACCTCAGAAGATATTATTTTCAAAATTCTTTTTGCTTTCCTCTCATCAGATACAGTTACTTGTCACAGTTGTTACAGTTGACTTAGTCTGTTTAGCTTCAATGCAAATTTCACAGGTAGGTGGGTATCGAGAAGAATGACCCCATCTTCCATGTTGCAATAATTGCTTGTCTATACTAGTATTAGCAAAATTAATATTTTCATTATAAAAAGTTGAATTTATTGTATATAATTTTTCATTTAAATTACCTTCCAAAATTTTTCATTTGTCTTCAAAATTACAACCTTATTATTTTTAAAAATTACTTGTAAACCGTTTTTCTCTAATTTTCTTACTGATAATAAGTTGTAAAATAATTTGTCGCAAACCCACATATTTTTAATATTAATTTTTCTATTGTAATTTGCTTGAACTAGTAAATTTCCCTCTTTTCTAGCAATAGTCTTTTCATCTTCTTTTGGTATATCTATATTACGCAAAACATATTTACTGTTGTATTTTTTTCTTGTTTTTTTTTGTAAAAGGTAAAAACACAAAATCTACAGCATCACAGAATCATCACTTCTCACTCATATCACATCATCACTTCTGTGATGCTGTAGATTTTGTGTTTTTACCTTTTATAAAAGTGTATGACCAGCATCTTTGGGATAATGGATGAATTTTTCGAGTTATATTTACTGTGATGTAAATATGGTAACAATTTTGTACTAACTAAATGATTAGTCGCACAACTATCTACAACAAATGTTACATTACAATTTTTGTTACATATATTTTCAGAAAAATTTGCACACTCATATGTTAAAAAGAATGTCTTCATCTTCCTCCATACTACTTACATTTTGAAATGCATGAGTCCCACCAGACATATGTCCTCTGAACGCCTCTCGGCAACCACCCCTGTACCTGCCTCTGGAATTTCCATGAACTCTTGATGACATCATTTCCAAAGGTTCTAAAAGGAGTTTCGCCTGCACTGTTCGGGCATTCCGCCCTTTAATGTCCTAATTTCTTGCATAAGTGACATTTGTAAGGAAAATGCTCTTGTGATGGGCTGCTTCTAGTCCAATTACCATTTCCTCGCTCACTGCCACGACCCATAAAAACTGCATCCATGTTCTGTCCTGAATTTAACTCTTGCTTTTTACCTTGTCTGGCCTCCTCCAATAATAATTTTCCTTTAACAAAATCTAGAGTGATAGCTTTCTGATTTTGGTAGAATATTTTATCTATGGCTGTTGTCACAGACTGGTAAGCTTCTGGCATTGCTGAGAGTAAATGTAAAATTATCTCTTGCTGCTCCTTTCAATTCGCTTACTATTTGATCAAATTCAGTGAGAAATATAGGTAGGTTGCCACCATTAAACTTCAGAGCTCGAAATTTTCTCTGCAAAACTACTTGTGTGGAAATACCTTTTTTTGAATAAGTCATACACAAAGATTCCATGATTTGCTTTGCAGTAGTTTTCGCCTTAAGCATTTCCAAAATGTTATCTGGCTACACATTATATAATAATTGTTCTTGCCTTGACATCACTTTTTGCAAACTTGTCCAATTCTTCAGCTGAAGTGGGAGGATTTTCTGTTAGGACATTTAGCACTCCTTGTTGTTCCAGAAGTAATTTGATTCTGAACTCCCAATTTGAAAAGGAATTATCGTCAAAGGGCTTAACATAAAATAATTGCTGCTGCTGTCTTACCGCTATTTTTCTACTGCCTTTTCCTTGTTTTCAGTTGCCAAATTGTATTCCCAAATTTCCAGGTTCTTCATCTTTCCCACAACCTGCCTAAATAATTCCTGGGCCCATAATCTATGGTATATACTAAATAATAGACTGGCCGACTGTGACTAAACTGGCATTTATTAATATAACAGTACACGGCACACACGCGAGTTGCAAAGCTACATAACCTATTACTTTTATTACATGTTCTCTTAATATTTTCCTTTCTAGAATAAAATGTCACCAACATAATAATAATACCCTAAAATAATTATATTCACATCGTGATAGTTATGGGTATGCAACCCAACCTACAGTGCAGAATTGGATAATCTACACCAAAGCGGATAATATCTACAATATTTATCTGGGAAATATTCAACTTTGAAATTATATTTCAACATTTTTAATTTTAAACGTTGTAACTAATATTTTCTGGCCATAAATAAAATGGTGACATTTTTGTAAACTGAAAGAAATGGCCAGATACTCCTTTTCAATCTGTGCCAAAATTCTGTTCTGTATCAGTAAGCCAAGGCCACGGGCCAAAAAAAGGCCACATATCCAGTTTGCAAAAAACACCCACCAATGCCATTTTGACTTGCATCAGTTTGTACTTCTGTTGGTAAATTTGGATCAAATATTTTTAAAATTGGTATTTCAGTAATTTCAGTTTTAATTTAAAAAAAAAAACCTCATTATTATCTTTAGTCCAAATCCATTTAACATCTTTTTTTATTAGACTTCTTAGTGGAGACAATAATTCAGACAGTTTAGGTAAGTATTTAGAAAATTAATTTATCATACCCAATATCTTTAACAATTCTTTTTTATTTTTAGGGTCTTTTTAAGAGCAAGCACTGCTTTGACTTACTGAGGATCAGGGAGTATGCCTTTAGACGACTTGTCCAACATAATTGTCTGTAAAGCTTTATATTGTACTTTGGACCTATTAAATTTTACACCATTTTTCTCTGCTCTCTTAACTACTTCTTTTAAACTTCGATCGTGCTTCTCCTCATTAATACTGCCTATTATAAAATTATCAAAATATATTCCAACTTGTAAATCACCAACTATTTTTTCATTTATTCTCTGAAAAACTTCAGGACTAACGTTTAGCCCGAAAGGTAAACGGTTAAAGCAAAATTTTCCAAAAAGAGTGATAAATGTACAAAGCTTTTTACTTTCATCGCCTAAAGGAACATGATAGAATCCTTCTTTCATGTCCAACACTGTAAAAATATTTTTATCTTTTAACTTCAGTGTTAATTCATGTACTGTAGGTATCGGAAACTGATCAAGAATTAAATATTTATATATTTTATTAAGATGTAGGGATTCAAGACATATACATAATGTACCTGAAGGCTTTTCAATTATTACAATATTATTAACCCATTCAGTTGGCTCTTCCATTTTAGAAATTATCTCTCTTTTCTCTAAGTCTTCTAGAGCAGCTTTTAGCTTCATTCGTATAGCCTCTGGAACCCTCCTACAAGCACTGCTAACAGGTTGTGCATTGGATGCTAAAACAATCCTATATTTATAAGCTATTTTACCAGTACCATCAAATACTGTTAGAATTTTTTGATAAAAACTGTTGTTTTTCACTGCCAGGCAATTTCTTGGTCCATGCCTCGTATTACATTTAAAACAGTCATATATCTGGTCCTGATTTGCGCTTTTACCATTCTTGACCACTATACTGTCCACCTGCTCTGCACTTCTTATGCCTTTCATTTGGTGTTACTAGCCTCTGACATTTTGCATTGTGCTTCTGCCATTTCCAGAGTTAAGCTCCCAGTCCTTAACAGCCTTTCTTGTAAAGTTGAGTCTACTATGCCACTTACTAATTTATCACGGATTAAGGAGTCTTGGAGACCACCAAAATTACAAATTTTGGCCAAAACTTTAACTTCGGTCAGGAAATGATCAATCTCCTCCCCCTCCTGCTGAACTCTTGTAAAAAAATTAAATCTATCATAAGTTTCATTCTTTAGCGGCTTGCAGTAGTCTTTAAATCTTCTTCTTACCTGGCCATACTTAGTCTTATCCTCTTCACTCATCTTAAAAGTATGAAAACATCCTGAGCCTCCTCCCCCGCTAGGTTAAAGAATATAGCAATTTTAGCTTCATCATCCTTTTTGTCAAACCCAGCAGTCTTCAAATAATTGTTAAACGAGCTCAAAAATTTGAGCAACTTGTGGATCGAATGAGATGCTCTTAGGTGGCTTAAAAATCATTGCCTTTTCTTGATTTAATAAAGTAAATTTCACAAGTTACAAGCTTAAACATTCACTGACACCATGTTTTAGTTATGTTACAACTAATTTTATAATACTTGCAATACTTTTTACTTATCTTGAAAATAAATATTAAGTTTAACTCATTTTTTATTCTGCTAATTAATTAATCTAGTATACTTAGTATACTAGGTCTAGTATACTAGGTCTATACTTAGTATACTAATCTAGTATACCAGGGCTGTCGTATGCACCAGTCTGTACCAATACATACTTATTTAATGCTATATGTTACAGTAAGTACTAGCATCCAATATGATATTTGTAGTTTGAAAACATAAAAGGAATAAGTTGGATGATACCTGAACGCACAATATTGCAGTTCAGTTTACCTTAGAAATTGAAAGAGATGAACAAACACCATTATTTGATATCTTAGTAAAGAAACGTGGATTTTTATAGTGTATTTGTTGATTTTTACTACTTTCTTCATTTCCAATCAAAATCAATCATCCAAGCAACATAAAAACTCACGAGATCCAGACTTTTTATATGACATAAACTACTGCATGAATTTCTGAGAGGACAATCAAATATTTTATAAATCTGATAGTTAATAAAAGTAGTCCATTAACTATTTTTGCAGAGGATTTTTTATCCATTTTATGAGAAGTTTTAAAATTTTATCATCTTTATACGAGCAAATTGTTCCTTGGAAACCGTGTATATCAAGTAAATCCATGTTTTTAGGAAAATCATATTAGGAGCCCATAAGAAACGAAAGGATATCATAGAATATTGATTGATAAGAGTCGTTAGTTTAATATTAAGAGGGTAAAGAAATCGATAAATTCCTTCAAGTTAGAAGTCAAACAAGTCAAAAAAGAAAACAGACAGCTCTAAGATGCCCCTCTATTTTCTGCTGTCCTAGTAATATTTCTAGGAAACCGATGATGGTAATTTTATTCCGAAAGTAGAGGGAGATATGCAATAACGTCCAGGAAATATTCCTGGACGAATACAGCAAGTATATCCTTTAATCCTGATAATATTTCCGGAAATGGAAAATTCCTTTAAAGCCTAAGATGTCAAGTATAATTTATTTGAAAAAATAGATGCAAATATAAGTAGATAGATTTTAGTGGCAAGTTTATCAATTGTTCAAAAAAATAATGATAGATCAATTTCAGTTCTATTCAGAGAGCAAAAAATATTATTCTTTCATATCTTAGTTTAGGAAAAGCGTTAGTAATTTAGTATCCATAGGATATGCATTCCTTACTATTCGGGTCACATAATCAAAATCTGAACGTAGGAAAAAAAGTCACTATATTCAGAATTTTTACACGTCATAAATTCCTGAATGGCGCAGGGGCTATATAATCATCCCCTATGGTCATATCAATATGATAGTAAATGAAAAAGCTTTAGTGAAAGCTCTGGTGGAGGCTTTTTCATACGTTTCATGAAAGTTTTGGAAATTTCTCAGCCTGTACGAGCAAATTATGCCATGAAAAGAGTCTGAACAAGCGAATCCATATATTTAAGGAAACCATATCATAGATAAGAAACGACAGAACATCATGGAATTTCCACTGATCACAGGATTCGTCGCTCTTTAAGAGGGTGAAAAAATCGATAATATGCCCTTTAATGCAAACTAAATTAAATCCTACATTGGTTTAAATAAACCAGCCCTAAAGAACTTGCCTGTTTTCTGCTTTCCTAGTAATATTTCCAGGAAAACGATGGTGGTGGTTTTACTCCTAAAATTAAGGGAGATACACGACAAATTCCATAAAATATGTCTTCCAATACAACAAGTACATTCTTTGATCCTGATACGTTTTACGGAAATGGAAACACCCCTTGTACGGGCAAAGGTTAATTTAATCGAAAAAAAAACGTTTAGAACTGATGACAATAAGTGCATGGATTTTAGTGGTAAAGCTTTATAATTTTTCCAGACAATTTGCAACTTTGAAAGTAAAACTGGATCCAGATTATGCATATTCTTAATTTATATATAATTCGAATTATATAATAATTCTTAATTTAATTGCAAAACATTTTCTTAGTTTTTAATTTTGGAAAGCTTTCTAGAGATATCCCCAACTTTCCGCTGTTTTGCCAAATAGGAAGATATTACTTATAGAATGGCAATTCTTCAAGTAGACCCATAGACAGTCTTCAGAGCCTCCTTTTCGTAAGAAAAAAAATACGCCTAGAAAAGAGAGTGATTGATATCCATATTGTATGGAGCTTTAATTGATACTATATTTATTGATATCCGTACTTGTTCCTTGGTCTATAGGTCATATGAAAAATTTAAACCAAGAAACTAAAGAAGTCACGAGATGCAGAATTTTTGCACGCTAGAAAGAGCAGAATGATTTGCCACAGGATACATAGTAATACATAAACATATTGATCTTCGTACCATATGAAAACTCTCCATGTGACGTATGAATCATACGTCACATTAGTTTTAGTTAAAGTTTAAGAAGTGCCTATACAAGTAAATTATTCCATGGAAACAGTTCTTGAGAAGCGAAAATGATTAAAGGAATACATATTAGGAGTACATGACAAACAAAAGCACGTCATCGTATATATACTGTATAAGAGTCGTTACTTTTTAATATAGAGGGTGGAAAAATCGATAAAAGTTCCCTGAAGTTCTCGCTTATTCTGAAGTAAATTAAATCCTACTTTGATTTTATAGACCAGCACTAAGATTCTCGCCTGTTTTCTACTCTCCTAGTAACATTTCCAGGAAAACGATGGTGGTGGTTTTGTGTCCAAAGCAAAGGGATATACGCGACGAAGTCCCGGAAGTATTCCTGGATGAATACAGCAAGTACATCCTTTGTTCCTGATAATTTTACCGGAAATGGAAACACATTTGTTATGCAACAATTTGTGACTTGAATTTATTTAGAAAAAAAAGCCTGACAATGGATGCCAACAAGAATATCGATTTTGAAAAGGAAATTTTATAAATTGATCTAGGCATTTTGCAGGCTTTTAAAGTAAAACAGGATTGATCCATATTAGGCAATATAATTCTTGATTTTGTTGAAACAAGTTTCGTTAGTTTTTCTAACGATTCATTAGAAAAGCATAACCATCAGGAGGTTTCTTTTTCTTATGATACTCAAAGAACCTCAATTTCGTTCGTTCTCAATTTTACCAAGGAGGCATGCCTAATATCCATGTCGAAAGGATAAGACTATAATATTAAAGGAATTTCCATGTTTCTTCGGATATTTTAATAGGGACGCAGAACGGTTTAGAGGTCAATGTGGTAATGTAAATAAATCAGGGTAAAAAAAATCAATAGATAAAAATATATACCTACATGTAGGCAAGAAATCTAAATGAAGTCATAAAACTGGTATTGATTTTTAAGATATTAATAATGACATGCATAATGCAGTTCTATTTTGATCAAGATAATAGCGATAGCTGCAATCAAAATTAAATTCCCGGAATTATGTAAGTCGTATATTCCTGTAATAGCTTAGACGCAAAAACTCCAAACACAACAAAACCTTACTATTGAATCCTATCCATTATAAAGTTAATGTTCCCGAAATTCCTCTGGAAATCTATATTAACTAAAGGCTATCTGCCACCACAAACATATATGTTACAACCACCTCAACATCCTTGAAATTTCAAAACCTCTATATCCCTCTATCCTCCAATAAGTTTCCTCAATTTTTTGGATATTTTATTAGAATAGCATAACTTTGAAGAGATATGTTAAAGTCTGTGCCAGTTTCCACATGAAAAAGGATAAATGGAAGGTAAGAAATTTCCATGATAACTTTTATGCAGTATCAGGAATGGAGAAGTTTTTTGGAGTCTCGGGAAACAAGAGATGCAAAAATCCATAACATGGTTTTTAGTGCCATCTAGTAATAAAACTCTCTACGACAGCTACGAAAATCAATGACGTATCGAGTATTGTATTTTTTGTGACTGAATTAATCTAGCTGTCTATAAAGGTTAAAATATATTTTAAAACAAAAAGCAACTAATAGCAAAAGCCAGCAATTTATTTATTTAAAAAGCTACAAAATTAAATAAACAATGTTAAGGCAATATCGACACATATATTTATTAACCGCTCAGTCTTTAGGATATTTTTCAGTCTGCTTTCCAAGTTTTCCATTTCCTCCTCCTACACTGTGATCAGCCTCGTCACGTTCAGCTGCTAATAGCGCATCTGTTGAAGATGAAACTTCATCTTTACATGTATCTTCTTTTAAGATAGTCTCTAGTTCAAAAATTTCAATATCACATACTTTTGAAGAAGAAGCATCCTTATCTTGAGTTTCGCCTTCTTCAACTAAAACGTTATTCAGTTCACTTTCATAAGTACTACATAATTCGGTATCTTCATCATCGATTTCTATGACATTTGAGGTTTGCAGTGGCACCAACTCTTCACTGATTGTCAAAGCTTTTGAACTTTTCCTTAAAGGTTTGACTTGCTTTTCAGAAAATGTGATTTTAGGTTCGCTATTATCACCGTCTTCCGAGTTTTCTTCATCTACGTTTTGGGATCTTTTTTCGCTTAGTTTACGTCTTAGTGCCATCATACATTTTAGGGTTTGCAAAATCATGTTTTGATTTTTGGGTTTTCTTTTGGCGATTAATCTAGAAATAGGTTTTATGAGCCAAAAGGATCTTGGGAGAATAGTTTATACATACCGTCGCCGCCGCTCTTTAGCTTCTGATCTGTAAAATGCCAATATGTAACTTTCATCAGTTCTTGGAGGAAATAATGAGCACTCTATGATATGACTTAAGCAGCCTAGTTTTATTGATTGTTGAGTTTTGTCGTCTTCATTAGTTTTAGCTATTTCCTTTTTGTGATAGAGCCTATGTAAGATCATATTTAGGAGCATCTAAAAATAAAATTTATTGAGGATCAAATAATACTTAAATTAAGTGACTTACTGATTTATAAATAACTATGTTGAGCCATAGAAGCAGTGAGAAAAACAGAATTGCTCTAAGTAGGTTCCGTTTTTCATAAAAAAGGTTTATCCCAAGAGGAATTAAAAAGAAAACTGGTATTATTGTAAAATAGCAGCAGAAGCTAAAAAATATTCTATAAATATCAGACAGAAATACAGAAAAAGTCTGACCATAAAAAAATAATTCCTAGGTTTTACTTTTTAAAGGATATAAGAGGGTAAAAAGAAGTGAAGTAGATATATCATTTAAACTATAAATACTTTAAAACATTTACTCGAATGTGCAAATTTTGTTTTCACTAGAAATCAGTAGCTTTTTTTGATAAAGTAAAAAGAAAATCAGATCTATTTCATTGAAACATACTATACAGGGTGTCGAAGACGAAAGAGTTTTCCCTGAAAATCTTGAAAAATACATTGTTTAGTCAAAACGGCTAAACACTTTTTAACGGCTAAACACAAATTTGATATTGAGGAGACATTTACTTACAAAAATTCCGTTTCTCGGGGTCATTCCTTTACTTCCCAGAGCCCCTATGTTACTTAATTTAAATGCTAATAGGGGTCAACTGATACCTTGAATTAAATGTAATTTTATTTTCTACATAGCTCTATTTTAATTTTTTTTTATCAATTCGTTCTTAAGAAATAAGAATAAATAAGAATAAAAACATAAATTTTATTAAAATTAAATTATTATTATTATTTAAATGAAAAAGATAAAAAGTATAAGAATATAACTGTTGTTTGCGCACATTAGCGAACATTTTGAGCATTATTTACTCACATTCGTTAACAATTCTATTTCAAAGATCTTTAAAGGAGTCAGGTTTCGAGGCAAATAATTTGGTTCTTAGATGACACCTTAAAAAAAAAACCAAAGGATTTTGTTTAGCTGTTTTTGGCAAAACAATTTATTTTTCAAGATTTTCAGGGTGGACTGTCTCGGACCCTGTATTTTAAGTATTAATCAAAACATATGATAAAATGTGATAAAAATACTACAGATATATTTGTGTTAGTATCTACTTTGAAACCCTTTTATCCCTGTTAGGAGTATATCCCGGAAAGAAGTTTTTTAGACTATCAAAATTTTGTATTTTTTAGAAAAGAGCTAACTTCTTAACCTAAATAATTTAATCTTTTCCAGAAAAATACATGAATGAACTGTCTATTTACTTACTAAACAATGGCGGTAAGTGAAAATATCGAACCAATAAAAATCTTATGTAGTTTGCTTCTTCTATCTAATAACGAGTACATTATTTTTGATAACTCCTCGAAGATTCCCACGAATGATAAGAGCGCTGTCAGGACGAATGGTAATTCCAAAATCCTAAAATATTATTTTAACAAGTCTTTTAGATTTACATCAGGGTATTTTGGAAATTGTATTTTTAGGTTACTGGGATATATTTTGATAGGTAATTGTGAAAGAGTCAAGGGTCTAACAAGGGTTTCTTGCAAAAGCGAGATCAAAATTGGTTTTTACCGTTATAAGTTTCAGTTTTTTCTTATAAAATTTTGAATACATATTAATATATAACTTCTTTAAATAATAACTCATTTGTAGAACACAAAAAAATTTATACAAATTTTCCAGTGGCGTAAATATTGATGCGTGTCATCCTTTCCTCTCCTTTCAATATTTCATAAGGAAAATCCATTTTTTAATTCCTTGATTAATAAAAAAATTAACTTTTCAAGTTTTTTTTCGATTTATGGATTTTACAGTAATTTATGGCAATAAAGTACATATACCCAACACTGCAGTATTCATCTGCGGGGGTTGAAGAACCTGTTGAGCGCGTCTCTGCATGGCGGATATGAGGAAGAAATGGAGCATCGGCTAACGATTATTATAATTTATGCCGCTGATCTAAAACCTGTTTGAGCTAATTGTTGAGGTTATATCGCGGAGAGATCCATGTCGATGGAATATGGAATATGAAATCCTCTGAACTGTGGTGGGAGGTGTAAACCACCACATTTCGGAGGATGGTAGATCAGTAAAAAAATGGAAAAATCTCTTAACAGGATGCTATGCAAATGCACACAACACCATTTGGCATAGCACTGGAACAAACAAACGAAGTAAGTCACTAGAAGATTACTGTGCAACCTAAGGCATATATATGCTTAATGTGGAGGGATGATCCGACATATCAGCAACATACTCTGCACAGAGGTAATTAATCTAACCCTGTGCAAAAAACGCATCTGTGACCTTATGACAAGACGGCACGTATCTATCGAACCCAGTTTGCCAGATCACAGGTACATAAGAGTCGAAGTAAAATCTGCGGACACTACTCCGAGGATTTACGGAAATCCTAGGAACTGGAGTCATAAAGAGACATTAGGACGCAACCCGAATAACTGTTCAAGAGAGGCTGAAAACCATCTAGAGCTCAAAGGTTTAACAGAGTCACTTACAGAGGCTTAAGAGAGGTATTTGAGAAATCATATTACCCTAGCAAACCATGCAGGCTCCTGCCTGCATGGTTTGCTAAAACCTCTTGGGGAACCAAGAACTGAAATAGTTTAGGCGAACAGAAAAGGAAAACTTTTTAAAAAAGCAAAGAGAATGTATAAACAATAGCAATGTAATATCCCATGAAAATCGCAAAAGGAGGATAGAGGAAACTTTTTACGGACCCAATTGAGAAAACAGCAAATGCAAGAGCATACAACGAAAAAGCCAAGGAACCGCAACAGACCCTTCATGTAGAAATTCTAATGGAAAATATACGACAATCGAGGAGAAGACGCTCGGCTTAATGCTGAACATCCACTTCCCGGGAATGGAAATTCTCTAACACAGGCCTCATACTCTGTTATTCCAAACAGAAGAACTGGTAACTAGCAAAAAAGGTTGTAACCTACCAACCTAGGCACCACGAATCGAAACAGAACGAAGAGCAACAGAACTAAATAGCACTGCAACAGAGCAGACCACGACTGTAAGGAACCAACTGGTAAAACCCAGGCGGAAAGTTTAGTGGGTAACCGGGCCGGAATTCCACACTACCGAGGGTTGAAGAACTAGCGGTGTTCATAAAGAATTCCTTCGCCGACAAAAAAAGTACATGTAGAGGTCATCAATAATTCAAATTATTCGGTTATGTTGATATACATATATAAATAAATTTAAAGCTAAGTTATACGTTACCTCAAAGTATAGGCAGAACTACACACCACAACAAAAACGATATATTTAAAAAACGAATGCACCGAACATAATCGATTGCCTTCACTATAACCCATATACAAATAAAATGCACACAGTGCAGCTTGTGCAACTACAATATGAGTTGGTAAATTTTCGAAGAGATCTGGATCGATTCTTCTTTTAAAGTTCAGCATTTCTCCTAAGTTGATAGTATTCGTTGTGACTATGAAGTAGCTCATATAGCTGAGGTAGCTGGATAGTAGCCATAGGCTGTCCGTGAGTCTGATGCGTAAATATTGGGGAAAGCATTGTCGTTTTAGGTACACCTGAAAATTTATAAGTTGTATTAATAGCTCTTATTTTGGTTTCAAAATATATAGCTAAAAAGTGCTAAATTAACAAAAATCAAAATGTTCATAATATTATGATCAGTATCTTAAATTTTTGTCAACCGTTAATCGTTTTATCTGTAATTTAATTTTTATTAAAACTATTGAATTAGTAGTATAATTTTAACATGTAATTTTTTCTAAGTATAAATACATTTAACTTACAAAATATTTAACTTAAGAATTTATACTTTTTTGTAATTTCAGAAACTTTGTGTTTTTTTTATCTACATATAGTTTATACATTTATTTCTTTTTTCACCTTAGTTTGTCTATATTTCATTTTATCTTATTCAGTTAATATTACTAAAATGTTAAGAAAATTAAAATAATTAGGCAAAAAAAAATAGATTATTATAATGAAAAAGTGAAGATTTAATATTAATTAAAGATAATTTTTAGTTCAGAAAACTTGAAGAATTTTGAACTTTAAAATCTATAACAAATTTAAATGTTATTTAAATTTGGACAAGTAGCTTTTATTAAGAAGAGTTTATTTTAAAAAAAGAATGATGAAAATTTTACTTCATTACCTTTTTATTATATTTAAATTTTATTCTTATATTTTAGACCTTAGTGTAGATTTTATGCTTATAATAGTTGTGATTGTTTTATGTTGAACATCAAATCAAATTAAAAAAAAAATACCGAATTTTAAAATGCCACTTTTTGATTCAGGACGCCTAGAATTGAAAAATATTTTAATTTTGTTTTTTGATAAATTTAATTTTTCATATTTTGCGAACTTTAATTTTTTCCAATTAAAATATTCAAAAAAGAATTAAGAATTTAGTCTTGTTCTCTAAACCAAGGTTATATACTTTTTGTTAAGACTTCTTGCCAAATAACTACTAAAGTGTTACTAAATAATTGAGGTTAAAATATTCCAGATTAATGTTTTTTAATGACTTTTTTGAATTTTTTTAATTAATATTATTTCTTAGGTTTTCTTCTATTTTAACATTTCCCTTTAAATAAAAATTAATTTCAATTAAAAAAGTCCTAAATTAAAAAAAATAGACTTTTTTTTAAGTATTTCTTAAGTGTTTATAGGTTAAAAGATAAAATATTCCAAACTCATTATGTGAACAACTCTTAATGTGAACCCATTTTTTAATTAAACTTTTTCTTAAGATTTATCTTCTACAAATGTACAAATTGATTTAAAAATATAGGGATTTAAATCATAATGCTTAATTTTATAAAACTTTCAATTTAAAATTTAAAAAAAAAATAAACCATCATCAATATTACAAAAAAAAGAAAAATACAAGAAGCTTTGAGTTAAGAACATATACAAATACATACATGAATTCAAAATTAAAGCTTAGTCTCAAATTAAAAATTACACCTTTTTCAACAGTTTAACACTTTTCTTGAAATCATTAATAATTAAACACTTAACGTTTAAAATATCAAATTTAAAAAAATTATAATATTAAAAAAAATGCCTTTTTATAATTAAATTTTTGAATTAAAATTGTGTTAAAAAGTTTCAAATTAAAAAAAAAACGATTGGCGCCAAACCGACTTTCTATGCGTGTAGCAGCTTTTAAGAAAGTCGCGCTTTGCTTGTAAAATAAATAAATTGGTTTTTAACTTACGTCCAATATCTTCTCAAAACAGCTGTGTACTATACACCATAGTATCACAAACCATGTAACACCATTACACAGGGTGTTATTGAAATTATCTCCGAATAACTGATGTAAGGAGCTTGGTATAGATGTCAGTTCTGTGCTTAGAACGGTACGTATTACAGACATATCTTAAAAAGTCTTCTATAAAAAAAAACTTATATATTTTAAACAAATTACAGATGGCAGCATAAAACAAAAATGAATAAAGTTACGACAACCAAGGCAAGTAATGCCATTGAAGGTCATTCGTAAATAAACAGCGAGGATTCGATAATCAGCCGACACACACATTGCACATTATTAATCATTTATTATATGTGTAAAAAGCAGATAAAAATTCATTGCTACATGTACAATTTTAGAATTCTAACTACTAAAACATACCTGACTTTTTTAGGACGGTTCTAAAAAGCGAATTTTTATCTGAGTTGTTTTGACATTTTCATTACAAGTCGGTTTAACCTAAAAGATATTTTTAGACAGAAATACATGGAGGAAATTCCTGGCTTCGTCTGGTTGGCGGATAACAGGAAGCTTGATCAATAAATAGGATTGTATGGCGCGTAATTTGAAAACTCTGTTTAGTCAGTGTTATACATCCTGTAGCAGTTTGAAGGATTATGGAAAACGAAAAATGCTTTTTTAAAATATCCTAGAGAAGAGTACACGTATTTTAAAACATTTGGCCATATACTAATATAGGTTTTTCATTGCTTTGTTCTTGACAAAAATACAGACAGATACGCATTCCTGGAATGTCATGTACCTTATCCCTAGAAGAATTTAAATACTTGTAATAATTTTTTTCAGATGTCCTTTCCTTGTCAACCTTCCATATTTTTCGTTTTTTCGAACATAAGAAAAATTAAATATCAACATTATTCAAACATTGCGATAAGAATCATAGGCACGTATCATGTATAATAAATATATAAATTAATTAGCAATTTATATATTTATCTCGATGTCGATTGAATGTTGTTGCTCCTTTCTCCCTTTGGGTTCAGTTTAAAAAAAAAGTTGCTCTCTTTTTTTAGTAATTATTGACTTTTACATTTCCTTTTATTTTGTTTAAGCTTTGTATCTAAATTCTATATTTTTATATGTCTCCCTTGGATAAGTTTAAGTTTCTTAGTATAAATTAGATTTATTTTGATCTACAGGGGTCTTTCATAATATACTTGCTTTCAAGTAGGTCTACTACTATCAGTTTATTGCGAAAGGAACCTGTTTAGTCGTTACTTAGTAGCCATGAGAGTTTGAATCAATAGTACCATTATTGCTATTACTTTAATTTAAATATGTACCCGCTTCGTCCATAAGAACATGTTCTAGATCTTCTGCCATTCTGTTTATTTTAAGTGTTTTAATACATTCACTCGTAATTTGTATATCACTGCTAAATTAAATTGTTTTGTATAAAAAATTAAATTTTTTGCTTTTTAAAATTCTTATAGTTTATGAACCTTCTTTTTATAATAATAATATTGTGTTTGCACTTAAGCTCATAACTTTAAAATCTCTTGCCATATTAATGTCAATATAAGCTTCAGCTCCTGCAATATAATTAGGCACTTTGTAAAAAAACTATTCCATTTTTAGATTAAGCCTACTATTTTTTTATAAATAAAATTATTTAATTTTTTTGTGGGAACAGAAGTTAATATAAAATTTGTATTTTTACATGAATTAATAAAAGTATGTTTCTAAACTTGGGGTATTTTTTGTTTTGAAAATCATTTGAGCCGATATAATTACAACAAAGTAGTTTTAAAGAAAATTTTCCAATAACATATTTGCATTATTTGTTATCCCTTATTATGTGATAAAGCCTTTATAAAATGATTATATGATAGGGAGCATTCAGATGATCTGTTAATTGGTTAAGTCTGTCTCTTGCATATAAACTCCTAGACAAAATTATCGCACCACTAATTATTTTGTCAAGAAAATTTAAATAAAAATAAATATCAGTTAAAACAGTTATAATATCTTTTCTCGTATAAAAAGCAGAGCTGGACAAAAACTATGTTTATGCTTTATCATGGAACATGCTGCTCGTGAGGAGTGAGAATACATCCGCAGGAAAGTTTTCATAATTTGATACGAGGAATGCTGCGAAGACTTCAAGCGGTCATGGTGCGATAATTTTGTCCAGGAGTTTATATAAACATTTTCCTAGGATTTACCAAAATTGTTTTCTATGTTCGAAACGCCAGCTTTGTTTTTTAAACTTGTAATAATTATATTTTCAAATGAAGTTCCGTGACATGAAGTTAAAGTTTTTGTTAGTTTTGTGCTTTGATATATGTTGAAATGCGTCACGATATTATTACAAATTTCCAAATTGCTAATACCTACCTTAAACTTTGTTTTGCGTTTTGAAATCAAAATTAAATGTAGAAGTAACGATGATGTTTTATAACTCTTATAGCTTCCCTTACAAGTTGTTGCAAGTTTAAAGATTTTTTACAATTATAAAACGTCGATATATTTAACTCCCATTATCAGACGGTTCAAATTTATATCATCACAACAACAGAAAAAATTTTAGAAAACTGTTGAATGTCATTTTCCTAGAGTTTAAAATATTTGAATTTAACCAAGTTTCAGAAATTCGCATGATATCATAATTACCCTTATTGATAATCTCCCTGTAATTTCCCTGAACATAGCACAAGCACACATGCACTCAAAAAACATATGTAAATTCACCGTGTTAAATATTAAGAAGAAAAGAATAGAGAATAGTAATATTAAACAATGTGGCACGAATGTATAAACGAAAAAAAAATACAAATGGTCAAAACTCTCTTTTAGTTTCAGACATGTAGCTTAACCCCACATTCAATATTTTCAGAATATTTTATTCGAATATTAAAATAATGGCAATATTATAAGACATAATCAACGACAGAAACATATCTCTGCAATATTGCTTTTGTAGATACATGGTGCTTTTAAAATTGAGTAATGTATTTTAACTACCTGTAGAACTTATCAAAAGGAGTTATTATAACAAAAGTCACCTATATAAAAGTTGAATATTAACATTATGTAAATACAAAAACATAAAAATTAAAAAAAAAATAAGATTGCTAATACTCAAATTTTTTGATATTCTCAGCGAATTCCGTGTAAATTCTTACCGTTTTTTACTGTCCTAACCGTTTCGTATCTTTTTCTGCACTTCATCAAATATGTATCAGTCTTTTATTCGTGCATATTTTATTGCTTACGAAAACAATGAACTGCAGGTTTTATGCAAAAATTTTTTTTTCTTTAAGAGAGTATCCGGCATAAATTTAGTTATTAGTCTTCGTGACAGTGGATATTTAAAAGAACAATGAGAAGGCCACGCTGGAAGAGCTGCTCAACTTAAAATGTTATAAATTGAGGAAGACATATTTAAGAGATAGTCGATGACGACCCAACAATGGGTACTAGAGCCATAGCAGACCAAGTTGAAATTTTTCATAGTGAAGTCTGGAAAACAATACGGTAGGTAAGTATTATCCTTATATAATTAACAAATTGGTTGATTGGTAAAAATTATTTATATTTTCTTCGACACAATCTGCCACAATTATTAAAAGATGTTCCTCAAAATATAATATAGATTATGTCATTATGGCTATTGGAAAGAGTTGAAACTCCGAAAGGTAACTATTTTTTTACTTGAAATACTCGGATGATATTGAGGACTGATTTCGAGGATTTATAATGTTGCCACATGGTTGGGAATATAATTTTTAGTATGGAGTGTGATCTTTGCAAAAAAACTTCAAAGCAAAAAAGTTCTAAACTTACGATTTTTGTCTGCTGATGGATGCGAGTCTCGTTTATGTAAATGCCCCGGAATGCGAAGCACTTTAGTTTGACCCTAAATTTGTATTGTAAACCAGTATCTTATAGAAGAAAAGCAAAAAAAATATTGAAGTTCAAGACTAGATAATAAGTCACTTAGAAGCATGAAATAAGGACTTGAAAACTTAGAAAGAAGTTTCAAAGTTTTTGCAGGTGGGAGGTAAGGATTTTTTTTCTAAGGTAGTAGAAAGAGGAAATCCTGAATCAGTTTTCCTGGTAAAACTTACAAAAGAACAAGAAGACATTATAAAAATGGTCAAAGACGGCGCAACAATGAGTCTTAGAGCCATAGCAGCTCAAGCTAAAGTTTTTCCTAGAAAAGTTCGAAGATAACACGACAAGAATGTATTGTTAACAAGATAACGCTTTGTACCCGTTGCCTAAAGATTCTCGAACCATCGTAGAAGAGTTGTATTTTGCCAGTGTCTTTTATAACAGTTCAGCAGAAATGAAGATTTTACGAAAATAACTTTGTGTACAAAACATATTTACATGATATGCGGTGCAAAAATGGCGAAAATTTCATTTTTGTCGTTCAGAAGATTCCCCTACTGTAAAAAGATCTAATTTTCAATACAGATTTTCATTAAAAACTTGGACTGATGTGGTACGTGTCATATACTTATTAAACCCCAGTAAAATTTCTTTAGATACAATCTTTCACAGTTTCACAGAGTCTGTTACAGAGGAAAGGGGAAAACTATTTAAGTTAAAGAATAGATAATACGTCACTTAGAAGCAAGAAATAAGGATTTATTGAGAAAAAAATTAAAACTTGGGAAGAAGTTTAAAAGTTTGCAGGTGGAAGATAAATATTTTTTTTCTGAGGTATAGTAAAAGAAGGAAATCTTGAATCAGTTTTGCTAGTTAAACCTACAAAAGAATAAGATGTTACGGCAACAAAAAAAGGATATCAGACAAAATATTGATTCTCCGAAAGTTGATGTCTCCTATTTTAGGGACGTAAAAAAAGGTGAGGTCGTACACGTGGATGGCTGTTCAGATAAAAGTTAAGAGATAAAAGATTAAGTAGAGGAGCTGCGTCAACAACTTAAAAGCCAGTTAGGTCAAAAATATACAGTAGAGGTCTTAAACATAAAGAAACATAAGCTTAAAATAAATAATGCAAACAAACAAGGCATTAGTATGAATGACATAGATACTGATATAGTAAACTTTATCATCAAATCGAATAACTTATATGTTGATGAATATTTTCATACTAAAATAATGAAAGAAGCTGTAAATCCATTTAAAAATATAAATCTGCATTTGAAGTTGGTCGGAATACTCACCATATTTTGCTATATTAATAAAAAGTAAAACTCGGATGATCCAGGAGTTTGGTTTTAATTACGTAAATGTATTATAGTTTTTTTAGTTGCAGGGCCTTTGTTCATTATGCTAAAGAATGTAACATGAAGAAAGTTTTAACCATAATTACAAAGATTGCAAATCAAAGCCAAAAATATAT
Source organism: Anthonomus grandis grandis (assembly GCF_022605725.1). Taxonomy (NCBI): domain Eukaryota; kingdom Metazoa; phylum Arthropoda; class Insecta; order Coleoptera; family Curculionidae; genus Anthonomus; species Anthonomus grandis. Next base: position 27,662,427 of record NC_065548.1, on the reverse strand, counting down.
ACTTAATGCGTAAAAACAAAAAAATGTAGATTTAAAAACGTAGACTAAATCATGTGACATTAAATTAAGATTTTCCTTGTTTGGAGAATTTAGTAGGATTACAAAATAAAGCAAATGATTATTTGTTAGATTTTCTATGACACTAAAATGAGTTTCTATGTAAAATAAGATTGATGCTCTAAGGATTGCTCATTTGAGTAAGTTTACACTTCAGATCCGGACATAGTACATCTGTACTGCACGTGACAGATAATATAAGCTTTAAATAAAAGCATGCTCGTATTTGCGTCTTGGGACTAAGGCTTTTGACATAATCAACCACGACTTACTTTATGCAAAGTAATCCTCTCTCTCCTTTTCTAAAAGTTATTTATCAGTTAGACTGAAAACTGTTCGAATTGATAATAAATATTCGTCTGCTAAAACTGTAATATCTGAAAGAACATATTCAGGGGGATCAATAAATGGACAATTGCTATTTTTTATTTATATCTTCGAAATTTTAATGTGACTGCGAATTCATACATTGAACTATGTTGTGAATTTATGTTGACGCTACTTAATTACCACAGTACTTTGCCCCTAATGATCTGGCAGAAACTGAAGAATTATTGGAAAGATCTGTATAGCTAGAAAATGCAAATTTGGGCTGCTTTTTTGAAAAGGCTAAACATTTGGGGTACTTTATTAAATAAGATTTATATTCACGTTTAAATTTAAAAAAAGGCTTTACGTAAATAAAAACAATTAACTTTAAAAACATTAATTTTGTCAACGTTTTTTTTGTTATTAATTAATATATTATGGTTTTTTATCTGTGCTTAAATTGTTATTAAGAATCGCTTACAGATAGTACAGAAGTGTTGTCGCTTTATATTTGGCTGTTGTATTGTTTTGTTGTTTGGATGTTACAGCCAAAATTACACCCTTGAAATAACTTAAAATTTCAAATTTAGTAATGACGCTATGTAATCTGTTTGGTTAAACTACTAGCTTCTAATAACTTTATCATTATTTCATAGATGTTTTACTTATAACTCGGTTATATTGCATAATTCCTTAAATCATAATGTTAACAATTGTTGCTTTAGATCCCCAAAGTCTATAAACTTAGATTATCCCAAAAGAGTGTATTTACTTGGTGTGAGAAGTATTTTTTTTGCTTAACTTTATTTCTTGTCTTAGAATTATAATCATAATAATAATTAATTATGACCTATTATTATAAAAAGTGGAAGAAAATTATGGCTTATTATATTTTTAAATATCTAATCTATTTTCAAAATTCTTTTAAAGTTATTTACCTGCAATGTATTAGACCGGTTAGAAAGAATGGTGGTTCTGAATATGAACCAGATGTTTGCAGATGCTATTGTTAATCTAGAAACGATTGGAACAAGAAAACCACTATATTGCATACATTTTGGGAACAATAAAATGTACATTCTTCATTTTCTCACGTACTATTCCTCCTACTCATCCTTTCGATCTTCAAGTCACCTATACAATTATCGTTAACCTATTTAAATAACGGTAAGAATAAAACTGGCTGGCTGTACTTTTTCATTTAATCGGATTCAAATTTTCTTCAGCAGGTGATATCGATTTTTCACCCCACGTTCTATATATTCGAAGGGCCCTTATTAATGAAATATATTCGCGTATAGGGTAGAAACCTTCACGCGATCCTGCTCTCCTAATCAAATTTCCAGAAAAACATGGAGATCCTTTATTTTTGGTTGAATTAAAAGTAGGATAGATCCAGAAATTCGTACGCAATTCTACTGCTACGTAAAATAATTTATTATAAGTATCCTCTTTACGATTGCACGTTCCTAATACAATTCCCAGGAAAACCAATGTTTCCATGTCTTTATCAATAAGTATGGCGGTAAATACAACTTCTTAACTTTCCTAGTGAAGTTGCAAATTCTTTGTTAAGCTATGTAATCCTGATAGCCGAACTGCTTTATGGAAACTCCTTTTATGCAGTGAAGGAGAGAGAAAGTTCACGTGTGAAACTCGTCTTCCGTTCTGGATGGATATCATAGGGAACAAAGGATATGACATGAATTTTTCAAATAAAAAATTTTTTCTCAACGAAAGTGTATTTTTAGTATATATTTAATTATTAGGCTAACATTACCTGTACTTCTCATACTGATTAATAAACAATCATTTACCTCATATATAACCATCATCATATTAAATTTAATAAACTTCTCTCCCTCGTAATACATATATTCAAGGAGTCCTGAGCACTCTAAAATCAATTTTAACGCGTTGTTCGATAACCGTTAGCGATAAGGGACAATGAATAGCTACAATACCCTACGCAAATTCTGTTCTCCTGATTAAAATGTCCTGAAACTGAAACTCCCGGAAAACTCCGGACGGCGAAGCTGTAGCTGTGAAACTTCCAGCAGCTGTTTCAGCTACAACTGATAAATTGTAGACTCTCTATGATAGCAGCTGCGTAGTCTAGACAGTTCAGACTGTGTTCTAAAGACAGTTTCAAGCCATTGGCCGCGGTAAAATGGAAGGCATGGTGGCTTAGTCAGCAATGCCATACCTGTATCTATTCATAGTTAAAGTTTCCCTACAGCAGTTTGTCTTGGCGAGTTTCCACGAGTCAGCTTCTTTGGAGCAGGAAAGCAGAAATGTAAGAGAGGTTAACATGGAAATGTGAAGTGAGTGGAGTTAGTTAAAGAGGAAAAATGTATTAGAATTGAGTTTTTGGTTACTATAGAGCTCAACATTAACATTCAAGTGAGAAATAAAAAAAAGTTTATAAATTACAAAAAAAATTATTAGTCTTACAATGCTTGTGATTTACTAGAAATAGGAATTAGTACATCATATTATTACACAATACTGTAAACAATGAAGAGTTAACAGAAGTTTAAACAGAAAAACATTTCTTTTGATTCAAAAAATTAGAGAATTAAAACAAGATTTCATACATTTATTATAGATTTAATAAACAATTTACTGATATGTACCAAACTCTTATTCATAAATTACTTCATAAGCCTAAAAAACATAAAAAATTTCTGCCGAAGTTTGGAAAAATATCTTAAATATCTGAACATACAAAAAATACCTAGACCTGAAAAAATTACTACAAAATGCATCTAAAAGAATCGAATAAAATACATTTTCTTTAGGAAAAAATACTAAATACCTGGAATAAAATGAAAAATTACCTTAAATTCCTAAAAGATATGAAAAATTATTTTCAATTTAATAACTAATAACTTTAAAAAGCCTAGAACAAGATCTGAAAAAAATTTTAAATAACTTTAAAAATCTATAAATTTCATAGATTTGTTAAAAGATCACTTAATATCAAGCAGTGAATAGTGGTGTTTATAGGAAGCGACATAATTCATTATCTCTTGGCTTAAGTAAGGATTTAATTTTAAAAATTAATTAGAATTCACCCATTCACCCATGGAAGAAAGTAAATTAGCAATAAAAGGCATAGAAATTCCATCACCACCTGGATATGTAATATTTTTTAAGGACTTGTAGCAATATTCTTTATTTGTGCTCATTATTGACCAAATCAATTATTTTTAAGTACCCCTTGTTATATGACTTTAACTGAGAAACTCCATAAATAATTTTGAAAAGTTATCGAAAGTCCCTTATAAACCTTTATCACTTTGCTCAGCTATCCAACGAACTTTTCCAGTTCTCCATATTTACCCCACACTCATCCTGCATTCCTGATAGCAAAAATCCTTATCATGGAAACTCCCTGAGGAAAAAGGTTTCCGGGGTAATAATAATAGGACATTCTCTGGTTGGCTGGATGGTTTCTCCATTTCCGTTACAGATTATGGAAGAGTGTGGAGATTTTTTTCATAGGGCATCTTTTATATGGTTGGCCAATTATATGCTCTTTTATTGATTAGTAATACCCTTTAAAGTGTGCTAACAGATGGCGTAAGTTGAATCTGGTAAAATTTATTCTAATATGTTGTGATAAATAAAATACAAATATGATAATAATCAGTAACGTTTATTTCACATTGAAACATCCAATACCTACTTAGACGTATATTTTATAAATATTAAAATATGTTGTACACCTATATAATGAATTTCTAGGTACTATAAAATTATGCATTAAAATTAACAAAATACAATTATTACTATCTAATGTAGGGTTATTGGAAAATCTACTTAGCACTAAAGTATCTTGGTAAAAACATGAATTTTACAGGTGACATGGAGTATTCTAGATAAAACATTTAGTTTTCCTACATATAATTTTTCAGAGAGTTGTTAGAAATAGTCCTTAGAGTTCTGTTAGAGCTAAGACTTGTTCATATCTATCAAAATAAATTATACGCAATATAAACATATTACACTCTTCTATATCGATGATAAATATGGCCCCAAGAATCCATTATTTGACTACAACAGATCCTAGAGGCATGAACATGCCACAAAAAGAAATCAACGTCAGCAGTAATCGAAAATATTAAATTAATTTAGATGATACTAAGATCCTCGATACTATTTTGTTATATTCGATCATATTTAGAGAAATTACTTATTACTTATATGGTAATAGCCTATATAATCAATATCATAATGACGGCTCAGGTTCTAAGTTGCTTTCAAGTAACATATGATTCTGTCAGGACCGGACGATCGGTAAAGGATCAGAGACTTTAGAAAATCAATGAAGAACTTATTCAGGAACATTCTATCTAGAGGAATAGACTTTATTTTAGGCCATTTGGCTACAAAAATATTTTATATTTTAATTTTTTAAGTTATTTACAAAAAATAAGTAATATTGTAGTTGTGGATCACATAACGTTATTTGTATAATGAGGTCATGATAAATGCTTGTCACGAAAAATATTTTTATATTTAATTTAAAGTTTTTTTGGGGTATTCGAGACCTAAAAACGGCAAGATTGACACAACATTGATACATCTTTGGTTCCTTGAGATGAGGTATATACATCACAATATGAGTCTAAAATTATAAAAAGCCTATAATGAGATAAAAGATGATTTGCAGGTAATATAAAGACTAATAAAATTATTTAATTAAATATATTTATTTCTTTAAGTGCTAATTCGATAGTTTACTCGATGGCGAGGTTTATTTTCATTTAGCGTAATCTCAAAATCAGCCTATCTTTTGAATCCCTTTTTTAATAAATACTGTACTTTCATGGATGATGCACTAATACTAATATTTCAGATCTCAGTAACTCATTAAAAGATTAAACATTTTCGCAATTTCATAAGATTTGCACTGAGACCACTATGAAGTTTTATCTCAAAATTTTCATAAAACACCAAAAGAGCTCTGAAGACTTGGATGATAACAACTAAGAAGATTATAATAATTTCCCCCAGACTGATAAAAATATTACAAAAGATTGTTGATAAAATCGTTCACAGGATAGCTTTTTCATATTACTCCTATATAGATCAATATAGGAATACTGAAAAACAAACCAGATTTCCAGATTGGTGTCGAATTTCTTATTTATAATAAAATAACTAATGATGATATGTGATGCAATAAGATAAAGTGGTCCAATAAGATAAAAGTTGTTCGCTTCAAAATGAGCTTTAAGATTTAGACTATTAAAATAAAGATAATAGTGTCGACAATAACATATTTAAAACGGATTTGCTGAAGAAATGATTCAAGTCAATATCAAGTTGAAATATTATTGAATGACTGTAAGAACAATATTGTTTCTATTTTAAGGCTGATAAATATAATAAAGTTGTTATTTTAGACAAAGCAGTATATTTTAAATGAGTTAATGAATTTATTAAAAATGGCACATAAAAAAAATTTCTACGTCCCTTTATCAAAAATCCGCAGTTAAAACAGCATTAAATGATTGTAAAAACCCTGTTTTCTCTTTAGATACATTCAAGCTAGAATTTTTAAACCTTACGATTCCGAAATTATTTTATTTAGCGAAAATTCATAAGCCTGGCGCTAAAATGACACCTGAATTGTTTCCACTATAGTATCATCGTTAGCCGAACACGTAACATTTAATATTCGAGTATAAAATAAGAGTTTTGATTAGTAGAAAACCGTCTTGTGATTTTAATGTCACACCAAAGGTTTCAACCATATGACTCAATCCAGGATTTGTTTTGGAAAATACTTTAAAAATATAAATGAAGACGGTAATTTTCTCTACAGTGATGAAAATACTACGCAATAAAAAAAACAGAAATTAAAACTGAACTTCATTTATATAATATTTTAACAAAAATTATTCTTAGCGTTCCTACTCGTTAAATAAAAAAAAATCGTCTAAAAATAATGATCAATCTTGGACCACCTTACAATCATATCGTGCGGACTATGCTGGGTTTATTGGTTTGCTCCAATTTTATTTTTTAAACAAAAATTAAACAAATTTGACGTGGCTGTATTTGACATAAATGAGAACGAACATATTTAATGTTTTTTTTTTGTAACTATTTATACGTTTTCACCTAAAATTTTAAATCTCTCGGATATTCATATTATATTTTGATTCAATACACATTCATTCAGTCATTCAATATTAAATTACGTTCTGAACATAAAAGCAGCTTCTGTTATTTTTGTTTCATTTTATGTATCGAGCAAATAGTTTTTTAGATTCAAAAGCGATTTTTTTGTTTCCAGATAGGATGTGTCACATAATATGTGTTACACTTTAAAAATTCAAAAGTTATAGCTGTTTGTGGTTATTTCGAAATTAGCAAAAAAAGAAATAAATATGGTAAATATTCTTAACAAAAAAAAACAATACTTACCATTTGAATGAGAGCAAACAAAGACCTTAGAATATTAGATATAATAATTCTTGACGTTATAAAAATTTATAAAATAAAAGATCTTTGGTTACATATTTTAACAGTAAAGTTTTCTATCCTAAGATTTATGTCGAAATTGTAGTTAAAGCTTGACACAACACGACTATTTTCTAAACAATGACCAAATCTATAAATTATGTTCTAAATAACCTTTATTCCTTTCTTTTTAAATTATTATTTACAGAAAAACTCGTTTTTGATTTTACGTACCTAATGTCACATAGACTGTAAAAATGTACTTAATTAACATAATATTAAAATCTATTGAAATATATCACAAGCACAAAATATATTAAAATTATTTACAATTTTATGGAAAGTACTTAGATGCAGAAATCATAAATTCAGCTGGCTTAATATTCATTTTCAAATAATAGATATCGATTTACTAAGGTTGATAACTATAAAATTATTTATAACTAAGTATTGGGTCGACGTCTATGCCAGCAGGACGCCGACATTATCATGATTATAGCCTTCATATAGCCAATAATGAGCCAAGGTTTACCGTAAACTAATGGGAGGTAATATTCAGAACGACGGAAAATCACAGATCTCCTTCAATTATATATTGGTTTTAATGGCCATACTATAGGGTGGCAAATGATATTCAAAACTGTAGAAAGTTTTGGAGTATTTGAAATAAAATTGATATATTACTTATCAGCTAACTTGACAGCAAGAATAATCGTTATTTTTTATCTGTGGAATATTCCGAAGATGATTTCCTTTAAAATTCTTTTATCTTCTCTAATATTTGTTTCTTAATTCATTACATTGGTGGTCTTAAATGTAAAGATTTTTAGAATAGGTGTAAAAGAAAGAAATAATAACAAGCTTATTAAAGCTTTTAAGTTATTTAATAAAAAATTCTACACGATATACATCCTGGATTAATTGGACTAATATATACAGATTGGAGAAGGGATTATTATTCATATAAAGTTCCTAACAGGCGAGATATAACCCGCCGCCGCGACAGTACGCTGGTGTTCGAGGTTTGGGCTTGATTATTTAAAATTTTATTTTAGTAAGGGTCTGACGTTGAAAGAGGCAAAATTTAAAAAAAATATTACGCGGCATTGGTATAATAATTTTCTAATGCAGGAATTATATGTGTAAAACCCGCATAAATTCGTAGTTACAATTTTTTTATGCTGTGCATTGTATATTAAAAATTAAAGCGTTGTTCATCTTAAAATAAAATCGAAAGTAACCAAAATCATAAACCTAATAAATAATTTTTTTAAATAAAAGGTTCGAAAAGACCCTCTTTTTTAGCTAAACAAAAGGTTAGCCTATTGTAAAAGCTCTTTCTTATTTACAACAGAGTTTAAGGTAAAATTGAATTGGCGGTAACAATTTTATTTCTCATTTCCTCTAAATCCGTTGGCCTACTATAATGACGTATATAAATAGTCTCCTTAAGATAACCCCACAAATAAAAGTCATTTGGTGGCAAATCAAAAGATCTTGGAGCCGATTTAATATTGCCAGTTCCACTAATAATGCGGTTAGGAAAAGTATTTGTTAAAAATTCTTTTACTTTAACCGCCTTATGAGGATATATCAGTGAGGAATTTAACGTCAAGAAGTTTTGTAGGAACTCAAGGTGTTTTTTAGGCGTTCGAAGAACCATCAATGAAAAATGGCCCAATAATAATGTCACCCAATATACTAGCTAGATATTCAACTTTTGAGGGTATTGAGTACGGAACTAAAAACTTCTGTGCTCGTTTTCCTGAGACTAGTAACGAACAATGGAAGGATTGTGTTTACCATGCAACAGAAAAGAGGACTCATCTGAAAACAAAATATTTCCTGAGAAATTTTAATTTTCATTTGCCTTTTCCATCATTGTTTCACAAAATGCAATTTTTTGTCACTGGTCTTCAAAAAATCTCCTCAAAACACCTTCTGAGTTTTGAAATATAATTCCCAAATACTCGTCACAGTTTTATGGCGCATACTCAGTTCATCTCCAACACTTCTGCTCGATCGTGTTTAATCCAAAACTAAAGTACTACAAACCATTTCTTCCCGCCGTTCGATCTCCTGAACCCTTTCAATAGGTGGTTCTTGAGCTTTAATCTAAAAATGTCTACATGCATGTCTCAAAATTTAACACGATATTTAACAAAGTTTTAGCACAAGTAATCGGTCTATTGTTTCCATAAAACTTACTCATTTGAACTTTACTAAATTTACTCAATTGAACTTTTTAGAAGAGGTCTAAACAGCCATATTGATAAAATAAAAAAATATTAATAAAAAAATTAAGATTCAATAGTGCAATATGAAAGATTGTGCTGTGCCGAAAATAGAAAAATACAGGATCGGAATCCGCCGCGCCGCTTATTAATCAGAAAGTAATTAAGAAACACGGCTTTTCTTCCATTTATAATCCCTATGTGTAGTGTTCTATTCGTCAACCTGTATGGTTGATGTGAAGACTTTAACCAATTTATATTGGAAACCTAGACTTGTAGGCTGAAACGAGAACTGGCAGGTTTGTAAATCAGACTCAAAGATTAAACTTCTTTTCCAAAATACCATCTTCGTCGTAGGATACGTCCTTAAAAATAATGATGCTTTGAGCATTCTAAAGCTTAAGTACTACTAATGCCTCAAACAATACACTTCACTATGTTTTACAAACATTTCTTCAAAAATAAATTTATTTCTGCAACTCTTTCCTTAAAAATATCAAAAAAAATTACCCTAAAATTCAGTCTCCATGAATCTACGAGCCATTAGCTTTTCCGAACTATTCTCCAACTATATCTGATCATCTTTCATGTCGCTTATGTAGGCGGTGAGCTCGTCTTCTATCGCACCATGTTCAATATCCTTTAAGCTACTGTTGCTAATATCACAAGAATCACATTTGCTACCCGTTTTGCTTCCTTTCCGTTGAAATTCTATGCTAATTGGACGTTCGGCAAGTCGATGATTTGGATCTTTTGCAAGACAGATAAAGTATTGAGTGAATTTCCCTAATTTGGATCCGTTTTGTGAGTCATGAACCACGGGCAGGGAAGGGCAGTTTGAGTAAATATTCCGGGATTTTAGAGAGTTTACTCGTTGATTTTGGGAAGGATTCGCTAATCGACGAATAGAAAAATTAAATCTGAAAATAAACAAAATAATATCATTAAATTATGGTTAAGATCACAGAAATTTTAAGTATTTACTGCACTTAAAACAACATTTACAAAAGATTGTAGAATAATAAATATTAAGCTAATATCTTATCTTCATCTGTACACCTAGTCTTAACTCATAAAAAGAATGACGTCTTCATAAAATTTAGAATAATACTTTAAGTATAATCAATAGACTTACGGGACAAGATGAGAATTACTTTTAAAAGGATCTACAAATAAGTATTGCTTTGAGGCTCTATGGGATTTTCTTTAAGATCAAAGCAGGTCATCTGATTTTCTAGTAATTTCCAACTATAGTAATCTTAAGATGTGTATTTTTTTCTTAGACTGGATATATCAATTGATCAAAACTATCGTTACATGTGCGAACAGTTTAACCTCCTAATATTAATTGCTCTACTATAGGATTTGACAAAGAATCAATGATCAGTGTCTCAGATAATGCTGATTCCATAAAAGTTGAAAATTACCTTATATATACTGCTATAATTAAAAATTATCTATCTCTGAAATCTGGTCTTTATTCCATTTCTTATGTAAACTGATCAAAAATAATATATTTTAATAGACAATATCTTGCCTGGTTGTATTGCCAGTAAACGAATCGTTGGAGTTCTTGCATGTCAACGAGGTGTTCGTCGGAAATGTTTGGTCCTTGGCAGAGTCTTCCGTCGATTCGGAAGGGCAACCCACTCCTCTCAGGTTCGACTTCGAAAGTATAGAGTATTGTTTCGGAGGCTTACCACGTTGTATTCCGATACCGCAGCACTTGAAGAGAGTCTCCTGAAATTCAAGAAAATTGTCTGTTATTAGTTATAGTAACTATTCTGCCTCTCGTTAAAAAAATAAATTGAGAAAGAAAATATATTTCAAGAACAATTTCAAAACAATATTGCATTTTGACAACTTGTACGGATTTCATATATAACCGTTCCATACAAATTATATTTTATGCTTTAGCATTATTAAGCAGTCCTTCGTACAATGAATAGAGTAATTTAGGAAATTAGTAACTTATGTATGGAAGAAATGTAATTAGCTACTATATGATTACATATAAGAGACAATCTAATATTTAGTTTGATGTGAATAAAATGTTATTAATTTTACTACAATTGCCCCTTTTTAGTTGACAATATTTCCGCAATTCTCTAATTTTCCATTTCCTCAAAAAACAGCTGCCCGGAGAGTTAATTGGATCATTCGTGGCTAATGCAACAGGAGGGGGAAAATGTATGGAAACAATGTTTTTCGAAAACGTAATTTCTGTTCACTTCTATCTCTGTCCTATGGGCGTAAAATAGGTTTAGGCTGGCAGACGAAAAAAAACCGTATTGTTCAATTCATTGCATTGCCTAGTAAATTTTGATATGACGCGGAATATTTATTGAAATAGATAATATTGCCTCAGTACTGTTTATGTGGTAGAAATGTGGTGTAAAAACTTCACTAAAACGCTTCAGTGAAGTTTAAAATTTTTTTGAATGATATATATACTCTTATCCATAAGTCACATTTGCCACTGCTTTTAAACAATACTGGCTTCATTAAGTAGAAAAATATTAAATTCTAGTTTGATTTTTACATTTGTAATTTTTAGTTAAGTTGAAAGTAAATAATATTACCTTAAAAGAACCCAGAGTATTAGTTATTTCTAAAAAATTGGTAACCAAAGATTGTGATTTAGAAGTGATGTTTTTCTGGTACATTAGAAAATTGCTAAAAAAAACTATTTGTTTCTAGCCAACCGTAAAAAATTTAAGAGGACTATCCTGGAAGACTTGCCTGATTTATCTTGATGACATAATTGTGTTAGGAAAATCGTTTGAGGGCTGTATGAAAAAAAAAAAAGACCATCAAGCCCAAAGACCAGCATGAGCTACGCAGCTTCTTGGGGATATGCACTTATTTTCGACTGTCTATTTGCCGACATCGCAAGACCATTGACCAGGCTGACAGAAGGGGAACGAAAACTTCAATGGTCCCAAGACGGTCAGAAAGCTTTCGATTACCTAAAAGAGGCTCTTTTATAAAAGGTAAAAAACACGAAATCTACAGCATCACAAATACATTTATTAAAATAACGAGCTTTTTTAGCTTTTATAAAAGTGTATGACCAGCATCTTTGGGATAATGGATGAGTTTTTCGAGTTGAAAGAGGCTCTGACAAGTGTATCCTTTATTGAACACCGACCCTAAAAATGTGGGCATAGGAGCTGTGCTCTCCTAAATCTAGGATGGCCAAGAAGAAAAAGGATTAGATATTTTATTAAGATGGTGTCCAAGCCAAAGCGTGGCTATTAAGTCACTCACCAAGAGTTGATTATTTTCAAGGCGATAGAGCACTTTTACAAGTAACTCTATGAAAGCAGGTTCATGCTGCAACTGACTATGCAACTTAAAATGGATCATTCAATTTAAAAATCCCGAGAGTCAAGTAGTAAGATAGATTGAAATACTACGGAAGTTTGATTCTGATAGTGAACACCGAGCAGGGAGAATCTATGGAAATACAGATGCTCTATCAAAAATATCCCGTCCAAAGGCCTGCAAATATTTACAATGTGCAAAGATATCTGCTTAGTTGTTAAGAACCACCATCGTCGATGATACTTGGCTATGTGGATCTTTTAAGAGACGAAAAGGAAGATCCCGATATCCAGATAGTCCTAACTAGGATAAAGGAGAGGAAAAAGCCAACTTATGAAAAAGTTGTTCCCAATGTCAAGTCATATTGAGCACAATTGAACTCCCTAATTTTGGAAGACGGACTCTTGAGGCGGAAAATAGTTGACCACGAATGCAAAAAGGAAAGGGCGCATCAGAAGTAACAAAGACCTGGAAAAAAGTGAAGGAAAGATTATATTGAGTCAATAGCAAGACAGGCGTAAGGGACTAGGACTAGCGTAGCAAATACATTATATTTATGGTAAGTATTTAAGATAGTCACGGTCAAAGTAGGAGGCTTGGATGCATCAATACAATGTGGAAAGTTTATTTAAAAGAATTGCCATTGATGTCGCTGATCTATTTTATCCGAATAAGAAGCAGAGAATAAGTAAATCGTGGTCATAATGGACTACTTCCGCAAATAAATTAAGGATATTTTTGGAGCTACATTTGGACTAAGGATAAGTTTTTGAATTCAACTCGTTCCAGAACAACTTAAAGTGTATCTGTAATACACTTGTTATCAAGAAAACGAGAAGTACTGCATTACACTAGCAGTCAGATTGCAGGGTCGAACAGTAGACGATAAAGTAGTCTCTAGCCACTTAAGAGATTTTGATAGGTTTCTTTATTTGGTTCTGCTGGGTTATCGATCGGCCATTCACGAATGTACAGACGAGCCTCCTGTTGTGGCAAGAAAACTTCGTCTCCCACGTGATCTAAAATTTTTTGCCCGTTAGGAACTGATGTCCCCAAAGAGTATTATGTGAGTGAGCTGCGTAGAAAAATAGATGCCATTCATAATTAGTATGCATTTCGATTCCGAACGCCAATCACATGAAGGACGCATATGATGGCAATGCCAAAGATCAGAGGTAAAACAATGGTGACTTGGTATGGTTCTATCACCGTAAGAGCTAGAAGGCTGTATCACTGAAACTTGGAACATCCTGGAATGAGCAATACAAATAGCTGCAAGCTATTAACAATATTCTTTACAGAATTCAAAAATCGCCGGAAGATAGGTAGAGGTACCAAAAAGGCGGCACAACAGAAACCAACGTATGAGAATATTTTGAACATTTTGTGCTTTCTAAAGAAGGAGTTGTTTGCCAATGATCAGAAGAGCCTAGCAGTTCAGAAACTCAGGACAGAAGCAGCAGTTCAGGACTGAATAACCTGGACTAAAGGATAATTCGATGGTAGAAGTGGTCTTCAAGCAAGTTCTGATGGATTGTTATATGCCCCAACGTTTTTTTCTGAAGTAAAACATTGATTTTTATTTCTACAAGAGATCCTGTTGGAGGAAGGAATTCTTCTGTCGATATCGACATCCATCATCTTTGTAATCATTATGGGATAGAATGAGCCTAGGAAGAAGGTAGATTAATGATACTGGCAACGCCGCCAATAGCACCTGTTCGACGAACATTCCGGAATGAAACAAGCGGGCACACCGCACATCAGTATAGAATTTAGAATATTGGTACTATATTTAAATCAGACCTAAATAGTAGTAAATAAATATAACGTCAATACATATTTCTAGTGATCATAAATGATCGCGCTTAGTAGTGTAAGTGTGTAAATAAATCAGTTGAGTATTTTTGTGCATCAATTGTCCTTTTTGTCAATTGTCAATTGGCAATTTTGTTAATAAATCTTTTAAAAATAAAAAAATAATATTATGAAATATCATTTCTTTTTATCTCTTGTAGAGCCCTAAAGATGAATTAAATATAATTTGAAACGCTGGTTCGAAGAAAATAGTTTTCTTCAGCAATCGAACAATTTTATTAATAATAATAACAATAGTATTGTACCGGAGACAATTTGAACATATAACGTCAGGATGCACATCTCTATCAGCTGCCGAATATCTGCACCGACATAACTGTGTGGCAAAAATTATTTATCAAGAACTGGCAAAACTTTATCATCTAATTGGCGAAACTTGCTCCTATTACCAGTACAAACCAGAAACTGTACTTGAAAATGACGACTTTCGCCTCTACTGGAACAGAAATGTTTTGACCGATAGGACGCTGACTTCAAACAGACCAGATATAATCTTAATAAACAAAGCCCAAAAGCAAACCTTTCTAGTTAACATAGCAGTGCCAAATACCAATAATGTCCTAGAAACGACACACACTAAACTTGCTAAATACGCAGATCTAGCTCACGAGATAAAACATCAATGTAGGCAAGATAATGTATATATATACTCCCTCTAGTTAATTCATCCACTAGAATTGTCCCTTTAACACTGTCCAAAAACCTTAACGCATTGGGTCTTTCCGCCTGGACGATTGTCACTATAAAGAAATCTGTTATACTGAATACATGCAACATTGTTCGAAAGTTCTAAATCTACCACAGCAAAATTCATCTTGCCTTCAGGCCGATGAAATTAACAACACCGCTATCAGCGAGCTAAAACAGAACAATAATATTAATAATAATCGTCTTTTATTAAAAAAAAAACAACAAATAGACAAATATTACAAATGAAAAAAGAAAAAAAGGGCGAAGTCTAGCCCAAGGTCACTCAAACTTAACCCTAATAAAAAATAAATAAATTTCGGTAATAATAATAAGATAAATAATATGAAGATGACATATTATAAAAAAAAGTTTTTCATAAACTTTCTCAATATATCGTTAAAGAAACACCTGTGTAAAATATAACGAGAAAAAAAAACGGAATATTTTCCAAACAAACAAAAGCTAATGGGGTCAAAAAAAAGAAAGCAAAAAGACTAGACCTGACTTTTAGCGTGGAAAATTTCACACTGAACCGGCAAATTGTGCGTGCCTCAACAAACTTGATAACCGGCAGCTGGGGACAATATTTGAAGTAGCTGTGAACCTTTGTGGGAAATAGAGGATTTTATTGTTTTTTTTTTCTAACTAAACTGCGCAGTTTTTTTGGGTAGATTCCGATATGTGATGCATAATTATTAAATTAGGCCTTATTAGTTTTTATGCTATGGATATTTTTTCATTAATTGAAACTATTATATCATCAGTGAGTGTAACTAAGGGTTCTTATTTTTATATCCCCATCTCAGTGTGAGATATTTTTGAGAATTCTAATAAAATTATATTCTTTTTATTCTCAAGTAAACTACGCAGGAAAAATATAAATTATGTAAGACCCAGGCAGTAGTATAGACGTTGATATAAAATATATTATTGGAAATTATAGAAAATAGATATTAGAAGTATGTTTATCTGACAACCCTTTATCGTCTTTCTCAGAATTTATAGCGTAAAGTATCAATTTTGTTTAGTTTTTATCTTTATAATATGGATTAGTGACAATTTTGATACATGCGTATTCCATGTCTATAAAAAAAAACTAATATTTTTGGTCGCGTGATACCTTGAATTAAAACTAATTTTATTCTCTACATAGCCTATTTTTATTTTTTTATTTTATCTATTTTATTCATTCTTAAGAAATTTTAATAAACGTGATATTTCTCAAAAGTTTAAATTTTTCAATTTTGTTAGTCGCATATAATTTTTTGCTGATCCAGGTGTTACATTCCGAAAATTCAAGTTATTTTGATGAAAAGTTTAAGATATGGAGTAAATACCTGCAAATTTCAACGCTTTTGGTAGTTAAGTTATTCTTACTTTGGTATCGATGTTTTGTTGACGTGAGCAATAACAACAGTACCACGAAGTATTTGTTTAATCTAGTCCTGATGATATTGATAACAAGCTTTGATTTATACGATGCAAGAATGAATTGAGTTGATGGGTCTTTATTATCAACAAAATAAGTCTGCTAGAGCAGAGACACGTGCTTTTAATGGAAATTATCCGGATAAAAGGCTAAATCATCCTTATGTAATGGATTTGATAAGGAAATATCAAAAAACAGGGTCAGGACAAAAATGAACTTATATAAATAGCAATATCCAGTAAGAAATAAAGTGTTACAAATTGTAGTGTTGAGATAAAACTTAATACATCTGCTCGGAAAATTGGTACCACATCTGGCATGTCTAAACGTACCAGTCACAAACTTTTAAAATTAAAATTAAACTAGTTTATAAGCTAAATGTAAATTATTTTTATCTTTGGGTATACTTTAGTGATTCCATTTATTTAGAAACAATTGTTGACCCTGGAGCGATAAAAATCCTTATTTATTTCGAGAAACACATACGCAGTGACCTCAAAAACTTAATGTATGGGCTGGTATCCTGGAAGATCATCTTGTTAGACATTTTTTTATTAATACAAATCTTAATGTTGAAAATTATTTAGGACTTCGGCCAGTCAGTCCCCCAGAATAGCTGAGTTACTTGAACAAGATTTCCTTCTAGAAAATAAACTGATGTTTCAACAAGATGAGGCACCACTACAATATGCTGCTGCCGTTCGTCATTTTTTGAACGCTTGTCCTTATTTCCTAGACGATGGTTTGGCCAGAGAGATACCGTAGAATGGCCTGATAAATCTCCCGATCTTATCCCTTTGAAATTTTTTTTATGTGATCATCTAAAAACTAAAGTCTTTGCAACAAAGCCCGACTCTCTTAAAAAAGAATAATAGTTAACAAATATCAGTTAACAACCGCAGAAATATTCACTAATATGCGCATCCGTTTTAAATAATAATTGTACTTTTCTCGAGAGTAAGCGAAGATATTAGCTTAGAACATTGAAAATTTATAATATCATAAAAATTTGTCACTTATTTTGACAGCGGCAAAATAATACTATTCCTCTTTAATAAATTTATATTATATTTATATCATTTAATAAATGAATAGTTTTTTTCATATAAATATGATAAGATACTCTATAAAGAAGTCAACATTCAAAGTTTAATGAATGTAGATCACGTATATTAGAGAAAAAAAGGCAACAACATCGTAACGCGGCTCAATCGCATTGTTGATTCCAGCGACACAAGTATTCTTTATTAATGACGTGGTCAAACAATATTTACATGATAAACATTTATTATTAATAGATGCTTTAAGATATAAACAATATTACCGTTTATAAACTCTTTATACGTTTTTTTAACGTACTTTATTAGAGTAAAGGTACTTATATAATATAAGGCATTTTTATAGAAATTAAATATTTTATAATTATTATAGATTTCTTAATAAGTTTTTATTATTCTACGTTTATGATGACGGTTCCCTTGATATGTTATGACAATATCGATATTTAATTGTGAAAAGATCGGCTTAAAGCCTCCTTTTTTCCATGATGCGGCACAAACGCCACAAGTTTTTACTATCGTAACAGTTTACAAAAACACTGAACTGACTCAACTTTTCCATTCAAAAACTAAAGAAAAACACAGAACTTCACAAATGCCGAATGTAAACACAAAGCCGTTTATCAAGATGATATTTCGCAACATGATATCAACTTTTGCCTGCGGTGTTGCCATTTCAAATTTTAAAAAAATGGTTTAAGAATAAGAATGTTGATAATTTTTGATTGCTTTGAAGATGCAATTTTTGCGTTTAGAATAACATATATCTGTTTCTGATTTTTATTTTTAATCCCAAATCTAGCATCAATAAGTTAAATTAACATTATTATATGTGTTGATATATAACTGAAAATTTCCTTTTTGGAAAATGCGTGTAAACTTGACAAATTGAAAACTTGAAAAAAACACCAATTCACTTGATTGTCGCGGCATCAAAAATGCGTACTATACTATAGCTAGTAACTTCTATCTAAGTTACCTAAATTCTGTTTTTTTAAAGACAGTTTTTTTAATGGAAGTATGCGGCATGCATGTAGCATGTCATCGATTTGCCGAAAATTAATTACCATTTCAGTTGGCAAAAATTCTTAAAGATTCGTGCTTCTTAACATTCTTTAGTATTTAATTTTAAAATTATCTAAATATACCGAATACTTAACATAGCAAAAAGGCGCCAAGGAATCTTATGTTCTCGCTCTATTATTATTTGATGCTTCGTGAATAATAAAAAAGACCGTATTGGAAGATTCCTTTTCCCAATACAACAATAAATCCAAATTCTTTAGGGCATTTATGATACATTTCACACAAAAGCATATTTTTATTCCTGTGAGGCTTTTATTAAATTTTTTGTGGTAAAGTTATGTCGTTCTTATAAGTTATGACACACGATCGTCCAAAATACGTGGCTAACTTTAAATTTATTTATTACACCTTTTAAGGGTCGATATAGTTTTTTTAAGGGTGACTGTCTAAAAATAACCTTTTCTTGGAAAATGAACATTTAAATTTTTTACTGCAAACCTCACAAATATGCCGTTATTTTTACTTCCACTACTTCTTGCGTTCCATCATGTCACGAAATGCACTACGGGGATAACCTTAAGATCTTTGCTGCCCTGTGGAAAATAATAAGATGTTTTCAACGGCGGTGAAACTAGTTAAGATAAAATCGGCTAAATTCTGTTAAAAAATAAAAGTATTCTATAAATGTATATATATATATATATTATATAGTAAATAAATAAAGTCGTTATTCTCATTCAAAATTCGAAAATTCAATATTTTGGCATAGCTGCATTGTAGGCTTTGGATTTATGACGCGGGAAACACAAGAATTAAAAAGGTCAATAGTTATTATTATTAATAGTTCTGTGTGTATTTTGGTAACCTTTTACTACTTTTTCAGTCTATTTCCTTTTTTTAACACTAAATTATATTAATATGCGGCTTACTTATACACAGCGCATAGAAATCTTGATTGGCTATGGTAATCGAGTTAGAGCGAATCAGAAAGTTACAGAGTTATTTAATCAAAAATACCCCAATCGTCCACCAATATCGCAATTGACAGTTAGCAAAATTAAGCAGAAGTTTAGTGGATTTGGTCATGTAAGAAATGTTCCTAGATATGGCGTCCCTAAAGTTGAAAAGAAGCAGTTAGAAGTTTCATGGGCGGTTCAAGATAATCGGCATGTAGCATCTAGGCAGGTAGTGTGGTAGTATGCAATAGGTTAAAGACCCTTAAAAGTAGTTTTAAAAAAATTCTGCGATGGCTTATTGTTTCTATGCGAAATTATAAAGGAAATAAGTGTTAATGTAAGGTTATTGCCTCTAGCCTATAAGTAGGTCGATTAATTATGATAGCATAAGCAAGTTAGCTATCGAACAAAAGGTTATTATACTTGAATGGAAATAATATAGTTTTGGTTTTAGTAGTGAATGTGTGTTTTAATTTGAGTACGTTCCATTCGAACAATATATTCTTAATGTCCCCAAACTAAGAATATTATATGGCGACCCTGCCAGCCGCACGTGCTTAAGTTAAGTTTTATAGTGGTAGCACAATGCCTACAGTTCCAAGTTCCATCACAGATTAAAAAGGCTACTAGCTAAAAAGTTTGCTATTTGTGGTTCCATTTGAAAAGAGTCCAGTTTCCCTGAAAAGAAAGTTAAAAAGGATACTTAAAATGGGTAAAACACAATCCAAGGAAGAAGTTAGAATAGAAAGAATAATAGCACAAAGTGGAAATAGCGGCGGCGTTACTGCTGATGGATGTAATGGCGTATCGGCAATGGAAGTTTTGGAGTTGGTTGGTGGTACAGTCCTAGTAATATGTATCCTTTGGTACTACTGTCGTCGGGCAAAGAAAACCCTAGAGACTAAAATAAGACGTGAAATTACGCGAAGTCAAGAACTAGTTTAATGAACTAAGCAGAAACTTAGTGAGTAGTGAGTTTAGTAGTTAGTGAGTTTTAGTGTTAAGTGGATAAATATGGAGAAGTATATAGTTATGGATTCTAGTAGAATGGTCTATATGGAGGTTAACGAGTCATAACAGATTAAATGTTTTAGTACTATATATGCTTATTTTTATAATTATATTTTTTGCTCAAGTAATTATCAATGGTTAGCGAATTTAAAGAAATATTAGGAAATATTGTACAGTTAAGACGTAATATTAGAAAAGAGCCTCAAGGACGTAGAGAAAATATTGAGCGCGTAAATAAATTTCTTAATGAGTTAAAGAAACTTGATGATCAATTTAATGAGTTAAAAATTAATTTTGATAAATCTGAACACCAGGAAGATGTGTTTAAGTTAGCTAGTGAATTTGTTAAAGAAATTACTTTAAATATTAATGAGTGTAAGGAAGTTTTGTTAGGAAGAGTAGAAATAATTAATGCATTAAAATTAAATATACGAGTAACTACAGAAGTGGTCGAAGAGAGTAGTGTTATAGGCGAAAAATCAGTGACCAAAATTACAGACACATTTGACATAAAAACAGCAGCATCCACATTATCTAACATGGATGGATCAGAAGATTCCACCAAACAGCTAATTGATGCAATTGAGATGTATAGCGAAATGCTAGGTAATGAGGGTAAAGCTGTACTTATCAAATATCTGCTTAAGGTAAAATTAACACAAAATGCTAAAATACGCTTGGAACCAACCTATAACACTATCGAAGAGTTAATTTATGATATGAAAAAACACCTTCTTACGAAAAAATCATCGGCTGCTCTTGCAACCCAATTATTTAACTCAAAACAAGGTCATAAAAGTATTGATGATTATGGGCGTAATATAGAAAAATTAATGATTGATTTAACCATCTCACAAGCTGACAATAATAATTCGTTACAAATTCTTAGGTCGGTAAATGAAAAACACGCTATAAATGCTTTTACGAATGGCTTGCGAAACAGTAATTTAAAAACCATAATAAAAGCTAGAAATTACGAGAATCTAAAAGACGCTATAACAGGAGCAAAAGATGAAGAAGTTGCAAATTTTTCGAGTGTCCCTTCGTCTAATCTATTTTATACTCGTGGTCGTACTCAATATTTTCGTGGAAATACTAATATTAATAGGGGTAGATTTAATAGTTCTTTTAGGGGTAGACAAGGTGCAAGGCACTTTACTCCGGGAAATAATAGTAATAATTATTATGCAAACCGAAATTATCAAACTAACCAGCGAGCAATAAATCGGAATCAAGGTCGGGGTAGAAATTTTTCTAGGAGACCACAAGGCGGAAATTTTACCAGCACCAGGAATAATATAGGTCGCGTATATGTTGAGAGTGCAGAAAATGCAGGTAACGATGGCGATGACCCTACAAGTAAATTGTTTTTTTGAGTCTAATTTAAATGCGAATGTAGGATTTTTAAATAGCATAAATGGATTAAATACTATTCGAGTAAAATGTGGTTCAAGAGATTTATTATTATTATGTGACACAGGAGAAAGCTTAAGTTGTATTTTTTCAAATGCATTGAATAATTTATCAAATTATACTGACGAAACAAAAAAGATAAAAATAATAGGAATCTCTGGGTCTACCGTTTCGCGAGGATCAGCAAATATTTTATTTACGGTAAACAATGTAAATACTAGTTACGAGTTTTATGTTATAGAGAGCTTTGATAGTAGTATACAAGGTGTCTTAGGATCGGATTTTTTCGAAAAATTTAATTCTAAATTACAAATAACTATGAAAATTTTACTTTTTCCTTACGGGTAAATAATAGGAAAATTAGTGTTCCTTTGGAATCAAAAGACGATAATTTTATTTTTGTTCCCCCGAGATGTAAAATAATTAAATATATTGACACTAACTTAGAGGGTGAATGGCTAGTTGTGAATGATGAATTATGCGAAGGAGTATTGGTAGCAAGTATGATAGTGAATGTTAAAGAAAATAGAATGCCAGTTCGAATATTAAATGTAACTGAAAAGGAAACTAAACTAAAAAATATTCATCCTAGAGTACAAAATATACAAGATTATGACGTATGCAAATTTGAAAAAACAAACATATCTGTTGAACGTGTAGAAAAAATTTTAAATTTAATGAATACAAAGTCACTTAACAAGGAAGAGAAACTTTCAATCGATAAGATATGTGCCAAATTTGCAGATATTTTTCATCTAAACAATGACCCCTTAACAGTAACCAATATTTATAAGCAAACAATTCGAGTAAAAGAGAATTTATCTCCGGTGTATGTTAAACCTTATAGGTTACCTCACTCTCAAAAGCAAGAATTGGATAACCAAATTACAAAAATGTTAAAAGAAGATATAATTGAACCATCAATTTCGGAATATTCTTCACCACTATTACTGGTTCCAAAGAAAAGTTATTCCAACGGTGAGAAAAAATATAGAGTTGTAATAGATTACCGATTATTAAATAGGCAAATTCAAGATGAAAAATGTCCTCTCCCAAATATTGCCGGAATTTTGGACTCTCTTTCGGGTTCTATTTATTTTTCTCATTTGGATTTTGCTCAATCTTATTTTCAATTAGAACTTGAACAAAGTAGTAGACCTGTAACATCTTTCACAACAAATCAAGGTCAATTCCAAATGAAACGGCTACCAATGGGATTGAAAATTAGCCCTAGCGCTTTTTCAAGACTCATGACTATAGCGATGTCAGGGTTAAATGATTCCTGTTTTGTCTATTTAGATGACATTTGCATTTTTGGGAATTCCCTTCAACATCATAATCAAAATTTAATTAAAATAATGCACAGACTTGGAAGCACAAATTTAAAGCTTAATCCTAAAAAGTGCGAATTTTTGAAGGAAGAAATTTTATATTAGGTCACCTAATATCTTCTGAAGGTATACTACCGGATCCTGAAAAGACCAAGGCTGTTATGAATTATCCTATTCCTAAAAGTGGAGACGAAACTAAACGTTTTGTTGCGTTTGCAAATTACTACCGCAAATTTATTAAAAATTTTGCAGACATTGCATATCCCTTAAATAGCTTAGCAAAAAAAGGTGTAGTCTTGAAGTGGTCAAAAGAGTGTCAGGAATCATTTGAAAAATTAAAAAATTCTCTTATAAATTCACCCATTTTACAATACTCAAATTTTTCGCCAAATCATAAATTTATTTTACGTACCGATGCTAGCGGATTTGCATTGGGAGCGATTTTGTCAAATTTTGATGACAAACCCGTAGCTTTTGCATCACGGTCACTAAACAATGCTGAGAAGAATTATTGTACAATAGAAAAAGAACTTCTGGTGATAGTGTGGGCGGTACAGCATTTTCGTCCATACTTGTTTGGTAGAAAGTTTAAAATATTAACTGACCACAAACCATTAATATATTTATTTAATATGACTAATCCATCTAGCAGATTAACCAAATTTAGATTAGTTCTAGAAGAATACCAATTTTCTATTCATTACGTGCCGGGTTCGGAGGATGTAACTTCAGATGCCCTATCTCGTGTGTGTATAGATGTTGATGAATTAAAAAGTATGAATGAAAACGTGAGGGGTATTATGAATGTGATGACTCGAGCACAATATAAAGAAAAAGAAAATTGCTTAGAAGTGGAAAGTAATTCTATGAATAATAGGCCTGATCAATCAGTTATTGTAGAGTTAAACGTCCAGCTAATTTAATAGAACTACAACCAATATCATCTACTGAATATTTAAAAATAGAAAACAAAAAATTAGCTAGTAATAAAACAAAGAAGATAGGCAACAATAATATAGTATATGACGTCGATATGCAAATTATTTATATTATCCAGAATGGTCGACCAACGTATGACTTAGGTACTTCGTTGGGACATCTGATAAGATTTTGCAATGAATATAATATTCCGGAAGTCGTTATTTTAAGAAATGAACGTTCAGAAAAATTTTTTAATGACTTAAGAAAAAAGAAAAATATTTTAAAAAATAGCGCACTAAAAATTATAGTTATAAAGGATAAACAACGCGTTGATAATGATGAATTAAAACAATTGATTATGAATGATTACCACATGCTACCTACAGGTGGACATGCAGGTACAACTAGAATGTGTAAAAATATTAGGAAAAACTATTTTTGGTCCAACTTGGAGAAAGATGTAGCAGCTTTTGTTAAACGGTGTGATGACTGTCAAAGGTATATACATTCAAATATGATTAAACAACCAATGACAACAGTACAACAGCTACTTCAGATTTTGAAAGAGTTTTCTTAGATTTAGTAGGTCTGTTACCTGAAGACATACAAAATAATAAATACATTTTGACAATCCAATGCGATCTTTCTCAGTTTGTCGAATGTTATCCATTAACAGATAAGGAAACAATTATTGTAGCTAAGGCTTTCGTAGAAGGGTTTGTATTGCGTTATGGTATCCCACGTGATATTATCACCGATTAGGGAACTGAATTTATGTCAAAAATCTTTAAAGAAACTTGTCAGTTATTAAAAATTAATCAATTATTACATTCCACCGCATACCAGCATGAAACCTTAGGAGCTTTGGAAAACTCGCATAAACATTTATCAGCATATCTTAGAATGCAAGTTTCCAAAAGTTTAAATAATTGGAGTGCTTGGGTTCCATTTTGGTCTTTCTCGTATAATACCAGCGTGAATACAAGCACGAAATATACACCATTTGAACTTGTTTTTGGAAAGCCTTATATAATTCCAAGTAATGTTAAGCATGGTATAGATCCCTAATATAACTTTGACAATTTATCCAATGGAAATCGAGTATAGACTGCAAAAAGCTTGGAATGATGCAAGAGCTAATATTTTAGAAACAAAATGTAAGCGGAAGGAAAATTTTAATAAAAACTGTAAACAAATTAGTTATAAGCCAGGTGAAAAAGTGTTGTTACAAAATAATAGTAAAGTGAATAAAATGGACACATTGTTCCAAGGACCATATACGGTTATTAAGGAAAGAGACGTAAACATTATTTTAGACATTGACGGTAAAAGTGTGGAAGTGCATAAAAATAGAGTAAAACGGTATAGTGATCAGATTAAGTAGAGCTATAATGATGTTTATTATGGTTAAAATAGTTAGTTTAAGTTTATTGGGTTTTAGTTCAAGAAAAAAAAACAATGTTGTAACATAGTTTTATTTTTATTTTAACGGGAAAGGTGTGGTAGTATGCAATAGGTTAAAGACCCTTAAAAGTAGTTTTTAAAAAATTCTGCGATGGCTTATTGTTTCTATGCGAAATCATAAAGGAAATAAGTGTTAATGTAAGGTTATTCCCTCTAGCCTATAAGTAGGTCGATTAATTATGATAGCATAAGCAAGTTAGCTATCGAACAAAAGGTTATTATACTTGAATGGAAATAATATAGTTTTGGTTTTAGTAGAGAATTTGTGTTTTAATTTGAGTACATTCCATTCGAACAATATATTCTTAATGTCCCCAAACTAAGAATATTATATTTTATAAAGGATATGGATAATAAGTAAGAATAACTAAGAATATTATATATTATAAAGGACATGGATATTAGAAAAACAATTGTTTTTAAAATACTACATACGAAAAAATATTACCCTTAAAAGATACATGTTCATCAAAAACTCTTGGAAGGAGACTTTGAGGGGCGCCTTGCATTTTGTGAGTTTTTGCAAAATATGTGTTTGGAGAATCCAAATTTAGTGAAAAATATACTTTTTTCTAATGAAGCGACTTTCTACTTGAATGGTGGTGTAAATACCCAGCACTATTGGAACTTGTCCCATGTAAATCCACAATGAATGAGGGAATAACATACACAATTTAATCAAAAAATTAAGTGGGTACTAAGATCACCTGATCTAACACTGCTGCGTGGATCGTGTGCCGAAGGACCACCAATTTAAATGAAATTGGACTGTATGATTTATAACTTATTTAATTTTAAATTTTACAAAGTGAGACAAATTCTACATCCTTTTTTATATCAACGAATTCTATCAATCTCTTTTTTTTTCGTTACTCCCGTTCATGGCGTCATCGTCCTCCCTTCACGACTCGCTCCCACCTCGTCTCACCGTCGCACGCACGTTGCCACGTTTTTTTATAAATTATTATTTTTAAAGTCTAAACAAACACCACTAGACTTTTTTTATGGAGATACCTTAAAGAATAGGTATTTAAAGCCAACCGGCAAATCAAGATGATTTAAAACAACGCATCCGTCAAGAAATACGTCGAATAACGCCCGAAATGGCCAGGAGGAATTTGAAGATCGAAAATAAAAAAAATCAAATAAAAATACTTTTATTTGCCTAAATAAACACAAAAAATAAGTGTAGTAAGCACCTGAAGAGATGTTCATGAGACAAATTAGGAAGACATTGCAAATATAAAACTGATACACAGGAACAATAATGAGAAGTGACCAATGTTGGCATCTTTGTGTGATGCCACTCTTCTAAACACTAAAAATAGTACCTATTCCAAACCTTAGCCTATTTACAAAAAAAAACGACTAAATTTAAACAAGAATATTAACTGTGGAGCGCAAAACACAGCAGAAAAACCCATGGGAAAGAAAATCGGGTACAAAAAGACAATAACAAGTAACTTTTAGATATATTATTTCAAAATAAAAATGTAATAGGCCGCAGATAGACCACAAAGCTTACCGATCTGAAAAAGTCAAACGTAATTATGAATTCATAAAAATAGTCAATGAGGTCTTTAAAAAAAGGTTTTTATAAAAAAAAAAATAAAAAAGAAATATATATATATATGTTTATGTTTCAAATTTCATAACATTTATGCACCACAACTCTGTTTAAAAACCAATTTTTTTAATACCCTTCGTAAATTTATTTAAGGTAAAATTTTTAATTTTTTTATAAAACTAAAGGACTCTTAAAAATTTGGTCTTTTATGTTGTGGCGTTGATTGAATCCTGTGTTAAATGTGCTCGATCGACTATCGACTGCCGGTCAGTTTCGTTCACCGTGTGGTGCAACCGCGATGCGGAAAATCTACGATTCATTTTAAGCTGCTGGACTTCTTTGATTGAGGTTTTCAACGATGCTGGAATTTCCGGCTAAGCGGCCGTTTTGGTTATTTTTTTAAGACATGTATGATGCTGCCAACTATGTTTGTATTATTATTTTTTTAACATACAACAAACACAGTGTGTCATTTAGGTGGTCAAGTAATGAGTGATATACTTAAGAGTGAAGACATGCTGAAATTTCTTAAAAGTTTAATTTTATATACAAATAATTAATTACTTACCAAAATATGTTTTTGAGACAAAAATTAGTAAAAAAATTATATAAGAACCTCTTTTTTTACAAAATTACCAACAAAATTTAATACAAGTTATAATTCCAAGAACAAACATGATGTTTTCTCCATTTTGTGTTTAAGAGGGTCAAGTTTTTAAATAAAAAGCGTGTTGCACTTAATTTACTCAAAAACTAATATACAAAAAATATGTAGGACAAATTTTAAGTTATAAGTAGGTTTCACGTAAATATACAGACCTAGTTTTGTTCTAATATAGTAAAAGTTACTCTGCTTATCATTATTGAGTTATCTAACTTATAGTAAAACATTTCTATTAAAACAAGATATTCAAAAAACACTATATTTACAAGATAATAATTGAAAACACTCAGTAAATATAAAGACATTACAAATTCAAAAATTCAATTTTGCTTGTTCAAATAAAAGTAAAAAATTATTAACATTTTCTTGGTGAATTTTGACTAGTAATTTACGTAGAGATCATAAAATTAATAAATTGATTTTAGATTTACTTAAATAAGTAAAAGAAAGAAATACAGAAAGTGGCTCTCATAGAAAATTGAAAAACAATTTGTGTAAGATCTTGGTTTAGTTCTTGTAGATAAAATGAATAATTTTTGGTAAGGTTTATAATTATATTTTTAAGATTTGCTAATAAGGTTTTAAGCTTACCCATTTTTGATTATTATAAATCAGAATCTTAATTAATAACTGTCAATATTTATTAATTTTCCATGAGCATAGTTTTAGTACATTTATTTTTGTTTTATCTAATTTTATTTTATAAATTGTATTATAAATTAATTATGAATTTATTAAATAATTTTATTGTTTTGACATAAATTTAAAAAATGGTCTGATGATCTTACTAGAGAAAATACGTTATTTGAGTTAGTAATTTTTATGAATTTGAAATATTTCTTTTTTATTGCTTATTTTTGATTTATCCTTTTTCAAAAAATATTCACAATTGTTTTCACATTTCGTTTTCTCTATTAAGATTTTTGCGAAATATCCAGAAATATTACAGTAGAAAACGTTTCCAAACTTACGGTTTTATTTAAATTATTCGATATTTTTAGATTGGAAGAAGTCAAACCACTTATATTGCTTATAGATGCAATTTCGGAAAAAATAATAAGTTATATTTTTATTGGCTTCAATATCTGAAATTAAAACTTCACTGGTCTGACTGTCATCCAATTGTGAAAAGTTTTGGACATCTCATTCTTATTAAAGAAAATAAATTCTCTAGGAGATCTTGATTAAGGTGCCTCGTTAAAACAATGAAAGGAGTTTGTTAAATATTCAAGCAAAACAATGACTGAATTAAGGATTTAAATAAATACTTAAATGCAGTGAATACCTTTCTTTAACTATTTTATTACTTTTCTATTGAATTACTGTAAACAATCCATGATCAATAAATCTTTATCTACATTAATTGACTGGAATAAGTATAATACATTTTTTATAAAACCATATCTTAGGTATTGATTGAATACTCAACTACATAGTTTTAAATTTGCTTTTGTAAACCTATATTTTTTTATAAGCTACCTAAAAAATAATACCTAATTGATATTATTACGATTTTTGAAACTCCTTTTTTTTAAACTAATTAAACGAATGGCACTGCTCTATATAAGTATCTAAAAGAAAAATTAAAAAAAAATAACTTGTATTAATAGGTTAAATTAAATTCAATGTTTACATACAACATATTTGGTGAAAATCCTATAATAGATGCACTCTATATTTATTAAAAAAAAATTATTATATATAAGCCTTTCGAAGATACCACATTTCCGCACTTCTTTTTAGTAGCTTTGTTTGGTATGTTCTCACGTAAATATCCATTATTTTTTAGCACTGTCATAAAAAAATATCTATATTTCCACGGGTTTGAATCCACTCAAACGGTATTTGATTTAGAGCCTGAGATTTAAAGAAACTTAAATTATTGTTTTTGTTTCTTTTTAATATGAATTCCTTTATATACAACGCTTATTTTGTTGCCAACATAACTGTGTATATTATGCAAGAGCTTTTAACTATGCTACTAAAGATAACAAATTAATGTTTATCACCCAAAAAGTCCACAAAAAAAATTAAATAATCTTTCGAAGACAGCTTTCCGACATTTGTCCATTAAGGGAACAGTTACAGATATCTAAATCTGTTGTTATTAATTCTCCAACACAGCTATCAACTAGGCCAAATACACCTGACGATAGTCGACCTCGGCTTCTCTTTGTTGGTGGAAATTGTAGCAGAGTGTTCCTAAAACATTTACGTTTAAAGTTTGAAGCTTACTACAAGGTCCAGTGTTTCCTGAAGCCGGGCAGTTCAAGCAGTGAAGTGATTAGGACAGCATCAAATTTAGTTAAGGACTTTACGAAAGAAGATTTTTTAATAGTAATGTTAAATGGAATTTGTTCTTCATCTGATGTTTTAAAAAATTTAATTCAAAATCATGTTGATACAAACACTTTAGTGATGACAAGCCCTTATACTTATTTAAACCATATTGTTATCTATAATAGTAATAAGGCCCTTTATCGTACTTTTCATGCAAATAATATTAATCTATATGGGATTTTAGAGTCTAATCACCCCAGTAACTTTGGTTCAGACTTG
This sequence comes from Anthonomus grandis grandis, assembly GCF_022605725.1. Lineage (NCBI taxonomy): Eukaryota > Metazoa > Arthropoda > Insecta > Coleoptera > Curculionidae > Anthonomus > Anthonomus grandis. The sequence goes on along the minus strand of NC_065548.1, from coordinate 27,632,056 downwards.
GCATCATTATTACATGCACATATTTTTAAATATTTTAAAATTAATATTTCATCGAATAAATTGTCTTTGAATCATCAAATTAATGAGTCTGAACTGATTACTAATCGTGAATTAAATTCTTCTTTTTTTTAGGCATGTCCACGAAGATTGAAGGTTGAATCTCATTCATGTTGATATTCTACTAGTAAGATTGAAATTAGCTCTTCGAAAAGCGTAAGTATCTTTATTCTTAATATACTAAGAAACAAGATGGATGAGCTTCATCTTTTGCTGGACACATGTAATTTTCCTGATATTGTACTTCTGACTGAGCACTGGTTGAGGCCTAGTGAATGTGTTTTAATATCTGATTATGTTCCTATATCAAATTTTTATCGTCAACATAGAGGAACCATGATCTTGGCTAGGCAAACAATTGAAACGATTTTTTGTAATATTAATAAGTATGATAATCTTCTGTTAGAGAATGTTTTTGAATTCTCTTTTTCTTTTTGTAAGCGTTTTAATTTATATATTCTTTGTGTTTATAGGCCACCTACAGGAGATATTGCTATGTTTCTGGACAAACTTGATTCTCTTTTATCCCAGTTGTCCCTACACTCTAAGGTTATATTGGCTGGTGACTTTAATATCAACTACACTGATGAAACCTTGCCACGTACTTCTCCTTTAAGTATTTTAAATTCTTACGACTTGAAAATGCACGTTCTATCTCCCACACGAATAACTTCTTCATCTGCAACTACAATTGACTATTTCTGTACAAATTTTGATGACGTTTTATGCACAGTATTCCCATCTGGTATTTCCGACCATGAAGCTATTCTTGCTAAAATGCCATATAATACTGTATTATCTTTATCTCATTATATGGGAAGAATTTTCAGCAGGAGAAATTTCAATACTTTTTCTGCTGCTACAGCTTCGGTAAATTGGAATGCACTTGAAACGGCTTCTGACCCACTTACTTTATTTTTTCAAGTTCTGTGTGATAAGATCAATCAGTGCTTTCCTAAAATGAGGCTTAAAACTAAGAAACGAAAACCATGGGTTACAAGAGGCCTTAGAATTTTAGCTAAAAACGTCCATTTTTTGACTAAATTGTGCAAATAAACCACAATTGAAAATATCCTTGTATATCATCAGAAATACCGTAGTCTGTACAGAAAGACAATTAAAGCAGCAAAATCTAATTATTATAGGGATCGCTTAAATATATCATCAAATAGGAAAAGAGAGTGTTGGTCGATTATTAATGATTTTAGACATTGCCATATAAAAGTATCTGAACCGGAGTTAAGACCTGATATTTTTAACGACTATTATTGTGATATACCTAATATCTTGCTCAAGGGCATTCGTAGTAACATTGAAGCATTATACTATCTTCAACAAGTGTCGGTTGAGCATTTATTTTTATTTCATCCTGTTGATCTTACCGAAGTAAAAAATTAAATCAAACGCCTAAAAAACCATAAATCATCTGGAGCTGATGGGATATCTTCGAGGTTGTTACTCTTTTTGCCTGATTCAGCCTTAAATGCTTTAGTTTTTGCCATAAACAATTCTTTACATATTGGCATTTTTCCTTCATGTTTAAAAGAGACAGTGGTTATCCCTCTTCATAAGGGTGGAGATTTGGATCAGCCTTGTAATTTCCGTCCCATTTCTATTTTGTCTCCCTCTCTAAGATAGTTGAAAAACTTGCAAAAAGCAGAATTTTGTCCTTTTTACATCATAATGGCATTTTGTCTGCAAATCAGTTTGGATTTCAAGCCGGTAAAGGGACTCATGATGCTGTTTTTAGCTTTTTGGAGAGCGTCTATGTGTCCTTGAATTCTGGAGAGTCATCGGCGGCAATGTTTCGTGATCTATCCAAAGCATTTGACTGTGTGGATCATGAAATACTGTTATCTAAGCTCGATAAATATGGTTTTAGGAGCGTAGCGTTACGATGGCTTGAGTCCTATCTATCAAATCATACTCAGAAGGTTACAGTGTCTGGGCGTTTGTCTGCTTCTAGATTCCTAAAATGCGGCGTTCCCCAGGGTTCAGTAATGGGACCACTGTTATTTTTACTGTATGTGGATGACTTGAGTTCAATGAAACTGCAGGGCAAGGTGGTTCAGTTTGCTGATGATACCACCATACTATGGAGCCATAAAAATTCTGATTATATTAAGACTTGTATCCTTGAAGACCTTCAGATTTTATCAGGGTGGTGTGCTCCCAACAGGGTTGTGTTTAATGTAAGAAAGACGTCTATTATGGGGTTTAAGTGCGATGTTTAGGGTCTGATGTTTGACGAAAATTCCCTCTTGCAGAATAAAGTGCTGCAAGTTCCTAAGAATTACTATTGATGGTCGCCTTCGGTTTGAAGATCATATTTTACATTTAGCTGGGAAATTATCTTCTGGATGTTTTGCAGTAAGAATGGCAAAACAAGAGCTGGGAGGATGGTTGCACGTTCAGTGTACTTTTCACTTATTGAATCTCATATTCGGTATGGCTTGCCTTTTGGGGTTTAACCAATAAGGGGCTACTTAACATTGTCTTTGTTGTTCAAAAAAAAGCAGTTAGATACCTATGTTCTGCTAAGTTAAGAGATTCTTGCAAACCCCTCTTCATTTCTGAAAAAATCCTAACTCTTTTTTTACTTTTTATCTTAGAAACAGCTGCTCTTATTTACAAAATTCCCAAACTACCCTCTGACACTGGCCATTTGACTCGTCGTGTAAATGATGTTCCCCTACCTATTCCTACGTCTTCCCTTACCAAAAACTCTTTAATTTACATAAGTAAAAAAATTTACAATCATGTTCCTCTATGTGTTAGACATATATCGGATGTTAAGAAATTTAAAAGAGAATTAAAGACGCTTTTATTGGCTAAGGCATATTATAACCTGGATGACTTTTTTAATGATAGGTTTTAACCTTGGACATGTTGGAAAGTTTTTTTTCCTTTTTTCTTCTCTAGTTTTGTCAACAAGTTTATTTTTATTTAGTAATTGATTGTTTTATTTAGTTATCTTTAATTCAAGTATGTTCAAAAAGTTTTGTCTTCTTGTGTTTAATTTTGTTCATTGTTTTGTCAATTTTTGAAATTGTATTTTTGTTTTGTTTTTTTTTAGCTTGTAGGATGCTTGTACACAAGATTATTCTTACATAATATAGCACATTTTCTTTCTTTCGAAGTACACCTGTACAAAAACATTAATAGATATTAGCTCAAAGCTTGAGTTTTCCGGGCGGATGATGCAAAGCAGGCAGACAGTGACTGTTGGCACACGCCTTTGGCAAAATTCTCGGGTTCACTTAGACTTAGACCAACGTGACTGTGTCGCCATCCCATCTATTATTGGATCTTTACATTTACATAGATCCCTTCTGAAGGTAATAAGATAAATAAGAAAACTTTTTTTTTATAATTTCGAAATTTTGATAAAAAGATAATGTCAGATAAAGTGAAAATATAATTAAAATATAAAGTAGGAAAATCCAAAAAACTAATAAATGTTGGAAAAAAGAAAATATGACTAAAAAGAAAACTTTTCATGCCCATTAAGGCAGCTTCACTAATATTGAGGTTAGCTTTATTAAGTAACACACATGTATGAAGCTTGTATGGTGAAAATCGGAATGGTATGTCGGCCATCTTGCTTGGCAAAATTGACAGGGAGCAGACAGTTGTTGACATTGACTGATAGAACATCATTTGTCATTGTCATATCATTTGAGTTTGTTTTTCATTTCAAAGAATGCAAGCGTGGGTTGAGTTTGGTATTTGTTTTAAGGATGTTATTTTAAATTCATGACTTTTTGTGTAAAAAGTTCTCTTTCAATATTGGGAGTAATGTTTTAATTGATTTACGGCAAGCAATTCAAGGTTTCTGGTAAGAAAATCTGATTTTATTTATTACTATTATGTTTTTGTATTGTTAATCTTTAGTCGTTAATAAAATCAAATTCAGTGATTTCACTGAAGAAGTTACACTTTTCAAGTATTTAATTTTTAACTTGATTATTATAAATACATATTACCAAATGTCTGGCCTCTAATTATTAATTAAATTATTGTTTTTGTAATTAAATTACAACAACTAAAAATTGATTTAAAATTTTCCTTGATGTAAGCGTATGTATATTTTAAATGGTTCTGAGAAACATAGTAATAAAAGATTTTTTTAATTTTCTTCAGTTCCCATTACAAGAAAAACATGGAGAGTGATATGCAATGAAAATTTTATTAAGACTTTGAGCTATAGAATTTCTTCTGATCAGTTCTCTCTACAAATTTTAATAATGCTAATACTGCTGGCTTTACACTACAATACATATTTATTTAAACATTGATTTTGTCTTTTTTTCACATGAATCATTTAGTAAAATCATTTATAAGGTTTGCACTGCCTATTTTTTTATTTTATTTTATGCTTGTATCATGCCACTTCCTGTGTGCACTGAGACGAGACATAGGTATAGAGACTAAGAGACTTGAGCACCCGGATGGATCAGAATTAATGTTTTTCTTACAACTTGTGTTTTTTTAACAGTTTCTTTTTATTTTATGTAAACATCTGTTCTTGAATTTAGTTTTTGTTAATATTATAGTTCTAAGATATGTTGTCAGTGTTATAAGAGACCAACAAATATATACTATGTAAGTAATATATGTTGGAAAATGAAAACAACTTTTTAGTATAAATCACTTACATAGTATATATTTGTTGGTTATTTATAATACTAACAACATATCTTGGAACTCTAATATTAATAAAAACTTAATTCAAGGAGAGAACTTTTTAGTATAAAGAGTTTATTTTGTTTTGTAGATGGATATATTGTTTTTTTCAATAATACTCTGCTATACAATTTTTAATTAATTTTAAAAATTAATATTTAAATTATAATTTAAATAATTTTAAAAATCTGTTTAATTTTTCTTTAGGAAACAGATACAAGTACATATTAAATAAGGATAATTTATCCTCTATTGAATCTATGTGTTAATAAAATGAGGATATTATTAACCTAATAATAATGCCTTTAGATGTCTGATCAGAAAATAGCACACAAATTTTTCAGTTCAGTGCTAACAAAATTCTTTTAAATATTTTTAGATTAATTCTAATTTATATAACGTCCATTATAATAAATTATTGTAAATTATGTATATCATTTTAAGTATTTTTTTTAGGAAAATTAAATAATAAATGTATTAAAGCAAACATTGCTTTATTTCCCTTTGTCCAATTGGTTATATTTCGTACAGTATTGTTAGTTCTCTGTCGTGATTATACTGCGTAAATTAACTCATTTAGATATGTACAATAAAGCTGAAAAGTTTTATTTTTATTCAGATCAATATCTGATGCTAACACCTAATCAAAAAGGCCCTTTTCTCTATGAGTAACCTTTTTGAGTAAGCGTTTGCTTTAGATATTACGATTAAATGATAAGATTGTCAGATTAAATGAAATTTGAATTCCTGCCTTAATTTGGTCGCGCCTTTCACCATTTTGATTGGTCTAATTAGGCACGTCAAACTGTCAAGATAGTTACAACAGTTTCCGTTGCCAAGCGAGAGGACGCCAGCTAATTTGTCAGAAGAATTTATATCAGTTTGTATGCAACCACCACTTCTCCATATATTTGTGTTCTGTGAAGTTTTTGACAAAACTTCTGTGCTGTTCAACATTTCTATAGTCTTTTTCGTTGCTTCACAAAAAACAATAAAAAGAAATAGCAAAAATAAATAATGTGGTAAAATAAGTAAAATAAAAGGTACCCGACAATGGGATATTGTAAATATGTTGATTTGGTAAAATACTCTGTATAGAGCCATATTTTAGCGAGTAAGCGCCTTACTCGGTTGTCTTACGATATCTTAAGTATTACGTCATCATATGCTTGTGCTCGAATAACGCCATGTCTAACAGCTGTCAGAGTCTAAACATTAGCTACATTTTTATGGGTATTAAATTCGTTTTGAAGACTCGCGTAAACCATGATAACACCCATTTGTCTCAAAACGTTTTGAATCTAAGTCCCACCTCATACATTTTTAGGATCAAATCTAGATCGTCACGAAATCCAAATTAATTTCGCTCTAAAAACGTTTATAAAGGGCAAACATTTGCTCAAGAGGAAATACGAAAAAAAAAGTTACTGGTGGAAATCTCGCTCATATTTCATTTCACAGAAATAAACACAAACTAATCAAAAATGAATTAAAAATAATTATCATACAACCTCACCTTTACGTTCTTCACTGTATTTTTTTAGAAATTTATTCGCTTTTTTAGTAATTTAATCTTCCCTGTATTTTTATGTGGCTCAAAAAAACTAATACAGAGAAATATAATGCTTCTAAACTTTAAGAAATATCGAAAAATTGACGTCAATATTTATTTTTTATTATTGTTTGTATAGCTTCCCTTTGACTTTGACATATCGAGTTTGTTAGCGGTCTCTAGAGACCTAGGGTAAAATGTTGCTTGATGTTGCCAAGCTTTGCGTACAGTTCACAGTTTTTTATTTATCGTGAGCAAAATGGACTCCGACAGTGAAGATGATTTTTTATTTTTGTTGGCGGCATCGGCACTGGCATTACGCAAAAAACCAAAAAAAAAATAGAACGAAACGTAAGCTATGGATACATCCCATAGTTATGGAAAGAAACGAGAAGGGATATTTCAATACCATCTATAAGGAGATTTGTGAAGATCCAGAAAATTTTTTAAATTTCACCAGAATGTCAAAGGAATCATACCAGGAGTTACTTTTATTGATCCAAGAGCCATGTACAAAAGCTAATACCATTATGAGAGATAGCATATCAGTGGAAGAAAAGCTTTTGATAACGAATCAATATAATAGCATATAATATATAATATACATATAATATATAGCATATAATATGTACATACTTATATTTTTTTTTCCTCAACAGAAGCAGCTGCGCTTAGAAATTCTGTAGTAACTTCTCCCCATGCCTGTTTTTTTTTTAATTCTGTTTGAATAATTATCATCACGCAAATCCCAAATCGCTGGCCTCAATTGAACCTCAGTAATTAATTTTTCTATGTTAAATTCCCTAGTTTTCATAATAAATGAACAATTTTCAACACGTCTCGAGCAGGGTACGCGCGTCGGACAATTTGCACATTAAGGCAAATATTATCACTCTTATCAACTCTTGTCAAAACGAAATTGATCCGAGGTCACTATAATTGACATTTTCCATTATTAGTATTCGAAAATATTGTTATGAAAATTTATTTAGTGTTCTACTAAGGTTTAACATTTTCACCTATGGTGTCTAGTTTTTAGCAGTTCATCTTGTTTAAAGGCCTATTTAGGTTATTATTGAAGTATAATTTAGGTTATTCTATTGCAAAATCCTGAACGATTACATTTTTTATATTTCGTTTTCTAGCTTCCTTTAAATATCAGTATGTGCAGGGTGTCCCAGTTTGGGTACTTTTGCAGGATATCTCCGTTATTTTAAATCGAGAATGCGGCTTTCACGACACTGTGCTACTTTTTCGTAAAACTAAAGATGCCATCAACAAAATTTTCATAGCCCTTTTATTTTACAAGATACAGGGCATTTTTGAAATTTTTGCATTTTGCGACCCCCCTCGTACCACCATTATTTTTTAAGTTTTTGTAAAAGTAAAAACTCATTCTTATAGATTTTTTCCGTAGAATCTAATGGTGTAATTTTTTTTTTGATTAATAGTTATTGAGTTATAACCCAAACTTATGTTTTTTTAAACGAAACACCTTGTATATTTATAGTTCATAAAATTGGCCTTTTTGTACCTTTTCAAAAATACATAACAGCACTTATTTTCAAAAATACGCAAATAACCAACAATTTTCTAAATTAAATGCATAATTTAATAGTAGGCCATGAATAACAATAATGAACAAATAAAAAGTTATAAATTAATAACGACGAATGAGGAATTGCATCGCTATTATTTTTTTTGTAATAAAAGAACATAAAAACAAATATATAAATTTAATAAACACTATAAGAAAACAGCCATATAACAGAACAACATGGTAACAAAACAATATTTTTACAAGAGATGTTCAAGATAACCACCATCTTTTCTGATACAAAATTGGCCCATCTTTGTAATCTTTTTTTTTTTTTCTTTTTTTTTTTTTGGGGTCAGTGGAGAAATTCTTTATGAACACTGGTTACGCGGCGCCGCCCCCAGTAGTGTGTGGAACTCAGTGTCGAGTCTGTTTCGTCCTGTACCCACTAAAACTCCACCGCTGGGTGGTGCCTTGTGGCTCCCTACACTGCGGTCTGCTAAGAAGCAGTCCTATTGTATCCCATATGTTTAGTCCCACAGATTTAATTCTGTAGCTTCAAGGAAGTCCAGGATTGTGCCCAGTGGTAGATTTCTTATACCCTCTGGTGACGGTTTCTCTTCCCCCAGGAATGTTGCCCTGGTTTGATTAAATGCTTCACAGAAGCACAGTATGTGAAGAGTTGTTTCGTTCTCCTCATTGCATCCCCTACACAGCGAGGTAACTGATTTCCCTAGCGTATGCAGGTGTTTCCTGCTAGGTGCATGGCCTGTAAATAGCCCCGCAACCCTTCGCAGTTGTTGTCTGGAGAGGCCCAGTATGTTCTCACCCTTCTTCAAGGGTGGGCTGTCTATAAGTTGTTTGGATTGTTCCATCTTTGGCAGCTGTTCCCAGTAAGATTTGTTCTGGTTTGTTAGCTAGTTGCCGATTTCCCTCTTCCAGGTCTTATCGTTGACACAACATATTGGTTCAGAGTCTACCAGGCTGTTGCTGGCTCCCTGAGTTGCAAGTTGGATAGCCCTTCTTACAGCCTTATTGTTGCCCATATTCCCTGCTAGGATTATCTCTGGCCTATTTTGCGCTTCGGCGAGGTTCCTGAGATCCTCCCAGCAGCTTTGCACAGTCCTTGACTTAGTCTCGAACTGTTGTAGTGCAAGTGTTGCAGCCTGGTCTCCTGTGAAAATTGCGAAGGTTTTGCCTCTTGGCAGCCCTTCTCTCATTAGTTGGACACAGGTTTCTATTCCTATTATGCTTGCCTGTAAATTTGTTGTTTCCAGGCTCAGGTTTAGCATGCGTTGTCTGCCCTGTTGTTCGTCCTCCACCATGCCCACAGCTACCCCGATCTTGGATCGTTTGGTTGCCGTGTGCCATACTGAGTAACCTCTTTGCCTGAGCCTGTCCGCTTCTGCGTCCAGTGATCCCCTTTTCTCTTTGGTGACAAAAGCTTTGTCTAGGTATGTGACCTTGGTTCTGTCTGTTCTTAGGGCCAGGCGCCCAAGGTCCTGTATCTTGTCAAATAAGGCAATGTGCCCATCTTTCGATAGGATTGTTACGCCATTTGACAGCAGTCTTTTCGCCCCCGATATAGCTTCAGCCTGTACTACTAAGTGTAGCGGGCTTAGTCCTATCAGGTTCTCTAGGGCAGCAATCGGCGTTGTTGACATCGCTCCTGTTATGCCCAGACATGCTATTCGTTGTGTTTTGTTGAGTATCTGTATTACAGTCCTCTTTTCTGCCGCATGCCACCATATAGGTGCTGCGTATGTAATGATGGGTCTAACCATTGTCGTGTACATCCAATGTACCATTTTTGGTGACAGTCCCCATGATCTACTCTTACAGTATTTTCAGTATTTTCATTTATTCTCTTACAGTACATAAGAGTTTTCGTGGCTTTATTTGTAGCCTGGATTACATGCTTCTTGAAGCTGAGTTTTTTATCCAGGGTTATACCTAGATATTTGACCTTGTCTTCAAGTCGCAGATTTACTCCATAAAATTTTATGTTTCTAATGGGCTCTAGTTTCCTTCTTTTGGTAAAGGAAACCAGAGTAGTTTTTGTGGTACTTGTAACCCTTTGAATAGCATTCAAAATAATAATTTGTCTCCTTCTCAAATTTTGAAATGCTAAATGAATTGCGTCTTGAAGTTCTATTAGATTATTGCATTGTCTTCTATACACCTGATCCTATATATACCCCCATACAAAATGTAAAATGTAGATCGCGAGACCGCGGAGGCTATCTAACAGGTCCGTTGGTACCTATCCATCTTTGAGCAAAGTTATTTTCAAGAAATGCCCTTACTAGCCCAGAGTTATGACTTGACATCCATCTTATTGTAGGTAGACAGGGTTATATTGGGCTAGAGGGATATTTTCCAGAAGTTCTCGAATAACTTCCTCAAGTATGTCTAGGCACCTACGTGCTGTAAGATTTCCTTCAAAAATTTGGTATACTATTTTTTTTGGTACACTTTGAAGATAACGGAGATATGATGGAGGTCCCAGAATGCAAAGTTTACAAAAATGCCCCGTATCTTATGAAATAAAAGAGCTATGAAAATTTTATTGACGGCATCTTAAGTTTTATGGAAAAGTAGCACAGTGTCGCGAAAGCCGCAACTCTCTATACCTAAAAATAACGGAGATATCCTGCAAAAGTACCCAAATGGGACACCCTGTACTCTCTTAAAATTATTAGTATCAAAAACAATGTAAAAACTTCTAAGCATTTCCGAATTTCCATGGTCTTTAAAAGGGACCGCGTCTCGAGATATTTTAATATCAGTTTTGTTGCTTACCTTGGAAAAAATTAAACGAGAGTCAATGCGAATCAGGTAAGAATTTTGTAATTTGACGTTGTACAAATAAAAAGAGTGTTCATGTTATTCGAAATAGCCGAAATCGGCCACTGCCTCAAATTTTCATAAATCAGTTGATATATTTTCATTTTCAATTTCATCGTTTTCTAGTGCCTCTTCAATATTGAAATAGGTTTCGTTTTTTTGTTTTTTTTTCCAGATCAGATTCAGTTACAAAATAGGCTTATAGGGACTCTTTTTTTATGTTGAAATCTTCTTCGGTCGTAGTTTGATTACTATACCAGTGTCCAAGCTCGAATGTAAGAATCTACTTTTCTGTCAAGTTCCAAACATAGCTTCATAAGGTGTTTGTTTTATGCTTGTGTGGAAACTACGGTTTTTGGTACTTTAAATTATTTTAGAAGAGCCTTTGTCCAATTTTTACGATTATTGTCTTACATCCAGGCTACAAGACTATCACATTTGAACATCCTAATTTGCTTTTTCAACAAAGCATAAATGAGGTAGCATCAACGCATTCTGACTACAGCCTAATAGCCACACAAAAAATAAATTATTCATCTCGCGAAATAATAGTGCGCCAAAGCTTCCTCCGGAATGTGGGCAAAGCAATTTACTTTTTCTCCAAGGAGTGTATTTCTGAGTTACGTTGAAATTCGTGTCAGAACAAAAAGATATCTAGAAGTTTAATTGAGTAAATGCTTTAGCCAGAAGTCAGGCCAAGGTGGAGACCGAAAAATTATTGAAGCTGCTATTAAAGAAGTTAGATGAGCAGAAAGAAGAATAAGAGATACGGCATTATAGACAGAGAGAATGCCAAGGGGGACGAGGCCGTAAATAAAGAGAAGGACAAGAAAAATGAAACCATAAATAGAGAAAAGAAAAAGAAGAACGAGACCATGAATAGAAAAAAGAACAAGACCGTAAATAGTTTCAAAAACAGCAAAAAGAACAAGATAACAATTAGGAAGATCTAATAAAGTTAAATCCGACCAGAAGAAAATGAAGACCTAATTAAGATCATGAAAGATGACCTAAAAAAACACAAAAATGAAGAGCAAGACAGAAAACCAGAGCATATTATTAAGACCATGAAAAAAGACTTACTGAACTTAAAAGTTGATCTTAAAAAGGAGCAAAAAGAACGAGACATACACAAGGACAAGAGATTATGTAGTGTTTAAGGTGGTAGACATTGGTACGGTTATAATAACTAAATCTTCCAACTTGCAATGCCTTTATTTTTAAATTTAACACGCCGTTTCGGTTGGTAAGTATCTGCAACTGTTATCATGTGTTAACTAATAGCAACTACTATTTTACTGACTAATCATATGCGTAGTCATGTGGAAATTTTAGTTATTTGTGAAATTCATTATATCTTGTACAGTCCTCATAGTAGAAGTTTCCAGATGTTGGGAATTTCGACACTGGCAGGGCTGAAGGTGCCTTGATTTTGCGCGATGTACGTTACTTCAAGAAATTTTCACTCATTCTTACTCAGAGACCTAAAAAGGGACACCGAGATCAAGATCCTTTCGGTGGACAAGTGCAACGCAACAGTTATTATAGACATGGATATTTATAACTCACACTTACTTCACACCTATAAATATCTATACATAAGGAGCAGATGCCGTTATGACCTATTACCAGCTCCAGGGATTCGCAAACATCCGACTTTTCTAGGTTTTTGTTGAATCTCATTAGACTACTGCAAGGGAACACGTAATCGTTCATCCAAAACTCAACCCACTTCGTCGAACTACTACCCGAAAGACGAAGGACTTCCAATTAAATTTCCACTATTTCCAGTCGTAGCCAATATTTACATGGAGTTGTTTGAAGAGTACGCTATAAGAAAAGAACAGCACATGTGAAACCCAAGATGTGGCTTCAATATGTAGATAATACATAGATCATCTGGGCAAAAGCGACGCAGAGCTAACGGACTTTGTGGAACATCTCAACAATATGAGACAATCAAGTTTACGATGCAGTTGGAAGCTGAGTCAACCCCATCCCTTTTTAGACGTTCTTTTGAGAAACGGTAACAGGCGACGTAAAACTTCAGCCTAATGCAAACCCACAAATACTGGCCAGTACTTGCACTATAACTCAACTCATTTGGCGTCAACAAAGGTAGGAATCATCAAGTCACTATATAAAAGAGCAGCCATAATTTGCAACACAAAAATATCACCAATCATCTTCAACAAAATGGGTACCAACTAAAGTCGATCAAAAGAAGAATAAAAAAAGCAGCGATAACAAAAAGAAGAAAACCAAAGGAGCCAGAGAAATCTTTAGGATTTTTACCGATCTTGTACATCAGGGGAAAATCAGGAAAATCACTAAGAAGTTCAACGCGAAAACTGCCTTTAAATCGAATATAACCATATTAGGCTTAGTGTTAAAGACTAAACCAGAAAGCCTAGTGGACCACTGTATATATCAAATACCATGTGAATGCAGGGACTTATCCATGGGCGCGAAAAAACGACGCTTGACTCACTGGTAGTTTACACTATGCCTCTTGGGCTCTGTAATGGTCCAGCCAGCTTTAAAAGGCTTATGGAAACTATATTATGTGGAATGAAAATGTGAGTCATGCTTAGTTTATCTGGATGACCTCATTATGCTTAATATTTCGAGATATTTGTTAAGCTCTGAAGCTCTGAAACTTAGCCCTAAAACATGTTGTCTTTTTTTAAGTTGGATATGTCCGCCATGTAAGAAAAGACTAAAATTACAGAAGATTGGTAAGAAACTTTGCTAACCTTGCAAAATCTCTACATAGGCGCACAAAAGACAAAATTTTGTTCAGCTGGTCAGCAGACTATAAAGAAGCGTTTTAAGTGTAAAAAGAGCTCTGTACACGTCTTTAATTTCAACGTATCCAATGCCTGCACCAATTACTATTTTTGATATAAATGCGAGCAATGTTGAAATTGGTGTCGTCCTTGCACGAAAATATAAAGCCAGTGATAAATTATTTCAGTAAAATGTATAATGCCGGAAAAAAACTATTGTATGACTATTCATTCTTAGCATTGATCGTGCTTCTCTAAAATAGCTGTTTCAGTTCAAAAACTCTGAAGGACAAATAGTAAGATAACTTCGATGGCTACAAGAGTATTATTTTACAATAGCACATAGGAAAAATGAAAATTATCAAAATTCCTATGCTGTATCCAGAATTCAAACAAAAATCACAGATATTTCTTTGTCATCGTTCTGGCATTTACAGTAAACCTGAAAATAGGAAGCTGTTAATATAATCCAGAATCAGTATGATGACTCAGTATTTGGCCTGATTTATGAATTTATGTCATGAGAAATTTTAAATCGTTAGATTTTTCTGACAAAACTCCAGAACTAAAAGCTTATGGGTTTAATGGAATTCATTGATATATTCAGATATATCTGACAGTCCTTCTTCGAAATGGATCCATTGCGGTGTTGGCGGAGGATATCTTGGAGTTATTAAGACCTTGTAAAGAAAAGAGTTTTACTGGTTTAATAGTACCAAGAGGGAAAATAATGCAATGTTGGGGCATCGTTTGAACCTTTTCCTACGAGCAGGGTGGGGAATCAATATGCTCATGTTGCTATGAGTTACTACTTCTAATTAATTTAGTAAGTAGCCCGAGGTTTATCCTATTGTAAACCAAGAAGCAACCAGAATAGCTAAAGTTCTGCTCCAGAAGTGGATATACCCATTTGGTGTTCCTACAAAGATGCATTTAGAACAAGGAAGGAACTTTAAGTTACGAGTATTTCAACAAGTATGACAGTTTGTGGGAATCAATTAGATCCCTAAAATTCTCCTACACTATTAGTCTGATAAAATGGTTGAAATATTTAATTGCACTGGCCATATAATCCTCGGAGGACGTTACCAAAGCTATAGAATATTATGTGGTCACGAGAAGCAATGACGTGGTATCCCTGATCTAGCTGCATCCGACAACGAAAATGAAAATTGTAAACAACTTCTGGCTAGCGCCTTATCACGACTCAAGTGGCCCCATCTTTGACCCTGGCGGTGTTGATTCGTCAACGATCAAACTTGAGAGGATAGCATTACTCTTGTAGTTTTTATAGATTAGTAAAGTTTATGTATGATTCTGCTTACGTTTAGTTTATTATTTTCTCCTATAGTGTCTAATTTTTATTAGTTCATATCGTTGGAGGATTCCATTTAGGTTATTTAGAATATATTATCGAAAATTCTAGTAGTTAATGTCATGATATGCGTATCTGAGCTAAGGTGCCGCGATTCTACCATAAATGTACACATCAGTACATTTATTGTAGAAACATTACGGTTGAAATGGACCATAAACCCTTAATTTTAATCATTAACAAACCCTTAACATAAGTTACCCCCAGACATTACAGCGTATGTTATTACAAATTCAAGATTATAACATAAATTTAATTTATAAGCTAGGTACATATTGCCCGTAGCAGATGCATTTTCCAGGGGATACGACTTTAACTTAAATAGCAATAAGAAAAACGAAAATACAGATAAACTTAATCAAAATATTGAGACACAATCTAGCCTTCCAATTGTAGATAAATGAATCCAAGAATTAGCCGACCCCGGTAGCACCGTGGGCAAAGCGTTCACGATGCAATCGTGTGGTCTCGGGTTCGAATCCTGGCATGGGCATGGTTGTTTGTGTTTGTCTTATGAAAACAAAACATTGTGGTTCGGAACCCACGTTAAACTGTAGGTCCATAAACAACAATATTGGGCGGCCGTCGAAATACGACGCTAGTCCATTGTATTTGAGGAAAAAGAAGAATCCAAGAATTAAAAACTGAAATACAAAATGATCCAATACTTACGCAACTCATAAGCTACATTAAAAAGGGCTGGCCAAATAATGTGGCGTTAACTTTACAGTGTTACTATTTTGCCAAGAGTTTGCAGACGGTAGCTCAGAATTATTGGAGGCTTGGGATTGTTCGAAGGTTCACTTATGACTGGCTATTAAAGAATCTAAACTTGATTAAAACTATTAAATAAGAGGGCGCCACTTAGTTTTTTTTTATAAATGAAAGAAAACTAAGAAAAAGATTTGTTATATAGGTTTCAATTAATAATTAAATGACCCTGGATAAAGTAGATTTAAAGAGGCAAAAAAATATCTTAACAATACAACAAAATTATATTTACATCGAAGATATATATACACCTCATGTTCTAATCTGTTAAAGTTAATAATTTATTATGAATTAAAATATGAATAATGTTGATATGATTAAAATAAGTTTGACAAAAGTAACATTTAAATTATGATTTCGCTACTAGGTAGATTTCAGCACTTGAAAAATAAATTGCAATTATTAAAGTTTTTTGTATATTTGTAGCATGCAGGGGAAAGTTCATGAACCTTTTTACCTAAGGCATATCAGCCTTAACCGAGTTATATCTACTTAACTACCAAAAAAGGTACCGAAAAATACTCAACAAAAAATAACTAAAATTATAGATAAGAAATCGACGTATTAAATTATGATATTGATTAACTATTTGTAACGTTAAATTGAAATAAAAGGTATATTAATAAAAATTTAGATAAGTGAGACAAATCTGTGAATAATAATATTTAAATAAATAGAATAAACTGGCCTGTATATTCCTTCAAGAAATAAACGGCTAGCTTTCAAAACCGCGGCTGTGAATTTATGCTATTTGTAGCTCAGCTATCCGGACTGGGAATCTCTAATACTAGCTCTAACTCTAGCTCTAGCTCCACCGCTTTCAGCAATTTCCCGGGGAAATCAAAAGCCTGCAGCCATCGACAATTGAAGAAGAATAAAGAGAAAAACGGAAAAGTAAAACCCTTGCTAAGTTTCATTCTCTATCCATCAAAATCTTGGGCATCCTGCACCAGAATTATGAATTAAACGGTTTCGTAAAGGAATAAGATTAAGGACTATAAATTACAAACCATATTGGCCACTTCCTGCTTCACAAACTTCGGAAATAAAAAACTGGCCTTCGAAAATTAAAAACCTGCGACACGGGAACAAGTCCTCGAAAAATGGATGCAGTACCGACTAAATCAGTAACGACCCCCACCTCTCGCCTGAGCTGTCAATATCAGCCAATTAGAGAAAACATTAATTAAGACCAATCAGAAAAGTGACGGACCGTCAACAGAAAGCATGGATAATTAAACCAGGAGAGTGATGCGTTACAGTAGTCATTGGCAGTGTGAATTTAAAGAAATATGAATAAAAGAAGTTGACTGAAATTATTAATGTTATTATTGAAATTAATGAAATGTCAATGGAGCATTAGTGAACATAAGGAGTAGAAAAATAAAACGCTACAATAATTCATCCAAAATAAACCCATACTTAAAAAAAAAATAATAATTTTATTCAAAAAATTAATATTTTTATTAAATATTTATTATTATTTATTTTTATTAAATAAATTTATTAAATGTTTTTATTCAAATAGATTTAAGATAACATTTCGCAATAACTTATTGTAAAAAAATAAAAAACTAATAATTCCTAAATCAATACAACCCTCATTTCTAACTAATCTACATAAAAGTCATTTAGGAAAAGAAAAAACAAAAGGTAAAGCAACATTAATTCTAAATTGTCGCACATGTATAATGTACTCAAAAGATTATCAAAAAGAACCTTTAATTTCTCATAACGTTCCTATAAGAGCATGGCAAAAAATTGGTATATATTTATTTGAACTGTATGAACAAATTTACCTAATAATAATAGATAATTTTTCAAAACACATTTAAGGTGTGCCCTTTAGAAAAGGAAAGAGTTTTAGAAATTAAATATGTTTTTTCACTTTTTAATTTAGTCTTCTCAGAAAGTGGACCACAATTTTTCTCACTTTCATTTAAAAATTTTGCTAGAGATTGGAATTTTGAACATATAAATAGTAGCCCTTAGTATCCACAATTAAACGGGCAAGTTAAAAAAGCAGTACAAACAGTAAAGTCCATTTTCCATCAAAAAACGCAAGTACGAGAACATCGATCCATACCTTGCCTTATTAGAATTACGCAATACACCAGTTGAAAATAATAAACCAACTCCAGCTGAACTCTTACTTATTAAAAATTTAAGAACCATATTTCCAATTTCAGAGGAAATGCTTAAGCCTAAACTAAATTCAACAATAAATAAAACACACTACTGGTATTCAGCGTATATAATAAATTGTTTCCTAGTGCTTTCGGCCGTCGGCCATTATCAGGGCTTAAGATATTTTCAAAGCAGCGACACTATTTTAGAAAAACGGTACACCATATATTGTACTGTTACTGTACTTAAGAAACCATAAGCAATATGTGGTGTACCGTTTTTCTAGAATAGTCTCGTTACTTTGAAAACGTCTTAAGCCCTGATGATGGCCTACGGCCGAAAGCGCTGGGCAGCAATTTTTAATTTATTATATACGCTGAATACAAGTAGTGTGTTTTATTTATTAAGCAAATTCAGCGTACGTAAGTGAGCACTTAAAAAACTCAGTACTAAGAAACCAAGTACTAAGTACTAAGAAACTAAGTACTAAGATTCTTAAGTACTCACTTAAGAAACCATAAGCAATATGTGGTGTACCGTTTTTCTAGATAGTGTCGTTGCTTTGAAAATGTCTTAAGCCCTGATGATGTCCTACGACCGAAAGCGCTAGGCAGCACTTTTAAATTTATTATATACAAGTAGGGTGTTTTATTTATTAAGCAAACACAGCGTGCAACTGATACACTCATTATTTTCTTAAATTTTTTTCTTTGCCGGTTGTAATTAAAAAAGATAACAAAAATCCCAGGAGCTAGTTAATAAAATTTCATGATTCTGGCAAAATAATTCACAGAAATTGTAATAGCATTAAACTTTATCCACATCAACCACCACACAAGTTTTTATTAACAAAAAAATTGATTTTTCCAAAGTTACAAATAAAAGCCTAAATAAAAGTGATATTGGACTTTATAGAACAAGATATTTTATACGAATTTGCAAGCCTGTTGTTCAATTTAGACCTAAATAAATTTGTATATAACATAATCAATCTAATAATTAATACTTCTGATTTCTTGAATATGTTATTTCTGTTACATTTTCAATATAAAAATATTATATTAAGAAAATAGGTCCACCATAAAATAGTTTGATAAAAATTAATAAAATTGCTGAAAACAATATGTAAATATGCGTACGTTAAAAAGGTAAGTACATGTATTTAAGTAGGTATGCTTCCTACTCTAAAGTTTCCTATTATCTAAAAAGGAATGAACATATTTTTAGAAGAGATTCTTATCCTGGAGATGGAACCATACTATAATATTATATATTCAAGTTTGTTATTAGTTTATTATTATTATTATTATTAGTTTGTTATTATTATATTCAAGTTTGTTTTATAGTATTTCAAGTTTGTTTGTATAGTAGTGGTATTAAATATAGGAATTTCAAGTGTAATATATTCAAAATCTGGAGAGTAGTTATTTTGTTATAAATGACAGAAAATTAATATTAATTTTTATTTTAATTGTAAAGAAAGGGGATGTTATGAAATGCGCATCTAAGGTGCCGCGACTATACATCTGCTTTTTATTTAGCTGTAAATATCTTATAAGCGTAGAGAATTGAGGTAGTAAATTTAGATATGCATCAGTTATCATTTATTAAATAAAATCCATAACAGTTAAATTTTATACTTGCTTGCGTTGACTGCCAGTACTCTCTTGAAATTATGAAAATTTGGACTCTATCTCAAATTGTTCCATGTATGTTAAAAAGGGTTTATGTTTCTTGAAAATTTCATAAATTATGTTGATCACCCTGGAATCAATTATATACTTACTAGCAACAGAACCCCTGAACTTTTCCTGCCTGTTCTTAAACATAGTATATATTTTTAAGCATTGAATTTTCAGCACGGTGTACTGTAATCTTATCGGTATGTATACTCTAAGAGCAAGAAGATGTATATAATGAAAAATCTGATAAAATAAATAAAAGGACAATTCCCATTGCACACGGTGCTGCGCGTTTCGAGTCGAGTTGAAGCGGTATTTTCTTAGCCATTTACACTTCAGTGTTAGTTCGCGTCGACGAGGTAAATTAGAAGTTTTTAATTGCCTTTGAGCAGCTGTATTTCACGAATATGAAAAAAAGGAAGAAGAAAAAATATTCTTACCTTCGTCAATTTTTTTTTGTAAGGCTGAAAAAGGGAGAGTTTCATATTTAATTCACTAAATCTATGCGCTTGCAAAAGAGCGAAGGAAAATCTTAAAAATAATTTGAAATATCCAGAAAAACTTCTGCGGCTATGGAAGAAACATAATGGGTACGTATTAAATAATGTAAATATAAGTAAAGCTTAACCAAACAAGATAAACCCTTGACAAAATATGGTAATCCTTTCTCTTACATAATAGCTGGCGACGAAGATTTTTCCCTGCAAAACTTATATAATGCCACTGTATTGAGGACCGGACCTGCCACAAGATTTGCCTTTGAATTATTGATTTGCCAGAGCTCAAAATTTTTTTTACAAATAACAATAAATATAAATGAATCATACTACAAAAAGGAAAAATTTTAATGATATTTCTATGATAACGAATCTAAAAAACGTTAAAAGCAAATATTTATGCTGTTAAATTTAAGTAAGAGAAAATTTCAAGAAGTATTTTGCATCTGCTACAGGTGTAGTTTAGTAAGAGAGGCAACGTTAATGCCGAACCGATATAAAGGAAGTTTTCCTTTTAAAGTTCTAATAATAGAAAAACATAAACAAGTCAATATTTAAATTTAAATAAATGCAAATTTTCTTCAAGCAATTTGCGCGGGCTGTAGCTCGCAGGGGATGCACTTTAGGACACATGTTTATAGGAAAAAAAGTCTTATTTTAACTTCAACAACACGCTCTTAAAATAATTGCACCGAATTTCGTAACACCCTGTATAATCCTTTAAATTATTGTTATTACCGTTTATGAACTCTTTATGTATTTTTGTTGTTAAGGGTACTTCTTTAGGCTGAAGGTACTTATCTAATAAAAAGTGTTTTTAGTAGAAAATTTAATATTGTATTATTATTATTATAGATTTCCTTAGAAGTTTTTATTTAGGTTTATTTCTATGATTTATGAAGGCGCTTCCCCCATGATGTGATGCTTCATTTAAAGATCGGCTTTAATTTCCTTTTTCCCGTGCTGCGGCACAAGTTTTTTCTATCTTAACAGTTCACAAGAACATAAAACTTTACAATGCCGAATGTAGACAAAGCCGTTTGACCAGATGATATTTTGCAAGATAAGATCAGTTTTTGCTTGCGGTGTTGTCATTCCAAATTTTTTAGAAGCGGTTTTATGAATTTAAATGTTAATAATGTTTTTTTTTGTTTTGAAGATGTTATTTTTGCAAGTAGAATAAGATATATCCATTTCTACTTTTTATTTTTGATCCAAAATGTAACACCAATAAGTTAAATTAACATTATCATATGTATTAATATGCTGGGTGATGAAAAAGGAAACACATCATAAGAATTTTACCCTTTAAGATAAATAAATCAAATTTGGTAGATCAATGGAATTATTTTAAGAACATCTTTTGACATATTCAGTTATTTTTCGTCACTTCCAGTTTAACCAGAAGTGACACTTTCTTATTCTAAATGGTAGACTTGGTTTATTATTACGTATTTCGATAAAAAATTATATTCTAAGAATAATGATACTGTCTTTGCCACTTTTTGTTTTATACATATGTCGGTAGTTTTGTGGTTGATCAAGACTGGTTTCTTTTAAAAAAACAACTTTAATATACAGGACGACTTTTTAATGTACAAAGGTTGATACAAGAAAGAGAAGTGTTTACAAAATTAGTTTAAGGTATATTTATAAGTTTAAAAAGGCGTTGGCTACATAAGCATAAAAGTTACTAGCTAAGGTCCGGTTAACATGCTTGGTAAGGGCTACTGGTCACGTAACTCCTCCCCTCTGAGTTGGAGAACTATGGGGTAGTCAGAGTTCTCCTGGAAAATCGGTTAGTTTAATGTTCTGGACCGTTTCTTCCGGGGTTGTCTTCAAGAATTTTCTCTTCATCCAGCATGTTTTATATAATACATAAATTGCTAAAATTATTATAATAATATAAAGTAATATAGTATAAAAACTAACACTATTTATTCGTACAGCTGGAATTTCCGAAAATTCATTAAGTTTTTGCTTTTGTATTTTAAGGGTATTTAAAACTGTTTTTATTTCATTACTATTTATATTTTCTAGTTTTAAATCTTGAAAGTTTATTTCAGAGTCAGCATTTTCAGAAATATTAAAACTTAAATTAGGTAATTCTATGTTTTTAAAACTAGGTTTTGCATATTTAAAGCGGTGTAAAATAGTATTTTTAATATTGATTTCACAATCACTGTTTAGTTCGATTAGATAGGTGCCATTTAAAGGTATATTGTCTTTATTTCCGTCACAATTCTGGATAGCAACAACTGCACTTGGCACTACTACAATGTATTTATTTAGTTCAATTCTGCGAATGTCTATATCTTGAATCTTCATGGGAATCTGGCTGCAACTGGAGGTGTTTTTATCATATTGTAACAGCTTTACTTCGCATGGAGCTAGGTTGTCATTTTTTGTTGTATGGAGGTCCAGGCATAAGTATTCTTGGTTGTAGACCTCTTTGCAAGCGTCATTGACAAGTACGTAATTTTGCTCATTTAAAAGAAGGTATTTGGAACTCGGAATAATTGTTTTAAAGGTATTTGATAGAGGAGTAGGAAGGGAATATAAGTGATAATAATTGTATTTATTCTCTTCGACAATTGGAATTTCTAAAATAAACGTAACTTGATTTTCTTTTGTGTAGCTTTTGATATCTATGATTTTTTCGTAAATTAAAATATTCTCTACAATGCTCGGAAAAGGGAATTTTTTATTGACTAGATGTTGTTCTACACTTCTAATTTCATTCAGTAATGTTTTTGGATCAATAATTGCATTGTGAAAGGTATTTATTTTGGAGAAGGTTATTCCTACTTCAATTCTTTCTAGAATATCATATATTATTTGAAGAGAAGATATTAATTGAGATATAATGGTTTGAGAATGTAGAAAATGATAAGTTATTAGGTTTTCATTATGAGTTTCTAAAATAAAACGTTGTAATTCTTTTATTTGATCACCTAATATTATTTGATTTCGTTCTAATGTTTTTGTAGTATTTTGAAAGTTTAGTATTGATTTTTCAAAAAGAGTTATTTGATCTTTTACAAGAGTTTTGATATTTTGTTGATTATTTCTTAGAGCTTCAATGGCTTGATTAAAACGTTCAGCGTCATTTTGATCTAAATTGCCTGTTATTGATTTTATAATTGATCCAAGACCATCTATTAATCCTCTTTTTGACTTTCTATTAAAATGTGGATTTATTTGAAAAATTTGAGATTGTATTTTATTTATAAGAATTTCTACAATGTGGTAAGTGTTATAAAATTCTGTTCCTAAGTTATGTTCGTGAGTATTATTCGTAATTACTTCTTTTATGAGTGTGTAGTAAACTTGTAATGACTTAAATTGTTTAGTTATGTTATTAATGTCGTGTATTTGTATAAAAGTCCATGAGTCTATTTTGTTTTGAGCATTACCCAATTTTAAAGGGAGTATACCAGGATTGGAATTTAGATTGTGGATGATTGGTGTTTTTATTCCTGCTGCGATGCTGCAGAGGGTTGATCTGTAACAACAGGGGGCTTTTTAAGTTCTTTTATATGAATCGTTTCATTTTTATTATTAGTAGATATTTCAACACAATTTTTATCTAAAATTCTAGTAATTTTATAGGGACCTAAAAATTTGTTGTCTTTTTTATTTCTACCTTTGGGATTCTTTTTAAATACTGTTTGTCCTAATTTAAAAATTTCGTTATTATTACCGTATATATTATGTTTAGCTATTATATTTTCTTTTTCGGAATGCAGTTTTTCTGAAACTTCGTTATAAACGTGGGACATTATGTTTTTATGGGTTTCTGTGTAATCACTATAAAAAGTATGGGGCAAAAATATTTCATTAGGGTTTCTTGATAGGGAATGACCAAAAGTTAATTCAAATGGAGTATAATTGGTGGCACTATGAATGGAACTATTATATCCTATTATAGCATAGTCCATTATATTTTTTTGTTCATTAGGAAAAAGTTCTAGTAATATTCTTAAGTGTTCGATAATCGTAGAGTGAAGTCTTTCTACAATACCGTTAGACTCATGATGATTTGGTGTTGTGAAGTGCACATTTATTTTGTGTAATTTTAATAATTCCTTTACTGTGTCATTATTAAATTCAGTTCCATTATCGGATATTATTTGTTGTGGAACGCCAAAGCATGTAAAATACTTTATTAAAGCATCAGCAATATGAATGGCTGATTTTCCATCTATACATAAAGCTTGGGCAAATTTCGTAAATGCATCTATAATAGTTAGATAATTTTTATTATTAAAAGTAAATGTGTCTATGTGTACAATTTCAAATGGTCGCGAAGCTGTTTGCGTCAGCATTAATGGTACGTACGGTGTTTTTCGGGCGTATTTTGAGCGTTGACATATTTCACAAGAATTAATATATGTACTTACAGATGTTTTCATATTTTTCCAATAATAGTTCCTCTTAAGATATTCAAGGGTTTCGTTAATACCGCGATGGTTAGTTTTACCTTCATGATGGTTTTTAATTAACATGATTTGTTCCTCTAAGTTTTTAATGGTATTAACACGTTTTGTACATCTAATTATCTTGGGACCTTTTTCAGAAAAATATTTAAGATAAACTTTACAAAAATCTATGTATAATTGGTCTGTATGAAAATAAATGCAGTATACATTTTTCGTGTCAGTATTTTCTTTTAAGAAATCAAAAATTATTTTTTCATTATCCGTAGGAGGAATTTTTATTGTTGTTATTTTATGGTTTTCATAAGTATCACGAGATATGTGTATCTGAGGGTAAATATTAGGCATAACGATAATTTGATTCACTTTATTATTAATAATTTCATCGTATATTTTAATTCCGTCATTTGTCGTAAAGTTAGCGGTAGAATGCTGAGTAGACGAGTGTGAAGTTCCGGGTTTGTTTATTATGTCTGGTGGTTTTAATTGGATGTCAGATATTATGTTTATTTTCTTTCGGATGTTAATATTTTCATTACGTTTCGGAGGATTTGTTTGTTGTTGCGATTCTATTAAAGGATTTTGATAGTTTTGTAAGGTTTGTAAGTTTTGGGAAACATTTCGAATAGTATCTAATATTTCTTGATCTATGTCACCTGGATTATTTTCGATAGATGCTGTTTCTAAGGCGTTTAAATTAATCCTAGAAAGACAATCGGCGTTTGTATTAAATTTTCCTTTTTTATAAACTATATTATAGTCAAATTCCTCGAGTTTTAATCTCCATCGAACAAGTTTTGAATTTGGTTCTTTAAGACTGAAAAGATAGGTCAAAGGACGATGATCTGTATAAATTGTAAATTTTCTACCAAAGAGATAGGGTCTGAAGTGTTTACAAGACCAAACAATGGCTAAGAGTTCTTTCTCTATAGTAGAATAACGACATTCGGTTTCATTAAGTGTTCTGGATGCATAAGCTATAGGTTTATCGTGTGGAATAGTACCTTGTGAAAGAATAGCTCCTAAAGCATAATCGCTAGCATCAGTGGTCAGAATAAACGGTTTGGAAAAATCGGGGTACATTAATATGGGATCATTAGTTAAAATTTGCTTGCAGGTATTAAAACAATCAATAAATTCTTTATCATGAATGACTTTACCATCCTTTTTAAGACATTTAGTCATTGGCTTGACTATTTTAGCAAAATCTCGGATAAATCTACGATAATATCCAAGTAAACCTAAAAAACTTTTGATATCTTTCGGTGACTGGGGAATTGGAAATCTTTTAATGGCAGAAATTTTGTCGGGGTTTGGTTTTACTCCTTGGGGTGTGATAATATGGCCTAAGTATTGAACTGTGGTATGAAGAAATTCGGATTTATCTAATTGAAGTTTAAAGTTACTTTTTCTTAAACGATCAAAAATTGATTTTAGTCTTGAAATGTGTTCTTCTAGAGAGGTGGAAAAAATAATAATGTCGTCTAAATAGACTAAACATATTTCATGCTGAAGGCCTCGAAGTATGTTATCCATTACGCGTTGAAAGGTTGCCGGGGCGTTTTTTAAACCAAAGGGCATGCGTTTAAACTCGTAATGTCCACTTTCGGTACTAAAGGCTGTCTTAGGGATATCTGAATTATCGACTTCGATTTGGTGGAATCCACTCGCAAGATCAAGGGTAGTGAAATAGTTAGCTTTACCTAGCTTATCTAAAATGTCAGTTATGTTGGGTAGGGGGTATTTATTGTCGATTGTTTTTTCATTTAGTTTTCTAAAATCAATTACAAGTCTCCATTTTTTCTTTTTTGAGGCATCCATTTTTTTTGGCACGACCCAAATGGGGCTGGACCAGGGTGAGTTACTATCTTGGATAATACCTTGTTTTAACATGTTATTAATTTGATCTTTTACTTCCTGTCTATGGACTTCAGGTAATCTATAAGATTTTGTAAAAATCGGGGATTCGTCGGTAAGTTGTATCTGATGTCTTATTTCGTTTGTAAAACTAAGAGGGATTTTATCACAATAGAAAATATCTCTATATTCGAAACATAATTTTCTTAATGCGTCTTTCTCTTCTTTATTACAATGGTCTAATCTAAGGTTCTTTAAATTTTCTTTTAGATAGTTATCATGTTCAAGAGTTGGGTTAAAATCTACTTCCATTTTTTCAATAAAGTTTACGTCAATTAAATTTAATGGTTCTGTTTCAAAAGGTTCTTGAATATTTATTTTTATTGGAATTTCATTTGAATTTATTAGAGAGGTTATAGCAAAATTATCTTTTATATTGACTAAGGCTTTTGGCATTTCTAAACCTTGTTGAAAAGAAAAATAGTTTAATATTCCTATACCATTTCTTTGTGTTACAGGAATTTTTATGATCTTTTGTACTCTGGGTTCAATAGTTATCGAATAACTATTTATTTTATTATCACTTTTTTCGATTAGTTGGTCGAAATTTTCAGGTTCAAAAATAATTTTTATTGTTGAATATGGTGTCTCTAATTCTTTAGTATTCATGTTAATATTAGCATTTAATTGTTTTAATAAATCAATGCCTATTAAACCATCGAATTTTTCGCTAAATTTAAACAAAAAGAATTTGTGATATTCTTTTAAATTGAAAATTTTAAAAATGGGTATTTCGGCTACTTCATGGTGGTAGGTTATATTATGTGCTGTTTGAATATGAAAGTTTTCTTTATATATAAATTTTCGATAAAATTTGTGAGCTAATTCTGGGTCTATTAAAGATTTTGTGCTGCCTGTGTCAATTAAAAAATTTGCATTAATCTGTGGTATAAAAATATACGGGAGATTTGCTTTGATTGCATTTAAATTTATTATTAGGTCAGGTTCGGTTGAGAGACATTGTTGCAAAAATTTTCTTTATCGTCTAAGTCGTTTTGATTTGGGTTACTGGGTAAAATAACGGGTTCATTGACATTTGCTGAGTCAGTGTCTGTTGGGAATGTGTCAAAATTTTTATTTTGTTCCGTCACAGCATAAGGCATATTTGGATAAGGATTATCATATACAGGGTATGAATAATTTGGGGGTTCAGTATAATTATAGTAAGATTCAAATTCTTCGTTATCATATGGTAATTGTGGGTTGGAATACATATAATTATTATCAGAATAATAATCATTATTTCTATATGGGTTTTCAAATTGCATGTTGTTATTAATATGTTGGTGATATAATTCGTATCTAGGTCTTTTATTCGGATTAGGTTTTAGATGTGTATTGCCAGATGATGTGTCCATCGGTTCTGGTTTATCTCTTTGAGGTTGATTATTATTTTGAAATTGTTGAGGTCTTTGCAAGAAGTATTGTCGGTTTTGTTGATTGGAATGATTGAAAGGACCAAAATTATTAGTTTGTGGTCGTTGTGAAAATTGATTATTATTGTTGGGATATAACCTGAATTGTCGGGATTGGTTTTCTCTATGGAAATGATTTTGTGGTTGAAAATTTTGATGGGGGTTATAATTTGATTGATAAGGTTGTCTTATAGGAGGGAAATTATTATATCTTATGGGTTGTAACATTGGTCTTTGAAAGTTTTGTTGGGAATATATATTATTTCTCATGGGTGTGTGTCTTGGTGTAAGTGTATTTTGTCCTTGTGTATTTAGAGAATTTGATCTATTAGAGCTATACAAAAAGTTTTCTTCTTCTATAACGAATGCCATAGCTTGCTCTAAAGTGTCAGGTGTTCTTAATCGAATAGTAGTTTGTATAGAAGGAGGTAAACCTTTAATAAAAGTTTTAAGGGCTAAATCATCGTAACTACGTTGTCTAATTATTTTTTCTGCATTAGGTATAGTAAGAGTATTTAATTTAGAAATAACAAGACTACGTGTATCTTGGCATTTCATACCAAAATTATATGGACTCTCGTTTTTAGTTGGTCTTAAAGCAATTAAATCTTGGACTAGGCAATCTATGTCGCGCTGATCTCCAAAACAAAGGTTTAAAGAATCTTTTACTTGTTGCCAATCTCTAATTTCTACTCTAGAACCTATCATCATTAAAGCTCTTCCACTAAGTTTTCCTAAAATTGCTCTGAGAATGAAATTATTAAACTGATCATCATTTCTACGGGCAAAATTTTGAATTAGGCTTTCGCAATTACCAATAAAGATAGCAAGTGTGTAGGGATTACCTTCATAATTCGGAATTGCATCAAGATATAATTTAAATAATTGATAGTTAATGGCTGGTTCAACAGCGGCTGCTGCAGCATTATTTGCTTGTGCCATTTTTTTTTTATTTAAATAATTTCAACTTAAACTTAAAATATTTTGCTTAAAATTAAAAATTAAAATATATTTTTTCAATATATACGTTTGAAAATTCTCAATATATCGATAAAAAAAAATACAAATATAAATCACTCAAAAGAAATAGATAATTCAATTGGAAAATAAACAATATTACTCACATTATCATGACGATTTGCATTTTCTGAGGTTTCTTCTTAATCTAGCTTACGTCTAGGGCTCCTATAGGTTTTGACTCCCAGGATACTGTATTTGTTGCTTCTTCTTGAGGAAACTGCCTCGATCGCTTAGTTTCTACAGCTTGTACAGGTATCTTGTCCCAATTGACCGGTGATCTACGATAGATCAGACGACCGTACTTTTTTGTAAAAACTGTTCGTTTTTTCCGTAAATCGCGTCGCGAAAGAAACTTGGAAAAGGTTAGCCAGTTTCTCGGAAAAATCCTACTATCGACTGCGCCAGTTTTGTGGTTGATCAAGACTGGTTTCTTTTAAAAAAACAACTTTAATATACAGGACGACTTTTTAATGTACAAAGGTTGATACAAGAAAGAGAAGTGTTTACAAAATTAGTTTAAGGTATATTTATAAGTTTAAAAAGGCGTTGGCTACATAAGCATAAAAGTTACTAGCTAAGGTCCGGTTAACATGCTTGGTAAGGGCTACTGGTCACGTAACTCGGTAGAATTATAGTATTTACTTTGTTTTATTAATTTAACGCATCTAGTTATAAGAAGTTTAAGAATTTTGAATGAGTAATGCATAAATCCCTTTTTTATGCAAACGTAGTCACAAGCCCGGCATTTTTGACCTGAGAGAAAAACACGACAAGTTTAGTTTGGTTGGTACGATCGAGGCGTTTGGAGAATGGGCTTGTGAATTCGTTCTGCTCATTACGGATTTGTTTATTAAATTTAATTTGTTCTTTCTTGTGAATTTATTTAATAGAAATAAATCATAATGTCTGAAAGTGAAAGTGAGTTTATTCCGACATCAGAAGTGAGATCTAATTCACACCCACAAGACGAAGGACAATGGACTAAAATTTTGGAGGTGCAAAATCGTAATTTACTTGAGTTAATTGAAGCCGTTTAAACACCAGGACTAAGCAATAAAAATGTTACACCTCTTTTCCTCCCTAAGTTTAATCCGGATGACGACACTGATCCCATTTCCTGGTGTTCTACAGTTGAGCTTTGTCTGGCAGGTAATCCATTAGAAGGTAGTGCCCTCATAATTGCACTAAGCAATGCTTTAGAAGGAAGTGCCTCCCAGTGGCTGTCGCAAGTGTGCTTCCCTGGAATAACATGGAACCAATTTAAGGACTTGCTTATTAAACGTTTTCGTGGTGTTGAAACAACAGCTGCTCGTGTTTTAATTGTGTGGAATACGGGCACTTCGTCTCAGTATGTCTAAAGAACAACGGCAACATGGCGACGACGACGAGACTCAAGAACAAGGATTCCGAATTGATAATATGTGTGAGGTTGCGGCTCCATCCGCAGTGCTGATTCAATCCGGTGAGTCATATTCATTTTGTTTTGATTCTGGTGCCAAGTGTTCTTTGATAAAAGAAATTATATCTGTAAAATTTTCTGGGAAACGAATAAATAAACTTGTTGTTTTAAAAGGCATTGGAAATAGTACGGTAATATGTACCTTGCAGATATTATCTGAAGTTAAAATAAATAATTATTCGTCGTTGGTGGGCCTTTCTACAATCTTTTGATTTCGATATCCAGTATAGAGAAGGCAAGCGAATGGCCCATGTGGATCTCTTTTCCCGAAATTTATAAACTCCTAAATCAAAAACTTGTCCAAATAAAATAGAAGAAAAGCATGTAAACCTTGCAGAAATTTCTAGCGATTGGCTTCTTGCTGAGCAATGACGTGATGATGAGATCTCTACTATCATGAAAAAACTTCTTGAAAATGAACTTCCAGATGATATCGTTAAAACATATGAGTCACGAGCAGGTACCCTGTATCGAAAATTCCAAAGAAATGGTAGAACTCGGAGCTTACCTGTGGTTCCTCGCGCTTTTAGGTGGTCGATAATAAATCAAGTTCACGAATCTGTTATGCATTTGGGGTATGATAAAACACTGGATAAGCTCTATGATTATTACTGGTTTGAGGGAATGTCAAAATATGTTCGTAAGTTCGTTGATAACTGCATTACTTGTAAATTGTCAAAATCTCATTCAGGTAAAATTCAAGCCGAACTTCATCCTATTCCAAAAATCAGCATACCTTGGCATACCATTCACGTTGATATAAAAGGGAAATTAAGTGGAAAAAGCGACCGCAAGGAGTATATTATAGTTATGATCGATGCTTTTACAAAGTTTGTGTCCTTGTATCGTACTTTTAATATCGATACTATTAGTTGTCTTAAAGCATTGAAATCGATTATTTCATTATTTGGCAATCCATCTCGTTTAATTTGTGATCAAGGAAGGTGCTTTGCAAGTAAAGATTTTCGTGAATTCTGTATGTCACAAAATATAGCTTTACACTTAATAGCTACGGGTTCATGTCGGGCAAATGGTCAAGTTGAACGTGTCATGAGTACTTTGAAAAATATGTTAACCGCAGTAGAAAGTAGCCAAAGATCATGGCAAGATGCTATTGGCGAGATCCAGCTGGCATTGAATTGCACGACCAATCGCGTTACTAAGTCTAGTCTATTAGAATTATTAATCGGTAGGGTGGCACGTCCGCTAGGGTTAGTATCTGTTAATAATGATGATGAAGTTATAATAGATATTTAGGGAGCTCGAGACCGTGCTTCGGAAAACATGAAAAAACTATCAATTTATGATAAGGTTAGATTTGATCATGGAAAGGCTAAAGTAGTTCGTTATAAAATAGGAGATCATGTGCTACTTAAGAATGAAAAGAGACATCAAACAAAATTAGATCCTAAATTTAAAGGTCCATTCGAAATAACAGAAGTTAAGAACAAAAGAAGCATTACGGATTTGTTTATTAAATTTAATTTGTTCTTTCTTGTGAATTTATTTAATAGAAATAAATCATAATGTCTGAAAGTGAAAGTGAGTTTATTCCGACACATACAATTTTTTTTTAAATTTTAAAATAGTTTTAATTTTAGTGTTTACTAGTCTTTGACCTGTTTACCAATAAAGAAAAAGTTGATATGCCGTATGTACTTCCCTGCATACGTACTTTTATTAGACAAGAAGGTGGTCATTTCGAGCAATACATGTACAAATTTTTATATTAGAATAAATTTTAAACTTAATATTTTTTTCTATTTGTTTGCCGTTCATGTGTACCTACGTTATGTTAGGCAAATATTAAATTAAATACAGTATCTAACAGACTAATTATGATATTTAGGCAATACAAAAACGCATTGAATTCTGATCATTGAGCTAAAAGATTTTTGTCAACAAATAGTTTAAAATGCCACTAGAATAAATTTTTGAATATTGTTTTTCACGATTTATTACAAAAAATAAAAAAAAAATAACAAATTCTTTGCGACAAAATTAGAAGGTTTTTTTTCCAGGCATTTTCGACCTCTTCAAATAATTGAGCACGATTGCTAATATTTCTGGTGTGTATTTGCTTCTTAATTATCTCCCAAAGATTCTCAATTGGATTTAAGTCCGGAAATTATGGTGGCCATTTTAAAACTTGAATTAAATGTTCCATAAACCATTTCTTCACCAGTTTGGGGTCGTTATCTTGTTGGAACGTAAACTTGAGCGGCATTTCCTATTTGGCGTAAGGCAAAATTACATCTTCCAATATAATCCGATACTTGAATCGATCCATGATGCTCTCAACTTTCTGCATTGGACCCGTTCCATAACCCGAAAAACAACCCCAAACTATTATATTGCCGCCTCCGTGTTTAACGGTACCAGAAACATATTTTTGATCAAGTCTTTTATTTACTGGATAGTGCTCCAAGTTTGCTGCATCGCTTCTAAAAATATCAACCTTAGATTTGTCACTAAACAAAATTTTGTTTAAGTCCTTAGAATTCCAGTCACGGCGACGTGTTGCAAACACCATTCTAGCGATCACATTTTCATTTTTTGATAGATGGAGTTTTCTAACTGGTCCCCTTCCAGGAAGCCCCGCTTCAACTACTCGCCGCTAGACCTAGATGAAACCTTCATCTAAGCCAAAACTTGATTTGCAGACAGCCGCGGATTATTTTAACTTAAACGTTTAATTCTCCTATCCCACTGTTTCGAAGTTTTTCTCTTTTATTAATTTTTGTGAGTGACGCGACTTACAAGCTTCTATAATTTTTTCTTTTAGATCTACTGAATAATGTTTTTCGCGACGCATTGCTAATTATCTACACTGGTACTTGTTATTTGTTGTATTGCTCAGTGAAACTAAATACATAACGAGTCTTTCTTATTTTATCGTATTTATTGTTTTAACAATTTATTCTTATAAATTGTTAAAACGAAAATACCTTTGCTACAAAAATAAACTGTTGTGTGGAATTAACAAACAAGTATAGTCGCTTCGCTCCTATACTTTTGGTCCGTGGGGACCAGTTTGGAACCTTTAGGTCATGTTTGTGAAGAGCGATATAGGAATTCTTAAAAAAATCCAAAAATATCAGGTGTACTTAAGTCTGGTCAGTCAGGGGGCCAACGTTTATATGCCAAGGAAAAAGAGGACCAGTTGTTGGGGTATCATGCTTCAAAGAACCATAATGTGTTATATAGTCGCGTTGTATGTCAATATAATGTGTTATATGTCAAATATCTGTCAACGTATATTTATTGCATCCTAAATAAATTCTAAATAGCAAATTTCAACCCAATCGGATCAATAGCAAAAAAGTTACGGTGTCACGTGACCTGAACCTCAAATTTCAATTATCTGTCAAAATTTACTATTTGCATCCTAAATAAACCCCAAATACCAAATTTCATCTCAATCGGATCAATAGCAAAAAAGTTGTTAATTACATAAAAAAGTTTCATTCGAATCCTTTGAACATGCCAAGTCCCTGCTCTGTTCCCGGATGTAAATCTAATTACAAAAGTAGTTTAAAAGCAGGGGAGACAAGTATTTCTGATTTTGGCTTTCCCAAAGATGAACAACTTAAAATGAAATGGTTAAAAGCCATACCTAGAGATAATTAGGCTCCTACTCAATATTCTGTGGTTTGTGCTAAGCATTTTGACCGGAATTATATTATCCGTGAAGATGATTAACTTTTACCTGATAGCACACTCACTAAGATTAAAGTTAAAGCAAGATTAGTTTGCTCAGCAGTGCCTCAAATTTTTCCAAATTTACCTGCATATTTAACACAAAAAGTACCACTTCCAAACGAAAAAGTCCAGACGAAAGAAATAGTGAACAACAAAAAAGTAATGAACTTGTTAATGAAACCTTTGGGCAACTTGATTTCATAACAAATTTTTAAGAGCTTATGAGTTATTATTCCCAAAAAGATGAGTTGTCTCAAAACGACCTAAAATGGATTTTACCTTCTATTCCACTAATTATTTAAACATTGGATCCACTTCTTTAGCACCGACTGAGAAAGTTGTTAATTTATTAATTTATTAAATTTATATAAGTAAAAGACTACAATATAGGGGGAAAAGTCTAATAATGCATTTATATAATTATTAACGGCGTCTATACATATTTGAAACAATAAATCAATCACATAAATAAAATATTCACATTTGTAAATAAATCAAAATTGAACGTCTCGGCAGAGTCGCCCTTTCAAAGCGTAAACGGATCTACCAAAACGCATCCGATACGCAGCTTGAGTAAAGGCGTGTGAAACAGGCATTATATTGATTGAATAACAGGGAGCACGGACTATATATTGTGGTTGCTGTCAACCGACATATGCTGCGTTCTCGACTTGGTTGTTCATTTTCATTTTGCAGTTTTATATAAATAAATATGTATACTCAGCTTGTATTGTGGAAATATATATGAAAAAAATATTGACTTTGCTAAATAAGACTGATAAAAATCTCATAACTTCATTCAAGTTTACATATATCTTGCGTGTGTGAACTTTTGTGTACCTAGAATGATTACACAGTATGATTTGTTTTCATCCTGGTCAACAATTCAAGGGCTGTGGGACCCATTAGTTGTAAACTAGGAGGAATTGCATGTTTTAACTGCTGTTTAGTATACCACACAACCAGGAATAAATAAGCTAATTGAAGTATGGTAGGATTCCGCAGATATCATGAAATGTGTTTGATGGGGCTCAGACCATGTACTTAAGGACATCCATCAAGAAATCATTGAGATTACCATATTGATGAAATTGGGAAACCAGGAAGAACTGCCTGTCTTTACTGTTGATTAGACTACACAACCAGAAATAAATAAGTTACATGAAGTATGTTAGGATTCCCCAGAGATCATGAAATGTGTTTGATGGAGTAGGTGCAATCATATGAGGAAGGAAATAAAAATTAGAAGTAAACAGGAATCTAATAACTGAGCTGTGACACAAACTGTAGACAATCAACTTCTTTGTTGTGGAATGGAGCAATATTTCAATGAAGTTTCACTTAATACTGGATTTTTTCACCAGAAGTTGGATGCATTTATAATTTATATACTTAATGTTATTTGAATGAAATATACATATGTAATTATATATTTTTTATTTGTTTCAAACCTTGAATAGGCAAAAAGGCACGAGAATCTTTCAATTGGAGCTAAAAACCCTATTGTTGGGTAGAAAATAAAACTTATTTCATATTTATATTCCATAACCTGTTTATTGTTTTATCAACTTTTGTCATACAGTTATTTACTTTTAATAATTAAAGAGAAAAATGATCTATAATAAAGGTTGAGTTTTATTCAAGATACCATTCCTTAAGGCATAAACCAAATTTGCTCTATATTACTTTCCAGTCATTAGCATACAGTTATTATCCATTTTATACATATCTTTAATTTTCATCAAAATGTCTATAATAGATAGTTTACATTTCAAAACATACAATTAAAATTTACACTTTTTAGGCAAACAATCTTTACTCTCATATAAAGCAGATATTATTGAGACAGTTTTCTAAGAGCTACTGTTTATAAGTGGCAATCAGTTTAAATTTGTACACTTAATCCAAAATATTTCATAGACAGTATTTATAATACATCTTTTATAATTAAGCAAAAGAATAAGGCAGTTCTTAAGTGTGTAAGAATATTCAGGTATAAATAGGACTGTCTATGAAATATTTTGCATTAAGTGTACAAATTTAAACTGATCGCCACTTATAAACAGTAGCTCTTAGAAAACTGTCTCAATAATATCTGTTAAATCAATGTTTTTAATTTATTTAGAAAGTCTTTTAAGATATGTACTTAGGTCATTAAAAAGTTACAATGTCTTGAAGAACAGCAAACATATCTGGTTGTCAAATTGGTATGCTAGCTGAAAAAGAGGACAACAAAAATCCGAGGACTAACCCTTGAAGCACACTTACAATTATCTTTTAGTTTCTCAAAATGCTCTCGGTCAAATAAATATGTTAAATCATTTATAATATTTTTGTTACATTAGCTATTTTACAATTTATACTTACCCTTAGAATACT
Organism: Anthonomus grandis grandis; assembly: GCF_022605725.1. Lineage (NCBI taxonomy): Eukaryota > Metazoa > Arthropoda > Insecta > Coleoptera > Curculionidae > Anthonomus > Anthonomus grandis. The sequence continues at coordinate 27,595,805 of NC_065548.1, read as the reverse complement.
TACCCAATTCTCTTAAATATTCCAAGTTTATGTGTTTCGATAAGTTCACTCATCATTATCAGACTCTAACCCCACATAGCTGTAATGTTTACATAAAAACCCAGTAAGTTTATAGGTTTTTCTGCCCTTCTAACCCAACCCAACCCTCTATATTATTTCAATCTTTAAGGTAGGAAAAATAAATGGTGAACACAGTTAAATAATTAAGTAAAATCATCTTTATTTCATGCACTTATGTTACACTTACATATCACTTTATGAGATAGAAAAGAGACATTTTACAAAAACAGCTGTTGTTACACCTAATTTAAACATAAACATAATTTGTTAATGCCATATACACAAAGGTGCTCACATATGTCGCAGAGAAAATCTTTACACTTCTTAATATTATTATTAATCAAAGGATTTAAAGCCTAAAAGTTTTATATTATAATTACATATATGAGAAATCATCATTTAGATATTCTAGTATTGAGAAAAAACATTTTTTCAATAGATATTGTTTTATAGTAAATTTATATTGCAGTAAAAAACTTGGTAGGTAACAGTTTAATGGTAGAAGGGAGAGCATTATAGAGTTTGGGAGCAAAGAAGGAAACCCCACACTTAACCTTGTGTATCCTATAAAAATTTGTATATATATATGTTCTCTATTTCTCGTAAAATGAAAATTGTACAATTTTGTGTGTGGAGTAATCACTAATATGATGTTTAATATGTACTAAACTATATGATATATAAATACTTCTCTGTAAGGAAACTATCTTTGGTATCTAAATAATATAGAATATAGAACAACAACAATAAGATAAAAAAAAGTCTCTCCAGTTTTGGACTGGCTTTTTCCGCTTCTTTTCACCACCATCTTCCACCTTATCATCAACTCAACACTTGAAACATCTAGCTGCCAGAATCTGCATTCCTCCCCTTCGATAGTGCCACAACTGGATGCTATCTACTGCTTCGATTATCCTCTTAGATGTTTTAAAGCCTGGCATCTCGCTGACCTGAGCATTCAGACTAAGTGGCCTGCTGCCAGTCATGAGCAAAACCATTAAGATACCCTTGCATGGATGCTAATTGTTAGACCATACAGATATCTATTTGTTATTCATATTTGACTAGGGACACAACTGTAGTTAAATTTCCTTACTCTTTTAAGGTTACACACCTCTTGGGTGAAAACTGATTATATGCTTATATGCAAGGTGTAATATAACATTTACAGCGTTTAGTTAAGCGGAAATTTGCCAATCTTTCACATTTTGGGCCTTATTCTAACTAATAAGTTCAATATTTTCTCCTTTTTGGTCTTGTTATTTATTTACATAATACATGTAGAGGTTAGGTTGTCATTGAAGCTCCTCATATTACATTAAGGCCTACCTTTAACGCTTGCGTTTTCTTCACAATTCAAATAATAACAATGATCCACAGTCCAGAGTTAGATTTTGTGTTAAAATAAATAAATAGTAATTAAACTTTCACTCCCGCACCCAAAATGCCATGTATGAGTCCCTCCGTCGCATGAAAACACGGTAAATTCTTCAACTTTGTCGAATGATCACAGCTAAAGGAAGGCGACTTGGTAAAAGATATGCACATAATCGGATTCTCCAGAGTCTCTAGAATTATTCCATACCGATTTCGGGAAATTCTGAGCTAATTTAAGTATTTTATCAACGAAAATAAGAAGCAAGACCGAGACGATTCATTCACGTTGACGTCATGTCACTGATGTCATCAAAACTGCGGTAAAAGTCGGCATTAAAATCGCCCGTAGACGTCAAAATCGACCATTTTCAGACGATGTTTTAGGGTATAAAAAAAGATTTTTACCTTATGATTTGTACATGAAAAAATAGTATAAAGCCTTAGGAACAGTTTAACATCAATTCTGGACCGATTCCAGGTGGTTTTAGTAGTCAAATTTCGATTATAAAAAGGGTCTTATTTTCGAACGGAAACGGTCGAAAAGCGCAGGTTTCATTGCCTGGGTGACGTGCTTGTTGGGTGCTAGACCACTTACTTATTGTACCCTGATAGCCCCGCACCGGGGGTGTTCAGCATTCCACTGACTGATTTTTGGCACTTTTTATAGAAAATTGAATTTTCTTGGAAAATTGTTTTACTTGAAACAAAACGGTATTTAGTGGATTATAGCCAGATAAATTCCGCGTGTCTGAAGGCAAAAATAGTCTTCGTACGTTGCATAGGTATTCCAGTATTAAGCGTCAAAGTTAAAAAAAGGTGTAGAGCAAAAACTACTCTACGTAGATGACTGTAGAGTATATCAGAAAAAAGCTCTTAAAAAGTATTATAAATGTTGAAAGTTTGAAATGTCCAAGTGCCACCCTTAAAAAGTTATTAAATAAAATGTATTTTTTTTTTTTCAATTTTTTGGACCTTCATGGGAAAATTTTTTTATTGCTCGCCCTGTATGGTTCACAAGAATTTCGGTTATATGGCATTTGAAAGATAAAAGATGAAGCTTTTTTTTGAAATTTTTTTTTTCCCGAAATAAGTTTGGTTTGGCGGCAAATTCAAAAAAACTGAAAATGCCAGAACTTGTTAAAAAAATTTTTTTGAAAAAAAAGCTCTAAGTATGTTATTTCTCTTATAAAACTAAGTCTTTTCGCCGAAAAACTTTTTTTATAAAAGTTATGTTTTAGCCTCTGGACCATTTTGAATTTTTTTTTTACTCAACTTTGATCGCTTATAATAAATCACCCTGTATACGGATCTGGCTCAAAAAGTATACAGACATGAACCACCCAAGACCCCTTATGTCTTGAAAATTTCAGGTCGATTAAAGGCTTTAAATTTGAGTTATCGCGTCTGACTCGATTTTGACCGGCTTTTTTACCATTTTTTGACTTCAACTCGCAACCGCTCCCGTCGCGGGTGTCGGAAAAAAAAATTGTTTACATATCCATCATTCCCAATGTATTGAGAGGCCACATGCCAAATTTCATCGTTTCACTAGCCATACAGCCAAAGTTATGAATTTTTATATCCCAAAAAACACGGTCGCGCGAGCTCTAGGTGGCGTGCATAATATAGTCGCTGACGCTCCTATATAATAACACAATCTCTCTCATTTTGTCCGATACTGTATGTAGTATTAATGTATTGAAAATAATATTGCAATTGAAAAATTTGTTTTATTCTGAGATATTAGCATCACGTTTCGCAAAATATGATGTGTTATGTCAAATATGGAAAAAAATAGGCAGGCGTGTTATTACAACGCGTTATTACAATGCCCTCTGTTATTAAATAAATCAAGGCCAGCTATTTTTACTGACTTTAATTATTAAATTCGTTAATTTTTTTGACTTTTTTTTAACTCTTCTTATGTACTTATTTATTAACCGATTTAAAAAATAATCGCATAAAATTATTGAAAAAAAAATAAATTTTAAAAGTGGTGTTCTCCAATGAAAAAAATGTATTAACAACCAATGAAAAAAATAAAGCAAAGAACAAAAAATACTGGTTAGGAAATTTCAAAAGAATCAAGTAATACAATGAAAATTATTGTTCTGTGATTACTTGATTAAAAATTAAAACTTTCAAAGCATTGGTACCCTATTTTGAAATTTTAAAAATTAATTTTTTCTCAGAGTGTAAAACAGAAAAGTAGCAAAAGTGGTATAAGCCGAAAGTGATGGAAAGTAATAAAATATATCAAAAAATGCTCTAATAATTATTCTATCGATATACCAAACTTCATTTTTTTATCTTAAAAAGTAAAAAAGTTATTAGGTGTTTACAATTTTCTTCTGTGTGACCCAGTATAGCTAAAAATTTTCTTTTTTGAAAATGTGAGTAAACTTGACAACAGAGAATTGGTGAATATGTTTGTAAATAACACATTCCCCTTGCCTCTGAGCACATGTTGAACACAAACAAAGTTGTTGTTTACAAATATTCTAAGTCTTTCAATATTCTACAGTTTTTTTCAATTATTTATTAAATACAATTTTTCTCATATAGTTCACCGTTAAAAATAACATGAAAGCTTATATTTATCTAAGTTATATGATATTACTGATTTACTATTAAAATTTAAAAATCACTGTTATAGAAAAAAAAATTTACTTATAACGACTTTAAAAAAATCGCTAATAGAAATTATAAATATTTACCATTTTCATCAACTTGCTTTCCGATTTATCTCCAAATATTTTTTCACCGACTTTTATTGATATAATTGTCATTCATCTAGGTTTATCTTGCGTGCAAAAACTATTTAACCATAAGATGGTGTCAACTGTTACCGTTGAAGAATTAACCTTTTGACGTCTGTCAATGACACTATGAAGACCAGTGCTTTGAAAGCTCAAGAGATCATTGAAAAAGCTTCTAGTCGCCGACATGGTGTTTCATTAATACTGTGAAAAAAATCAGGAGGAGTTTCCTTACTTAAAAATAATAAAAGAAGTCCTTATTAACATATGTCTGCAAATGCATAATTTCTAAGGTGTTACAGTTTTCTTTTTATTTTTGTTTTTCTTAATAATTTTGGTAGTTATGCAGATATTTGAATGAAAATTGACATCTGGGGGTTTTTTGATATAGTAAATTCAAATTTAATGTTATGAGGGTTCGCACTTATAGAGGGCACTACATACACGGTTTTATATAATTTAAAAGTGTCATATTTTTTTATGGTTACTTAAATTATTTTTTTTAATAATAATTTAATTTATATATTATTTTTACGGAAAAAAGAGATCTTGATCGAAGTGGCTACAACTCACCGTTTTAGAGATATTTAGATTTAACATAATGAATGCATTATATTTTAAAAAAATGTTGTGTATGATAAATTCCTAAGGGCAACAGAAATAATAAAAAAAATATGTATGAAAAGGCCTTTAACTTACATACATCTAGCACCCGTTTATCCATTATATTTTACCGAACCGGTTTAATTATTTTTAAATTATTATTTTTTTGCAACGGTTTACACAAATAGTGACATGTGCGATATGCATTTTGTTTATGGTTTGGCCAATGGCAATTCATTAGCAGCCAGGTGTCTTTATGAGGAAAAATATTCTAATCGTGTTATCCCGCATCATACGATATTTGCCCGTCTCCATCAACGCCTTTGTGACACTGGAAGTTTTCAACAACAAACTACTGGTAACATGACACCGCGCATAGCAGCAACTCCACGAGTAGAAGAAAATGTGCTTTATGAAATTGATGAAAATCAAAAGCACTAAAAAGATTGCTTTAAACTTAAATGTAAGTCCTTCTATGGTTTTCAGAACTTTAAAGAATGACTTTCTATACCCTTATCATATCCAGCGGGTACATGCACTATTACCGACTGATTTTCCGTTAAGACTACATTTTTGCCGTTGGATGCAACAAAAAATTGGCGAAACGCCCAGGTTTTAAGACTAATATTATTCACGGATGAAGCAAATTTTTCTAGAGAAGCCATAATGAACTTTCACAATAATCACCTATAGGTGAATGAAAATCCACATGCAATTTTAGAAGGCCATCAACATCAATTTTCTCTTGCCCATACTTTTGGAGAATGCTCCATTGCAGTTAAGAATACAAATGTACTTCAGGCACGATGAAGCCCCCACCTCATTTCAGTTTAGTTGCACGTGAATATTTGAACACAGTGTATCCGAATCGTTGGATAGGCCGAGGAGGAACTGAACCTTGGCCTCCCAGATCTCCAGACCTTAATTCGCTGGATTTTTTCCTTTGGGGTCACCTTAAACATTTGGTTTATACAACCCCCAGTAGATATTGTGGAAGATTCACATTTTGAACAACAGTTATAACTTATGTTACACCAAGTGGTTTTTTTTTAAAGTAGATATTTATCGTAAGAACTTTTGGTAATTTTTTTCTCACCAAACAAAAATATTTCTTTACGAAAAAATATAAAATAAAACTTAATAAATAAAATATTGATATTTATTTTGTTTTCAAACGAGCATTGAATAGTGAATAAAAACTCCAGATTCCATATTTAAAGCTGATGATATCTCGAATCTAAAGCGTTAAAATGTAACATCAACCCCTTGGCGGGGGATGTAACCACCCTCAAATCTTAAATAGGAATAGTGGGTCAAGTAATAGCTTATTTTAAAGGTCTTTTTATTCTAGTTACAACTGTTAAGTTTGAAATTGCTAATTCTAGTTTTCGCAGTATGTCAGCTTATCAAAGATTTTGAAACATACCATTTATATTTTTAACCCCACAACTTCAACCCCTTAGCGGAAGCAACATTCACCCTTATTTTTTAAATGGGAAGAAGTGTGTTGTGTTATATCTTTTGAAAGAAGATTCAATTTTCGTGCAGTACCGCTTTGTTTTCTTAAATTTGAGCTGCGGGTTCCGAAGAAATCTAATTTTATTTTATTGATTAGTCTTATCTTATTAAATGTTGAAAATGTCGGCGGTTTACCTACATACAATAGGACAGTAACTGTTCAAAGTGTTTCCGGATATTGTGAAGAATATCGGGTGTTATTTGTTGGCATTCGCGAATGATGCAGTTCCGTAAACCTTTTAACGATTCAGGTTGGGTGGCAAAAATTTTCGATTTCAGATGTCGCCACAAAAAGAAATTAAGAGGAGATAAATCGAGTGATCTCGCGGGCTATTCGATAGAACCCATTCTCCTTATCCATCTACCAGCAAACGTTTTATCCAGAAACTGCCGTATATAATGGGGAGGAGCCCCGTCTTGCTGAAATGTCGCATTTTCTTCATGGTAGCGTTGATCGTTTTCCATCATTTTAATCAATGCTGAGTTAACGGTATTGTCCAAAAGGTACAATAATACGTATATCGATATAAATCTCCCGGTAAGAAAAATGGTCCAATTATATGATCACCAAAAATACTAACCCAAATATTTAATTTTTGAGGGTGTTTAATGTGAACCTTATGGAAGATCCTTGGATTTGTGTCGGACCCATAATTATGACGATTGACAATGTCACTTTGAAAAAATGAACCATCGTCTGAGAAGCAAATATTTAAAAGATAGTTGGGATTATTTGAAATTAGGTCAGACATTATTTCACAAAACTGTAAACGGTCATTTATTATGTTTAAGAATTCTCTATACAGTGATCCGCGAGACTCCCGTTACATGAGAAAGTTTTCTGGTACTTAATGTAGGGTTCATATTAACTTCACCGAGAACACTGCCTCATTTCTCATTGGATTTTCAATATTTTGTTTTTTAGTTGCCACCGAACCAGTTTCCCGAAATTTTGCCATTAACTCTAGGATGTAACCATGATGTACGTCTTTATCTGCATATCTCTAATTAAACAAAGTTGCCGTTAGTCTGGAAAATTCATTGTTTATAAAGTATAATTCAATAATTTCCACTCTCCCGCAATAGAATAAACTATTTTTATCGATTCAAAAGAAAAGCACAGAAATGACTAATTTACTGATTTTTAATAGCTTAAAAACAATGTTTTACTCACACACCTAAAATATCCAGTAACATGTTTAGAATTTTTTTTGCTTGGCGATACGTAGCTCAAATTTAAAAAACAGAGCGATATTGTAAAGAAAATTGAATGACCTTTCAAAAATTTTAAAAATAATGGGGAATATCGCCCCCGCGAACCGTGAAGTTGTGGGGTTAAAAACTGAAACAAAAAATCGTTTTTCTAAAATCAAAAATCGACCGAGTCCGAGCATTTTTTTAAAAAAGGACCCCAAACCTTGCTGGATTGTTTTCGATGTGTCACCAATACATATACCAAGTGACACAGAAAAGAGGGAACACTTAATAACTTTTTTACTTTTCAAGATAAATAAATGAAATTTGATATGTGGATAGAACAGTTATATGAGCATCTTTTAACATATTCTATTATTTTCCATCACTTCCGGTTTACCAGGAAATGACACTAACTTTCCTATTTTAAATAGGACACTTGGTATATTATTGCGTATTTCGATAGAAAATAATATTCTGAAAACAGTATAAAACAATATAAAATATAAAACAAGTATAAAACAGTATAAAACAACAGATTGTTGTTTATAAAACAATCTTTTAAATTTTAAAATAGGGTGCCATGCAGGCCTTGAAAGTTTTAATTTTTTATCAAGTAATCTCGAAAAAATAGTTTTCATTGCATTTTATGATTTAAATCTTTTACACGCCTATTTAAAATGTCCAAATCATTAATTTTGGCATTTACATTATTTCTTTAAGTAGCACATTAATAAGAACAACTACTTTTGAAATGCGGTTTTTTCTCCCAATAATTTGATATGGTTATTTTTAAAATCGGTTGATAAATAGGCCCATAAAAAGAAAAAACTAATTAAACTAATAACTAATTATAATAGGCCTAAACAGTCTGTTTTCGCCAACCCCAGAATCACCCACCCTTACTCCTCCACTCCCAATGTGCGGTCGAGTGGGCTTATCCCAAGAAGGTGTAGATACCTGTTTAGACTGTTGTGCTCAGTCAGGATTCCCACCAAGTCTTTGATACTCTGTCGGGTCTTTGTTAGCAGTCGTCTTGCTTTAGAGCCGTCATCGTCTGGTATCATTTCCTTGGCCTGTCTATATCCTTCTGCCCTTCTCCAATTCTTCCTTGTTTTTTTCCCAGGTCCAATTATTAAGTGCCTGGGAGATTTGTTATTTGCTAAGACCGAGACAAGGTTCGGGGCCTACGAAGGGACTAACGAGCCCGCTTATTCCCCTCGACACCCTGGTGTCCTGAGACCCACCTCAGTCTCACTTCTCTGCGTCCTGCAAGCCGTTCCAATGCGTCTCTGCATTCCTGGACTAGTGCTAAACTGGCTCTAAGTTTCTAAATTGCCTTGAGAGTAGTTTGACTATCAGAGTAGATGCAAATCCCCTCGTTACCTTCCAATGCCTCTCTGTTTGCTACTTTGATATCGTATAGCAAACACCTCCGCTTGGTAAACTGTGGTGTGTTTCCCTAACGGAATGGATTCCCTTGTGTTCGTTTCCATCCTCTACTCTCCGGCTTTTTAGGACGTTTACGGGAATTATCAAACTGTACGAGCAGTACTTGATAGTGCTTCACAAGCTTATTTTATTTCTGAGAATTGTCTAAGTCGATTGGGTCTTTCTCGAAAGCAGTTTTACAGTCCGGATTTTGGGAATTAATCAGTCTAGTTAGTAGGTATTAAAACTTCTACAATTAAACCCATTCAACCAAATCAGCCCCAGTTTACATTTGACATGTTAATTTTGTCAAAAGTTTGTTCTGATATGCCATTACTCAAAATAAATGTAAATAATTGGCAAAATAATTTTTTAAATAATGGAAGATGATAAATTTAATATTCCTACCCCTGTTGATATATTACTGGGAGCGCATGCGTATTCTCAAATCATTGAACCAGATGTGGTTTAAGGAGAAGCCAGATTAGCCTATTGTTGTTATAGACTGTCTTTCGTTGGGTAGTTTTAGGAAAAGCTCAAACTTATTAACCCATTCCAGCTTCTCTATCATGTCATTTAACTATACTAATTAATTCGTCTTTAGACCAGACTAGCGCAAAGTTTTTGGAAATTAAGTCTTTACCCACAAAGTCATATCTCTTACCAGATGATCAAAAATGTGAAACCTTTTACCAAAAAACTGTCACTAGAGATAGTTCAGCCGTTTTTAAGTTTCCTTGCCATTTCGACATTCTAGACCAGATTTAGGAGATACCTATGGTGAAGCCTATAAATGTTTTGTATCTACAGAGGCTAAATTATTTAAAAATCCAACTCTTCATTCAGAATATTCAGATTTCATGAAAAATTACCTCAAAAATGACCATATGAGACTTATTCTTATGTCAGAACCAAAACCAAAATATCTTAACTATTTGCCTCATCACTGTGTTGTACATCCTGATAAATGTAGCACAAAGGTAAGAGTTGTTTTTAATGTTTCAGTCAAAGGCTCAAAGGGAATAAGTCTAAATTCAACCTTATTATCAGGACACAATTCAGATTTTACTTCATCGTGTTATTTTCTGATATTACTCAAATGTTTCTCCATATTCGAATCGCTCCTAAAGGGATTATAAGCGCCTTCTTTGGCGATTCAGTACAGATAAACCTATTCAAGAATTTAGGTTAAACACGGTCTCTTGGTGTAATTTTCAGTACGTTTCTGGTCATTCTAACAATCAGAGAACTTGACATCGAGTAAAAGTAAAAGTATCCCGAAGCATCGAGAGTTTTGTTGGAGGATATTTTTGTGGACGACATCTGCATCAGAAAATTCAATAGTCAACATTGGCTCTATAAAAGAATTTAATTGACCGTTTAAAGTCTGGTTGCTTTGAAATAAAAAAGGAGGGTAGTAATGATTGCAGGTTGCTTTAGTCTCTATCCCCTAAATAATGTCAAATTTCACTTTCGCTCGATAAAGAAAACCCTATTTCTATTAAAGTTCTGGGCCTACAGTAAGACCCTCATTGTGCTACTATGTTTTTTTCATCTCAACAGATATTCGATCCTTTAATATGTTAGCCCCAATTTAATTTTTTTCAAAATGCTTTATGTAAAAGGTTTGGATTTTAAAAATAGGGTGGACCGATCCTGTGGAAGAATCAATTTTTGACGTTTGGAATAAGTTTCAAAACGAATTTTCTGAGCTTTCAAAAATTTTATTTCCAAGACACATAATTTCTTTTGGAAATTGTTCAATGTCAGCTACATGGTTTTTCTGACGCATCTGAGCTGGGGTACACAGCTTGTATTTATTTGAGATTGGAGCTTCTCAATGACGTAATTACAACATTACTGGTAATGGCCAAATCTCGAGTTATTATCTGAAGACTTTAAGCCTTCCTCGGCTTGAACTTCTTGGCACTTTTGAGTGAATTGCTTGAGATTGTCATACAAACTCCCCGTTAATAACTATAAATTAGACCTTCGCTTACACAGATTCTCAAGTTGTTCTCCATTGGATTTCTAGTGTGCCACATAAAATTTTTTAAATATTTAATTAGTCAGTCAAATTCAAGATAATCTACCTCCTAGTGTTAACTGGTTTCGGAAGAAAATCCTGCCGATGTCGCTCGCCATGGTATACCTATGACTGCCAATTTTGTGAATCATCCATTGTGGTTTAAAGGACCACAATGGTTAAATCTACCTGCTTTCCATTGAAATTTAAAAAATCCCTTTTTTGAAAACTCCAATATAATTAGCATTGCAAGTCAGGAAGAAAAATGCACCACTCTTACCGCAACCGCAAAATGTCATTCTTTAGATACTATTAGCAAAGTTTTCATCCTTCATATTCAATTCAAAAAATTCTGTGCCAGTGTCGTAGATTCTTCTTCAATATTAGGAACCAACATTGAAATCTAAAAGGTGCTATAACAGTTTTTGTACTTTAAGAAGCTTTGCTTATTTTGGTAAAACGAGTTTAAGAAATACATTTATTACATTTAATTTTGTTAATACAAGGTAATAAATTATTACTCAAACCATTTAAAAAAGTTGCTCCCTTTTTTAGACAAAAAAGGTTTTGTTAGGGTCGGCGGACGCCTAAAACATACCGAGACTATCCATTTTGAGGCGAAGTATTCTCTTTTGCTTTTCCGATTTGACCGTTTCACCCAATTACTAATTGAGCACATCCATAAGGAAAATTTGCACCCCAGACTAATTACAATTCTTCATTTACTTCGCCAACAATTTTGGATTTTATCGCCCCGCAGGGCAATCGATTGAGTCATATTCAAGTGTATAAGGCGTTTTCCCTTAAGAATTTCTCCAGGGCGCTGGTATCGCGCGCCAAAAAGATTTAGGGCATATATCTGTATTTTTGTTTGTACTAATACTCGGGCCATACATATTGAAGTGGCCTTTGAACTTCTGATTGATTCATCGCAGTTTTCAGGAGATTTATCACTATACGTTGTAACTAACGATAGAAATTTTGTAGTAGCAAATAAACAGCATATAGAGCTTTTAAAACTTGCTGCTGAGAACCTTCATATTAAATGGCATTTTCTTCCTAGTGCTAGTCCTCATTTTATTGCCATCTTTACCGCGGTATTGGTAAACAAAACCTGAGATATGAAGAGTTAAACACTTTGCTAGTGCAGATTGAGGCACTTTTAAACAGTCGGCCAATTTCCGCTCAGTCCTCAGAGGCCAATGATTTTGTTTCTCTTACGCCTGAGCATTTGTTTAACATGGAACTCCTAAACTTTTGTCCAGACCCTGATAAGTCACACCTTAAACTTAATACGTTGTCTCGATGGCAACCAGTTCAACGGTTTAATGCTGACTTCCGGAAGCGTTGGAAGCAGGAGCACCTAATTACTCTACAGCAGCGGTTCAAATGGAGTGATACTCCATCCAAGATTATTTTAAATACATTAGTATTAATTAAAACACACCTCCCTTAAAGTCCAGTGCAACGATATATTAGAATGGTCACCCGTCAAAACACCAGCATTCCTCCTGCAAAACAATGTCATCCACCTTCTATTTACATTGCTTGGCAGGTGGAATGCTGGTGTTTTGACGGGTCACCATTCTAATATATCGTTGCACTGGACTTTACATTGGTCTCTTGGCAGAATTGTCGAATTACATCCAGACCCTGATAATCTTGTAAGGGTTGTTACTGTTAAAACGCTACAAGGGTTATTCAAATGCCCCATTGTCAAACTCTGACCCTTGCCGATGCAAGAAAATTAACTATTACTATCACTCAATCCGAGTTAATTATTAATAATTAATTATTAGCATTTATTTTTCTTTTTCGGGACAATTATTATTTAATTTCTTCCTTTTGCTTGGTACATTGTATCTTTTTAAATTTAATAGTTCTAAAACCATAGTTTTAGGTGGACAGAAAATGTGTGTGCAAGTCTTAAAATAATATTGTTATAATTAATACATGTTCCGTGCGTATTGGCCAAGCAGGGTATGTACCAATAAAATGCGTGGCAAGTTAATGCGCAAAGAAAAATACCGAAAAAATCCTCTTACAAAAAAAAATTCTTTACAGTGACCAGTGGTTGACATACTGATGAAAGAAAGAAACCTTTAAGGAGGAATACGAAAACGGCCAAGAAGCATTATCAACTATACCATATACACTAAATTTATTTATTATATTTGGCCTCGTCTTCAGTAAATAAGATCACTGGTAATACTCCCTGTTCCTGCTCCGAACCACACATTTCCAAGCTAAGCAAAAAAAAAAAAAAATTTTGTTGCTCTCCGCTCCCGTCCCCGAATATCCCATAACCAAGTCTCATTCTTTGTTTGTGTGCCGAACCGTATAAACGTTAATCGTTGGTGATAAAAATTGCTTATTCTACGTTTTTTATTTTTGTTATTTTTAACTTCTAAGTATCTAATATGCCTAAGCATCATGAAGTGCATACGAGAGATTCGAGAACCTCTTTACGAGAGGAAGTACGCGTAATGCGAAAACAATTAGGAAAATTAGAAAAGTTAGCGGAATTCACCCAAGGTGTCAGTGATACCAGGAGCTTGAATTATCGCCGTGCGCGGGAATCACCGCGGTCATCGCGTTCTCGCAGGAGATCAAGAAGTCGAATTGTGCCGCGTCATCGGTATCGTAAGATAAGGCGGCTTTCGAGTTCCAGTGAGAGTGTTAGTGTTAGTTCAAATGAGGTCACAAAATCCACAAGTGACCTCGAATCAAATGAGGAAAATGATACTACAGTTGGGAGCAGTAAGTAATAAACATTCATTTGGGCCGAATTTTATAGCGACTAGGACTTTATCTTGCTTCACATGGGTGACATTGAAATATTATTTTTTGATGGTGTTTGCATTTGTTTATTTTAATTTCCTGACCGACTCGACTGTGAATAAGATGTATTATGTCTTATGCAGCAATTAGTTCTTTTGTTTTTAAATACATTTGGCTGCTTAATAAAAACATGTTAAGTACATCATTGATGTTAGATATATACATACCGGAAACTAGAAAGGAAAGTTTGTTTATTTATTTATTTTTGAGGTTTGGTGAAGACCTCTGGATTAAATAAACTGTTTGGTGAACACAGTAATAATAGTATTAGATAATAATGTATAGTTGGCAACACATATATATATGACCTGTGGGTTGACGTCATTTTTTTTTTATGCACATGGGTATAATCAATTCTGCATGTTGGGTGAACACAGCGGATAAAATTATCAAACTGTTTGAACTGAACACAGTTTCAATACACCCAGAATTGCAAAACGATTTAATTTAGGCAACTGGGTTAGCACAGCACATGGTTAATCTGTTTGGTGAACACAGTTTTTTTACAAATCACACTGTTTGGTGAATACAGTGATCTAACTGAAAGTTAGATGTACATGCTACGAGCTATATTTAATTTAGGCAACTGGGTTAGCACAGCACATGGTTTATCTGTTTGGTGAACACAGTTTTAACAAATCACACTGTTTGGTGAATACAGTGATCTAACTGAAAGTTAGATGTACATGCTACGAGCTACATTTAATTTAGGCAACTGGGTTAGCACAGCACATGGTTAATCTGTTTGGTGAACACAGTTTTAACAAATCACACTGTTTGGTGAATACAGTGATCTAACTGAAAGTTAGATGTAAATGCTACGAGCTACATTTAATTTAGGCAACTGGGTTAGCACAGCACATGGTTAATCTGTTTGGTGAACACAGTTTTAACAAATCACACTGTTTGGTGAATACAGTGATCTAACTGAAAGTTAGATGTACATGCTACGAGCTATATTTAATTTAGGCAACTGGGTTAGCACAGCACATGGTTTATCTGTTTGGTGAACACAGTTTTAACAAATCACACTGTTTGGTGAATACAGTGCTCTAACTGAAAGTTAGATGTACATGCTACGAGCTACATTTGTGCCTCAACCTTTTTTAATTTATATATTTATATAAATATAGAAAGTACACTTTTTTGGGCCTGTTTGTTTATAAGGTAATATCTTTGCTGCAGTTGAACCGGAACAAATCATAGAATCAATTTCTAGCCAGGTTTCGGGTCAATCCCTTTTTGGTTCTAATGTGCCGAATAATACAAACAAATTTGGGCCTCCATTACATAGGGAGATGGCAGAGACATGGTCAAGTATAATTGATAATGGAATTGAACAGGAAGAACGAAAAAGTTTCTTTTTTTTTTACCGGCTTCCGGAAAATATACCTCGTTTATTGGTACCCAAGTTAAATGAAGTTGTTTTAAAAGCATCTTCAGAGTCAGTCTTATGCCGAGACTCTCGATTAGTCGATCTGCAAACTCAGATAGCTGCGACTATTTCAGCTGTTGGAGAAGTCATAACAAAGATGTTAGTTGAAAAGGAAGGGGAGGGAAGTAAGGAATATTTACAACCCCTTTGTGATGCAGGTCGCTTATTAACGGATGTTTTGAATATGGAAACCAATTCTCGAAAACAACTAGTTTCTTACCAGTTAGACAAAAATATAAAGGATACGTTGATTTCCTCTCCATCAGATGAATGGTTTTTTGGTACGGAACTAGATAAACGAGTAGAGACATCCAGACAATTGGAAAAGTCAGCTAGAACTATCAAGATTACAGAAATTAACTTTATCAAAAAGGGTGTAGCAAACACAAAATATTTAAACTCCAGGAGTCTGCCTCGAGAAGTGCGAGTACAAGGGAGAGGTCAAGGCAGACTACAGCAATATCAAAGTCGGATTCCCATTTTCTCGAGGAATGCACCTTTCAGGAATCAAATGAATCAGGACCGCAGTACAGAAGATCGGGCCCGTCACCAAGGTAGGACAGGGCGGTATACCATCGTTAGTGACAGAGGTTAGTAAGACGGCAGGCAGACTAAAACAATTTTATAGTAAATGGACTGAAATTACTGGTGACTGAATTTATTTTAGAATGTATTAAAGGGTTTAAGATACCATTTATCAAAATACATAATCAAGTTATAGCTTCCCGGGCCCCCAAGTGGTCGAAAAGTGAAATTAAAGATCAGTTGATCAATTTCTGGAGATGGGTGCATTAATCAGGGTAAATCCCTGTAAAGGCCAACATTTTTATCAAATATCTTCTTAACCCAAAAATCAAACGGCTCTTTTAGGTTAATTTTAAATCTAAAATCCCTAAATAGATACGTTAGGGCCGAGCATTTTAAAATTGAAGACCATAATATACCGTAATAAGGCTTATCAGTGGAAATGATTTTTTGGTAACTTTAGATTTAAAGGATGCCTATACTCTTATACCTATCCATAATTCACATAAAAATTTTTTAAGATTTGAATTTGAGAATCAAGTCTATGAATATAACTGTCTTCCTTTTGGTTTAAACTGCGCTCTTTTTCCTTTTACAAAATTAATGAAACCTTAAAAAACCTTAGTTGGTAGGTACCTTAAGATATAGGGGTTGGTTATCAATAATATTTCTTGACGACATATTGCTGATAGGAAAAACACGCGCAGAATATTATGAAAATTTGCGAAAAACAGTTATATTTTTAGAATCGTTAAGTTTTATAATAAGACTAAAGTATTATGATTCCATCACAGACATGTAAATATTTGGGGTTTGTGTATGATTCTGTAAAAATGTCTGTCTCTCTTCCGGCAGAAAAGAGGGAAAAAATTATTGGACTTAAAAATTTGTCTTACGTAAATCGTGTAAAATAGGGGATTTTGCTCGATTTATAGGCACCTTAACATCTGCGTGTCCTGCAGTTTCTTATGGTTGGCTTTACACCAAATCCTTCGAACGTGAAAAATTTTTTAGCCCTTGAAAATTCAATGGGAAATTTTGGTGCAAAGATGTTACTTTTACCAAGATTATCTATGGATTTTCAATAGAGGCTATCTTAAAAAAGCAGAAAAGTCAATAAAAGCTCTTAAGTTTTGTATCGAAATTTTTTCAGATGCATTCCTGACCGGGTGGGGAATATCTTGTGGGGGTAAAAGATCCCATGGACTTTGGAACTTGCAAGAAAGAGAATTTCATATTAACTTCCTAGAACTTTTATCAGCCTTTTTCGGACTTAAATGCTTTGCAACCAACCTTAAGAACTGCAATATTTTATGCCGTATTGTTAATACTACCGCCATAGGATATATTAATCGAATGGGTAGTGTAAAGCATCCAAAGCTCAATGCCCGGGAAATTTGGCGTTGGTGCGAGGCCCGTAATATAATTATTTTTGCTTCTTACATTAAATCTAAGGAGAATCATGAGGCGGATGAGGAGTCTAGAAAACTTGACATAGAAACTGAATGGGAAATAAATTATTTCGCCTTTGAAAAAACAAAAATGTTTTTCCCAATTCTCGAGGTCGACTTATTTGCGTCAAGAAATAATAAGAAATGTAATAAATTTGTCTGGTGGAGAAGAGATCCAGAAGCGTGGGAAGTTGATGCCTTTACTTTGAACTGGGCAGATTTTTATTTTTATGCATTTCCGTCCTTTCCGTTAATTTTACGAGTTCTTCAAAAAATTATTGCCTGCAATCGTTCTAAATTTTATTAGAACTCTCTCAAACGACAGTATTGACTTAGAAGTTTTAACACAAAAGCTTGCCACATTACTTGCCCTAGCGATGGGCTAGAGGGTGCAAACCTTGGCGAATATTGAGATCGAAAATATTATTGAATCAAGTAATATGATCAATATTAAAATTCCTAAGCGGGTAAAAACTTCGGGTCCAAACAGAACCCAACCCCGTTTTAGTATTACCATTTTTTCCAGAGGATCCCAGAGTATGCGTAGCCTCAACTATTAACTTTTATTTAGAACAAACTCATAACTTACGAAACTCTTCAATCAGAAATCTTTTTATGGCATTTAAAAAACCCTATCGAAATGCCACTACAAAATTCATAAGTAGATGGATTAAGAGTATGCTCGACAAGAGTGGCTTAGATACTTCTTTATTTAAAGCGCATAGTACTAGACACGCTACGACATCGGGAAGCGCTCGAAAAGGTGTAAGTATGGATGTAATCAGGCTATCGGCAAGGTGGACAGAGAGGTCTAAAACGTTTGCTAATTTTTATAATTGACTATTAAGAGTAGAATCAATTTATTGTTGCCGATTTCTTTAAACATCTACCAGTGATCTTATTTACTGAAGACGAGGCCAAATATAATTAAAAGATCAAACGAACTTACCTGAAAGTGAAGTTCGATCTTAATTATATGTAGGCCTCGTCGAAGTAAATAAGTCCCCCCCAGCCCAAGTATTCCCGAGTGCAACAATAAAGCTTTGAAGAAATGAGACTTGGTTATGGGATATTCGGGGACGGGAGCGGAGAGCAACAAATTTTTTTTTTTTTTTTGCTTAGCTTGGAAATGTGTGGTTCGGAGCAGGAACAGGGAGTACTACCAGTGATCTTATTTACTTCGACGAGGCCTACATATAATTAAGATCGAACTTCACTTTCAGGTAAGTTCGTTTGATCTTTTAATTATACTGTCCCTGACATCAACCACTTCCTGGGATCCCAGAGGCGACCAGAGAACGTGAGATAAGGTTGGTTCAATCTATTCTGTATGACGCTGATAAATTCCATTTAGTTTAAATAAATAATTAAATACAGTCCACATTTTAAAACATATAATTACATTTTGCTAACCGGCCTACCCACGTAATATAAGTTACTTACTAATTTCTCTTGATTTGGTTTCAGTTATCCTTCTGATGCTTCTAAATTATTACTGATGAATTTAAATACTAGTTCATTAATTCAACCTCTTTTTACTCTAATATTAGGAAATATTTCATGAAGGTTTATATATAACTTAAGTTCTCTTCTAATATTCCTTATTATTTTCTAAAGCTAAGGTTTAATTATTTGTTTTGTTATTTAAATATCCTCTAAAATTAACGGATTAAGGTTGATTAAGATTTGTACAAGATTGGTACGAGATTATAGCTCAATTCTTGAATTTTGGCGAAACCTAAATTCATTGGAATTATATATATAATAGTTTTTTGTCTAATATTCTTTGTCAAGCTCATGCAAATTTTCCAGAGTTGTCGCGATTTTTATTTCGGTTTTTAATTACAGTTTCTGTGTTTGGATGTAATTTTTCATTTATTTTGAAATAAATCAATTTAACTTTATATTTGCGTGAATTGACATAATCACTAATCAATAGCTAGTAAAGTTTTATATCAATAGAACTACTTTCTACAATATGAATATTAACTATTTAAATTAGTTTAAATTTTGTTGATGACTAAATTATGTGATTATATGCGGGAACAGATTAAATAATTTTTTGTTAGTAGGTGTTTTTAAAAATCCGGTCGTGTTAATTTCGAATCCCTTTTTATTTTATGCAATTGGTCCTTGGAAAAGTACACATTTTTCAGTTTCGTCATGTATGTACTGTTTCGAGCCTGTTTATTGTTAATATATGTTTAATTACTTAAGTCAAGGTTATTTCAATCTTATTTATTTATCAAGTTATCAAGGCCAGACTGTAAAAAAATAAAAACGCTGCTCCAGTCACACTGAAATAAGGTGATCCTTTTGTTTTCGATGCACACCCTTAGTGACTATGTAATGAGTGAAATAAAATACAAACAAAATAAGAAGAGACACAATTTAACGTGAAAGGAAAAAAAATGACTCGACTTACCCTAGTAATAAATGAAGTAAAGGATGTTGATATAAGGAACACCCCAATCAGCTTTTATTAAATCGACAAAGACGTGAAGTTTTTGGCGGATGACCTCGGTCAAATAGCTTACTCCTCTCGCCCCGAGGGGTCCATAAGGTAAAGTAGGATAAAAGAGCAAGGCTTTATGGAAGGAACATTGGAGTAAGAGAGTAAGGAAATGTAAGATAGGTCGAGTTTAAATATTAAGAATTTACCAAGAAACGCGTGTGTTATAACGGGTGAACTTTTATATGCAAAATCAATCTAAATAAACCAAAATAAACAAAGTATTACCGAACTAATTATTAAATATCTTAAACTTTAAAGAAAACTTATGTTAACTAAAAATAAGTAAAATTAGCAAAAAGTAACAAAAGGAGAGAGAACGAAACATGTACCATTTTATTTTTCTAGATAATTTTATTTTTTTTTTAATAAGGCAAAGGTTTGATTCCATACTCAATTAAAAATATTTCTAATTTTGTTTTCCATTAGAGTCAATCTTTTTAGATATCAATAAAATTAGTGAGGACCATGAACTAGATCTTATAATATTCTGGTCTAAGATTTTTTAAATTTGACTCTTAACTTCTTGTTTATGAGTAAATGATATCCATATGATTTGGAATAAATGGGAGTTGTTTATCTGTGGTTTTAATTTCATGTTTCACTTGGTGTATTTTTATCGTAAAAAATATCTCTTGAGTATTCTTTAAATAATTTTAAAATTGAAAATTTTTTCTCTTGATTCATATATCTGTTTTAATTAGTTTTGCTGGGCGCAAAATAAGAGGATTTGTATTTGAGATAGTGAAATTATCGACTAAATTAAAATCAATAGATTCTTATTTTTTTCTCTTAAAAGGTTTAACTTTAATTGGTGCAGAAAAATCTAATAGAATTTTATTAATAGAGCTATTTAACAAAGTAGTGATGGCTATGCCCTTTCTTGCAATAGTCAGATTTTCTAGAATTTCATGATTTTTTATTTTTTGTAATGGAATACATATTTCATCAGTTTTAGTGAACTTTTAATTTTTAATAACTTGTTTAGGTTGGGATTGTACATTAATTTTATATAGGTTAATTTTTTTCTGAAAAAGTATTTTTATTTTAGCATAAATGATTCACTCCCCTAAAATTTAAATTAACTATTAGAATTGCAAGATAATCTATTCTTAAAAAAACGGAAATGTCATGGAATTTAAATAAAAAAATTTTAATTGGAAAGATTTGCATAAGTTTAAACTTCTGGATGTCGGTATAAGAATACCAAATTTATGACCTTTTATTTCTTTTTCACGGGTTACAATAAATGGGTCTTCTATTATATCCTTTCCGTATAATTTGTGTGCCAAGTTGAAGTTAATAAAAGATCGGAAAAGACCGATCCATCCTGGCATACTGATTTACTGTCTATATTGAAATTAAAACTTATTTCGGGAGTTACTAAAGACTGGCTTTATCTAGAGGCTGTTTTGTAAAATTTTCTAAAGCTTCTGGCTTTTGTTGATCATCTGGCTTTTATACTTGTTATTAAGAATAAGAATTAGTTTAATGGATCTTATCATAAAATTTTGTGGGTTCACTGGAATCGTAATAATAATTATCGGAATAATTATCATCATAATCATCATTTTTCGGATATAAAATTAAAAAAAACTTGAGGGGAGACATGTATCTATTTTGGAAGTTATGTTCATAGGTGTTAGTCGATGAAGATCTTTTTTTTATTTAATTTTGCCTAAAACCGTTTCAATTTAGGGTGACCTATCAAAAACTTGCAAATTTGTTGGCAGTGGGAATTGGGATAGAATTTTAGGGCATATCAGAACTATTTCAGAAGGAATAACATTTTGTCTCATAAATAGATTATGACGTGTACTTTAATTAAAATTATCATGATTGTTGTTTTGGTTGTTGTACAGGTTTTATAAAGTTTTTATTATAATTTTCTTGCTGCATAATATATGTCGCTAAATGCTCCTTAAGAATTGATTTAAATGATTTAATCGTTAATGAAAGTTTAAGAGTATTTTTACGGTTTAAATTTTTAGTAACATCTCTAGTTTTGTGATTATCAATATATAAGCAAAGTAGATTCAAAATTTTAAATCTAGACAACATTTTTCCCTAAGCATAACAAGATAACTATTAAGGTAAGCCTCAGCTCTTTGAGCAACAAAATTTCTTTTACGTTACTTTAAGATCGTTTCAGGTACTCACATTATAGATATTTACCACAATTTTAGCATTTTCAATTAACTTGCCTATTAAGCAAGTAAATAAGGATTTTCCAATTTATTGGGGGTTCGTTTGATCATAAAAACGTTTAATAACAGTTTCACAGATAACGAGATATCGATTAAGACCATTTTCTCAACAACATTCGGGACAATATCTTAATATTCTGGTTGAGTGGTATCCTAATATTTAAACGTAGATTTTAAAATTATTTAAGACAATGCTTAATTCTATATTTGACATTAAATTAATTACTTGTACTTACATAAAGGCGATGGTCATTTTTGTAAGGGATGATATAAATTACTACCTTGCATTATTAAATGATTGCTCTCTAATTTGTGAAGAATCTGCATTAATTTATAATTAATCTCATTTTTTCTCTTATGAATCTGCATTAGTGATGGTTCAGGAATGTTTAATAGACGTACTAGACTGCAAATATCTCCATCGAATTTTTACCAAGTTCGTATATTCCAATCGTTGATTGAAAAGACCCTTTTTAGTCCACGGTATAATCCAATTAATCGTTAAAATGAACGCTTGTCGTCATGTAGATATCTAATACTCGATACGTGGAGAACCGGTCAAACTCCAAACTATCCTATCGGCTGCGCCCTTTAATTTTCCAAACTAACGATTTTAACTATCGAAATGATTTAAAAAAAATATTTTTTTATTTGAAATTAAAAATTATATAATTACATTCTAATTAAGCAACTTCAATTGACTGACTCGATATGAAGCATAAACTGGAGAATCAAGAGTTGATGCTCAGAATCTTAGAGAAAATTGATTATTTCCTTTTGAATTTTATAATATATTTTTTTAAATTATTCATTGAATATACAAGTAGTTAATTCTTAATTATTTTTCTTAAAAATTTGGATATAATATAAAATATAAGTAAAATAATAATAATAATAATAATAATAATAATAATAATAATAATAATAATAATAATAATAATAATAATAATAATAATAATAATAATAATAATAATAATTAAGTCTAGCGTACAAACCTTTTTTCACATAATAAAATGCAACCAGCTTAAACATAAATAGATTTATAATATTGTAAATATTTATGCAAATTAAGTCGCGTGTTTAAAGGAATAGATTATTATGTAAATATAATTATATGTGTTTATGTAAGTATAGTAGCACTTAACGATTTGTCGACATAATGTTGTCATGTATTTTGCATATTTAAGTATTATTATAATACTTTTTAATAAAATCGCTGGTATCCGTATTTGCTCGTTGTTTTTGTTTATTAACTGATTGATAAATTACCCAATTATTCTGTTTTATTATAGCAAACAATTATTATAATGATACTTCTCGTCTGTAATAGTCAACCTGATTATATTAGAAAAATTAGGAAGTCCAATTCCATAGGGAAATCAAATCTTTTCATATTATACAAATCCAGGCATTTCATCATAACGGAATTACGTAAAATAAAGCTCTTATTTTTACTGCAGTCAACCGAATTATATATAAGGGTTTTAATACATTATATGAATCGGTGAATGGAATAACCCCAAAAATGTGGTTTAGAGATAATCACAAAAAACTGTTCTGTGGAAAAAGTATTTATTTTACAAGAGTCTTCAACATTGCAAAGTTATATGAAATCGACTTCTCTAAACGAATATAAAATAAAATAGTTTTTAAGTTTATTTTTGTCTAAGATGCGGGACAGAAAGTCACTAGGAGTTATACGGTTTTTCCGCTCAACTTTTTAAATTCTTTAAATTGTTAATGTTAATTGATAAACAGAGTTGCAAATTTGTAAATTGTTTAATATTTATAATAGTATCTAACATACATTACAAAACCTGATTCTTATAACACGAAAAACATTAATATTTCAAGGCCATTAGTCTTCTGCTTCCATGTTGGTGGTTTCCATTGACGTTATATGGTGGAAAAATTTTCTTTTTTCAAATTTTCAATTTTTTTTACATTGATCGGTAACAATTTTGAGTATGCAGGCGCAGTCAGTAAAGTTGGGACTGCTTTAGATTTGATTAACTTGAAATTTCTTGTGACAACTCCGCCAGTATAGTCGCTAGTTATGACATACCCGGGTGTGGAACTGTCATAAATGAATTGCCTGTAGTTTAATATTGCAAATTTAGGTTTTCTTTCATCGGAAGATTGACAAGTTTTCTTGTAGTGGTTGGGCCACCAGTTTTTGTACTCGATTATATCTGTATAACATATTGTTGTCGTCGTAAATGGTTTTAATTTGGGACAAGAAAGTATCATGTTTTCCTAATCCTGTGGAACATAGATTCTATCATATTTTCTTATAACTCTCTTGACCGAGCCGAAGTCTCTCGTATGGCAAAAAAGAGTAACCACGCACTGGGAAGTATTGATGAATTTTACGAAACCGTTTTGAAGCTGCAAGAGCCAATAAGTATTTCACTACGGTGTTGTTACGGTTCTGGTCCGGGCATCCATCTGAGAATATGTGAAGCTCCTGAATCTCTGCAGGCATTTTCTGCACATAATCGTTTATGAATGTATATACTTCATTTGGACCTTTCGCAGCTTGACCTTCATGATATGTATAAAAGTGCCCAGTATCTTTTTTTAAATCATGTATTTCAAATCCATACAGCCACAATTGTCTTAAATAAAACATTTCTTGGACGGGTATAACAGGCAGTGGCATATTTTGAATATAGTCAAATACTATTCCATATGTAGAATAAAAAAGTCACTTCCCTATTTTTCTTCTTACCTTCCCCGTCTGGTCGCCTCCTAGCTACTTGTCTACAATCCATAAATCCATGGAAATATACATCTTGTTAATTTTTTTAACCTTTCTTATGAACTTTTCTTAAAACTGCTTCTTTTTCGTCCGGTGTAAGTTTTGACATGCATTTATTTTAACATCTGAAAAAAAAAGAATATTATTATACAAACTGTTGGTAGAATAGAATGTATAAAAAAACTTGAATGTACATTTTCTGTGATTTAAATAAAAATATTCCCTGATTACATAAGCAAATATTCACTATAAGAGTTTATTGTACTTACGTGCAGTCCTCTTTGACAAACTTTTTGTCGACTATTTTGCCAGTTTTAGTTGTATATTTTTCTCCAAGAAGACGAGCCTTCTTTCTTTCATTTCGCTTCCATTTTTCAGGGCATGTTCTTTTTCGGCCACTTTTTCCTCTATCTGTACTAGAACTCTCACTACTACTACTGCTAGACATTATGATTTTTAGTAAAAAATTATCAGCAAGTAGGTATTTACACTCAAAAGTTTAGGATCAATCGAATACAGTGCAAACTGGCCGTGACTCGTGCCTGCTAATTAGTAAACAACATCAAAAAAAAAACAAGATGGCAACTAACAGACTAATATTCCCATATTGGGTGGAAGAACGATTCCCATATTGGGTGGAAGAACGATATAAAAGCTGGAGTTATACTGTTGTTCCACTCAACGGGAAATTACCCCCTTGTCATAAAGCATATAGGTTTCAAAAGTTATATATCGTTTTTCGGTCCATCAGATAGATTTAGTGTTAAAGATCATTTTTGCTATATTGGTTTAAAATCACTTTTTTTGGAGTTATATCGTTCTTCCACTCACCGATTCATATGTATGAAAATAAATTATGTTATCTTACAGAGAAATATGATAAAGAAAAAAAGTAAAATATTATATTTTACTCAATTGCAGGCATTTGGTCCTATCTTAGATCTAATTATTGTCATGAAATAATATTTGTTTGTTTACAGTCTATCACGATACATAAGAAAAGTATAATTTTATGATAATTCAGATAGTCACAGTAAAATGAAGTAGTTTAAGTCATTGAGAAACATTTATTTCTATTATTCTTATTTGTAGTCTCATTATTATTCATTAAAGTGATAATAAAATAGTAATTTTACTTCTTTTTAGGCATACCAGTAGCAAGTTTAGTAAGAATTGCATTAAAGACTATCCCAGTTGCGTAAACAATCTTAATTCAATTTATTTTACTTTTATTTTGTCGAGTATTTTGGTTAACTACGAAAACAATAACTTTTGAAGTATCATTTTATTGCGGTCGCCCACTAGTATAAATGAAACTAGAATGTTTGACGAAACGACGAAATCAAAATTTTCTTCTGGATTTTCTTGCTTTCATATGTTCTTTTCGTGAAACTACTTGAATCACCTTAATCCTATATTTTAGTTGTGAAATTTGGTGCACTAAAGAGAATAATTTTCTTTCTTGATGAAAATACCTGCGCATTAGTAAAATATGGATATCTTATATTATTTTTGTTACCATAGAAAATTAGGTATTTGAAAATACTTAATTTCCTTCATAGACAGAAAGAAAATAATGGGACAGTGTATAGTGGCACAGAAATATAATTATTAATTATTTATTTAGATTCATCTTGCCATCAATATGCAATATCGATTTTATAGTTCTTCGATAATAATGGGTTGAATGTAAGTTTTTACCAAACTTTAGAAAAGAAAAAATTAATACCATTAAGGTTACTATTAAAAGTACATTTTTACCTTAATAATATTCTTCAAAAACTGAGATAAATTCCGTTAAATGCTGGATTGCCTCTACATAATTCTTAATGAATTTGAATTTTTGCGTTGATAAAAATGATTTAATTTAAGTATTCGACTGAGTCGACTAATTTATGACAAAATGACTTGGCACTTCTAACCGTGTCGCTTTTTCACGTACTCTTCTTTGAACCATTTTCCTATTTGGCGCTAATTCTATTTATTTAATTTTCAGAATTAATTTTCTGAAATAAGTGTGACTTACATTTTTCCTAGAGTTTTTGTTCACTAGAAGTTCTGAACACACAATGATTTTTATATATAGTTGTAGAAATAAATAACTATTTTTTTATTTGTCCGGAGAACACAATGAACAGATAATAAAGTAAAAACATAAGAGTTTAATAAAAAAATAATTTTATTTCATGACTTACCCTGTAGTAAAAACAAAGTCTATATACTTCAAGTTGAAATTTATAGACATTGCTAAAAATCTAGTACCTTTAGTTTCCTTAACCTTCAGGAGTTTCTCCTAATCGCGCTATTCTAACTTTTCTATTACATATTCGTATTAATTTTTTTAAATTAACATCATACTTTTCAATATATAGATTTCAACATACTTTTTCATTTTACCTTTGTTACGACTTGAGGAAATTCTATACTTATTTATTCATTTTAACAGTAGCAGCTTAAAATAGAAATACTTCGCTCTTATGTTTATCCCATAATCTGAGACAGATACTGGGATGTCATCTTAAGATAACAAATTACATTTCTCTAGGGCCGTTATCCTGCTGCGTCAACCCGTACTCATAATACGTAGCGTGTTGAAAAAACTGTACAAGAAAATTCAAATTGACCTTATTTGATACCGAATTTTCCATAAGTTGACATGGATTATTAATTGTCTTTGTATCAAATCTGAGTAAGCTCTCCATTAACGTATAAATATGGTGATAGTCCTAATTTAAGTTAAGTTTAGTTGTTAAAGAATAATTAAAAAGAACCTAATTTACTAATTTATTGAAATAAACTCAATTCATTTTTAAATTAATTCGCGTGGTACAACATGAATTTGGTAGTCTGGAAACATGAATTAATGATTGGCAAAAAATAAATGTCAGTTTATTTATTTTTTATAGTAACTATTTTCTTCCTCTTATTGTAATAATTTATGATCCATCTATTTAAACACTTTAAATTGTAGACTTTTTTTATTTCTTGATTTTTTTTAGTAATTTTTTTTGGTTTTAAAATATTTTTGCGGTGTCAAGCTATTATTATTTTGTCAAAATATAATCTACTTCAAATCTTTTAAATTCTTTATTTACTTTTTTACTTTTATATTTATTTTTCCATTATATATTTATTTACAAATCATAACCTAATAAGCGACGGTGACTAAAATAATATTAGAAAAAAATAAAAATGTATTTATAACAGATATTATTGCCGATATACTTTGCAGTCTTCTTAAGGCTGCAGATTTGGAA
This sequence comes from Anthonomus grandis grandis, assembly GCF_022605725.1. Classification (NCBI taxonomy): domain Eukaryota; kingdom Metazoa; phylum Arthropoda; class Insecta; order Coleoptera; family Curculionidae; genus Anthonomus; species Anthonomus grandis. Next base: position 27,567,848 of record NC_065548.1, on the reverse strand, counting down.
CAAACAGAAGAAATTAGTAAATAACTAAAAATACAAATTTAGGCAATATGAAATAGGGTGATTGAGTCAAAATTAAAAGTAGCTAGACTGCAAGAGAAAATAATAAGTAAGAACGTATGCTTCGACAGAATAACCTTGTGGTTTTCGGACTGAGTATTACCGAGAGAGTAAAATCTTGTATTGGAAACTAAGATTAACTCACACTTAAATACGACAGTAGATATATCGCACATTAACAATATATATTTTACCAATTCTAACTCAGATAACTCACCCATAAAAATTAAATTTATTTCCTACTTGCATAAATTAATTTTGTTTTCAACTAAGTTAACGCATCTGGAGACCAATAGCCATGACAGCTATAAAGATAGGCAGAAGCAAAAAGTTCTGGTTTCATTTAAAGCAAGCAAGAGATCAAAATTTGGAAGCCAGAATAGTTAAAGAAGGCGAGTCCATCCAAACTGTGAATGAACTTTGGGAAGTGGAAACATTGCAGATGGAAAGTAGATTAGACTCGAAAGAAGAACTTATACCTTCTGTCTTGGAATATTAGAATACCAGGGAAAAATCTACTAAGGACACTAAAAACGTAAAAAAAATCCACTTTTATAGCCCAAAAACTTTTAATGCTAAAAAAAAACAATAAATTGTATTTTTCTATCCGATTTCAACTTAATAGGTTTATCGAAAGTTGTCTCGACAGATTTTTCCTTTTTATTAAAAACAACGGATGTTAAAAGTCTTTAATAGAGTGGCACATATGATAACGGCAGCTTATTAGTTTGGAGAGCAAATTGTTGGCCCCATCCGCTTTGGTGTATTTATTTAAAGTGAAGTTATAAGAACCATTAACTGGCAAATGTTAGTTGGTTAGTTCTCATATATAAAAACAACAAAATCATGTAAAGAATTATAATACATAGTAAAACACAAAATAAAATTAAATTATTAACAACACTAGATTATAAAAATATGCAAATACTGGTTAATGTTCGTTATATGTACATCAGATGATAAAGATTAAAGAGTTCACAGAATTTTGGATGTATAGCTGTAGACATGTTGACATCTACTTTCGGTACAAAATATTTTGATTGAAAAAATCTCATTTGGTATTATTAAAAAAAAATTATACAGCGTCCTCTAATATAGACCTCGTAAACTCGTCAGGAAACAAACATTTATGCTTAAGTTTTGTTCACGAATATTTCACGAGAATAGACAAAAAATGTCTGCGTTTATAGAGCATGGCGTGTGACTATATAAAATTTGCGGGACAATTCAAGTAAACTACATGGTGTAAAATCATATAAAGCATTAATATTAACAGACGAATGTTTGACACTTCTATCAGGATTTTCTACCTGAAAAGCATGAATAAATTATTTTATACTATACATTTTACAGAAGTACCCATACTAATTTATTATGAAATCTTAGAACTTCTTGAAACTTACTGATCCTCTATCGACACCTGCAGGTGCTAAAGTATGTAAGTAAGCTATTAAAACTAATTTGATAGTTGGATATTTATGCTTGGTTAATTTGACCAATCAGGATGGCAGAAAGGCGAAATTAATGCGGAAAAATCAAATTTCATTTGATAAGAAACCTCATTAGTCTTTTTTAATCACAATATCTAAAGAGCACAATTTAAAAAGATTTGTGATTAATGACAAATTTAAAAAATGCTTCTATTTCTTAAAAATTTTAAGATCTTGCACGTGTAGTGAGAATTAAAACATATATGTTGTTAAGAAAACCATCACAAAAGGTTGTCAGAAAAAAAATATTACTATTTCTGAAGCATTTTCTAAAAATAGTTAATTAATTCTGGACAAGGAATAAGAGTAGACTTACAATATTAAAAGCAATAACTCTCTCAACTACTTTCACACATTTCCTGATTTCATTGTAGCAAAATATGTGACTTATTGGTCTACTTACCACTTGACGAGTTTAGAATTAGAGTTTACTGTCAGATTTACTTTAATATGCCTATAGGATTTCTTGCTACAAGTAAGATAAAATTTGCTACAATTAGTAAAAAAAAAAGGGTGACGCAACATTGTAGTAAAAAATACAAAGCCATTTTTTACAGTGTAACTGTATAGACAACTACTGTCTAGTATCCCGTTTTGCAGCAATTTCAAAGATAATAGAAAAGTTTATATCAGTGTGAATTAAAATAACTCTCCCTTTGGCTTTAGACAAAATACAAGTATCTCCAAGAATATTACTATTTAAATAGGGCTTAAATAAGGATTAGATAAGTAAAATCTTTGATACAGTTAGAAGAAGGTCATGAACTTGTTCTAGTAAAGTTTAAATTGTAAACTCATAGATAGATTTTGTAAACTTAGCAGTTTTATCTTTATAAATGACGAGACTATTGCAGTTACGTGTATGTCGATGAATGTTATTGTGGGACACAAGTTCTTTAAAAAAATATGTGGGAATTATTGATAATATAATTTTTTAAGTAAGAGTAAAATGATGCACTAGATACCGTTCTTCTAGATTTAACCACTAACCAATACTTTCAATTAAGGCTATTACATGATCAGATTTTCTATCATTGAACGAAATCTCTGACCAAAAACTTGGGACGTCTTTATGTATGTATAATAGTTCTAATTATAAATAAGCACTTTAAAGTAAATGAGACACATGATTTTCAAAGCTTAATTTATTCTCAATCCAATCGCTACATTTTTTTACACCCAGAAGTAGCCAAAATCATGCCTTCAACCTCAATTTTAAAATTATCAGAGGGTTATGCGATTAAAGTAGCAGTAACTTAAATTTAAAATTATTAAGAGCAAGCTTGTGAGCTTTGGATATTTCCGAAATTACTAAAAATTTAGAGTAGACACACGCTACAGATTCGTTTACATCAAAGTTAAAAAATAAGAAATAAATTTGTGTGTTATTAGATATCAATGAGAATGACCATTTACAAAGTAACTATAATCATGAAAGGCACATATACCTAAGAAAAATAAAAATAGTCTCAAGATTGACTTCTGAGGAACGCCTTTTTGAACAAATAAATAATTATAAATTTTTTATCCAATACAAACTCTTTGACTCCTCCTCGGTAATCTTGAATAAATTAAACAGCGTTGTGACTCAAGCCAAAATTTTTAAGCTTTTGGCAACAAATACGGCTTATCTAAGGCATACAATGTTTTACTATAATCTAAACGCATAAATGCTACTAAGCAACCTTCATCCATTACTCTAAAATGTCATCACGTATATATATGCATTAGAGCAGTGTGGTGCTATGGCCAGTTCGGAAACCTCACTGCGTAGGTAATTAAATTGTAAGGCAGTTGGCAGCCAAAAGGGCTGTTATGCACATAGGTCTATTAATATACCCGTCGAGCTCCACTTAGGGTTACCAAAGGCCAACAGCTTTAGAGGAACTAATGATGCACTTTGGTTTGAAGGACTAAATGTCGCTGGTGTCCTCCTCCAAACACTACTGACATTTCGGTTATTCGCAATACCTATGAAGTAAAGATAACAGAGCATTCCGTAACTGCTTCCGTATCTGTCTGGAGGATCCCCTTGTTCAGAAGACTGTTCATCATTGCAACAGCTACAAGTCCGGCGATAGGCTCAATCGAGTTTCAAGCCCTCTAGTTGCAACCATTTGCACCCGTATGCTTAGGTATGCGAGGTCTTGGACTCTATCGAATTAATCCCAAATTTTTGCTTTTTCCGTATACTACCGTCACCAAGGCGATAAGTGAGAAGAGGTTTGACAGTAGATGGGAACATCCAAGAAATGATCTTAGTCGACAGATTTTAGGTGCATTTTAGGTGCTTCCCATGGCTCTGGTGGCTTTCTTAATCCTTATGTTGACTTAATTGTATCAGAAGAGTTTGGAATCCAACGTGATACCCAAAAACGAAGCGGTCAGAGAGTATTCTGCCAGAGGCACAATTGTGCCAAAATTCTGCCTCCTTTTTGTTTTTCAATTCTAGAATTTTTGATTTTGGTTGATCTTTAGGCCTTCTAAGAAGCATTATTTGTTCACTATATTTGTTCTCTCATCATTGGGTTTTGCATTGGGGATGCATCCTTTCTTGGGCAGAGGATTGCTAGGTCATCAACGTAGGTTTTCGAATATATTCCATTCTGGTTTTAAAAAATCGATAAAACTATCTATGCTAGGCACCAAAATAATATTCCTAATAATATTCCTAATATGAAAATAATACTCCTTCTCGTGGGCCCTAGGCCCCCTAGGGGCCTAAGGCCCCTAGCTAATAACGTAATGAGAAACTTGCTGTGAAGCTAGACAGATACAAAAGCATGGCCTCTTTCCATCTTACGAGACAGGGTTTCACGCTGTGATTCTCAATGATGGTGTCAGACGCCCTAATTAAGGGCGCTTGCCCTAATTAAGGACGGTTATCCCTTAATTTTCCTAATTAAGGGCTAAACACAACTTTTATTTCTCGCGATAACTTGAGGACGTAGGACTACGTTCCCCAGTTATGTCGTCAAATAAGGGAAGTCCTGAAAAGCTTTGCAATATATAGTGCAAGTACATCTTACCCATTTTGCAGATATAACCCATCCATGCCCGAAGATTTGAAGGAAAGGGGAATGATTTGATTGCATATTTCAACCTCTCGTGGGTTATTATCCTTCTACGAATCTTGTACTTGGGACGAATTGGAGCCCGAGCACTGCGAGGGGGATCGTGGAACGTGTTCGAACCTGGAAAGTGCGTGCGTAGCATAACCTTCAAGATCTCTTGTTCATTAGTTGCAAAGTTGCCATCCGGGAACGACACCGACCCTGTATTAGTACTAGGATCCTCGAATAGTTCTAGGCTGTTTGAGCATAAAAAGTCAATCATGAGAAGTAGAAGACCTAAGTCTTTGGAATAATTGAGCACTTCAGTGACAACCAGGGGGGGGGGGTAAAACAGTTTCGACGAGGAAGTAGGCAGAACAGACTACAAGTATTGCTCCTACCTATGAAATGAGTTCAATATAGCCATCTTAGCAGTTAAAACAGAGTAACATCCTTTAGTTTTTCCCATAGTTTTCATATCTACTAATATAGTGGAGCGTTTACTGAATGTTTGTTTAAAACTATTCTATTAGCAAGTATAGCAAAAATATTAGGATTGCTATGAGATTACTAGGACATTAACTTTTTTAATAAATTACCAGAAAGGATAAAAAATTATTAATTATTCTCAACTTAACTAGGCAAAGCAAAATAATTTTGGAATTAATTTTCAGAATTGGTATTATAACCAACATCTTTTTTTAACTTCATTCATTTCATTTAAGTTATCATAAAATAATTCAACAAAAACTCGCATAATTAGTATTCGCGAAACATCATCCCTTTCCTTAATGATATCTGCATTTAACTAAGTCAAAAGAAATATATTAACCAAACAATTATATCGTAAACTTTTCAGATTTTAATATCTTGAAACAACTTTTTATATTTTAATTATAAACTAAGAAAATAGAGTTCTTATTATACATATTTTTTAAAAATGTATCACCCTGTATCTTAAAAACTGTGCATTTCCGGGCCCATGTTTATAGAAACTTTTTTTCATATTTTTTTACAAGGACTCACCCATTAAAATATTTCCGTCTATTTTTCGAACACCCTGTATATTAAGGTCAGTAAAGCTTCTAAGATAAATACGAAATTTTTCCATAAAGCAACATCATTCTGTTAAAGCAGAAATTGATTAAAATGATTGGAATTAAGTTCTGGAAATTCCATCTTCTTGGTGGATGGCACTACTATCTCTATTTCTACCAATGCGCTAATAGAACTGCGCAGGCATATCTATATAAGAACCAGCAATATGTTGCAATCCATTAAACCTTTAACCTCCAATATTTCAATAAATTTTGTTAAATCATTCTTGTAGTTGGGTTTCGAAATTGTCCATAGTAGTTTGAGTTGGGAATTCTTCTTTTTTATTGAATATATCTCCAATGGAATCTACTCAATCATTAGAAATACTTAAACAGGTCTCAATAATAGGATTGCATTTTACTTTCTATCAATCATACATAGCTCTTCTTGGATATATAGGCCTCTTACTCTCAACTAATCTAGATATAAATTATATCACAACGATTCCTAATGAGGCTACGAGTTTGTTACTGTCTTACTAATTTGAATAATGTTATTCTGTTAATATATATTTCTTTAAGATAAATCTTTAACATAAAGTTATTGTTTCTTTTACTTAGTTTCCTTACATATCAAAAAAATAGAAATAAATTAAGATAAATTAAATAGATATAAAAGTATAGCTGGCTTACCTTAAAGGCTTCCCTAAACTTGACACTCATAATACTATAGAGTATGGGATTCGTAGTTGCAGACATATAGTAGAAGATTCCACTGATATAAGTGACTAGCGCATATATCCGTAGATAAAGGGAATGCATTTTTTCATCCGATTTTGGAAAAGAAGTGTATATGGTGTAGAGCCGTTGTAGATGGAATGGTGCCCAGCAAATGAAAAATGCTACTACTACAGCAACTGTAAACAAAAAGAATATGTCATGAATGGGCTTTAGTTAAATACAAATTTTGAAAAAATATACATTCAGTTTTATGTATGAAGGAAGAAAATTCTTAAAGTATAATTTTATATCAATGATTTAGTTTAATAATATTAGGGAGAATTCCATTAATTTATGGCACGTGCGGCCACTGATGTGTTTATCAATATCTTCATGATATTGTCTATATAGTGATTAACATATTTCCCAGACAAAGACCTTTGATGTTTTGATCTGTTTTCTAATTTGCTTAAATTTAAACACATTCACATCCCTATGTAAGTCTACTAAATTGCCAATACGTGATTTTTGGATAAAATAATTACTATTGCCCTTAGATCGCGTGGCTGGCATCAGTCCGATCAGGATAGCAACTTCTCGCTGGATCGACTCGTTTATACCAGCCTAGTCTGGCGTGAGTTTCCCTTGTGAAATTCTCATATTTCATCACCCGAAAATAAATTCGGGTCAAATTTGGCACTTAAAAAGATGAAATAAATTGAGAAAACGTCTGAATTATTAATGGAGGGTCGATAACATATTGACTAAAGAAATTATATATAATATTCGAATTTGGCAGGTAATGGATTGGAGAAAAATAAAATGCTAGAGGATGGAAAATGTCTCACAATCCCTGAATGACCAATGATATTTAGCAAACAGGATGATTCATATACATGACTTATAATAAGTGTTGCAAATAGCAGAGAAGTTACTTTACTAAAAAGTAATATTTATAGTATAAATATATCAATTTCTAATAAACTTTAAAGTAAAACAAAACTCACCTTAATGAAAACTACTCAAATACAAAATGCGGCACCAAGTCCTAATGTATATAACTTTAATGTTATTAAAGTTACGTTAACCACCCTACACAGTAATTTTTCCTTTTAATTCAATATTTGTCTTTGTCAGGTTCAGACATATTTCTGAATAAATTTAGAAGTCTATTCACTTAAAATCCCTGCGTAAACAGACTAAGAATTAGGGTCTTTATATAATATGTTTAAGGTAAGTCTTATATAAAACTTTTCGCTCTTGGATAAGGTTTCTCATGATGACTTGAGAAAATATTTATTTAGGTGATAATTTTGTATATTATTTTTAATTTTACTTCGTTGCTTTGTATATCTACTGTAAAATGTTTAAATCTTTTAAATTTTTCGATATGTATCAAGCAAAAAAAAAATATTGTAACGAAATTCAGGAACACACTTTTATTGACAACGACAAAATTCTAATCTAACTCACCTTGACTGTCTTTTAATTGTTTCCAAGGTAAAAACTGACTAAACAATTAACACTGACTTATATTTAGAATTTCTTTATTGTTTTTGCCGAAAGAGAGCAATAATTTTAGGAGAATACTGATAGTCAAAGCAAGCAAGTATACAAATTCTAGAAAACTTAAAATACAAGGATTTACAATAAAATAACCTAAATAACTTAAATTGGTACCAAAATGCGGCTCTCAAACAAGATAAATAATTAAAAACTAGACACTGTATGATGAAAATATTAAACCAAACGTAAGTAGACCCCTAAATAAACCCTACTAGTCAACTTTTAACTACAAAATATGAATATTAATAGAAACTTATTAATTCCCAGCAACTCGCATACTTGTTGGAATATTCGTGACTCAAAGTTCCTTCCTTGGTCTAAATGTATCTCTCTGGGGACGCCAAATCGACAAATCCAGTTCTTGAATAGCACTTCAGCTACTGCCGTTGCTTCTTGGTTTGGAATCGGATAAACCTCGGGCCACTTACTAAAGTAATGCTTAGCAATAAGAGCATATCGATTTCCGGAGCTACTAGTAGAAAAGGTCCTGCTATGTCTATGGCAATTCGTTCAAAGGGTGCACTAACAAGACACTGCATCACTTTTCCTCTGGTCTGGGTTCTTGGGCCCTTACTTGACGCACATTGCTCACACTGTCGGGACCAGCGTTTAACATCTTCATAACCTCATCTTTCTGTTCAGCCAGTACAACCGTTCTCTCACTTTTGCCAAGGTCTTACTCACTCTAAAAACTCAGCTTCAAGAACTTCTGGAATCCGTTTTCAAGGAAGGACTATCAGATATAACTTTTCTTTTCCATCGACGCTCTCCCATACTCTTTTTAACAATCCATCTTGTATAACCAACGAATTCCATTAAGACCAATAAGCTTTTAGTTCTGAAGATTTGTCAGAAATATCTTTCCACTCTGGTTTTGAAATTTCCCGAGATTTCAGTTAGTAAATAATCCCAAATACTGGGTCATCACACTGATCCTGGATTAAACTAGCTATGTCCCATTCTTCAGGACTATACGATTACAAGTAAGTATTTCTGGATGCTCTTTTGATTCCTTTTTAAGACAAAATTGACTTGTTTCAATGCAGGGTCTTCTCGATAAAGCATTGACATTTTAATGACATCTCGCCTTTTCTATGTTCTATTGTAAAGTGATACCCTTGTAATCGTTGAAGCCATCTTGCTATTTGACCTTCAAGGTTTTTGAAGTGAAACAGCCATTTTAGAAAGTTATGTTCAGTTCTAAGGATGAATCGTTGACGATACAAATATTTATGGAAATGTTCAATAGCTTTTACTGCTGCCAATAATTCTCGCTTGGTGACACAATAGTTTCTTTCTGGTTTTGATAGCGTTTTAATAAAATGAGCTATCACTTGCTCGCCATCATCATATTTTTGTGATAGGACGGTTCTAATTCCAACATTGCTTGCATCTCTATCTAATAAATAATAAAAGTTTGTTCGGACGCAATAAAATTAAAGACGTACATAGTGCTCTTTTTAACTCTTGAAATGCTTCTTCACAGTCTGCTGACCAACTAAATACCATTTTGTCTTCCGTGAGCTTATGTAGAGGCTTTGCAAGGTGAGCGAAATTTCTTACAAATTTTACAAGATTCTTAACTGGTATTTGTCAGTGGTTCGTGGCCAATTTTTTGATTGCTTCTACTTTATCTGGACCAGTCTTGACATCTTTTTGTGATATTACATGGCCAAGGTATTGAACTTCTTTTTGAAATAAGCAACATTTTATAGGACTTAGCTTTACGTTGGCCTCTTGGAGCTGAACAAATACCTTTTGAATATTCTTTAAATGATCATCAAATGTTTTTCTCAGTATGATAATGTCATCCAGATAAACTAAATATGATTTCTAAGTCATTTCACGTAACACAGTTTTCATAAGTCTCTCAACGGTGGCTGACGCATTCCAAAAGGCATGACTGTAAACTGCCAAATTCCTGTTCCAGTCAAGAATGCGGTCTTTTCCTTATCTTTTGGGTGAATCTTTACCTGTCAGTAGCCATTCCTCAAATCGACCGCTGAGAACCATTGCGAACCTAAAACCGTGTCCAGGGTGTCGTCAATTCTTCATAGGGGATAACTGTCTTTCTTGGTAAAGTTATTTAGTCGCCGATAGTCTACACAAAATTTGGTAGATCCCTTTTCTTTATTAATACAACTGAAGATCTCTAAGGAATCTGGAAAGGTTCGATCACTCCTTGTGTTCTTATTTCTTGAAACAGTCAGGAAACTTCACCTTGTTTAGCTATCGGAAGCCGTCGAGGTGCTTCTTTTATTGAAGCATTGTCTCCAGTGTTAATTCGATGCTGCACCAAATCGGTACTTCCCAGGTCATTATCGTGCAAGGAAAATACATCATACATCTTGATTTTCTTCAAAAAGACGTCGCAATTTACTACACTGGTCCATGGTTAAATTGGCAGAAGATTCTTCCAAAAGGTTTTGTAAACATAAAGGAAAAGATCTGCTTCAATAACGACTTCTATAAGCATTTTTTATGACTGCCGCTACTTCAGAGCTCACGCCAATGTTCTGTCCTTTTTTTAAGTGTTGATCATATCCTTTCAAGTTTACTATTCAAACTAAAATAGTAGATTCCTTCTGGGTGAATAACGTCTTTGCTGGAAGAATTCCTTGACAGTATACTTTGCAGTTATCCATGGACTCAATCAAAAGAATTTCCATCAGTTCCGGTCATGCCATAACTTTTCCTCCAGTTATGGCATTAACCACCACCTCTAAGTTAGCTGGTATGGTAATAACCTGAGATAACTTAACAGCTTGGGCATTTTCAATATCTTCATAAAGATAATAAATAAGGATCTCTTCAGTTTTCGTCATTAATATGCGGTCATATACATCCATTTAAAACTGCTGAGCATTCTTAACATCTAATCCCAATATAACGTCATCCATAGAATCTGCTACTAATATTTTAGTTTTTTTTTAGCCAACTTTCTGAAGTTCTGATTTGCCTTATCCGTGTCTGCTTTCTAGTTGCTTGAAAAGCTGCCTCATACTCTAGTCCATGAGCCAAAGCTTTTAAAATACTTTTATAATGAGTCATTCTTAGAGCATGGTTAGTATCTGGATCTGGAACACCGTCAATAAAACAATTTATAGAAATTTGTTCACGGAACTCTGTTGGGGCTGAAGGATAGACCAGATTTACTAATCGAGCAACATTGGTCTTAAACTGTTGAAGTCCTTCCTCGAGTTGTTATCTCCTATATTCCAATTGAGTCTGGTACACTTTTTGTAGATGGGCTTCACCGTATCTCATCTCTAAGGTACGCACCAGTACGTCAAAATTGAGCTGATCCTCCGATGGCGCCATTCTTAATATTTCTGTAGCTTCTTCTCTACGGCATAGCTTAAGATTGATTGCTTTTTTTCCGTTATCCCAGCGATTTCTCCAGTAGTCCTCCAGTCCTCCAGTCTCCTCTTTTCTCTAGTAGCGGCCTCAAATTGATTTAAGTTGTGGCTTGATTAATGTTGGTGGCTACACTTTCATCACTGTTTACGTTCCAGGATTGAGATGAAGAGGGGCCCGCTTTACTTTCATCTCTATTTCTTCGATTTTTTCTTTCTACTTCAACAGTAACTCCATCAATTTCTCGGTTTCCATCTTGGCCTGACTTCTTGTTAAAGCAAGATGGAGATATATAAGATATATAAGCTTCCAAATATCCTTTACTTCTGACACCAATAGTAACCTAACTCGCCTTGACTGTTGTTTAATTGTTTGAAAGGTAAAAACTAAACAATTAAAACTGAATGAAAGTCACGAGGCGCTTTTTTAAAGCCCGATGGAACAGTTTTGAAATATTTAGAATTTCTTCATTGTTTTGCCGAAAAAGACCAATAATTTTAGGAGAATACTGAGAATTAAACCAAGCAAGTATACAAATTCTAGAAAATTTAATATACAAGGATTTCTAATAATAAAACCTAAATAACCTAAATGGGGGCCCAAACAAGATAACCTAATTAAAAACTATACTCTATTTCAGAAGTGTGTAGAGCAATAAAACCTCATTAGGTATGCAAAAGTAGTACCTGGTGATCCACCAATATTTTATGCCACTACCTTAGTTGGGTATTAGTTTCAATGTAAAATTCTTTCTTTTTGTTGATTGCATGTAGTACCACCCGGTTTTGGGTCAATTTATGAGTTTTGCCCATTGTTACCCACTGATAAACATTGAAAACGGTTCGCCAAAGGCGTGCAACTGGGACTTGTTTTTTACCTTATAATTAATGTACTTAAATGCTATTTTATTTTAGAAAGTTACTTTTGTTTAAATGGAATAATATATTTTTTTAACAAATTTATTGAACATAATATGTAGAGTAAAACAGTTGAAAATGTCACTTTTGGATCTGGCACTTTTTGAACAGTATATAACAATTTTAAATTATAACAGATTGTAGTCTTCTTCGTCATCTGACGAACTGTCATCACCTCTTGACATTATAATTAAAGGATCGACTGTCTGATCGATGAGGTTGTCAAGATCCCACATTTTGTCCTCTTGCTTAATTACATGCTGGACTGCTTTTCGCCAATTCTCTGGTGTCGCTTCCGTAATGGCTTGATCAAACAGTAGCTTAACATCTTTCATTTTAAAAGTCGTGTTTTGTCTTGCTACAAATCCTTTTACCTGCGCCCATATCAGTTCTATAGGATTTAGTTCGCAATGATATGGCGGTAAGCGCAGTACAGTTATATTATATTTTTTGGCTATATCTTCCACGGCGTATTTCATGAAACGAGTTTTGTGTAAGTTTGCTATTGCCAGCAGTTCTTTTTTTATCAAATTTGCTTCAAACGCAATACCTTTTGCAGTCAGCCAATCGATAATTTCTTACTTTCTCCAACTTGAAGTTGGCGTCTTCTCTATTCGCCGTGAATGATAGCTTACGTTATCCATAACCACCACCGAATTAGCCGGAAGAAATTTTATCATTTCACCAAAATAGTCCTCGAAAACGTCTGAGTTCATGTCTTCATGGTAATCTCCTGTGCGAGTCGACTCAAAGGTTAGCAGACCTTCTTTTAAAAATCCCTCTTCGCTTCCAATATGTGTGATTATAAGTGTTTTTCCTTTTCCCGAAGGTACTTTAATACCCGTAGACAGGACTTCTATGAAAGCTTGGCGAGCACTGGTTATATTTTTGTCTTGCCACATTTTTTGGACTATATAACCTTCGTTAATCCACGTCTCATCAAGATAAAAAACTTTCTTTTGCTCCCTGCGGTACTGCTTGATACTTCTCAAGTACTGTCGTCTCCAACAAATAATTTCGTCGCTCTCCAGTAAAAGTGCTTTGCGGTTATGCTTTTCCCAGGCAAAATCCATATTTTTTAAAGTTTTCTACTTATCAACGGAATACTGTCATCTCGGCCAAGCTCCATTAAAATTTTGTCTAGGGTGGGTATTTCCTTTTTAAAATAAAAAGAGTGAACTTTTCTTCGAATTATACATTTAGCATTTTCATCAAGAACTTTTGTAGGTCGTCCTGGCTTTTGCTTGGGAGATTCCACTTGACCTGCTACTTTTCTTTCCCGCAACAATTTGAAAATGGTGGACTTTCCAATTCCACTCATTCGAGAACATTTTTCAACAATTTCTTGCACAGTAAAACTAGGGTAATCGTGTTTTATGCAATCATGTACATTTAAAATAATAACTTTTTCACTCAGCGATAGTGAAGAATTTTTAGTACATCTTTTCGTTGGACTGAATACCTCCATTTTTTAAATATTGGGATAATAATATTGTGATTACACTACAGTGTAGCAGTGACTACTAACGTTTAAAATATGATTTAAAAGTATTTATAGTCTGTATATATTACCTGACCCCATTTTTGCATGTTACAAAGCGTTAAAAGATAGGTACCTATACAAAAGGATTAAAAGTATTTATTTAGTATTTAATCTCTTTCAAAATAAAGGCATTTAATCCGTGAAAATTAAATTCATAAATATTATAAGTACCTGCGCCTATGAACTACCACGAAATGTAGCCAAACAGAACGGAATTCCCCAGTTTATTGCTCTATACACTTCTGAAATAGAGTATAGATACTAGGATGAACATATTAAATCAAACGTAAGTGAACCCTAAGTAAACACTACGAATCAACTTTTAACTACAAAATATGTATATAGTCGTACAAAAACTAAAAGAATAATTTAAGTATTTAGATTTTTATAATAATATAAAAGAGGGGGAAGGATTGTAACATATAATTTTCTACATGGTATTTTAAAATAGCATTTTATTATTAAAAAATTTCTAATATAAAATTGTATATAATAATATAATAATTAAATTAAAAATAATAAAAGTTGATGAAAGATAAACTTTAAGGTACCTGCAGGTAATAAGGCCTGTCGGGTATAAGGCCTATATTCAAAGAAACCGCTTTAAATTAATCGCAAATCGATTGCGTTGGGTCCGCGTCTCCTATTGTCCATTTACAAACGACATTCGAACGGACTACCCGCGTTCCTCGCTTTCGGGCGCCAGTAAGGCGCCTGCCACACATGCCAAGGGCGGTGGCGTCATACCTGGCGTTGTCGGGTCGCTTTTACTGAACACATGCAATCAAATGCGTCGCGGCACACAAGCCCGTTAGCGGCGACGGCATCGCCTCGACAATATTTTTCCCGCCAGCAGATAGCGGAGAACGCTCGAAACGCCGGAGGGAGCGGGCCGCCAAAGGGACGGTATTCAACACTATCAAATGGGACGCGGCACACTAAAAATTGCGGAACGTTGAGCGTGTCTCATTTTTACGCAATTTTTGTGGTATTTAGCTATTGAACTTTGTGTATGATGGACGTGTTGTGTTCTGTGTTGTGTTCTTTTTCTATTATTTGCATCCATTATGGATACGGACAAAATGATCCAGTTAATTCAAAGTTGCCCCTCACTGTGGGATAAAGGATGTGATGAATATAAAAACAGAACGATAAAGGTAGGAAATATCTTGTATGCATGATAAAATAAACACAAGATATGACACTAGAGCGTTCTGACGTCATGTGGATAGTAAAATATTCACCTGGTTACCACAGAAAAAAAAGAAATTCACCTGAAAAATTCTGGCAACGTCTGAAAATTTTACTCTCCACATGAGTGCATTGCCCTTGAGTAACATATCTTGTGCTTATTGTATTATGGGCTGTATGTAGCTGATGAAAATAGGGATGGTTTTAAAACCGTCTAGCAATGTTTCAGCGTTATTTTTGCAATAAAACCTTTTATTCTCTCGATTTTCTGACAAAAATAAAAAAACTAACTTTTTCTTGCAAGTGAACCCCAAGCCCTCATCTCTCGGTCATTAAAGGCCGTCTAGCACTTTTTATTGGTGCACTAATTACTGATCAATATCAATCTTTTATTTAAATGCCAGACAATTTGCGATAATAAAGAAATCTTTTATTTAAATGAAAATGGATTTTCCGAATTTTCGAATAGGGAAAGGCATTAAAATCACCCATATTTTCATCGGCTAACATTTGCTACATTTAACCCTCAAAATGCCAAACAAAATAAAAGACTCGCTCAACTGTACCCTATCCTACGGTCTATACTATTATACCTAACTGCATAACTATTAAAAACACACTGTATTTTTAGGAGAAATGCTGGACTGAAATTACTGTTCAATTAACTCAAGAGGAATGGGAAGAGCTTAGTTCAGCAGACAAGCAAAAAAAAAGTTAGTATATTATTATGTAACAATATTTTATTTGATTATACGTATAAAAATTATGTTAACCTAAACATGCTTTTATAACCATCTATATGTAGAAACATTATATTTCCCTTGAGTTCAAAAATAATTAGTAAAGGAGGTGTTGTTGGAATGGAACGGCTCCTGGTCCTACAAAATAGTCGGCGAAATAGTTTCGCACATCAATCCCTTCTCCTCGTGGGCATTGACCACATTTTTCTACATCAATTAATGTATGATTTTCAAGAATATCATAGTTGACTAGTATTTTTTGTAATTGAAAAACTTTGAACCTGAGCCACAAGGTTTAAAACATCTAATGTGCTTCCCATCGACGGCACCAACGCAATTGGGAAAGTTAGTTTTTTTATAGAATAGTTCAGCGATGGCACACCATGATTCCTGAGTAGGTTTGGGCATTTCAGTCTCTTGCAGAACATCCCAAATTAGTTGGCACGTTTCTTTAATTATGGAACCAATTGTAGACCTTCCTATGTAGAATTCGTACTGCAAGGCACTGAATGTCAAGCCAGCGGACAGATATCTAAAAAAAAATATATATACGTGCATCTTCTTACAAAAAAATTATTTTGTACTTATTTGAAAATCGCAATACCTATTTTTTTTTTCTAAATGTTTAGTTGCAGATGTGAAGTTGAAGTGGAAAAACGTTCGCGACCATTTCCGCAAGACACTACAAGGACTCAAAAGCGGAGCTGCGGCCAAAAAAACCAAATTTATGTATGCCGATGCTTTGGAGTTCCTTCTCTCAGCTTCTAAGAAAAGAAGGTTTGTATTTCGTTCGCGTTCATTTCTGCAGCAAAATAATAGAACTGTTTTTCTTTTTACAGCACTTCTGTAACATTTCCTTCGACGAAGAGGAGCATGAATCACAATTGGAAGGAAACTCAGACACCGACTCTTCTTCATCTCAAGCACTACCTATACCTCGACCTACACCCCCGTTATCCCCTTCAACTTCAACTTCTACAACTGTTTATTCCACCTCAACTCTGCCAAAAAAACCTAAAATGTCGCAGTTCCAATCCCAACTGCTAAAGACCCTTGAAAACCCAATGCCACAGCCCGAAATAGAACCGGATAATTCAAACAAATTGTTTATGATGTCCATAGTACCCTTTATTGACAAATTATCCGAAGGCGACAATTTAGAGTTCCGGCATTACGTTAACGATTTCTTCATCCAACTACGAAGACGTAAAAGAGTTTCAGTTCCCCTCGGTTCAGGCTCAAGCACAAGCTCAGGAACCTCTTCTCCTTTTCCCGTGTCTTCTGCCTCGTTTTCCAATAGCTTTGTGTCTTCCTCCCAACATACTAATTACATTCAACACCCTTATTCCGATAACCAAACGTCGTATCATCAGCTTCAAACTAACACTCTTCCTTCCTACTACACGCAATCATTACCCAGCAATCACCCTTCTAAAGATGAACTTATATAATTTATATTTTTTACTTGTTAAAAAACTGAATTAACCAAAACCAAATACATTCGTGTCAACTATATTTTTCAGTTTGTTTTATTTTGGAATTAAGTACCCATTTTAAAAAATTATATAAGTAGGTATAAAGCTTACCTTAATGTAACTGTTAGTCTTTCTTCGGCACTAATTGATTTTCTCTACCTTGTGTTTTTTTTTCTTATGTATGGCCGCATAGTAATTTGCAATTCATCGAATGACTTTTTAGACATCCTATAGTATTGAAAAAATGTATCTTCATATTTGCGGATGTCGGAATAGAATGTTTGAAATCTTTTTTCTTTTTCCCTTTTAGTAAGAAAAGGGTGAACCCAGAACCGCCTTTTCTTCTGGTCTAGCAATCCAGCTGCTTCGGCCACACTAATAACTATCGCTTTCCTTCTTGTTTCAGTCCAAAAGATTTGTTGCCGTCTCTTTGACGTCATGTTGAAAGTTTCACGTCCGTAGGACTACTGAAAACTGAAACAAAATAAACCAAAGATCCGGCGTCGCTACCGACCGCAGAACCCGCTAGAGTCAAGTGTGTCTCGATTGATGGCGGGACGAGACCGACAACGCCAGCGGCATGACGCCACCGCCGTTGGCATGTGTGGCAGGCGCCTAAGTTCCAACAACTTGTGTCGACGGGTCGCCGCGTGTGATATAAGGATACAACGAACAAAAACGTAAGTATTTTTAGTATTTATAATTGTATTTTTAACTTATAACTGCAGATATTTTGGTTAGACTTTATATTTTGTGATTTCAATAGTTTATTAGATTAAATTTAGCCGACATAATTTAAATAAATTTACATAATATTTCGTCATGGATGGGTAATAAGGCCTATAAAAATTAGCTATAGACCTTATTACCCTCCATGTAGGCCTTATTATCCTCATGACAGATTAATGTTTTTATTAACATATTATTAAACTTCTAAACTATTCTCGTTTTATTTTCAGTGATTTTTAACATCATGCCTCCTAAAAGGGCACCTTGGTGCGAGGAGGATTATCATATCAGCAGTTCGATCTGTTCAACGCGGTACTCTGAGTACATATGGAGCTGCGGCAAGGTTTAATATTTCCAGAAGAACCATTAGAAATCATGTTCAGAATGGAATCCTAATAAAAAGACTAGGTCCTAAATCTATTTTAAAAGAAGAACAAGAAGCTGATCTCGTTAAAAGAATAATAAGATTTAGTGAAATAGGTCTACCTGTGACTCCACGGATCCTTCGTCGATTGGTATTTAGATTCTGCGAAGATAATAAAATTGCTCATCAATTTAATACAACTTCAAAACTTCTGGTAACGACTGGCTTAAGGCTTTTATGAAGAGAAATCCTGTAATTTCTAAAAGAAAAGTACAGTTTATGAAACCAGCTAGGGCTCAAAAACTTAATAAATTTATAGTTGATGATCATTTTTCAAAAATAGGGAAAATGTATGATGATCTTGATATAATTAATCACCCTGAAAGACCTTATAATATGGATGAAAAAGGATGCCGCTTGACTATTCACCACCAGCCAACCGCTTTAGCTAAGAAAGGGGTAAAACGTGTTCACTTTCAATCGTCAGAACATGCAGAAAGTGTGACAATTGCAGGATGTGTCAATGCCCTTGGAATACCAATACCTCCTATGATTATTTTTAAAGGAAAGAGGCTAAAGCCAGAATTACATGAATTTGCCACCAGGAACTCTAGTGGAAAAATCAAGTAGAGGCTACATGACTAACGAACTTTTTAAAGAATTCCTCAAGCACTTAGCCCGATACAAAAGTCCAGGAAGATGCCTCTTAGTTTTTGATAGTGCAGCTTGTCATCTTGATTTGTCAATTGTTGATGTTGGAGACTCACTTGATATAGATCTCTACTGTTTGCCATCGAATACAACACATGAGCTTCAACCCCTCGACAAATCTGTATATCGTTCATTTGAGCATCATTGGGATAATGAAGTATTATTATTCTTGGATCGGAATACTAACAAAAAGCTGACCAAATCACGTTTTAACATCATACTTTCAAATGTTTGGTCTAAATGCATGACACATAGTAACATTATAAACGGTTTTAAGGCTACTGGTCTGTTTCCATTAAATCCCGAGGCAATTCCAAAAACAGCATTTGCTCCTTCAATTCTCTCAGACGTACCGGCACCGGATGATACCAACAAAGAAAATAGGCGTCCACATGAATCTCCTCAACCTGGTCCGTCTGGAATGGCATCCAACAAGTCTGGCAAATTTTCCTATTACAATGTTTACTCTTCTGACTCGGACACCAGTAAAAACTAATGAAAAACCTAAAAAAAATCGAAAAAAAGCTCTAAACTACAAAGGAACTCCAGTCACTAGAGATCTTTTTACCGAGGAGAACAAAAGTCGTGCCAAATTGAATAAAGATATTGAAAGCTCCAGGGAAAAGTTAAGTACCGAATGGTATTGCCATGGATGTGAGGAAGACAGGCAGGCCGATGAGGCAGTGCAGCAAATGTCTTGAATGGTACCATGAGGAATGTGTTGGCTTAACAGTAAATGACATGGATGATTTTGAGTGCCCCGATGGCTGCTAAACTTCGCCCAATTAACGAGTTGTGCCATTTTTATGTATAGGCTTTATTAAACCTCCATCGGATAATAAGGCCGATTTGCGTTATTTTTCTTAATATTTATTTTTTGTTTTCTGGTTTTTTTAGAGATAATTTTTTTAAGTTTGTTAAAATTAATATAACCTTATAAGCACTTTGGTATATTAAACTAAATATTAACATTCCAGTCTTTCACTTTATTCAATTTTTTTCTTAGCTAGGCCTTATTCCCCTTAAGTACCTTATTCAAAGTGAGTAAAGAATATAAGCTTTAATTTGAAACATTTTAAACAAAATTATGAATATGTGAACGTTATTTTGTATATATAAAAAAAAACTGAAAGTATTAAACTTTTTGAGTCTATATTGTTTTTTAACCAACAAGTCTTTTGTTCGATGTGTTTTTCTTTAATTTAAATTTTTTTGTAATTTATATTCTTATATTTTAAAAGTGGAATTACAAAAAAGGCTAAAATTTACAAAAAATAGGAAATGTGACTTTTTTATCATATATATTTAATATTATTATAATTTTCTTATATTTGTAAATTATGTATTCATTGGTAGACGTTACATAAGTTTAAATTAGGAATGTGAAAATGAAAGGCAATAAAAGAAAAAATATTAAATAAGTCTTTTGTCAATGACTTTTAATTACCAATATAAATGGTTGGTAATAAATAACTTCTAAATCAAGAAACTACATTCAAACATTTTAAAACTTTTTTTTAATTTTATTTTTAATAAAACCTTTTACACCATAAACAAAATACTAAAAAACAAAAAACTTAAAAAATTTTAAAATATCATAAGAGATAAAGATGAAAAAATAGGCCTTAAAAAAAAGCTGAAATATATAATGCACTTAACCAGTTTAACTTATTAACTAGTTATTTTTGATATCTTCTTTCGACTATTCTTGAAAACGTTTCTGAAGTATTACAAATTTTCTTCCCTGTAAATTTAAAAGGACTATAATTAAATATTAAAAATGAATTGCGTTGTAAAATAAATAAATGAACGCATAAATCTAATTTAATAAGGAAAATAGGTAGGTAACCTCTATTTCAAGGTAAGCACCTAAGCAATCATTTTAAAATTGCAATTAATAAATTTATTATAAACGACCGTTACCTTTTTCCCCTCATATTAAAATATCAACAAAGTTAAAATTGGCGACATTATCCATGAAATTTATTAATATATTAATGGGCGATCATTATGCAATTAAAGTCAGTAGATGATCATTACCTCGCTATTTATAGTTTTCGTTTAAAAATATCTACGGTAATATTATTCTGATGAGTTTATTTGTTAATGATAGCACTAAAAATATTATTAAAATTATAGGCCATCTAACGTTGCAGTCACAAACAGTAACATTGGAAAATTTTATGGATACCTAAAATAAACTGAATAATTTTTTGTAAATGGCAATTTTTTTTGTAAATTTGCAGAATATAACTATATTTAACTTTTAACTATATTGCCAACTTTTTTAAAATAATAATTTAACAAAAAAACAAACTTGGTGGAATCTTTTTTTTTATAAAGTAACAAAAAGGTACGTTAGATAAAATGCGGTTTTTACTTTAAGCCCATAATAAATTTAGGACAAGCCGAGGAATTATTTTGCTTATAAAATGATGCATTTTTTAAAAATAATTAATAGATACACATTTATGTATTCTGTTCTTTTATTAGCTTTGTTAAAATCAATTTGCCTATTATATATAGGTCAATGTTTATATTTTTTAGTTCTTTGATATGTGCAAAATTATTTGTGAAGAACTTAAAATAATTAAATTACACCTTAGGCCTTATCTCGTGAAGAAGAAATAAATATTAATCAGCTATGTAACGTTGTACTTCTTTCTAAGTTATTGGAACTATTAATTATGAATTTTTAAACTCGATTATGGTAGTTTAAATCTATTAAAAAAAAATTAAAATCTATTAAAGATATTCAGTATCAAGTCCAAATAAAGACAATTCGCAAAATATTCAGTTAAATCTTTTAAGTACTTTAAGCATACGTTTTTGTATCTTTGGGGCAAATATTTGCTTCCAACTTTTAAATTTATTCAATTTTAAAGTTATGTTTCTTTTGTCTCTTTCTTCCAGGTATTTTAAATTATTTTGTTTTAAACTTTTAGATATTGGTTTATTAAAGGTTTTCTTTTTTAAATTTTTTAGGGATTTGTAAAGAATTCGAGCAATGCTGACGTGGCTTTTTGATAAATTAAGTCTAATTCCTACAATGTTTCAAGGGCAAAGAAAAAATAAGACGCCTAAATAACATCGCGCTATAAATTTTAGCGATATATTTTACGTTTAACTAGTGTTGACTCAGTCTATATATTGGGATTAATTGATTAGAATCGGACAAGGACTACCCAACAGCAGAATATATTACTTTAAATCCAAATAATGTAATATCGGAAAAATATAATTAACTGAATTAGTTGACTTTGATTCTTTCATTATGTCAAAAAAAGTACCAAAGGAAAAAAAGTCTTCCTCCACCAACAAATGTTGAAAAAAATATTTACTCTCATTTCATTGTTTTTTGGATTAGATTTAACTCATGTTATAGTCGGATTACCGAACAGATAGAGTAAATGATGTACGCGAAATATAGGCCCGCCCATCGATGCAACCTTGGCAGATTTAGACGAGGAGAATTATGCATAATTTTTAATGAAAATTAGCTTTCTTTAAAAATTATAATAAATTAATTGGACAGACGCTGTACAGTGTGTCCCAAGATGAGCGAATTTATACGTAAAAATGACGAAAAAATTTATAGTTGAAATTTGACCGTTTGGCCAGCCCTGCTTGATTAAAAAATGAAATTTAGCATATTTTTATTTTTTAAAAATTAAGCCTTGGTACGAGCATTTTTAAAATTTTATGAGTAAGTAAAGTAGTATTTCTAGGAATGATGTAAAAAGAGTTTATAAGAAAAAGTTGTTTAGAATGCAAAATTATGCCCGAATACCAAATTTCATAACCATAGGCCAACTTTGATTTTTACAAATTTTAATCTCTAATAATTAAGTATGAATAAAAAAATTCATTGGTACACAAAACGTAAAAATCAAAGTAGGTCTATGGTTATGAAATGCGGTATTCGGGCATAATTTTGCTTTCTAAACAACCTTTTCTTATAAACTTTTTTTATATCTTGCCTAGAATTACTACTTTACCCTTCACTTTACCTACTTAAAAAATTTAAAAAATGTTCGTATCAATTCGATTTTAAAAAAATAATAATATGCTAAATTTTCTTTTTTAATCAAGCAGGGCTGGATGCCAAACGGTCAAATTTTAACCACAACATTTTTTTTCATTTTTACGTATAAATTCGCTCATCCTGGGACACACTGTATATTAAAAATATTTATTACCTGCTGCTTCTGCTGTAAACTGGACTTTTTGCACTTTGTTGCTATCACATGTTTTATATATGTTCATAATCACTTTCTTTTCAGCAATGGTCAAATATTTTCGTACTCTTTTCTTGGGTGGTGACAATGGGGGTGTACGTGGCGCGTCAGCCATTATTTGTTAACAAACAAATTAACAAAAAAATAAACACAATCTCAACTTTTCAATATTGCGAAGATTCAAATATTCGAATAGCAGAAAATTCTACCAAAACGATCTAAAGCCGCTCGACTAATAAAATTAAATAAAACCCCAAGTCATGAACCCTATCGAGGCTCTAGGCCACACCTCCGGCGCAGAACGATCACCTGACCACTCCATCTGTTCGGTAATCCAAGTATAGTTGATTTTTTATAGATTACGAGGCATTAAATTTAAAAAATACTTCAAAAACTTACTTTTTAGAAAAGGACTTCAACGACCAATCTAGGACAAAACTAATTAATTTTTATGGTAAATTTTGCGTGTAACAGACTTTTTATCGTAAACTTATACGTTTACGTGAATATCGGCTATTACTGGCTATATTCTTTAATAGATTAATAATGGTTAAATCGACATGTGTTTTTTCCGATATGCCAAAAGAAGCAACGACATTATTATGATTTATCAAAACGTCATAGTTATTCCAGTTTCTTTCTTATATTCTGAAAGAAGAAAGGATATTTACTAAATTTATTTAGAAAGAATAAGTGTATCGCATGTATCTATCTCTTTTAAGCTTTAAGAGTAATACCGCACCTGTAAGAGTAAGATGTAGTAGGACACTGACGACCGGCTCTATATTGCCTTTAACTTTTAACTATATTATGCATTTACGTATATGTATCCTATCATTTATTGTATTCAATTGCTGATTACGAAGTGGAAATTAAATAAAAATCGAAAACGCATTTCCGAGTTATGTCAAAAAGGTCCACTACTTTTTAATGAGATTTCCAATATGCAAAATTCTCAAAA
This sequence comes from Anthonomus grandis grandis, assembly GCF_022605725.1. Classification (NCBI taxonomy): domain Eukaryota; kingdom Metazoa; phylum Arthropoda; class Insecta; order Coleoptera; family Curculionidae; genus Anthonomus; species Anthonomus grandis. Next base: position 27,543,699 of record NC_065548.1, on the reverse strand, counting down.
GTTAATTCTAAACAAAATTTGTTATATGACCTTTTACTCCAAAATCAAAAATGACTAAGGAATTGACAGTTTTTTAAAAATGCCAACGTGGCTCTCGTTTCATATGGTCGTTTGGCTTATAAATGTCGTCAAGATTAAAGTGACAATTTGAAGTTTCTTGAGTAAATAACTTGAAGTTCGTATTTTTTAAAGAAAAGATGCCTATCATGCATTTAGAAAATTGTGTTATAACAGAATGTTATATTATTTTTCCAAAAAAATAGTCATTGATTGATGAACGTTATAGTGCTTTATTTTCCATGCGTAACATACCAGGCCGAAGGTACAGCGCGGCAGCATTGTATGAGATAGAAAAGGTATAGGTAGGGATAGAAAAATTACTATTCACGCTAAAAGTTATTGGTCTAGTTATTTTAAAGAGATATTAAATATGGATGATTATTATAGAAAAGGAACAAAAATACGACTTAAATGAAAACACGAGGTTAAATGCAAAAGGGAAACATCCAAAATAGAGAATATAGCTTACTTAGGCTATAGTAGACGATACTTTTTTCATTTGAACAATGCCATTGATAAGCGATCGTTACATGGATCCAATGGCAGCTTGATTTTTTAGAGACGCCCTTACACGCGTTTATATACTGGGTCATTAATGACCAATACGTTAGATGTAAATGGACGTTGAATTTTTCTGAAAATTAGGTTCTTATCGTGGTTTAATACGCTTTATCATCTATAATATTTTTAGATTTTTTTTTAATCTTGTATCTGTAGCCGGTTTTGAAAAAAAATAACTTGTGATTTAGATTAGTGCAAACTTGATTGTGAATATTGAAGGTGAAATAAATGCATACGTATCATTGATCATGAAACTCTTTTTTGGTATTATAGTGCAAAATACTTAAAACTTTATAGCGGAAAAGAAAGTATAGCACTTGACTTGACCAAAGCTGTGGCGATCAGTGTCAAAATCCTGATTTGTCAGCGGGTAAGTTTAAAAGAGAAAGTAAAAAATGTTTAGAGGGACTTAAAAAAACCTAAAGAAGAAATTAAAATATTAAAAAAATATACTAGACAATAATATAACTCGGATTTATCGTTCCTAGAACGCCAAAAACCCCTTACTGCATTTAATTTTAAAGTAATTTGTCCAAAATTTAGTACTAGGAGTAATGGAGATACCAAGCTTGTCAAGCAACTACTCCATCCGAAAATATTGAATTCAAATAGCGCTAATTAGGGTAGGCAGAATGGAAAATGCACAGTTGATACATTAGAAAACATTATCGGTAAAAACATATTACCTTATAGTCTGCATATTAATTATAGCTTTCTATGTTTGATAGCAGATGCCTTATTAATTTAGTACTAGAAACCTCATTCCTAAGGAAGAGAAGAAATCAATTAAAACCACGAATGGTTTTACCAAGTACAAGTCAGTTATACCAAACTAGAAGAGCATATTGCCGTTTTGGGTTTGGACGCCGTTTGGTGTAAAAAAGAAATAATTTTAAAAAATTAAGTATTTTGCGACAAAATAAAAGATCAATTGACCGATTTTTTATAAAGTATTTACTTGAACTTGTGAATTGTGGAAAATCTAGAAGTATGGATATTAGAAACATCACATTAAAATAAATGTATAGTGTGAAGAATTTTTAATGGCATAAACTCAAGAGTTTTGAGTCTTTTTTAATTATACTTCTCCATATGTAGCGAAACAATTTTTGAGAAATGTTAATACCCAAGCCATAACTATAATATCTTTCATTTACTAATTTTTTTTTAATAAGATATAGGGTATTTTATGTTATGTTATGTTTATTTTATGTTCTAATGGATAGTTAAAATATCTTAAATTTAATATATCATATTCCTATACCTAAGTAGTATAGCGTTTTAGAAATAAATATTCATGAAAATTTTATGAAATTCGATAATTTTTTTAAACATTTTTATTTTTTAAATTACTTAGTTAACTCCGAAAATAGCACAAAGGTTTAATAAATGACAGTGACATATTAAAGTAAAATATTAACATTGTGTTTTATAATCAACTTAATCAAAAAGTCTAAAATAGAAGATATTAACTACTCAAATGAGGTTTTGATGAGATTATTTATTTTCCATGGTTAATGTGATCAAATAATCTACTAAATCGACGAAAGGTTACAAAATAATTTTGTTTAATATGACTCTAAATTAAAACCTGAATTAAATAAAATAAAGCCAGTTACCAATGAAGAAGATAATATTATGAATAAAAGAAAGAAAGAAAATGTGCTATATTACGTAAGAATAATCTTGTGTACAAGCATCCTACAAGCTAAAAAAAGAAAACAAAAATACAATTTCAAAAATTTACAAAACAATGAACAAAATTAAACACAAGAAGACAACACTTTTTGAACATACTTGAATTAAAGATAACTAAATAAAACAATCAATTACTAATTAAAAGTAAACTTGTTGACAAAACTAGAGAAGAAAAAAGGAAAAAAAAAACTTTCCAACATGTCCAAGGTTAAAACCTATCATTAAAAAAGTCATCCAGGTTATAATATGTCTTAGCCAATAAAAGCGTCTTTAATTCTCTTTTAAATTTCTTAACATCCGATATATGTCTAACACAGAGGAACATGATTGTAAATTTTTTTACTTATGTAAATTAATGAATTTTTGGTAAGGGAAGACGTAGGAATAGGTAGGGGAACATCATTTACACGACGAGTCAAATGGCCAGTGTCAGAGGGTAGTTTGGGAATTTTGTGAATAAGAGCAGCTGTTTCTAAGATAAAGAGTGAAAAAAGAGTTAGGATTTTTTCAGAAATGAAGAGGGGTTTGCAAGAATCTCTTAACTTAGGAGAACACAGGTATCTAACTGCTTTTTTTTGAATAACAAAGACAATGTTAAGTAGCCTCTTACTGGTTAAATCCCAAAAAGGCAAGCCATACCGAATATGAGATTCAATAAGTGAAAAGTACACTGAAAGTGCAACCACCCCTCCCAGCTCTTGTTTTGCCATTCTTACTGCAAAACATCCAGAAGATAATTTCCCAGCTAAATGTAAAATATGATCTTCAAACCGAAGGCGACCATCAATGGTAATTCCTAGGAACTTTGTAGCGTTTTATTTTTCTACTCTTATGTTCACTAACGCTCCATTGATATTTCATTAATTTCAATAATTATATTAATAATTTCAGTCAACTTCTTTTATCGATATTTCTTTAAATTCACACTGTCAATGACACATTACTACTGTAACGCATTACTCTCCTGGGCTGGGATTCTAAAATCACGATTCGACACGATTACTCGATATGACTGATTCTAAATAAAATTTTCAATCGTGAGTGTCTTGCGGATTGCCTAGTTTTTAACGATTTGTCGACGACACGCTTGGATATATCGTATACACCAGACGATATAGCTTCTTCCTTTTTTAATACATGCATAATGTAGCAGCATCCTTTTTTAAACGTATTTGTTTCATTTATTGTTTACCAATAGTCATACCAGGTTTTCATTAGCATATCAAGAAGCTTTCTTAAACACAACAACTAATAGATTTAATTCTACCCTATTTTCCACAACCTTTTGTTAATAATAGAGGCAGAGGAAGTAGAGTTACTATTGAATGGGCAGTTTTGGTAAAGTCCAGTTCAGAGATCTATTAGAATCTTTGATGTGTCGCAGATGCCGCACTAACTATTCCGTGCGCCTATGTCATATTTATTGTTGCATGATATATATGTTTAAATGGTAAAATTTTATATTGCCTATCTATGAAATCATTTTAAATATACGTAAAACCCCATGTTTTATACTATTTTTTATTTTTCTTTCGAAAATGTCAATATTTAGAAAGAAAATATTATCACAAGAAAATAATATCAAAAAATTGACGGCGGACTAAAATCCAAGCATCTTACAAAATATTTTAAACACTTCCAGCACTCACAGACTTGTCACCTCTTTTTAGTCAGTCTATTAAACAAAGATAAAACACCTGCGTTCTGGCGATTCCTACTTTAGGCTGTGCAAGTGATTGTGTATCTCTCTCTATCCCACTGATTTTAAAAATTACGGGGCCGTACCCAAATAAATTTTTGGACAGTTTTTGTATTACATTCGACCACAAAAAATAACCTTCAAGAAATAATATAAATATATAAATAATATAAATAACCTTCAAAAAATAACCACAAAAATTAACCTTTGAAGGTTATTTTTTGTGCTTTCGACGTGTTTTTAAAGAAATCTTTAAGGATGGGTCTATCGCCTTTAAAATAGTTGTTGGATGGGTCTATCACCTTTAATAGTTGGGAGGGGGGCCATGTGAGGTTACTATTTGATGTGTTTTGCCGGTTATGCTTTTTACACGTTTATGAAAGTAAAGAATTTAGAATTTGGCCTGTATTCGTCTAAATTTTTTGCAGTTTTTACTGTGAGGAAGTGTGTTTTTTTATTTGTGTTTGTGGATTTGTTTTGGTATTATACCTAAAGACCTTAAAATGTTTCGACCCTGGGAAAATAGACAGGAAAATTTGACAAATGAAGAGGAAAGTGTTTGTGCGGGCTTATGGAGACCGTGGGTATACATGAAAGACAATAACATTTGTGATAAAAACAATAAGAGTGATCTGGACAGTGATTTAAACTTACATAGTTCTGATAGTTCATTTTCTAGTATTGAGGAAGCAAAAAGAAGCAAGGGAAGTAGAAGCTACAGAGGAAATCAAGCAGTTTTAAAACGTAATTGTTTAAGTACAGACGCCAAACAAATTTATTTAAATATCTATACCAATCTAAGGAATGATCCTCAGTTCACAAATGATTGTAGTGCTTTGCAAAAAACAGCATTTTTAACAGGGGTTTCCTATTATAGTACAATATGCCTGTAAAAAAAAGGATTAAAGACAGAATAAAAAGGAAAGATGCAGGACAATCAAAGGGACTTGACACGGATATTGCCAAATTGCTAAGGAAAGGTGTGTATTCTAAATACAAAAACAATGAGGTTCTGACCATAGAGACATCTTATCGGCAAGGGACAAACATTTCTCAGTCTCAACCTTGCGGAGATACCTGATAAAACTTGGATTTAAGCTTAAGATGGTTAACAAAAGAGCTGCTGTAATGGAATTGTCAGGTGGTGTATAGAATATTTGAGGAAAATTTAAAAAATTTGGGAGGAAGAAAGATCTATATATTATTTAGCCGAAACCATTTATGATTGATGTATGATTTCCATTCTCTGGGAAAAAAGTCTCTTTTTTGCCGTAGTAAGAAAACCATATTTTTATTAATAAAACAAGTTTAAAATTTTGTTTTTTACAGCTTAGTGCCCCTGTTTGTCCTTCACCGACACAATAAAGTATATATAATGTAATGCTATAGTATCCACATGCTGATGTACCAGATGAAGTTGGAATCCATGGCGGCAACAGAGAAACTGTTTCCTTCCATAATGGAAGAAACTGCTAAAGAACAACGGCAAAAAAACAGAGTTTAAAAAATTGTATTAACTTTTTAGGCCAGATTCAAAAGAGTGGGTAAATTTATAAAGTATTTAATATCCTCACTGTAGTTTTAGAATCCAGTATACTTAAAATGTAGTGTTTTGTATAAGATTTTTAGTTTTTAGTATAAGAATTTATTTTTGTTAATTTTTATCTAATCTCTCCTAATATGCATAATAACTAAATACGAGGCAAACAAATTAATACATATTACATTCAGGATGTAAAGTGTGTTTTTTTTTATAATTAAAACATGTGTCTTTTAAACCATAAAGTATAGACAGCTAGATCATTTTTAATGTAAAAGTTTATTTTAAAAAATATACTTCCAATTTTTTGATTACATAATTACTTTTTATCAAAAGAAGTTGATACTAAATATAGAGTTGGGGGGTTTTCATGAGTATATTATTATAATAATATAACATAATTTGTATTAATAAAAAAAAACTATAATAAAAAACATTGAATATGGCAGCCACAATCCCCATTAATAATCACCACCATGTAAAAATAAATCTCAATTCCCAAAAAAAGGAAATATATAAAATTTGAAGACAAACCAAAACATTTACACTTTTGTGTCAAAAAGTAACTATTTAATGCCTTAATCCACAGAATAAATGGACCTAAGTAATTTGTATCACCTATTTTCTCAATAAAGGAATAAAAACATATTAAAGGAATAAAAACGAGAAACTAATTTAAAATAAAATAAAATTATATAAAACTTTGAAAAATACTTAAATTACTTTTTAAGCACTCTGGGAAAACTCCAGACATAAATGAAAAGTTAAGTGACTCGGCCAAAACTTGCAAAGCAACAAGAGGTAAAACAGAAAATTTAGTTTAAGTTCTTCTACACTTGTGGGGGCAAAAAAGAAAGATTCGGTTACTACCACATTGCTGAGATAGCTCCTGGGATCTATTTTTTGTGAAAGATTGGCTTTGGATAAGATTACTAGCAATATCACAGTAGAAGGAATTGAGGACATTGGAATCTAAGGTACTTGGAATAACCAAGACATTTTTGCCCCTAAGCTCATTTAAAATCTTCCAAGACTCTTTTGCTCTGTTGGAGGAATTATTTATCCTCCTTTGAAAGTAGGTCCACTTAGCCATTCTGATTGAGTTTCTGTAAATCTTGCGGCGTCTGTTATAATAATTTAAAAATGTTGCATTGTTCATAGCGTATTTCCTAATGTAAAAAAAGGAGCGCATATTTTTCCCAGATACTCGTAAACCCTTAGTATACCAAGGTTTTCTATTTTGTTTCTTAATATTGACAACAGGAAAAGCAGTGTTAAAATTGTTTAATACTATTTGATGAAAGCTATGCAGTGGGTTAACAGTAGTCAGTAGTCAATACATTATTCCAACTTGGCATATTGCAAAGCAAAGAGACTTGACTTGTTATAAGGGACCGATGGCGCTAAAAACTAAACTTATGAAATTAAAATTTTTGGTTAAACTCATTTACTTAATTTACTCACGTACTTAAATCTTATATTTAAATTAAATATTATCTTGCTATCAACTATCCTGAATTTCTAACTTAATAAAACTAAACCCAAAAATCCCGAAAAATAAATTTTTAAATACAAATAAATTTTAAGGCCGGACCTGTGCAACTTTTCACGGTTGAGTGGCTGTGACTAAGGTCAGGCGTTTAACAAAATAGTATAATCAAATGTATAAATTCTTTAAAAAATGCTTAAAACATTTATTTATTTAATGAAATGATTAAATATCGCTTAGAATATTACTTTATTACTCTTTCCACATAAAATTTTGCGAATTAAGCATGCATGTCATGTGACAATACAAGCAACACCGGCACACGGACTATTTGCGGTACATCAAAGATTCTAATAGATCTCTGAACTGAACTATATGTTAAGATTTTATGCCACAGATTGTTACCAAAGAAGCCTTCGACAAGATTTTAAATTTGGAATTAGCGAAACTACTACAAGTCGTTGGATCCATAAAATTACTGAAATTATTGACAATCACCTTGCCGACCAATTCATTAATTTTTCAAATATAAGAGATGAGAGACAAACTAATAAATTAACATTTATAGAGAGATCCAATTTTTCTTGTGTTATAGGTAGGTCCTATTGATTGCACCCATGTTGCCATATTAAAACCAAAAGTGGATGAACACAACAAGTTTTTGTGATTTTCCATGAATTCAATCATTATTTTCCTATGGGTAGCAGTGGTTTTAAACGACTTTTTTTTACTTTAAAGAAATAATATGGGCATATATTTAAATAAAAACACACGGAGGCGAAAAAAATTAACATAATAATAATAAATTCTTAGTGTTTACCAATAGAAAAGACAATTGACGTTAGCATCTGTGAAATATTAGGGAAAATAACAAATATATACCAAGAAACCTAAATCAAATCGAATAAAACGAGTTTAGCCGACGATTGAAATTTAGAATCACCCTTGTCGTCACGACTGGGTCGCGATCGAATTCGAAGTCGTGATCGTATCGAGATCGAGTCGTGATTTTAGAATCCCAGCCCTGGTTTTATTATCCATGCTTTCTGTTGACGGTCCGTCACTCTTCTGGTTGATCTTGATTGATGTTTTCTCTGATTGGATTGACATTGACAGCTCAGGCGAGAGGTGGGGTCGTAACTTATTTAGTCGGTACTGCATCCATTTTTCGAGGACTTGTTCCCGTGTCGCAGGTAGAAGCGCACGTAAAAGGCCAGTTTTTTATTTTCGAAATTTGTGAAGCAGGAAGTGGCCAATATGGTTTATAATTTATAGTCCTTAATCTTGTTCCTTTAGGGAACTGTTTATTTCATAATTCTGGTGCAGGAAGCCCAAGATTTTAATGGATAGATAATGAAACTTAGCAAGGTGAGTGTGTCACATTTTGAACGCCATTCATTTATTTCGACAGTGAATACAATGGCAACCATTGTTTTAGGGTTTTACTTTTCCGTTTTCGTCTTTATTCTTCTTCAATTGTTGATGGCTGCAGGCTTTTGATTTCACCGGGAAATTGCTGAAAGCGGTGGAGCTGGAGTCAGAACTAGAGCTAGTATTAAATATTCCTAGCCCAGATAGCTAAGCTACAAATGGCATACATTTACAGCCTCGATTTTGAAGGCCAGCCATTTATTTCTTGGAGGAATATACAGGCCAGTTTATTCCATTTATTTAAATATTACTAACCATAGATTTATCTCACTTATTTAAATTTTTATTAGTCTATCTTTAATTTCAATTTATTGCTACAAATATTTAATCAATATCATAATTTAATATGTCAATTTCTTATATATAATTTTAGTTATTTTTTGTTCAGTATTTTTCAGTACCTTTTTTGGTAGTTAAGTAGATATAACTCGGTTAAGGCTGATATGCCTTAGGTAAAAAGGTTCATGAACTTTCCCCTGCGTAATACAAATATTTACTAAAAACTTTAATAATTGCAATTTATTTTTCAAGTGCTGAAATCTACCTAGTAGCTTAATCATAATTTGCATGTTACTTTTGACAAACTTATTTTATTTAATCATATCAACATTATTCATATTTTAATTCAAAATAAATTATTAACATTTAACAGATTAGAAAATGAGGTGTATACATATCTTTGATGTAAATATAATTTGGTTGTATGGTTAAGATAATTTTTTTTTGCCTCTTAAAATCTACTTTATTCAGGGTCATTTAATTGTTAATTGAAACCTATATACCAAGTGTTTTTCTTAGTTTTCTTTCATTTATAAAAAAAAAACTAAATGGCGCCCTCTTATTGAATAGTTATGATCAAAATTATATTCTTTAATAGCCAGTCATAAGTGAACCTTCGAACAATCCCAAGCCTCCAATAATTCTGAGCTACCGTCTGCAAACTCTTGGCAAAATAGTAACACTGTAAAGTTTACGCCACAACTTGCAGCACTCTTTATTCTGCAAGAGGGAATTTTCGTCAAACACCAGACCCTGAACATCGCACTTAAACCCCATAATAGACGTCTTTCTTACATTAAACACGAGCCTGTTAGAAGCACACCACCCTGATAAAATCTGAAGGTCTTTAAGGATACAAGTCTTAATATAATCAGAATTTTTATGGCTCCATAGTATGGTGATATTATCAGCAAACTGAACCACCGTGCCCTGCAGTTTCAATGAACTCAAGTCATCCACATACAGTAAAAATAACAGTGGTCCCAACACTGAACCCTGGGGAACGCCACATTTTAGGGATCTAGAAGCAGACAAACGCCCAGACACTGTAACCTTCTGAGTACGATTTGATAGATAGGACTCAAGCCATCGCAACGCTACGCCCCTAAAACCATATTTATCGAGCTTAGATAACAGTATTTCATGATCCACACAGTCAAATACTTTGGATAGATCACAAAACTCTGCCGCCGATGACTCTCCAGAATTCAAGGACACATAGACGCTCTCCAAAAAGCTAAAAAGAGCATCATGAATCCCTTTCCGGCTTGAAATCCAAACTGATTTGCAGACAAAATGCCATTATGATGTAAAAAGGACAAAATTCTGCTTTTTGCAAGTTTTTCAACTACCTTAGAGAGAGTAGACAAAATAGAAATGGGACGGAAATTACAAGGCTGATCCAAATCTCCACCCTTATGAAGAGGGATAACCACTGCCTCTTTTAAACATTAAGGAAAAATGCCAATATGTAAAGAATTGTCTATGGCAGAAACTAAAGCATTTGAGGATGAATCAGGCAAAAAGAGTAACAACCTCGAAGATATCCCATCAGCTCCAGATGATTTATGGTTTTTTAGGCGTTTGATTTCATTTTTTACTTCGGTAAGATCGACAGGATGAAAGAAAAATGAATGCTCAACTGACACTTGTTGAAAATATTATAAGTGTAAGGGATCAATGTTACTACGAATGCCCTTGAGCAAGATATTAGGTATATCACAATAATAGTCGTTTAAAATGTCAGGTCTTAACTCGGGTTCAGATACTTTTCTATGGCAATGTCTAAAATCATTAATAATTGACCAACACTCTCTTTGCCTATTTGATGACATATTTAAGCGATCCCTATAATAATTAGATTTTGCTGCTTTAATTGTCTTTTTGTACAGACTACGGTATTTCTGATGATATACAAGGATATTTTCAATTGTGGTTTATTTGCGCAATTTAGTCAAAAAACGGACGTTTTTAGCTGAAATTCTAAGGCCTCTTGTAACCCATGGTTTTCGTTTCTTAGTTTTAAGCTTCATTTTAGGAAAGCACTGATTAGTAGTAGTAAGTAGCAGCAGAAAAAGCATTCAAATTTCTCCTGCTGAAAATTCTTCCCATATAATGAGATGAAGATAATACAGTATTATATGGCATTTTAGCAAGAATAGCTTCATGGTCGGAAATACCAGATGGAAGTACTGTGCATAAAACGTCATTAAAATTTGTACAGAAATGGTCAATTGTAGTTGCAGATGAAGGAGTTATTCGTGTGGGAGAAAGAACGTGCATTTTCAAGTCGTAAGAATTTAAAATACTTAAAAGAGAAGTACGTGGCAAGGTTTCATCAGTGTAGTTGATATTAAAGTCAACAGCCAATATAACCTTAGAGTGTAGGGACAACTGGGATAAAAGAGAATCAAGTTTGTCCAGAAACATAGCAATATCTCCTGTAGGTGGCCTATAAACACAAAGAATATATAAATTAAAACGCTTACAAAAAGAAAGAGAGAATTCAAAAACATTCTCTGACAGAAGATTATTATACTTATCAATATTACAAAAAATCGTTTCAATTGTTTGCCTAGCCAAGATCATGGTTCCTCCATGATCTTGGTATAGATTGTTGACGACAAAAATTTGATATAGAAACATAATCAGATATTAAAAAACATTCACTAGGTCTCAACCAGTGCTCAGTCAGAAGTACAATATCAGGAAAATTACATGTGTCCAGCAAAAGATGAAGATCATCCATCTTGTTTCTTAGGTATTGTGAATTAAGAATAAAGATACTTCAGCTTTTCGAAGAGCTTAAGTATTTACAATTTCAATCTTACTAGTAGAATATGAACATGAATGAGATTCAACCTTCGTGGACATGTCTATAAAAAATAAGAATTCAATTCACGATCAGTAATCAGTTCAGACTCATTAATTTGATGATTCAAAGACAATTTATTCGATGAAATATTAATTTTAAAATATTTGAAAATATGTGCATGTAATAATGATGCCAAGTCTGAACCAAAGTTACTGGCGTGATTAGACTCTAAAATCCCATACAGATTAATATTATTTGCATGAAAAGTACGATAAAGGGCCTTATTACTATTATAGATAACATTATGGTTTAAATAAGTATAAGGCTTGTCATCACTAAAGTGTTTGTATCAACATGATTTTGAATTAAATTTTTTAAAACATCAGATGAAGAACAAATTCCATTTAACATTACTATTAAAAAATCTTCTTTCGTAAAGTCCTTAACTAAATTTGATGCTGTCCTAATCACTTCACTGCTTGAACTGCCCGGCTTCAGGAAACACTGGACCTTGTAGTAAGCTTCAAACTTTAAACGTAAATGTTTTAGGAATACTCTGCTACAATTTCCACCAACAAAGAGAAGCCGAGGTCGACTATCGTCAGGTGTATTTGGCCTAGTTGGTAGCTGTGTTGGAGAATTAATAACAATAGATTTAGATATCTGTAACTGTTCCTTCAATGCACAAATGTCGGAATAACAGGTATCTTTTTTAACCTCCAACACCTTTACGGAGTCTAACATTTTCTTATTTAAGTTAGTTAAGTCGTTTACGTCTTTTTGTAGCAAGTTTATTTCAGTCTTATAGGTTGAAGACTCATTTTCTAATGTTTTTATCGTTACTATTAAATTTTTATTTAGGATATTTAGCTCGCTAATTTGTGAATTGAACTTAAGACTTGCCCTTTCACTCACTTTCAGTAATGCCAACAATTCACCTTCTTTAATTTTTAAGTTTTCCAATTCAACCTTAAGTTCTTCATTCCGTTTATGCAGATTTTCCAGGGATGAGGAAAACTTCTTTTCGGCATCCGACACTTCATCTTCAAAAACCATTCTGTTTCTTTTCATTCTCTCTATATGTCTATCCTTCTCTTTCAATTCTGTCAACAAATCATAAATCTTTTGCTGATTAATTTTTCCTTCCTGATCTTCATTAAAATCATCTTGACATCTTTGTGAGTATAAAATCCTGTAGCCTCCCAGTTTTATGGCATCAGAATTTCTTTCCAGACAACTTGGGTGGAACATTGAAATACAAATGATGCAGCAATAATTTGAAAAATCCCTTTTTTGACAACATTTGAAACTGCGGTTCATTTTAGAGTATAAGGAAATATTATTAAATTGAAATAAATATTAATGGTAAAAACAGGAACTGCAAGTAAACAGTAACCTGAACTTAATGTATTGGCATATTTTACTGTATATCCGCAAGCTTCAATTACACGTGTTAAGAATGATTTTTGATTGTTTTATTATTCAATAAAAAACATATTAGCCAATCCTAAAATGCAGTCATACAAGTTTACGAAAGTCCAGACTTTGTAAAGGGTGGAATTCTGTGAAAACATTTTGATCCATGATGAAGATGCTGACTGAAAAAATAATTATTTTTGGGCTGATTTAAATCCACACGCGAAAAAAGAAATGGGTTTTCAAGAAAAATTAAGTTTCTATATTTTGCTTTTTAAAAGACAATAAAGTAACATTTTTAATTTAGGATAAACCATTAAATTCCGCTAATGTTTTAGACATTTTAAGAAGTGTTGTAAGAAATTTATTGGAAAATTTGCCATCGCAAGAGTTTAGAACTTGTTGGTTTCTATTAGATGGAGGTCCGCCTCACTGTGCAATACGACATGTTCGATGATAGATGGTTTAGGCGTATGGCACCATGGGATTGGCCGGCGAGATCGCCAGATCTGACACCCTTTAATTTTTTTGTGGGATAATATAAAGGAAAGAATGTACGCAACATCAGTAAACAAGGGTTATGTCAGCGAGTTATTACTTGTTTTGAAGAGCTAGATGAAAGCGAAATTAGAAGAGCGATAAATGTGTCAACCAGAAAACGATTTCATAAAAAATGTTTAGAGTATTATGGTAGTAATTTCGAAAATTTCCTTTAATAATATTTTTTCTTTTGTTACTTTTGCCTATAGCTAACGAAATACTTTTTATTATAAATAAGATTTTTATCCATTGGTTGTAAATCTAGAATGTTCCTTTTTTTTAAATCAAGTTTATTATAAAACATAATAGTAATTAAAACTTTAACTGTCATGTATTAGAGCACTGTGACAGTACGTAGTTACGTAGTTAGCTATGAAAACTAAGTAATTTACAAAATAAAAATGTTTACAATTATCAGATTTCAGGAAAATAAGTATTTACTTCTAAAACGTGGCTACTTAAGTCTTAAGGAAATATTTTATATTAAATTAAAGGTATTTTAATAGTCTATTAAAATAAAATATAATATAGAGGATTCCAAAAAAAAGTACTTTTCACCACTTTATTAAATAAAGAATTTTAACTTAATTTTCAATGACCCTGTATATTGCTAATTAAATTAGGCTATGGGAAGGTAATCAAGATCGTCTCGTTACGTGATGTTAATAATTTAATCTTTTTAGAAATTCTAATGACTGAGAAATTTTTAATATATCAATTGAGAATTGAAGACTTAAATAATTTGGTTTCACAGACAATTAAAAAATGCATTATTTAGGTGAATAAAATAAAATACTGGCCCGAAAACCTATGCTACATTAAAAATGAAGTAATTGAGTAATATGTAAAGGCCGCTACGTCACTTCATATATTACCTGTTAGTCTGCTAAACAAATTTCATGCCTGACTTCAATGGTACTATTGTTATTAAGTTCACAACTTTATTATAAGAAAATATAAGATAATTATAAATAACTATAAGTACAGGCCTTCACAAAACTACTAAATAACTATATTAGTTCTATATCAAATTAAAAAAAAAAATTGAATCAAATACACACTAGTAAAATGCTTTATTTCATAAAAATAATTATTTCTCTTTAAGAAATTGTTTATAATTAAATTAAAATTATTTGAACTCGTCATCATTATATTGTTTAAAAATGCATTATTTGAATAAAACATAATACGGGAATGAAAACCTGAAAATAAAAACAATGCTACGTTAAAAACGAAATAGATCCGTAGAGGACGTCGCATCGACGCGACGTGGCGTCGCGTAGCGTCGCGGCGGTTGAAAATGCACTTTGAAGGGTTTAGGACACAGATGTAAATAGCAGATGTAAATAGCAAACCACCGGTGGTTTGTTTTTCTCTGTAAATAGCTCCGCACTCGATGTATATATCGATGTATATAGAGTTATATAACTCCGCTACGGAGCTATATACATCTGTGGTTTAGGATATAACGTTTTTTTTGCGAATGTAATTTTTTTTCATTTATTTTTTGTACCAACTTACAGACGAAGATTTGCTGGATGCCTAAAACTACTTAAATATCGCGTGAAGTGTATTATTATATTTTAAATTGCCTTGAAGTAAGGCAATATTTAATTGAAAATTTCATATATTTCTTCATTTTTACTATACTTCTCATATAGTTTTAGGCATGTATCAATCCTTTATCTAAAATATAAAAAAATTAAGCCGAAAAGGGAAACGGTGTCCATATAAAACGATATATGTCAAACCTCTAAAAAACAATTTTCGTAGGCCTGGGAAGCGGAGCCTTAATAATTTAGTGTAAGAAACTGGATATGTTTGGCAACCAATCATAGCTTCCTACGAAGCATATTATAATTATTTATTTTTTTTTAAATACGGTAGAGCCGGTTTACAAAAATAGTATTGTAATAGGTGTAGTAATAAATGTAACATAGATCTAGGACATATTATTTTAACATTAGTCTAAACAAATTGTATTTAATTATTTCCTAATACAGTGCATCCCAAAAGTTATGTCTAAATTCATTTAAAATTCAGGGGTGTGTTCGAAAAATTTCTCGGCTGAAAAATGGCTCGGACCCGTCGATTTTCATTTCAAGTTGCGCATTTTTGTTCGTGAAGTTTGTATATACAGGGTTGCTCA
This sequence comes from Anthonomus grandis grandis, assembly GCF_022605725.1. Lineage (NCBI taxonomy): Eukaryota > Metazoa > Arthropoda > Insecta > Coleoptera > Curculionidae > Anthonomus > Anthonomus grandis. Next base: position 27,528,022 of record NC_065548.1, on the reverse strand, counting down.
AAAATAAATTACGACCATCAACTTCATTTTTTCAAATGAAAGCACCTTTTTTTATTTCATTTTTGAATTTCGCGTGGAATTCTACGTATTTTTCATGCATCATGTCCTATACCTAAAGTCAACAGTTATCGAAAAAAAGACGATGTAAAAAATAAAAAAAGAACAAAAATTAAGTTAAATGTTCAAAATGGTTGCCATTCACGACTTGACAATATCCAAGGCGATTAATAAAGTCTCGTTGCACATTTTCAATAATTTCCGCAGTTATGGCGCGCACTTCTCTGCGAATTCTGTCTTTCAAGTCGTCTAGATTATTTGGCCTATTAAAAAATACCTTCGACTTGAGGTATCCTCACAAAAAAAAGTCCATTGGTGTTAGGTCAGGCAGGTCACGCAGGTCCTCTCCTTCCTATCCACCGATTGGGAAAGGTTTCATCCAAAAATGTACGCACAGTGGCAGCATAGTGCGGAGGAGCGCCATCTTGCTGGAAAATTAGTTCTTCGTCAGGATGGTCTGGGTCCCATGGATTTGGAAATAAAGCTAGTAATGCTGGAACTAATTTAATTTGGAGAAAATCGAGATACACTTGTCCCGTTAAAGTCTGTTCAAAGAAAAAGAGACCTATTCCTCTTCCGCGCACTATTCCACACCACACATTTAGTTTTTGAGGGTGTTTACCTCCAGCATCCAATGCGGATTTTCTGTTGCCCAATATCGACAATTTTGTCTGTTCACACTACCGTTCAAACAGAACGTGGCTTCATCGGAAAAAATAATATTTGTTACTATAAATTATTATTTAGATTGCACATGTTTTGTAAGCGTTATCAAATAACTCTTGCACAGGAATAACTTTGTAGGGGTGATATTTGTGCTTTTTAACTATTCGGTGAACTATAGATTTCGCCATGTATAAATTTGCCCCAATCTGCGACAGATGAGTGCATGGATTTTCTTCCAAAGAAAGCAAAACGTCAAGTTGATTATTTTCATCTCGAGCAGGACGACCAGATTTCGGCAGATCTCTAACATGAGAATTTTTTAAATTTAGCCTCTATTCTACTCACCACCTTTTGACATATCGGAGGACGATCAGGATGGATTTCATTGAATCGAGCAGCTTCCCTTTGAGTACGTGTCCTATCACCAAACTTAACCATGCACAGAATTTCTATTTTTTCTCGTTCCGTTAACTTTACCATTGGGAAAACCGCAACTTTGCTCGTACACTTCACACTTGACAATATCTGTTTGGCGTCAACTGTCATACAGTTTCTATGAAAATACACGGTCACTAGCCAACAATAAAAAAACACGAACGAATGGAATTTTGCTCTGTATAAAAATTCTCAGAGATGAGGAGGTGACTCGTAAGGTGAACTTCAATAATAATGTTTGGTCGTCTTTTTTTCGATAACTGTTGACTTTAGGTATAGGACATGATGCATGAAACATACGTAGAATTCCACGCGAAATTCAAAAATGAAATAAAAAAAGGTGCTTTCATTTGAAAAAATTAAGTTAATGGACGTAATTTATATTTGAGCAACCCTGTATATACAAACTTCACGTACAAAAATGCGCAACTTCAAATAAAAATCGACGGGTCCGAGCGTTTTTTTTTCGAACACACCCCTGAATTTTAAATGAATTTAGAGATAAATTTTGGGATGCACTGTATGTAGGACAGCTTTTGTTATAGGTTTACTTTAGGAATAGTTATTATGAAATATTATTTAATATATTTTATGTTTGATTATTATATTATAGTTTATGTCTGAGTGTGCATGTTTGATCTTTGAATGTATAAGAGAGTGCTACTATTAAAGGTCGATGTTGGACTTGGACAGTTACTTACGAACGCTGTAATAGAATGTAGTAAAATATTCTTCAAAGTGTTTTTTGTTCATTCCTTCCATGCGTAGAACTGATTACTAAAATATCCCTTACACTGGATATTAAAGTATGAAATAATTCAAATACTCAATAATATAATAATACAAATATAATACTAGAATTACAGAGAAAAATATACACCAAAATAAAACAAAAAACCTTCGAAAAAACAACCATTAATACTATGTAAGGAACGTAGGTGAAAGTCTATAATATAATGTTTAATTATCAAAAAATTTTACAATTTGTAGACAAAGCCTAAGTAAAAATAAAAATAAGAGAATACAAAACCTACAAAAATACAACAAAAAATACACAGAAAAAGAACAAAAATACAATACTTTATATAATTTAACAAAAATGTATGGGTAAAATTAATCAAAATACAAAAAAAAAATAAATAAAATTATAAAACAAAAAAATTAGTAAATAAAATAAAATAGAAAAATAGAAAATAATAATCAATATACACTAAAATGTATATAAAGTCAAAAGATAAACAAATCAAGAGTATGCAACATAAGCGAGAACAATAAAATATTTTTATTTTAGTTTTAATTAAAATGTGTGTGGGTATGATGTAATGTAAAAAGTCGTTTACTGCATACAAGCCTCTCTACTGAGAACTACGATTTTAATGCTTTGCGAAATGAGGGAAAGGAAGGCATGGACTTATATATGTAAAGAAGGTATTTCTAATGGCAGATGATTATGCAATTTTATAGCATAATACAAAATCGATTTTTTGACTAGCTCTGAGTGAGGGGTTGAAAGATAAAGAGTCTGCGTTCTTAAGTGGGTAATTATGAAGTAGTCCCTCTGAAGTAACTAACACGTGCCTACGTATTAAACAAATAGATTCAAATATGAATAAAGAAGAAAGGGTTCAAATTTTAAATCTTTTAAGGAAATCCTGGCAGTGGGTTCTACTGTTTTGCCCAATACGCTCAAATAGAGTACGCAACACGTACCTCAGAATTGAAACGTATTGTACACGTACCTCCTAGAACAATGTTATATGTCTATATAAGGCAACTAAATAAGCTCCTTTGAAACTGATCTTAGTGCAAAACAGGCAGAAAATATATTTTTTTAAAGTGTCAATATGCAAGTTCCATTTTAAGAAGTTATCCATAAGCCCCAAGAATTTGACTGAATCAACGACATCAATAGTGGTGTTATTTAGTAAAAAAGGCACAGGAGATTAGAATCGCACCGACATTTGATGGTCAATAAGTCAATGGAAACGATTCTATGGAGTGTTGTGTTGTCAGGATTGCTCCAAGTAAAACTGGTATCATCCGCGAAGAGACAGATTTTTCCACTAATATTTAGGATAGCAACATTGTTAATAAACAGCAGAAACAAAATAGGGCCTTAAACAGATCCCTGAGGTACTTCACATTCAATTGGCTTGCTAGAAAACATCGTCGAATCAACCCTTACAAGCTGATTTCTGTTATTAAGATACGATGTAAGCCATTCAAGAGACTAAATGCAAACTATTTTCATTAAAAAAACGCAAAGCTCTAGTCAGTAAAAACCCTTAGTTGGTCGAATGAAAAGGTAAACCCAGGGTAAACCTACCACTAGAATGGTAGCTAATTTTCTTCAGGCTGAATTATTATTACCACCATAAAATAAAACCAAAATTTTAAATATACAATTATTTAAAAATAACTCACAGGCAACATATTTCTTATAAATTAAAAGAAGCAGGTTGGTTAAATATGCACAATAGACGAATATTACATATTTTATGTTTTTCTTACAAAATTCTTAAATCAAAAACTCCGCCTTACTTACTTGAAAAGCTTACCTATCGTACTGATGTGCATAATCTTAATATAAGACGTAAAAATCTTTTAACCATTCCTTGCCATAGCAAAGAACTCTTTAAGCGATCCTTTTCTTATGTCGTACCAAATTTGATTAATAAGTTCAAAGTAATTAATTTTACTGTCACTGAAAAAACTTTTAAATTAAAAACCAAGCTTCTTTTTTTAAATCAAACTTAATTTTTCTTGAATGCCTTTCTTTATTAAAATACTACACACATGCTAACTAACTGAATGCAACGTAAAATATTCTATTAACATTTATTATTCAAAAAAAAAAAAAAAAAAAAAAAAAAAAAAAAAATTCACTTTGTTTCATCCTTTTTTCCCTCATAAGTATATGCCTACCTATTTGTTTTTTTTTTTTTAGTTTGTCTATAAGAATTGTTTTTTTTTCTCTCACTTCTTCTATTATAAGCCTTAACAGAATCCAGGAAGTTGTTTCCTTCTTTTCTGGAAGTCTGAATGCATGGCTTATTAGTTGCGTTACTTGTGTTAACTAAATTCTTTATATAACCTATTGTTTTTAATATGCTCTCTTTGTTTAATATTCTAATACTCAATTCCATGTATATAATCATATTACCTTCTGTAATTATGCTTTTTTTTTTGTATTGGTGGCTAATAAACGTCTTATTAGTATTTTACGTAGTTAAAAGTTGCAAGCCCATTCCATTAGAATTCAAGAAAAATAGTAAGACAACAAGTCTGTCCAACGAACTAGGACTTTATAAAGGTACTTACACCCCAGATTTTAGCGACATTTCCTAGAAATTATAGATTCCTTGGCAATGTCGCATATAATTTTGATGGGAACCTTAATGATCTTAATCGATATCTCGTTAACTGTGAAACTTTAATTAAGCACTTTTATGATCAAACGGATCCTAATAAATTTAAAAAATGTTTATTTACTTAATTGCTTAATAGGTAAATTAATTGGAAATGCTAACATTGTGGTAAATATTCAAAATGTGAGTACTTGGAATGATCTTAAACTAAAAAGAAATTTTGCTGATCAAAAAGATAATGCTTGCCTTAATCGCGACCTTGTTATGCTTAGGCGAAATTCGAATGAAAATCCGAATCAGTTTTATGATAAAGTACTGCACTTATTAAATTTACTTTGTTCATATATTGATAGTCACGAAATTACAGATGTTGCTAAAAATTTAAAACGCACAATGTACTCAGAATTAGCACTTAAAACTTTTTTATAAGGTCTTAAAGAGCCTTTAGGGACAAATATTCGGTATATGCGACCAAGAACCCTAGCTGAAGATTCTTAATCTGTAAATCAAGAAAACAATAGCTTATACTTTCAGAATAATAATAAACTTAATAAACCTCAGTATAATCAAAATTTTAATAAATCTGTACAACAATCTAACTAATGTCTAACCCATGTCTAACCCAATTTAAATATTCATAATAATTTTAACTAGTACACACTATGATCTATTTATGAGACAAAATGTTTTTATATCTCAACCAGTTCCTATATCCTAGAATTTTACCTCAACGTCCTCTGCCAACAAACTCGCAAGTTTTTGGTAGATAGACCATCCCAAAATCGAAACGCTTTTAGGCCAAATCAAATGAGAGAAAAAGGTCTTTCCCGACCGACGCCTATGAGTATAACTTCTAGACAATTCTCCCATAATTCTAGAAATAATCAATCTATGCAAACTTATAACCCTAATCAATCCCAACGAATTTTCCAAAATAGACCAAATCACTTTGTGCCCTCAGGCACTCGTAATTTTATATCAGAAGAATTATATATACCGAGAACTAATACCGAGACTAATCAATATTATGATGATAATTATTATTGCGATTGCAAAGACCCCTCAACTTTTGATGATGAGGTTCATCCAAATAATTCTTAATTTCAGTATGAAGCAGATGATGATCAACAAGAACCCGAAACTTCACAAAATTTTACAATACAGCCTCCAGAGGAGACAGCTTCCTTAGTAGCTCCTATAGTAAGCTTCAGTTTAATTACTACCAGTAAACTACCCTACATTGTATTTCCAGAACATAATCTAAAATTTTTAAGTGATAGCGGTTCATCTTGATCTTTCATTAACCCTAACTTGGCAAACAAATTTTACAAAAAGGATATAATAGAAGACCCGTTTACTGTATCCCGTGGAAAAGAAATATAAGCTTATAAATTTAGTACTTTCAGACCAACATCCAGAATTTTTAACATACCTGAATCTTTACTTAATTAAAATTATTTTTATTTAAATTCCATGACATTTTTGATGGTCTTATAGGAGTAGATTATCTTGAAATTTTAAAAACAAATTTAGATTTTGTCAACGGTTACTTACGTACTCCTTATGCTAACTAAAATACAATTACTTTTCCAAAACACAAAACGAAACCTAAATCAAATAAGTGTAGAACCCCGATGCGAACAAGTTATAAAAATTAAAACTTCAATAAAAGATGGTGAAATCATTATTCCATGTCAATAAATAGGAAATTGTGAAATTCCAGAAAGTCCCTCTATTGCAAAAAATGGCATAGCCCTCACCACCATCTTAAATAGCTCTACTGATCAAATTCTATTAGATTTTTCCGAATCCATTAAAGTTGAAACCTTTGAAAGAAAAGAATTAGAATCTATTGATTTTAACTTAATCGATAATCTTCTAATTTTAACCCGGAAAAACTAATCAGAACAGATCATATGAATCAAGAAGAAAAATTTGCAATTTTAAAATTATGTAAAGAATACTCATATTAATACATCATATTTTTTATGATGAAAATACTCCTCTTACGCTCATAAGTCAGGTAAAACATTAAATTAAAACCAGAGCTGTAACACCCATTTAGTCAAAAACATACAGATATCCCTTTATTTACAAACAAAAAGTTGAGCGTCAAATAAAAAAAATGTTAGAGCAGAATATTATAAGACCCAGTGTATCCCCATGGTCCTCACCAATTTGTGTAGTACCAAAAAAAATGACTCTATCGGAAAAAAAAATGGAGATGTGTAATAGACTTTAGAAAACTGAATGAAATTACCATCGATATGCGGTATTCTCTATCCAATATAACAGATCTTCTCAATAAGCTAGGTAAATGTCAATATTTTTCAACCCTCGATCTAGTGAGTGGTTTCCACCAAATTCCAATGAACGAAAAGGATATTTCGAAAACTGCTTTCAGTTGTGAGAATGGTCACTACGAATTTCTGCGTATGCTTTTTGACCTGAAAAATGCCCCCGCGACCTTCCAACACGCAATGGACAATGTCTTTCGTGGAATGCAAAATGAAAAGTGTGTCGTTTACCTTGATGATATAATTGTCTACTCTACCTCTTTACAAGAACACATCGAAAAATTACGCGCCGTTTTAGATAAAACCGATTTTTTAAAAAAAGAAGTAGGATATTTAAGACACATTGTTACCCCTTCAGGTGTGAAACCAAAGCCCGAAAAAATTAAAGCCATAAAACTTATCCTGTTCCAAAAACTACTAAGCAAATTAAAGGATTTCAGGGAAGTGTGAAGTTCCTAGAGGTACACCTGGACTCCAAGCTTCAGTGGGGCCAACATATTGACTATCTGAGTAAAAACCTGTCAAAGAACCTATATGTGCTCAGAAATCTAGCACCGAGCGTTTGACACAACGTCTTAAGAACAGCCTATTAGTCCATCTTTTCTCAAAGAGACCGGCTTACATTAAGTAGTAATGAAATAAACTCTAAGTCACAGGTCTCAAATGTATTAAATTAGTCAGAGGATTATACGTGTTTCGCCCATATTAGGCATCATTAGATCCACTGTAAAAAGAAACAAAAACAAAAATATTTATAAAAACTTACCAGCTAAACTTAGTTTACACTAAAATTGCAAGCTAGTGTATTACCTTGTGTATTCCTTAATAAAAATAACGAAAAAAGAAGCGGAGAACAATACTACATGTTACAAGTCAAGGGTAGAAATTAAGTTAAAATTGGTAAAATCGGACGGAGACTAGTTACTACATATTAAAATTATATAAACATAAATAAGGTTAGATTTGGAAGCAATATCAACAAATTAAGAACAAATAAAAAATAAAAAAGGTTTGCAGAGTTTAGGAATCCAGTATTTCAATGTCATAGGAAGATAACGTTAAGCTTTTAAATAGGGGGTACTATCAAATGGCCCGCGAGATCACTTGATTTATCATCCTCTTGATTTCTTTTTGTGAGGGCATCTGAAATCGAAAATTTATGCCACCCAACCTGAATCGTTAGAGGATTTACGGAACCGCATTATTCATGAATGCCAACAAATAAGACCCGATGTTTTTCACAATGTCCGGAAAAACTTTGAACAGTTACTGTATTATTATATGGAGGTAAGCGGCAGACATTTTCAACATATAATAAGATAATGAGTAAATACTAATCAACAATAATAATAATAATAATAATAATAATAATAATAATAATAATAATAATAATAATAATAATAAACAAAATTTATTATTTTTCACGACAGATTTACAATAATATGTACGGAAAATAGTAATAGAACATGAAAAATAAAACGACATGCCAATGCAGCCTTCAGGCGATGCCAGAAACTATTTAGGCCCAAGTTAATACCTATTAACAAATATAACAAAATATAAGAATGACGCTTTAAAGTGAAAAAAAACTTATATAAAATGTTAGATAATAGTTAAAATGCAAGCAGCATGAAGCAAGCACATATACGCATATTAAATGCAATAAGGGATAAAGAATGGAAAAGGGAAGGAAAAGAATTAATGTCGGGATAAATACAGATATATAACGAATGAAAAAAAATTATATATATATATTTATTCTTTTTTCTTTTTTTACTAGCGAGAATAATAATTGATTTTATGAGTTAACAGTATTGGCGAGATTATATGAAAAACTTCTTTTAAAAAGTTCTTTTCTATGTCGCGGAATAGTTAGTAGATGTAATTGTCTAAGGCGCCGGTGGTATTTATTATTTATACTGTAGTATTTATACTTTACTGTATAAATATGAAGATGTTTTTAATTTTAAAACTTTGTAACTAAGAGAAGCAAAATGTAATTTTCGACGATTGAACATATTGAACCATCCTATATCCTTAAGCTTATAAGATATATGATTTCGGCAAGAAATTCCAAAAATAAGACGAAGGCATGCATTTTGCATTTTTGAATTCTACGAGACTTTTCTACGAGACTATTCGACTTGATCTAAGTATGGTCCATGCACGATATCACAATGGTTGAAATTGGGTAACACTAAAGAATCATAAAGACGCTTTTTTAAGTCTTGACCTAAGAGTTTTCTTTGGTTATAGATGAGTTTAAGTGCACTATATGCGTTCTTTAATTTAGCAGTTATATGCTCATGAAGTCGAAGATCAGTAATAAGAGCTAAGGATTTCGAAGTATTAGTTATTATAATAGGAGTGTCATTTATTTTTATTTTCAGTTCCTCGTTTATTCTAGATCTGTGGCTTTTATGTCCTCCAAATAAGTTAACTGACGATTTTGTAGGGTTTATTTTTAAATGATTTTATTTGGAAACTGTAATTAGATGTTAGAGATCGGTATTAATATTTTGATTTGCTGATAGACAAAAGAATTTCATAATTTATGAGGTCCAAAGCCATTGTATAGTCTAGCAAAATAAGAGCACTAAATTTATCCTCATCCCACGCCTGAAAGATATCATTAGTTACGTCAGCCAGCTATAGCACAGCTATATCCTTTTCGAACGCCTGACTGTTTTAATGGCAAAATCTTATTTTGATTTAAAAAAACACGAGCCTGTATATCTACAATTTTTTCTAATACTTCAGAAAGTGTTAGAAGAATGCTTATTAAGCGCAGATCTTTTAATTCCTTAGGTTGCGATATTGTAGGCAAAGGTGTGACGTAAGCACGCTTCCACATATCTAGAAAATATGATTTAGTTATATATTCATTTATTATATGAAGTAAAAGAGGAATCCTAAATGGACAACAAAATTGAATCATTCTAATATTAAAGTCGTCGCATCTGTATGCTTTGCTTTTTACGGATAAAATAATTCTCATTAACACTTCCTTTGTCACAACCCTCAAACTAAAAATATTTTAAGCATTATTTTTATAAAAGTCAAGTAGACTTTGATCTGGTTGTTGAGGATTAGTGCATATCAATGAAAAAAAGTTATTTATTTCGTTAACATTAGATAGATGCGTTAGGATCTATCTTTGCTTATTTTTTCTAATGCTAAGTTTTTTTAGCTCAGCCCATGTTTCCTTACAAGATAAATTACCATTAAATTTAGTTTTTAAAAAAGCCTTTTTTTCATTGTGAAGAGTTGCTGTTGTAAAATTTCGTAATTGTTTGTAAAATGCGTAGTGACCTGCGTTTTTTGAAGTTTAAATTTTTTTAAAGCTTTGTCTCTTAATTTTTGAAGATTTCTGATATTTTCCGTAATCCAGGGAACATATTTATAGTTTCTATTTCATTTAAACACCTTTAAGAGAGCGTGCCTATCAAAAAGTTGTTTTAGTGTAGTGTAAACAAATTTAATTTTGTTGTCTATATCATTCATAGTGTAAATATTGTGCCAAGGAGATTTCAAGATCGTTTTGAAAATTGGTAAGATTTATGTTATTAAAAGAACGAAAAGAGAAACATACTGATCGTTGTTGTTCCACTTGAAATTTAATTTTTAAATATACCGGAAGATGGTCAGACAGGGACACGTTTTGGACACCAGCGTTTTCAATATGCCCAAAATTTATGAAAATAAGGTCAATAAGAGTTATCGAAGTAGAGGTTATATGAGCAGGTTCGTTTAAAGTATCCATTAAAGTATCCATAAGTAATTCTAAACGTTTAGTGGAATCGGTAAAGTTTAGAAAATTTATATTTAAGTATTAGAAATATTATATTAAAGCCAGTGCATATCATATTTTCAGATAACGTGTATAGATTGGCCAAAACATCTTCTACGTATCAGAAAAAAATAACTATATGGTGGCCTGTAAATATTTCCTATTATGACATGATTATTGCCTGAAGTAACTTGTATCCAAAATTATTCAACATAATTAAGCATTACTGTACATAAAACTTCAAATTTAATATTTGATTTTACGTAAAAAGGCGACACCACCCCTCGCCTCGTTTGCCTATCACACCTCGCTATATGATAATTAGTAATATTAATATCAGTATTATTAATTCCTGAGTGTAACCAAGTTTCAGTTACTGCTAAAATATCTACATTAGAATCAGGAACATAGTCTTTAAAATTTGAGAGATTTGTCAGTAAAGATCGTATATTGGTATTGAAAATAATATGCGACATTTAAAGGAAGGAAAAAGGATCTAAAGGAGTTGATATGTATCAATCAAAATAATGAAAAAGAAATTGAGGTAAATACAGAGATATGCTCGCCTCGTGACTACTGTTGCCTAGAATATAATAAGGTACCAAATGTACTACAAATAAAAACCGAAAACCGCACCAATTACAGTAATAAAGCATTAACTCAACAAAATAAATTAAAGTAAAGAAAAGATGTATCACAACACGGGCCCTTCCGATTTAAAAAATACAGGTGAAGGTCACCCCTGCTAAGAGGTTGAAGTTGTGGGGTTAAAAATTTAAACAAAAAATAATTTTTTAAATTAAAAAAATCGACGGGTGCGAGCGTTTTTGTTTTGTAAATTAAGAACCTCTAAAAACTAGCGCTAAAAGTATTAAACAATGGTATTCAATCAATCAATCAAATATGCTTTATTGTCAAAAATTTTAAAAAATTTTGTAGACAAAGCTATACATAAAAAGCAAAACACACAAATATAGAAACCAAAATACAAGTACCCACATAGCATGCGATATCCACTGTATATACCTATAAAGTCCAAAAAGTGCAAAAAATATCGTGTATGTTTTATGTATATATATTACACATTAAGATTAACTTTATTTTTTATGTTCAGGTACAAATATTATAGGATGTATATATTTTGTGAACATTACCGTCGTCTGCTAATATCTATACCTTCGATATATACATCGACAATTACGTTTCTTGGCGTCATTGCAGGAAGCTCGCTTTAACGTCTTTATGGCGTCCTAATTGGTCCAAAAAAAAAACAAAATTTTAAATTAATAAAAGTACTAAAAAAATAAAAAAGAACAGACAATGTCTATAATTTAACCCGGGATCGCCTGCACCGTATTTGCTGTACAACAAATACGTACTAAGGCGGCTTGCCTTTTAAATCAAAGAGAATTAAGTTTAAATAAACTATCACGTGACTAAAATAAGATATGCAATTGGTTGTATACGTGGCGCAGACGTGGCAACCCGGTTTTGTAATTGTTTGGTGTTGTGTTTCTTTTTGTGTTCGGTGTTTGTTTCACGTTTTGGGTGTTGAACCTACTTATCATCTTAAGAAATCGTCAAATTGGATTAGATCAGGTATATTATTTCATATTTTAAGGGTTTAAATAGAGACAATACGTAATTTTTTTAATGGCTATTTTACTTGCTTCTGCTATGTATTCATGAACAAAGTGGGCGACCATATTGTGCAATAAAACTATTTTTTTTAATGACCTTTTGCAGTTGCCGTCTATCTTCACACTCTCCAAACTCCATTTGGCAAACGGAATCATCCTTTTCACATTTTGTTACTACATTTATTATTAAGTTAAGCAATAAAATCATTAGTTTCTATTAGAATACCCTAAGAACAATATATAATTTTAAATACTTGTTAAGTGTATGTAAAAAAACTACATTGGTTATAATATAATATTTACTTCTATTCGTAATATTCTGCCGCCCGAAATATACCGTTTATATACAAAAAAGTTTTATTTTATACAGCGTTTACATCTTGATCTAATCTTGTTTATAGATAAAAAAAATACAGGAAAACATGGCATATTTTATCGGTGCGAACTTCCTTTTATTAAAATTAAAAAGTTGTCAGTATTTTTGTACCGAATGTTTCCTCCTGTTCTCCTTCTATCTGTTTTAGGGTTTTCTTGACCAACAAATATATTTTGTTCGTTTTTTTACAAATGAATAAATAAATATATATTTGGAATTTAAGTAAAAATATTTTTTTTAATGTTCAACTCCTCAAAAACTGTTCTAAGACCTTAAAGTTACTTACTATTTTAGGTTATTTTAAATGACTTAAAATAGTCTTTAAACGTCGTCCTATGTAAATATTTGACGTCTTCCAGAAGCCTTTTTCGAGTTCGTTTAAGACGTCTTTTAGCCTTTATTTAAGACTTCATTTTGGATGTGACATTTGCACGTTACTTTAAGGTAGTGAGGATGTCAAATTGACTCGTCATGTAAACCAGAAAGGACGAAAAATAACGACGTATTCAACAGGTCATTTTATTACCTATGTTTCATGGATATATATACCTTAGAAATATTTATCATATATCCTAGAATATTAAAAATGTATTTGTATGTTCTATAAAGATACATGTAATACGTAGAATATAATAGATGTTTATGAGATATTCATAAAATATATATATTCGGATATAGTTTAAATATCTAGTATATTCATGATATACACTGTACATACTTATAGTATATTCCATGTATTACCTAGTGTGTGACAAATGTATATTTATTTCATATCCATACAATATACATAGCATTTACGTATAATATATGTTTGCCATGTGGGTACTAAATAAATATATACAAAACTGGGTACAAAAGACATAAATGTACCTGGCCAAATTTCTTATACTACATATAAAAGGTAAGAAAATAGGAAAGTAAATAAAAATAGTAACAAGATAGTAAAATAAGAAAAGTAGAAAAAAGTAACAAAACAGTCAAAAACATTAATACAATGTTTAAAAAGTCAAATTTAGCAATACAAAATATTACTATTCTACATCGTGAAAAATTAATAATTAGCCAGTGCGTGCATGATACTCAAAAATTAATATTAAAAAAAAAAAATCATCTACTGCATATAAAGCTCTCTCCAGTAAATATGAGTTCAAAGCATTGCGAAATCGAGCAAAAGATGTCAATGAATGAATAATAATAATTTCCAAAGGCAGATGATTGTGCATTTTTTTAGCTCCGTAAAGAATAGAGCTTTTTATTAATTCTGCCTTGGGATTGTTACATAAAGATCATGCTCTGCGTTTAGAAGTGGATATTTGCGAAATGGTCTATTAGGAATTTCTGATATATGCTTGCGAACCAAGCAAATAGATCCAAGAATGAATAAAGATGGAAGAGTTAATATTTTAAATCTTTTAAACATTTCTTGGCAGTGAGCTCGAATATCAAGTCCTAGTAAGTAGCGAACCGCTCTCTTTTGTAGTTTACAAATGCGCTCAAACTGAGTCACACAGCATGTACCCCAGAATGGAAGGGCGTAACGAAGATGGGACTCAAAAAGGGAATAATACACTGTTGTTCATGACGAAAGATTTAATTCCCTGGAAACTGATCTTATGGCAAAACAAGCTGAACTTAATTTTTTAGATAAAACATCGATATGTAATTCCCACTTCAAAGAGCTGTCAACTGCGTCATCAGCTGTCTATTGCTTCAAAATCTTTGACAAGCTGTCATACTGCGAAAACTCAAGTTCAAGCAAAGTTCTCAAAGCAATTTCAAACTTGGCACTTGTAACTAGAATAAACAGATCTTTAAAATAAGCTGACTTGACCACCACTCCTATTTAAAATTTTGAGGGTCGTTGCAACCCCTGCCAAGGGGTTGATGTTAAGGGATTAAAAGTATTTAAAAAAATTGTCCCGCTAAAATCAAAAATCGAAAGGCCATCCTGTATATTCAAAAAAAGGCATTTGCATAACAAATTCAATATTAAAAGTAAGCATTGTTCTGTTGGCTAACAAAATATTTCTGGAAGAAATTGCACAGAAAGTAGCCGTAATTAGCTAGAGGAGAGGTTTAAAACATGTAAAAATATTACCAAAAGAAAACGACCTGCTTTTAAATATAGCTGACGATCAGAATCAGCTAAATAAAAACCAAAACATGCAAATTTTTGTGTACAATGTCAAAAAAATTACGATATTGAACAAAAGGCGCATGGTTTATTTAACAATACATTAAAAATACACAGCACAGAAAAAAAGAAATAATAAAATGCCACCGCATTCCGAACAAGAATAGCAGTAATAAACCACAAGCGGTTTTAGCAAGGTTCGCATCGTGCAAGCTTCGTGAGTTTATGCTATAGAACAGAAAACAGCTAAAAGCTTCCGATATATAAATAAAGGAGGACTTTAAAAATAAAAAAACAAAACGGGGGACTACAGTTCGGTTACCATTAATAATAAAAGCGATCCTCAAAAAACAGTACGCGGACGTCTAGTGGAAATGTTCTTGCTAAACATAAAGATCAATTGTACCATGTAAATAATGAGAAGGATATTGATAATATTAAAATACAAATTTAAATCTTATAAAACTATGAGATTAAATAGCCCAAACAAATCATTCAAGCTTATGAGGTCATGTTAGAATATCGAAATGTAGTAACATTTACCCGTACATTTCGTGTGCTCTATTACTCTCCTGCTACTTCGTTGTTTTTCAGTATTACTTTAGTAAACTCTGACTATGATGAAGGTAAAGTCTGCCCAACCAATCTGTAGCTAAGCGGTATCGGTGCGGGGAACGTGGTTGTAGATTAGACCCGCCTCATTCCATTCATGAAATGGCCAGTGACGTGCGAAATTTTATAAACCGATTACACAGATTTGAATGTATTAAATATTAAAAAATATGGTTTGGTTTTAATTTTAAAATAGGTATTTGTAGGTAAGATATTAATTTGGAAATTAAGGTCTTCTAAAATATTTTATTTGTAAATATGTAATAAAAAAATGACAGACAAGATTAGGGAAGTTTGAGATAAAAGTAAAGTAAAGAAAACACAAAATTTGTAATAAACCTACTTAGTTTATTCACTTAAAATAAGAGTGCCGTACTCGATGCCTGGATATCGCGAGGGAGAGCACGGCAGATAATTCGAATTATGCTGTTTAAACATTGAATTTACTACATAATATGTATAATTTAAATTATTATTTAAATAAGTATAATCAATTTGTACCTGTTGAAGATATATTGCTAACCACTCCAGTAACAGTCTCACTCTGCCAGCATTTTTTAAACGTTAGGTCATTGTCTATCCAAGTTTCATCTAAATAGACAATATTGCGACCTTCGGTTCGGTGTTTTTTTTATTTCTCTTAGGTATTTATACCTTAAAAATGTTATTTTTGTAAAATTGTCTTCTTCTGGCAATTTTTGCAACAGCTTTCTGCTAGTAGGCACAACTTTAAACCCATATAAATTCGATTTATTAGGTGTTTAACTATTTGAAAATGAAAGTTGTCGTCTTGTTCCACCTTCGTCATTCGCGGTCTTTTTTTGCCGGGACTAGAAAGCATTTTGTTGGGGTCCGTCCGCATTCTTTCTTCATCTTCTTTGTGAATTTTTTTCACCATTGAAATGCTTACGCCAGTATATTGAGATACTCTTTCAAGTTTGCGCTTTACTGGTAGATTAACGAAGTTATTAGTAGCTTCTTCATTGCAAACCCTAAAAATTTATACAAGAAGTATATAATCCTGATATTCGATTTTTTTTAGTGTCGTTCCAATTTATATTACTTATATTTATAGACATTTTATATTCAAAATGACCAACATTAACTTTAAATCTTTTTGTTTGTAAAGCAATCGAGCTTGGTTTTATTTCATTGAATATGATTTTTATTTATTACAATATTAGGTACATAATTTTTGAAATTTAGTGTCGCATAAATTATGATTTTATTTTAATGCTTTTTTTTCATAACTGTGCTTAGGCTTTATAATTCTCTTATTATCATTTTACTTACCTATAAACATTCGCAATCACTTCCCTTGCCTGGCTATGAATTGTCTTTCTGTGAATAAAGTTATTCATTTTAACGTAAATAACACAAAAACTGTTAAAAATTCTGAACTTTAACAACAAAGAAACAAATAACACAAAACAACAACAAAACAGCAACAACAATAATAGCAAATAAACTAAACTATGATACACTACTCAAAAGTCATAGGTCATAAATTAAGTAGGTACCTAAAAATACAACAATAAAAACAGTTTAATAGCTCAAAAGTATTAACATACGCCGCCGCCACTGAATCCGCAAGAAATCGATATTATTCCGAAAATTACACAAAACCTGATAGGATGCGATTCAATAAGATAGAGAAAGACAGAGCGCTGCATAAAAATAATAAATTAATGGCCGCGATGTCATCAACCAATCACCTGTCCCCAAACAGCGAGATGCTTCCGCGAAAGCACGACGTTGCCGGCTTTGTAAGTTTTATTAGGAATTTCGGATAAATGTTAGTCAATATTGGACTTTATAATATTTAAAACATTAGCAAATAGAACTAAAAAATATGGTTTAAACTGCATTACATTATTTATTATCTTTTTTATGATTAAATAGCTTAATTTTACCATTATATTTACTTTTTATTCAATACTATTTCATTTTTGCAGTAAGACGTGACAACGCTTCAAAATTTCGCCCGCATTCTTTTCGTAGACACAGATCCGATGGTCAAACTATAACTGTATTACTTGGAATGTTTTTTTAAAAATTACGCGAAAGTTCAGGCACTTTTAGTCATTTTTTCTTCTGAACTCTTTCGATAGAAAGTTTTTACACTTTAGTGTTTTAAAACTCAGCTGCGCAACGTGCAGTTATTTTAGACAATGCGTAATCTTCAACTCACCAACCTGTATAATATAAGTGTCTATATTTGTTAAAAGTTTAAGATAAATAATGATTCATATATTAAACATTTATAAAATGCCATCCTAGGTTTTTACCTCTTTACCTTTATTTTTGAACATTAAATTAACTAGCAACAATACTGGTGATAAAGACAGATTGCAGTTGGGAATATTATTATTATCACACAATATTTTTATTTCTTCGCAAGAATATTTTATCATTTATAGGCGAATTAACATGTTGCTGCTTTCGTGAAATTGGAAAGCTCATTAACAGAAAAACTACATTTCTCGACAAATCAAACATATCACATTATTTTTGTGTTTTTACATATTTATTATAGTTAAAACTATTAACTTCGAAATTGCCTCTATAAAATGCATTTCTTTTTTTTTGTTTGCTTAGGTTAAAAGTAAATAAGTGGGTATACATTTTATGCATAAATAAGTTATTTTATTTGCAAATTTTATGTATTACTGTAAATATATGTACACCGTATTACACTGTATATTCTCTATGAATTTGAGAACGTTTGGGTAAGCGGAAAGTAGTTAGCTATATTTTATGGCTGATGAGCAGATTGATACTCGACATCCAAGAAGTATTATTAACAATAAACAAAATGATGTTCTGACGGTCAATCGGAAAAATCTATTGGTTGGTTATCTTAATGTTAGGTGTATTAATACTGGTTTTTGGGACTTTAAGCATTATATGCTATAAATATAAATTTGCTATAGTTGGTCTAAGTCAGACTTAGCTCAACCCAGACACGCTTATAAGAGTTTCTCTTATAATATTCCTGGATATCAATTCCTTCGACAAGATAAGGTAACAAGGGGAGGGAGGTTGCCTTCTCTATTTTTTTTTCAAAAGAATAATAAAAAACTCAAGTGTTATTATTATCCAATATTTACAAACCACCTTTTGTAATTGAAAGTTATCATTCATTATTTTTGAAGAGACTTACTTTTTACAGAAAACTACTAACTTTGGTCAAAGTCTGGAACATTTTCTAAAGGCATTACCAGAACTAAATAAAAAATAATAAAATGCTATAACCTAACATCAAATAACTAACTAAATCAAATAACATAACATCAAATAAACATATATAATAAAAAGAAGTACCTGATTAACACGTTATAAAATTTACATTTTTAAAGATAGCAAACTTAAGATGTACACATCAAGGACCCTAAAACAATATATCATTAAAATGATCCTATTTATCTGTGTAGGAATTCGAAACAAACAAAAAGAAAAAAAAACAAAAACTAAAAAGCCAAAGAATAATTGACCGGATCCAGGCCTCAATTTACTACACAGCAAACGAGCATTTCAATGGTAAGTACTTTAACACACTCCGCCAAATGGAACATGTTGTGAAAATGAAAATATATTGATGTTTATTAACATGCCTCAATAAAAATCTAAAAATATGATAGAAAACCCGTATTTGTCACGGAAATGAAATGAATGAAATGAAATGAAATGAAATATATCTTTATTAAGTAGGTACATCTAATATACATAAAAACAAAATTATACTAAATAAGCAACTTAACTAGGTAACAACAAAAAAAAAATAAATAAATAATAATAATAAGCACAATTTCACCCTCTTGAATGAAAAACAAACAAATAAATGAATTTCCACCAACCACATTAGTTTATTGCCCTAATTCGCCAATTTCCAAATTAATTTATATTATTCAAACTAATTTATATCAAGAGATATAAATTAGTTTGAATTTAAGAGATATCAAGAGATTGTGATTCCTTTATTTCTCGAGGAAGACTATTATATTTTTGAAAACCCTTAAAAAACAAAGAATTCATGGTACTTCTAAAATTTGCTATTGGAATAGAAATATCATCACTATTTCTTGTAGGGTAATCATGGACATTTCTATTAAAAGTAATGAACTGTTTGAAATAAGGTGGCGCTAAATTATTTACAATCCTATATATAAAAACCATAGAAAGAAAGCAAAACCTTTTCGCAACAGAAAATAAATTTAGAGTGTTGAGCATAAAGGATATTGGTGTAAGGCGGTGTGCATTTAATATCACCCTCATGCCCCGATTCTGAAGTTTCTGAAGTGAAAAGTGTTAGTTTGGTTTATATTAAATAAATACTGCACTGAGGCACAAAAGTGAAAATGTTGTTGAATGATAGTATTATAAACCATTAATTTAGATTGATAAGATAGACTTGTTGATATTCTAATAAAAAAGAACATTTTTTTGCAATTTTCTTTTCAATGTAATCACAATGAGTTTTGAAGTTAAGCAAATTATCAAGTTGCAGACCCAAATATTTCATACATGTTACAAATTCAATTTGTTCATTGTTAATTAATAATTGAGGACTAATATCCACAATTTTCCGATATTTATACATAGATGTAAATATTATTGCTTTAGTTTTCGCCACATTTAACTTTAACTTATTAATATTTAAATATAATGATATCTGTGACAATACCCCATTCATTTTATCTACTGCTCTGTTAAGACTTGTATCACTACATGCCAAAAATGTGTCATCAGCGAAAGGGTTTATAAATTCACAATTTACAAAAAGCCCAATATCATTCATATACAATATAAATAGAAGAGGTCCCAAAACACTTCCTTGAGGTACTCCCATATTGTTATTTAGTTCAGTAGACTCATTTCCATTAAACCTTACTCTCTGTTTTCGATTACTTAGATAGTCAACAAACCAGTTATAAACAATACCAGCAAAGCCATAGTTCTTTAATTTTTGTAATAATATGTCCCTATCAATAGTTTCAAAAAAATTAGATAAATGATGACTTAACAGACTCGCAGTTACGAGCCAATAATAGTTTTTGGCTTACATTTCAACGGTAACGAATTAGAAGAACCCCAGAAAATATTAACTATGTATTGGGATACATAAAAATACATACAAAATTGTAAAAAAATATCTTTTATCTAACCAAATATATTTTCTATTTAATACACTTCTTTAATCAATATTTGATTATGCTAATATTTTTTATAGCGACTCCTGGTACTGCGGTAACAAAAAAATCTATGGAAAAAATGCAAAATAATTGTATAATACTTGCCTATATTATTCCTTACAAAAATACCATTACTCCTCACCTTAATCAACAAAAGCTATTAAATGTGTTTCCCAGATGCGAACAACACATGTATAACTTCATTAAAAAAAATCTTACTCTTATCCTAAGAGTAAGATTATTCGATATGACTGATTCTAAATAAAATTTTCAATCATGCTCGTTTTGCGAATTACCTAGTTTTTAACGATTTGTTGAAGACAAGCTTGGGTATATCGTTTCCACCAGACGATATAGCTTCTTTCTTAATACGTGCATAATGTGTCAGCATCCTTTTTTAAACGAATTTGTTTCATTGATTGTTTACCAATAGTCATACAAGAGTACTGGGATTCTAAAATTACGATTCGACACGATTACTCGATATGACTGATTCCAAATAAAATTTTCAATCGTCAGTGTCTTACGGATTGCCTAGTTTTTAACGATTTGTCGACGACACGCTTGGGTATATCGTATACACCAGACGATATAGCTTCTTCCTTATTTAATACGTGCATAATGTATCAGCATGCTTTTTTAAACGTATTTGTTTCATAGATTGTTTACCAATAGTCATTTCAGGATTTTATTAGTATATCAAGAAGCTTACTTAAACAACTAACAGTTCTAATTCGGCGCTATTTTCCACAACCTTCTGTTAATAATGGAGACACAGGAAGTAGAGTTACCATTGAATGGGCAGTTTTAGTATGCTAAGATTTTTTATGCCACAGATTGTTACCAAAGAAGCATTGGACAAGATTTTAATTTTGGAATTTGTAAAACTACTGCAAGTCGTTGGATCTATAAAATTACTGAAATTATTGATAATCGCCTTGCTGACCGATTCATTAATTTTCCAAATATAAGAGATAAGAGACAAATTAATAAATTAACATTAAGGGAGAGATCCAATTTCTCTGGTGTTATAGGTCCTATTGATTGCACCCATGTTGCTATATTAAAATCAAAAGTGGACAAACACAAGTTTCTGTGATTTTCCATGAATTCAATTATTATTTCCCAATGGGTAGTGGTAGTTTTAACGATTGTTTTTTTATTTTAAAGAAATAATATAGACATATATTTAAATTAAAAATCACGGAGGCGAGAAAAATTAACAAAATAAATGAAAATTCTTAGTGTTTAATAATGGAAAAGACAATTAACGTTTCCATGTGTAAAATATTAGGGAAAATAACAAATATATATCAGGAAACCTAAATCTAATCGAATAAAATAAGTTTAGCCGACAACTGAAATTTAGAATCACCCTTCTCAATCACGATCGAGCACTACGAAGTCGCGATCGAATTCGAAGTCGTGATTTTAGAATCCCAGCCCAGGTCAGCCATCGATATGTTAGAACGAAGTTTAGAAATGTATGTAGAATTTATTTATGTTTTTGGCGTTTGGGATTAATCATTGTTTTATTATTCCGTGGCATAGAACTGCAGCGTTTCACGTTAATCGTCAATGTTGCTACAAAAATGCGGAATGGTCTACAAAGCATCCAACATTTATTAATTTTTAAATATAAGAAATATAATAAAATTATGTTACTTGAAGCGCAAATATTATTAACAAAGGAATATTTTCTTGTATAATAACTATACAATGAATATTATATAACCTTAATTAGCAATTTGTCTATTTATCCAGATGTCAATTGGAAGTTTGCAAACTTTGCATAACATTGCAAAATATATAAATATAATAACTTACATTTTTATTTACTCTATTACCGCTTTCTTCTTTCTGTATTAGTTAGCTTTTTTTAGTTATTAGTAACTCTTTTTAATACTTCATTTTTCTATATCGCAATTTTTTTGATGCGAAACAAATTATTTGAATGTAAAAGTTATATAATAATAAAGAACAATGAACATTTTATGGTGCATTTTCCTTTATGCTTTACAATGGATCTTTAATTTTCAGTTTATTTTGGTTTCTAATTTACAATGTGTAATAACGTAATAATGATTAAATTAATATCATAAATATCTTAAAAGGGATGTTTATTAAATTAAATGA
This sequence comes from Anthonomus grandis grandis, assembly GCF_022605725.1. Taxonomy (NCBI): domain Eukaryota; kingdom Metazoa; phylum Arthropoda; class Insecta; order Coleoptera; family Curculionidae; genus Anthonomus; species Anthonomus grandis. The sequence continues at coordinate 27,505,319 of NC_065548.1, read as the reverse complement.
AAAAGGTTTCAAATCAGCTATCCTGGTAAGGCGAAAGAAATATAATTATTTATTACCCAAAACTATTGGCAGTAATTTAGAATATGTGTCGTAAATGATAGCATTAAAATTATGTTTTTTATATACAGGGTGTTACAAAACTCGGTGCAAATATTTTAAGACTGTATTGTTGGAGTCAAAATAAGATTTATTCCCCTATAAATATGTGTTGTAAAACATACCAGTTCAGAGCTACAGCCCTTGCAAATTGCTTAAAAAAAGTAGAATATTTGGAACACTAACGGTAGTTGTGCGTAAGATCTTTTAAATATTTGCAAGCATCTGTTTTTTTTTGGGTTGTCTTGATATTTTTTATCCCAAATATGGTGTAAACCCAGATTCAGGGGAGCTTAACCTTTAGATGACGTGTACCTTATGTTTCCGAGAAGAATTTAAAAAATCTAGAACACCATCTAGTTAGTCATGAAAAAATTTAAAATTATCGTTTTTTGCCTTCCTTCAATACAATTTCGGCTCTTCTTTCGTCTAGCAGCGATTTTTCCAAGAATGGTTAATTGAATCAAAAACATGCAAAGGACAATAATTTAAGACTTTTTTTATGGCTAACAATACGGTATTGCTAGATTTTTATTTTTTATTCCCAGCATAATAGAGAAACCATCATAAGGGTAAGCCGCCCCAAATTCTCCCCTAAAATTGGATTTACAGCATTTTTAAGACGGAAAATGAGAAGATCACTTACAAAACGGAACTTATAAATTTTCAGGACATTTGACGCATAACTGGAATCACAGGTTCAAATAATCAATTTTCTTCAAGCAATTTGCGCGAGCTGTAGCTCTGAAGGCGCGCATTTTGTAACACGCTTATAGGAAAGAAAGTCTTATTTTAACTCCAAAAATACTCTTTTGAAATATTTGGACCGGATTTTGTAACACCCTGTATAATTAGAGAAACTACACACATGCTCAAAATCTAGGAATATTTAAATCTTTAGCTATTAATTTTTTGATAACTATTTCTTTCTTACCTTAAACTGTGTTGAGTAAGTGTACCACGGTTCTCTAAGCAATATTTATTGATACGTAAATATACGACTTAAATTCAACTGTAAATATTTTACTCACAAAAAAACTTTTTTTTTAAGATGTCTAAAATACGCAATATTTATATTGTATAATATTATTAGTTCTTTATCAAGCCGAGTACTCCAAAGGCGTTCTTCAAATTGTTAAATATACCTGGACGTCATTTCCAGATATTGTGATGTTAAGGGCTATGGGGCTGTTTGAGGATGGAATGCCTTAAATTAATGTAACCAAAGCTATAGGCACTAAGAGCCGTTATCGGGTGAGTGGAACCACATGCGAAAAACATTTGTGTCGACTAACTATGACTACTCCTCATATAGATCGATATGTTCAGTTAGAAGCACATAGTACAGCATAATACATGTATGGAGGGCAACTAGAATCGCACGAAATTTTTTTATAAAAGCAGAACATTCGTGTGTTAGACTGGTCAGCTACATGACCTGATTTTAGTCCTATAAAGCATGCCTGCGATATGCTTCAGCAAATAGTTCTTCAGGGCAAGAACCAGTTTCAAAACCGAGATTAGCTGTTTCAAACTCGTTTTGTAAAATTTTAAATGCAATTTTGTGTTCCCTAACATATATTCTTAAGACATTGAAAGAATAGAGTTAGCCGTGTTACATTTCCTTGGAATTATGGAGAGCTTGTAACATCTCTGATGCAATGTCAAATGCTTATGTAGAAATGACAAAAAAAAACACTATATATAAAAATTTGTTTTTTATTTTGACAGGCACAAAACAGTACTACTGTTCCCATTTAATAAAACATAAAGCATTTTTTTCATAAAATATGATAAAATACGCTATAAAGAAGTCAACATTCAAAGTTAGGTAAATGAATGGAATTAAAGAATCTACCAGTAACATTGTCCAAAAATATTTACATATAAAACATTTAGTATTAATAGATTATGCTTTAAATTATAAATAGTATTACCGCTTATTAACTCTTTATGCGTTTTTTTTTAACGTACTTCATTAGAGCAAAGGTACTTATTTAATAAAAAGCATTTGTATGGAAATTAAATATTTTATAAATATTTCACATTTCTTAATAAGTTTTTTTTTATTCTACGTTTATGATGACGGTTGTCCCTTGATATGTTGTTATGATAATATCGCTATTTACTTGTAAAAAGAGCGATTTGAATAGCCTTTTTCCATAGTGCGACACAAACAGCACAAGTTTTTACCATCATAACAGCTTACAAAAACACTCAAATGTATCCTTTTTCCTTTTTCGACCAAAAACCAAAGAAAAAACACAGAACTTCACAAATGCCGAATGCCGACTATAAAGCCGTTTGACAAAATGACATCAGCTTTTACTTGCGGTATTGCCATATCAAATTTTTTAGAAGCGATTTTAGAAATAAGAAAGTATAAACTTGACAACAGAGAATCGATGAATATGTTTGTGAACAAAACACCCCCTTTGGCCCTGGGCATATGTTGAACAAAGTTGTTGCTTACTAGTTCTAGCCTTTCAATGTTCTAAGTATATATTGTAATTATTATTATAATTTTTTTTCACGAAAATCAGTATTCTGATATCATGTCATAATTAATTTGTTATAGGGGTATCCTCGCTTATAATAATTCCAAAAAATATGTAATTTGAAAATTTAAAACCATTTTTTATTTAATATTATTCAATATTCCTAGATTTGCAGCATGTGTATGATAATTAGTATTAATTTTAATTATTAATATTAATCATTACATACATATTTTATATAGTTCATTAATATTGTTAACTCAACTGCAACGGCCGTTCTTCAACGGATTTTTATTATGTCCAATTATTGCAAATTCCACCAGTAAATATCGGATTTTAGATGATGAATTTAGACTGCGATTTACGATTATAGCAACATTGCAATTTAATTTTGATATGAAGCAATCATTAAATCACATATAGTTAATACTGTGTTTTTTAAAATAAACAACCCAAAAACTTCTGATAAAAATTTGCAACATAATTTTTTTCAAAGCAGTGAAAAGTTAAAGCTTCGAAAGGTTACAACCTTAATAATTTGTATTGGCTTAAATCTTACAGAGATTCAGACTTTCTATTAAAACACTCCCAAAGAGCTTTCTGAGCTATAAATATCCTAGCAGTGATATGAACACAATTTCTTTCGTTTTTGAAAAGGCCCTTGCAGAACCAACGTGATTACGACGTTCATTCTTGAAAACCATTTAAGTTTCACGGCTTCATTTAATTGGCAAAAATATACGGAATATATTTTTGCGAATTAAATGAAGGTATAAAAATATATCCGCTGGCTTTTCAATCTCGCCCCTGACAGATGGCGTGCGAGTCGTATCCAGGAATTACCGGGATATGCTTTTCCGCGTACAAAAAATAGGATGCTTAAATTATGTTCATTTTATTTAAAAATAGGACTTTTTAAAGTCCAAATTTTAAAATTTAAAAATTTGTAAATTAAATGGTGACATAGAAAAATAGGTAAAAAAGTGTAAATTTGATTTTTCTATCCCAGTCCTAGTCCGAGTTTTGATAAAAAATGGTTATAAGATAAAACTTTTTATATGTAATTGGTTAACTACGCCAGATAATGTTAATTTTCATTAATATTATCGGTGATATATGTATATAATTTTTTATAAATACTACACTATTTCTTCCAGTTATTCTTACTCTTAGATACTTTCGATAGAAGGTCCTTATATCTTAGTGTGGAATTATAAAAGTCTTGGAGACAAAAGTATGTTTAAAATTTCAAACCTACTTAAAAATGTCTGTTTGCTAGGAATCGGTCTATTCTAAAATGTAGTTGAAAACAAATGCCAATATTATACTGCCAAATTGTCCCCTTAAAAACATTTAGTAATTTAGACCTCCAGATGAAATATAGATAACTATAATAGAAGATAAAAATAATAGCGCTTTAAAATTCAACGTGCAACCGATGGTTAGAACCTTTGGTATGACACTGAATCACAAAATAGTTTTATCACAGATGTAAATAGCTCCGCACTATTGCATTGTTGCTTTGTACACTTGTAAATTGTACACTCTGTGCGGAGCTATTTACATCTGTGGTTTTACCACTTACTAATCTTTATTATAGTCGGTCTCGTCTCGTAAATAATTGTCATGTAGTATCTACGCGAAGCACCGATATCCACCACTAAATTCAAAGCAAACAAAAAACTCCCCCTTTTCCCGCATGCCATATGCATACTAGGGTCTGCGGAACCACCGTTCCTTGTGCCGCCGGTGCTCGCTCTCGCGGTTAGAGCATAGCCAATGTTGCCGCTTTCATGAAAGATATCATATTTTATGATTAAAACGCATTCTGTGTGAGCAGTTATGCATGCATGTGCTCGCTCGCAGTCTCGCACTTCTCGTTAGGATTTTTCGGAGGCAGGAGGCAGGAAGTATTGATATAAAGTGATTTTGGCGCGCAGGATGTTTTTGAATGTGATAAAGAAAAATTATTAGTCGAGGTATAGTTTTTTGCTTGGGTAGGTTTGATAAATAAAGGTAATTTTTGATTTTTATTTATTCATATTAAGTAGGTTATACAACGGTGATAATATGGACTCCAAACCCAATAAATTATGTACAGTTTGTAATCGCTTGTTTACAAGAACCACTCATTTACGAGTGCATGTCAAGAAATTTCATTCGGAGTTACGGGAAGAGATAACTCCTCATTTAAGAATTAGAACTGACAATTTTAAATGTTTGCATTGTGAAGAAGTGTTTACGATCGGAAATCGTTGGAAACAACATTTAAAAATGCATAGAAGTAAAAATAACGACGTAAATATTATTAGGGTTACGGTTTAATAATATTAATATATTAAAATAGCAAATTGCGCATATACATAAAAGGTGTGTAAAGCTGTGCCTAATTAATACCTATATAGAATGTTCAATTGAAAATCCTAAAAATTAGCAATTCAAAGGTTAATGGTTACATTCAGAAAAGTGCAATATGTTTTTACCATCTTTAGAATCCTGCACAGTTTCCTAGTCATAGCAAGCACAATTTTCAACACATTTATCTCATGAATGGTTGAATAAAATAATGGCATGTGATTTTATTACATTATGAGTTAATTGAAAACGTAGTAGGTACCATTATCAATTCTTAACTCATTTTAGAGGTCTATTTAATATTAGTGCAATCAAAAGTAAACGTTTTTTTGAAGAAAAATTAGAGACGAGAGGCATTGTATAGTATTTTTATTTTTTAAAGGAAAAAAATTCAGAAAAATTAAGTTTTTTGCGTGAAAACGAAAAAAAGTAATGAATAAAGTTAATATTCCCGGTACGCGGCTCAAAAGACACTAACCCAACCGATGGGAGGCTCCAACCCACGGTCGATATCCGTTTTGAGATCCAACTCTAAAATCAAGCCTTACTCCAACTCAGGCGCGCCGCGCCCCCTTACCCCAAACCCGTTAGAATGAACAAAACATTTTTGCGCTTCGCTTGTCACTAATGTGTCGAAAAATAGTTCCAGATTGAAATCATTAATATTATAATAAAAAATTAAAATTCCTCATTTTTTCTTTTTGGAATTGACTTAAATTAGGTTATTCTCATCATATTAATTAATTTTGTAATGTAATTCCGGTTGCACTAATGTTAAATGTCACCCATTTTAGTATAGGGAAGGACAACTATTTAACATTAATAACCAAAACTGAAAAATCCATATAAATTAGGTATTGGTACTTAAATAGGTACATAATGACCTATTACTGTACCCTGTACGTAGCGATATAACCTTTAAAAAAATAATTAATAAAAGAATCCTCCATTTAACACAAAACTATTTTATTTTTAACCAACTACCACCTTAAAAAATATCTCTCAGAGCTGCCGGCGCGCAACTTATGCAGTCGCCAGTCGGTATTTTAATGTGAATAGCGGCAACGTAGCACCACACATCTGACTGCAGAGGCACAGTGATTTCCAGGCGGCAGACGCTAGTCATATGCATCTCTACCTATCGATCAGTAAGATCAGTTCCTCAGTCTATTTCTTAGTGCCGGCACCGAACATAAACTAGAATAGAAGGATCACTCTAAGCGCCGCCCAAAATGTTGCCTTTCTCACTCGCTTTCTGATGCTACTCTTTTTTGCTGCCCGGTGGCGACTGCGTTATACAGGGGCGTCTTCAATATTAGAACTATAATAGCGTTGTGCGGAAATTTTGTACTTTAAAAATGCCGGCGATATGTTGCGTAGATGGCTGCAGGAGTAAAAGGGGATATACATTTTTTTTTAAATAAAAATGGATTAGTTTACAGAAAAAAATACACGCTTTTCTTCAGTATTTCTTAAATATCTCGGAAAATTGAGATCCTAGAAAAAAATCTAATAAACAAAAGTTTGTAAAAAAGATTGGCTTTTGTTTGATTTATCTAGGTGCTATAGGCGCTAAGATACAACTGTGTGAACATAACCCCTTTTTTTAGATAACAAAATATAATGACGTAAAATAATAACGTGAAATAATTTAAAAAAAAAACGTTTTTTAGACAAATATCTAGCACATTTTTTTAAGTACTATGTACTATCAAAAACTTTAAAAATAAACTTGATTGTAAGTCATTAGCATAAAAATTAAAAAAGTTAGGAATAAAATAAAAATAATTGCAGTTTTAAAAAAATTTATCATAAAAAATTATGTATTTATTTCAAAAATTAAAGCGTAGCCTTCTACAATGGACTATATATAGGTACCAATAATATGTTCAAAAAGTGTCAGCGGTTTAGAGTACATATTTTTTTTAAATCGTGATTTTAATCTAAAAAAATTCAAAATTTTTGGTAATATTCTGTTATTAGTGGTGGTTTTTAATAGTGAAAGCTATCCGATTTATTATTAGTTGCATTGCAATCATTTGAATGATATAAATTTTAGCCACTTATACCGTCTAACCATACTTAAAACTGCATTTTTTTCGTCATTAAGGGTGGTTTTTAAGGGTTTAAGTTTCAAAATATTGATGTGTACTATAATCCCCTATGTAAAACTATATTTATTTTGCATATTTATATGAATTCTAGGTTGTAAAACACCTATTTTCGTTTTATTTGAATTTTAGTGGTTTGTTCTTTCATCCCCTATTTAAAAAAGCAAATAATTAGGCATTTAATAAGTTTTTTTTATTTAACTGCCTTTTTATGTTTCACTGTTAGCGAGTTCCATATGCTGAGTGTTGTTATCACATTATTATGTAAATTTTATTAAATATTTAAAAAATGGGTATATTAACGAAGTTATTATTAATTAAGTGTATGTAATATTAGGTAGGTAGTTTCTTGGTCAGTTAAGAAAAGAGCATGAAAGGAACGTAAAGCTAAGATTTAATTACGTACATTCTAATAAACTTAATTTTAAAGCTGCCAAGTGTTTTTCTTACAGTTATTTGTTCAAAAGAGATACTTAATAATATTCTTTCAATTTCATTTTAACAATAATACAAAGTGCCATTAATTTAAAAAAATTCCATATTTTACACGCTGCCCGCCGCGATGTACAAAAATATTCCTTATTAAAAATGTTTCAAACACCCCCCGTATCGTAAAGGATTGCCGTCGAAACTAAATAATGATTTACGACCGCGTAAAAAAAGTCGGCACTGTTTAGAAGTCCCCACTTCAAACGGGCGCAAGAGAGTGAACCTACTGTCTTGTTCTTTATACTGTGGTGCCGGTGTACCCACGTCGCCGTTTTACGCGCTTAAATCAAATTCGGTGGTGTGCGTATTAAATTGGTTTTTTCAACTCCCATAATATTGTCTCCATTACGGAAGCGTTCCCGTGTGTCTTCTTCGGATCGGGGTATGCTTTCTGAGATTCTAAAATCGGTGAAATCTTTGGATGAAAGATTAAAAAGTGTCGAAAATGAAAGACGTTCAAGTTGTCGCAACCGTCGTTCCATGTCAAGGCGGCGTGATCGATCCCGGAGACGGCGCTTGAGTTCCAGTTCACGTGACAGCGGTAGTGTCCGAAGCGGTCGTTTTTCGAGATCGAGGAAAAGAAAGACGCATCGCGTCCGCCGACCTATTTTGCCTTCCTCTTCAGATTGGTTCCAATCGCAAGGTAGTTGGGAAAGGGAAAGGCAGGAGGGGAGAGGGGCGGCACAACCCTCAAGTGCAAGGCAGGGAGAGAACGTTATTGGTGGTAGGTGTACTTATATCTTAGTTTTATTTTACAGATATTTATATGTAATGTTCTCATATCTTTGGGTCTCCAACGTTGGGGTTGCGTTTTTGTCAGTGAAGATCTTTGTCGCAAGCGATAACATACTCCTAACATAAAAATGTGTTTTAATACCTGGTCAGAGCCGTGCCCCAGTGACGGGGCGGTGATAAGGGCAGTGAGTTCTTTATCACCTAGGCAGTTGCATTTATGAATGCAAGCCTCAGTGACGGGGCAGAGTTGTTTTTATGACAGTGAGTCATTTGGAGTTTGAGGAAGATCCTTTAACGCCTTTTTTATTGAAAAAAAAAAATCGCCTTAGTGAGGCGGGAACGGAAATCCAGTTGTTTTATTTGCATTTTTTCCAATTAGTCCATATTTCTTTTCAGATGTAGACTTTGCATCGGCGCGCGATTTGCAGCCTATTGCTGTAGATATAGAACAGGACAGTGACGTCCAGGTGTCTATTAACAAAGAGTTTCAAGCCTTGCTAGGAGATGAAGATGTTTCTCCAACGCTGCTCGCGCCCTCGTTGCATGGTGATATTGATAGTCGCTGGGATGTGATCCTGCGAAAAGGGATGGATTTGGAAAATCGCAAAACGTTAATAGCAAAATATGCTCCGCCGCAAAATTGCCAAAATATTCTTCCTCCCAATCTTAACCCACATGTTAAAGCAGCTTTATCTGAATCAAATGTAAGGAGAGTCGCTCGCCTTGTCAATCTACAAAAGCAGGTGGGGGCGGGTATTGCTGCTGTGGGCAAAGTTCTTTCAATCCTTTACGAGAGAGGTAAGGAGGCGGATAAGGAGAATATCCTAGCCCTTGGCGATGCAGGATGTCTCCTAGCTGATGTCCATTTTCAAGAAACCATGTCCCGTCGAGATTTGGTTTTATTAAATATTAACAAAGATTTAAAAGATACTCTTTCCAACTCCCCGCCAGACGAGTGGCTTTTTGGGGGTAACCTAGAGGAGGTCATTAAGGCAAAAAAGGCAATTGATGTTTCGAGTCAACAGCTAAAATCGAAGAAAGTGGTTAGGAAACCTCTTCAACCTTTGAGAACCCAGCATTTAAACTCTGTCCGTCCACTCAGATCGTCGATCAGAGGAACATATCGGAGTGGACAGCAGCCTCGACAAGCTCCCCGTCAAAAAGTCCAATCCCAGTTCAGGAGGAAACCAGATCAGTGGCAGAGCAGGGACAGGCGCCTGTAGAGGTAAATAAATATGCTGGCCGTTTGAAGTTTTTCATAAATAGATGGCGGCATATTACTAACGATAAAGTGATTTTATCATGGTTGAAGGGTTATTCAATCCCATTTCTTAGTGTACCCAAACAAGTTTTTTCTGGTACTGAACATCAGTGGTCTAGTTCTGAAAAGCTCCTAATTAAAAAATCTGTAAATGACCTTTTGTTATCGGGAGCAATAAGTTGCGTATTCCCATGTGTGGGTTAATATGTATCAAAAATTTTGCCAAAGCCGGATGGGTCTTATAGGCTTGTGTTAAATTTGAAGAAATTTAATTCTTTTGTAAAAACAAAACATTTTAAAATTGAGGACAGAAAAACTGTCGCTAGTTTGATCCAGCCTAATTGTTTTTTAGCTACGGTAGACCTTAAGGACGCATACTTATTTGTGCCGATAAAAGAAGGCCATAGAAAATATTTAAGATTTTTCTTTGATGGTTGTCTATACCAGTATAATGCCTTGGCCTTCGGGCCAAGTTCTGCTCCTTTCGTGTTTACCAAGTTAATGAAACCGATTTTATCAGTTTTAAGAGCAAATGGATATAGCTCTGTAATCTATTTGGATGATTTTTTGTTGTTGGGTAATACCTTTGAGGAATGTGTTAATAATGTTCGAGCTACTATTAAATTATTGGAGCATCTCGGTTTTATTATAAATTATAAAAAATGCTCGTTAACGCCATCCCAACAATGTAGTTATTTGGGTTTTTATTATAATTCCTGTTCTATGTCTTTGTGCCCTATAGATAAAAAACGAAAAATGTTAATGAAATATATTCAGAAGTTTATTAAGAAAAAGTCTTGTAAGATAAGGGAGTTTTCCCAAATAATAGGAAAATTAGTCGCAGTTTGTCCGGGGGTTAAAGGGATGGGATCCATACGGGGTAACGGTATCGAACGTTTTAGTTTTTTTGTCTGAACAGTTTGATAAAGGAGCTTCCTTTAGCCTCTTAAATAGGTATAGATCAGCCATTGCACAAATTGCTGATCCTGGTTTAAGTCAGGATTTTCGTATAAAACGATTTTTTAAAGGGGTTTTTGGTCTTAGACCAGCCTTTCCAAAATATCAGTTTGCTTGGGATCCTTCGCAAGTTTTGAGTTATGTCCGTAATTTGGATAATGATTTAATTTCTTTGGAGGATCTTTCGAAAAAATGTTGCATTCTTTTAGCGTTAGCTACGGGCCAGCGTATTCAGACCCTATTTAGTATAGAACTTTCTAATATTGAAATTTCTAACAATCAAATTAATATTAAAATTCCGTCTCGTTTAAAAACCTCTTCTTATAACAGGCACCAGCCTATACTGATTATTCCATTTTTTGTCAGTGATCCTAATGTTTGTGTGGCAAAAACAATGATTTCTTATCTGGAAAGAACCCGCGTTTTGAGAAGATCGTGTCAACAGTTATTCATCACTTTTAAAAAACCCTACCATAGGGCTACCAGACAGACATTAGGAAGGTGGTTAAAATGTATTATGAAATCTAGTGGTATAGATACTAACACCTTTTCCGCGCATAGCACCCATCATGCGGCTACTTCAGCCGCAGCTAGAAAGGGTGTTAATTTCGATACCATAAGATTAGCCGCGGGATGGTCTGAACAGTCAAGAGCATTCGCTATGTTTTATAACAGACCATTAGCTCCTGAGGGCTCGTTTGCTAGGGCAGTTTTTAGCTCATAAGTTTTTCATTATCTTAAGATTACATGTTGTTTTTGTTATATACGTTTAGTTCTTTGGCTTCGTTTCGTTTTATCCATTCCTTAAGTGGATTATTATTTAATGTTCAAGAAATAAATATTTATGTTTTGTAAACGATTGTTGCAAATTTCTTTAATTATCTACATGACAATTATTTACGAGACGAGATCGACTATAATCAGAAGATTAAACGAACTTACTTAAGTGATGTTTGATCTTGATTATAGGAAGATCTCGTCGAAGTAAATAAGTCCCACCCTACCCAATAGATGTTTTTCCCAGGGATTTGCAACAGGTAAGAAGCTTTCAAAATGACTGAGGATTTGATCGATAGGTAGAGATGCATATGGCATGCGGGAAGAGGGGGAGTTTTTTGTTTGCTTTGAATTTAGTGGTGGATATCGGTGCTTCGCGTAGATACTACATGACAATTATTTACTTCGACGAGACCTTCCTATAATCAAGATCAAACATCACTTAGGTAAGTTCGTTTAATCTTCTGATTTTACTCTCGACACGTGTTTCGCTACAGATGTTAACATCCTTGGGATAACATAAGACTAAGCCAAACCTACTTACAAGTATAAATATAAACTGATAATGTAGCTAATCGAGCGAAAAATACAATGAAGCATGGCCGAGTAAATCTTCAACACTAACTAAACTACTAAGAGATTGGACCATTATCTATGTGAAGAATGGTTTTTTTGATTTTTAAATATTGCTATGCATACGAAAGTCTAGAAACATTCATTCTTTTGCATGCATCATCATCACATAAAATCAGGAAAATTAACTATATTTTAAAGCATTACTGACCAGCAATTTATTTTTATAGAACTTAAATATTCCGAAAGCTAAATGCTATAAAAGAACTATCACCTATAGGTACTACAGATGTATTCAGGATGATTTGCGAATCAGTTTTCTTCTTATATTGTTAAAAATTTAAAAAAAAAACATATTTATCTTCAAACTGAAACATTTATAGAAGGAAACAAAATAATATTGAAGTGTTCATCAGGATTTAGGAAATATTAAAGTACAGGAATACATTAGTTAGAATTTTAAGTAAGAGGTTAGGGAATTTCAAGAAACAGAAAAAACGACCTACCTAAGCCTGCTGAATTTTAACAAAGCGTTTGATACTATAAATCACAACCCGCTTGTGGCCAAGTTATGTTGGTTTTTTTTTAAAACGCTAAGTATCTTTAAAAGTTTTGCACATTTGCACACTCTCCACTTGTTTTTGCCATATCAGTTATGTATATTTACGTGAAATTCTGCAACATTCAACAGTTTGCTGATGATTCTCGACTTATCCTGATTTAAACACATCAAAATCATCCACTATGGAAAAAAACATGCATATTAGCAAATACATTATAAAGCTATAGCATGTTATAATTAATAATAATATTTCGATAGTGCAAAAAGTAAAAAACTGACGCATTATATTTTATCCTAACTATTCATGTCACCATTATGTTAATAACAACTTTAGCCTATTTTAAGGATAAAAAATATATACAAAATTAATAAACATAATATCCCATCTTAACAAACATATTTTCTATGTATAACACCTGTTTTATCATTATTTGATTATGACGATGTTGTTTATAGCTACTCCTAGTCCTGATTAATAAAAAAAAATCATTCAAATAATGCTAAAAAACTGTATGACATTTTTCTATAATGATCCTTACAGAAATAGTATTACTCCTCACCTAAATCGACAAAAAATATTAAATATATTTTACAGATACGATCAACATATGTATAATTAAATTAAAAAAATGTAAATACAGGCCATGCTTCATGTTTTAAAGCGAAGTTTAGAAATTTATGTATGTACAATACTGACAATACATAAATTTAGGTTGTCGGCGTTTGGGCAAATTCCAATGTTTTTTATTATTCCGTGACACAGGATGGCAGCATTTTAACGAGTATTCTTCTATGTTGCTATAAAAATGTGGAATGATCTATAAACGAAGCATCAAAAATTTATTAATTTTTAAATATTCCAAAATCTAAATTCCGAATTAATTTTTAAATTAAGGAAATATATTTAAAGAATGTTACTTTAAGGACAACTGCGATTATATAACGTCAATTGGCAATTTAAACATTTATCTCGATGTTTACATAGTTGTTGCCGCTTTCTCCTATTAAATTCTGTTTTAAAAATATATTGTGTATAATAAATGATATATTTATTTACTATATTAGTGCTTTCTTCACTTCTGTATTTATTGGCTTTTACATTTGTTTTTTCATTTTGTTATTTAACTTTTGTATCTAAATTCTATATCTGGTTTTTAGTTTTTCGTTAAGATCCCGCTCTAAGGTAAATCAAAGATTTTCTTAGTCTAATCTTTCACAATAGGCTTGCTTTTTCGTGCATTTTTCTTCATGGATTCATTTTTAAATTTTAATTTTTTAAAATTGTAGTTATTTTGGTTTCCAGTTTACAACTTGTAATGAAAGACTTGTATTTACACTATAAATATTTTAGAAGGTGACTTCCAAATCTAAAGAAATGCGTTTCGTAAAACTATTATTCCAGAAGAAAAAACAGTTCAATTTTCATATTTATATACGTATTCTATCCGTTTATAAATAGACAAACTATGATAAATAATATAAATTTTAATTATAAATATTAATTATTACCTAAATCTTTCATATAGTTCATTAATATTAATAACTCTAGTTACAACGGTCTTTCGGAAAAACAAGGGTTTGCATAGACGTCCATATAAATTATGAACATCTACTAAATTACATCCACTTGTTGCGAATTGCAGCAGTAAATATAAGATTTTAGGTAACAAATTTGACTGACTTAGGATTATAATTACTATTATTGTCATTTAGGTGGTCAAGTCAACTTATGGGTATAGGCATGTTGAAACTTCTTACAAGTTTTACAGAAAATTTTATAAACAAATAATGAAGTACTTACCAAAATATCTTTTTGAAACAAAAATTTATAAAAAAAATATATAAAAATGTAATTTTTAGAAAATTACCCATAAAGTTTGTTATTATAATAATACCAACAACAAACATGATGTTTTCTTCATTTTGTGTTCAAGAGGCTTAAGTTTTCAAATAAAAAGCCTGTTGCATCTAATTTACTAAAATCTAATATACAAAAAACATGTGGAACAAATTTCAAGATGTAGGTTGGTTTTACAGTAATATATTGTTAAAATTTATAACGAAAAACAAACTCTTTTGTCTAAATTTAATCAACTTTTATTTAATCTTTATCCGCCACGACTTCATATGGAACTGTTTCTTGTTTCTTACCAAAAATACGCCTTATCCTCTAAACCTTTTTAACCTAAACAAAGTATCAAGTTACAAACTAATATTTCTCGGCTATCGCTACGTACTTCTTAAGTGCCGCACATCATTACTTTCATTTCATTTTCATTCATTACAGGTCATTCACCCCATACATTACTCTGGCCAGATTTATTTATTTTTTTTTTTTTTTTTTATCAACTGTTTAACACTGTTTAACACAGGTTCCCTTTTAAGTCGTCCTGTCCGACTATTTTTTTTATTCAAAATGCCAAGTGCTGTAGTTAAGAAAAGAAACAACAATCCAACAGTTTAAATTCTAAATTCTACATTAACTTTCCAATAAATCAATCAAATCATGTCTATCTCTTGCATCTTCATCGGATTCACTACCTGAACTCTCATTAATCATTATACTACGATACGGTCGTAAAGAGTCAACAGCAACCAGTGTGTTAAACTTTTTATAGCCTCTCATACCCTTTACACTTCTAATCTTATACCTATCGTTATCAAAAATCTTTTCAATTACATACGGCCCTGTAAATTTACCACTTAACTTAGAGTTGACGCCGGTCTTACTACAAGACTCACCACCTTTCCATAACACTAAATCACCCCTTTTATATTTTTTCGGTGGTTTTCTCTTTCTATCAAAACAAAGTTTCATTTGCTCAGAAACCCGTTTCAAATTTTTACTAGCGTCCTTTCTTTTATCTGATTCTATAATTTCAGGTAACTTATCGCTCCATTGTAAATCACTATCACTAGTCATTGTTCTCATTGCGTCTAAAAGTGTTCTATGAAACCTTTCTACTTGACCGTTATCCCTAGGCGTCGCGGTAGCTGTCCTTATATGTTCAATCTGTTTACTATCTACAAATTCCTTAAAATATCTACTGGTAAATGCCAACCCATTGTCAGAAACGATACGTTTTGGATACCCTAAATAACCACCAAAAATCTCTCGTAAATTCTTAATACACTCCGCCGAACCTAAAGTACGACAAGCCTTTGCTACCATGTATTTCGTAAAGGAATCAACAATGGTCAAAATATACGTAAACCCTGATTTACTTTTAGGAAATGGACCAACGTGATCGATATGAACTGTGTGCATAGGCACATCAGGTTTTGCTATAGGATGTAATTTACCCTCTTCTTTCCCGTAACTACCCTTTTTATAATTACAATCTAAACAACTTTGAACATATTTTTTCACAAATCGAGACATTTTTGCAAACCAAAATTGATCCTTTAATAATTTTAAACAACGTACAAAGCCTGGATGACCTACGGAACCATGATATTTTTGCAATGTTTGGAATCGTGCAAATTTTGGAATAACTAATTTTTCGCCATTTAATGTTTTCTTAAAAAGTCGACTATTTTTATATACATATTGCCTTTTAAAATCGGGATTAGAATTATTTTTAAATTAATTTATGATATTTTGTAGTGTTTCATCCTGCATTTGGATTGTTAAAAACCAATCTTCAATAATAATTTTTGATATATGCACCGGCGGATTTCTACTTAAAGGATCTACATGCTTCATAGTACTCTCAGGCTTATGTTCAATTTCAAAATCGTACTCTTGTATCGATAACCACCATCTAGCAATTCTTGGAACTAAATCGCGTTTTGCAAAAGTATACTAGACTGCAGAGCAATCAGTTATAATTTTAAAATGTGAACCAATAAGATAAATACGAAAACGTTTCAAGCTTTCTACTACTGCTAAAGTTTCTAATTCATAACTATGATATACCTGCTCAGCCACCGAAGTCACTCGGCTAAAATAAGCCACAGGTTTAAGTCCTTCATCGTAAATCTGAAAAAATATACCTGCAATACCCTTCGAGCTTGCGTCGGTATGAATTTCAGTTTCACGATGCTGGTTAAAAGGCGTTAAAATGGGTCTTGATATTAATTTATCTTTTAACTCGGTGAAAGCAGACATCTGGTCTTTTTCCCACTTAAACGGGGCATTCTTTTTTGTTAATTGCGTAAGTGGCAAGGCAATTATGGCAAAATTTTTAATAAATTTTCTAAAGTACCCAGCTAAGCCTAAAAATTGTCGAATTTCGTGAGCATTAGTAGGCTGTTTAAAATTTTTGACCGCATCTATTTTAGCTAAACCCGGAGACAAACCATTTGGATCTATTTCATGACCCAAAAATTGAATGCTTTGTTTTAGAAAAGAACATTTTTTTAAATTTAATTTAAAACCTGCCTCAGACAATAACTGCAAAACTTTTTCTAATAATTCTAAACCTTGCTCAGGAGTACTAGTGGGGATTAGAAGGTGATCCATGTAAACTAGAACTTGATCAAACCGCAAATTACCCAGAGCTCTGTCAATAGCACTTTGAAATACAGCTGGCGCATTTATCAAACCAAAAGGCATTTTTATATACTCAAAATGACCATCTGGAGTGACAAATGCCGTTTTATCAACAGAGCCCGAGGCAACAGCTATCTGGTGGAAGCCTTGATTACAATCTAAGCTTGTGAAAAAATATTTCCCCCCTAACATATTTAATTGTTCTTCAATATTTTTCATAGGATAGACTTGTTTTTTAGTTATTTTATTTAATGACCTATAATCACAACATAAACGATATGAATTATTTTTCTTTTTCACTAGAACAATAGGACTAGCAAAATCTGAATTAGATTCTCTTATAGTACCTGCAGAAAGCAAGTCATCGATTTTCCCTCTTACTACATCTCTCTCTTTCAGGGCTAATCTATAAGGGCAATAACACACTGGTTTTGACTCATCTTTCAATTCAATTTTTAGTTCACAACCCTTGACCGTACCTAATTCCTCTGTTTTACTGCAAAAACAGTGTTGCCATTTATTTAACAAAACTAAAAGCTTTTCTTTTATCTCTCTCTCTCTAACTCACTATTCATATCTACATCGTTCAGGTCTAATCTACTCATATTTATTTTATTTTGTACTAAACTCACCTCGTAACTATTTTTCCCGGACATGTTCGCAGCACATTTGGTGCCTCTGCCCAACAACTTTCCAGCCTTCAATATTATGGCCTCCTCACTCATATTAGAAACTGGCAGCATTGACAAAGGTCCCCTAACTATAGCTTCTGGTATACAAATCAAAGATTTGCCCTAGTGGAAACATTTTCCATTTACAAAAACGTCTTCTCCATCCTTCACCCCCGTGATATTCACTGGAACGACGTGGGTTGTCCGTGGACTAATAATACTATCCTCTTTAAGCAACACAAGTGGCCTCAGATCTTCAGCTTCAAGTGTCAGTTCTTCCAATAAACCAGCAATGTCTTGGCTCAATTTTGCCTCGTCAGAGTGGACCACTAAAGAAATTCCTGTAGCGTTAATAATGGGTTGTCCAATTAAAACATCAAAATCACCCATTGGAAGGTTAGTTATTAAAGCGGATGTTTCTATTTTAACCTCATCAATTTCGATGGTAAATTTAGTTGTTGCCTCACTTACGTAAGTGCCACCTCCAAAAGCAGTTAAAATATTTTTGCATGGAAATGTTGGCAATTTCATTTGGTTTACCACATCGCAGTTTATTATATTTTCCTGGCTACCATATTAATATATCCGGTTACCAGATGCCCATTGATTTTACAGGATTTCTTGTAAATTTGATTCTCGTCTTTGTTTAAAAACTTGACAGATTTTTCCCCAACGTTTTCACGTGACGTGCTAGGAGTAGCAATATTGCGTGAATTTCGTAGGCGGCAGTTTTCCTTTTTATGGCCCAATCGACCACATAGGTAGCAACGTATTGTACTCTTAAAACGGCAGTCTTTAGCTATGTGGCCCGGTTTTCCACAAATGTAACATTTTGTTGGCTTTTTGGTCTCACCTTCATGCTTAAATCTTTTTGATTTAGGTTCATACGTAGAACTTTGATAATTTTCTAAAGGTGCTATAAAACCAGCATACAGTTCATCTGTAGTAGTGCATTGGAAAGCATGGGCATTTGCCTGCAATTCTAAGGGTAAACCCTTAATAACGCAGGATATTGCTGCTTCCTTATCCAGCCTGCATTGTTGAATTAGCAACAACTTATCATGATAATAGTGGGTCATTGTCTCCTTTGGCCTTTTTTTTCTATTTACTAGCTCTTCCAAAACTGGCATAGTCTGTACATCTGAGAAATGCCCTGGTAATAGCCATTTTCCATTCTTCCCACGTTTTTCTGAAGTCGTCAAGACGATTAAACCAGCTACGCGCAGCACCACGTAACTTTTGTTGCATATACGCCGTTTTCTAGTAATCTGTCCAGCCGTGAATCTCACTTAATTGGTCGATTTTCTGAAGCCACCCTACAATTGTAGTACTTTTATCGTCTGGGTCAAAGGTAGGAAGAATATCACCCCGTACAATGAGCGTAGAGTTCTCTCCATTATCACTCTCCCTTTCGGTTAAATCAACCTCAGCAACCTGTCCAAATTTCCTCTTTAATGCTTGTTCAACTTTCCTTTCAATGTGCTTTTCCAGCAAGCTTTGGTATAAATTATTTTCATCATCACTCATGATTTTTTTTTAACACAAACACCGAAACATTCTGTATATTACACTATTAATCTTGCCACCTGCACTATCAAACAATCACTTATACGAAAATAGTCTAATTCAGCGAACGACTCTAATACTCCGGCGCGTAGAGTTCATCCCACTTCTGATGTTAAAATTTATAACGAAAAACAAACTCTTTTGTCTAAATTCAATCAACTTTTATTTAATCTTTATCCGTCACGACTTCATATGGAACTGTTTCTTGTTTCTTACCAAAAATACGCCTTATCCTCTAAACCTTTTTAACCTAAACAAAGTATCAAGTTACAAACTAATATTTCACGGCTATCGCTACGTACTTCTTAAGTGCCGCACATCATTACTTTTCCCATAAATAACTGACACTTATTTCGAACCTATATAACAAAAAGATTATTGTCCTTATATTTAAACCGCGTGATAATATAGCACAAGTAAATTATTACAACAGCTATACTTAAAACTATAGAAAGTAAGTAAGAACAAAAAAATAAAAATGTTGACCCCGAAAAATGGTAATACAGGACGTTCAAAATAAGGATAAGCAGTAGATCTATCTCGAAAACGGTAGAAGATACGAGGTGGTATAATTAAAGAAAAGTTGCGCAATATAGTTTCCTTTTATAATAAAGTATTATAAATTCCAAATACTTCCTAAATTTTGGGAAAATCTAAAATTTAGCAAAATCTTTTTAATTTTTTTTTTGGTGTTTTTATTTGAAAATATATAACAAAATTATTTATTAAATTAATACCTTATTGTACCCACTTTTTCTCGCCTACACGATGACTTTAAATATTAAAAATACGACGTACTATCTTTAGAGAGTCATCATTAACTTTGTTTTTGATCGTCGCGTCGGCGCTATATTGGCCATTTGCTGTTTTGACTAGCCCTTTTAATTACGTTTTCAATAAGATATCTTGTATTTCGAATGAAGATTTAGGGTTACTCCTGTTAAAATTATTAACTGGTTGGCTGTTATTTGTTGTAGAAATGAAAACACTTTTTACTAGACTACATTTGATATTGTATTAAATAAAAAAAAGAAAAACGTTTACAAAACGAAACAAATCGGCTACGTTATCTCAAATCTCTGCCGCAGTCAACCTTTCTCAATTTATACTCGAGTTCTTTTGCCTATTATTCCACGATCTATTTAAGAAGTTAAACAAACAAACGGATTCCCTTTTTTAGTCAAACATGCGGTCCAGCGTCACTACGTCCGTCTCTCTCGCTTCTCAATAGCCAGCATCTCTCGGCACCGTCCACGTGGGAAGAAAAGGCTATAAACGAAAGGCATAAATAAACGAATGTGAGCTAGAGCACTACAAACACCTTTAATATAGGCTTTCGCAATTATTATTTTTTAAACGGGCGTATTTAAACGCATCTGTCGAAAGTGTAAAATATCCTAAGGTAATTTAATATATTTAATAAACGTATATTTTATAAATACCCTGTATTCGTTTAAAAGCGTCTCAACCACAAATGTAAATTATTCCGCACTTAACGTGCGGAGCTGCTATCTGCTATTATATCTGCATCCTGCTATTACATCTGTGGTCTTAACCGCTCGAGAATTATCTTACATCCTTGAAAATCTATACCCTAAACATAAATCATAATATAAGCAGAGATTAAGAACGACCCAAAAAAGTAAAAGAGGCAGTGAGTGCTAGCACTTCGGCTTATGAAGAGCCTTGTATATAGAGTGGTCATAGTTGACCAGGTGTGGTGGTGTTTGTCGACTAGGTGGATATTAGAATGGTTGTGATTGTTTTGTGCACAGGTTAATCATATTGACATGTGAGTAATATTTTATATTGTTGTTGTAAAAGTCCATGGCTAAAGTTTTATGGTATACCAAAGTTTGTCGCTGTTTAGCGAGGTATTACCAGGTTGTGGTCAAATGTGTAGCAATGGACAGGGATGCCCTCTGAGCGCGCAGTTCCTTCGAGTTGGTCTTGTGAGTTATAGAGGGCCCTCACTTGTCTTCTCGATTGACACATTTGGATTCTAAGATCTCGGTATATGTTATCTTAGTTTCCGAGTGTTGAGATGCTTACTGCTTAGCGGCAGTGGAGCGTATGGGGTAGCCTTAACTATTTTAGAGGACACTAGCTAGTCGTCGAAGAAAGAAGATATATATGTAAATTATTAGCAAACATAAAGTAACTATATTGATGGTTGTTGACATGACTGAATCAAGGGGACCGAGATTCCTCGGTGAGTAAACTTAATCTTTATTAGATGCGTCAGTACAGTAAATCGTACCATTTTGGTTTCATGGTTTTCAATCTATTGCTGTATACATGGTGGAGCTCGCTGAATGAATTGCATTGTCAATACTCACGTAAGTTTAATTTTAAAATAGCCACATTTTACAAAAGGGTTATTAAAAGGGCCGTTTAAAATTCCAATACGGCGCCCATAAGAAAAACCAACTATTATAATGGAAATTGTATACAAGGCTAACCCTTTGGACAGGCTAAGGTACACTCCTAAAATCTTAAATAGAAAGATACATGGTCAAATGATACACTATCTTGAAGCTCTTGAAAAATGCTTTCCAATTATACTATAAATAGCCACATATTCTTCTCTGGTTATCAAGCTAACTACATTTTTAACATTTTTTATTATTATTTTATTAAATGTTCAAAAGGAATCAAGTATTCAATATATAATTATATAATATATAATATTTACGATATAGAATAATTATATATAATATATTCAAATATACTGGCATGAATCAATCAGAAACGTATTTAAATTTCATGAGTTATATCCCTATAAACTACAAGAAGTTAAAATTTGTTCAAGTAATGAAGCTATATAATAATATGTCCCATTATATTCCCTTAGGGAACGCCGATTTTAATTATTTCTAGGGATTTTAACTTGTTATTTACTTTAGTTTATTGTTTTCTTAAGGATAAATAACTTTTAACACTTCCAACACAATGCCTCTCACTCCATAATGTTCAAGAACATTAAGGAGCTTTTGATGAGACACTGTGTCGAAAGCCTTAGCAAGGTCCATAATAACCACTATCACCTTTTTATAATCGTCAAGGCCTTTCGCGGTTTCTGAGGTAAATCACTCTAGAATAGGTCCTTCTTCTGTCTAAAAATCCGCATTGTCTCGACGATAAGATTTTAGCTTGCTTAAAAAAATATATCGGTCTATCCTTTAATCCTTTTTTTAAATATTTTGGCTAGATTATTAACTAGGCTATTTGATCGATAAATTTGAATTTTATTTTGTTATTCGGCTTTATGAATTGGAGTTATTATTACGGAGACTTTAAAGTATTCTGTTTTAAAAAGATTGGATTAACTGTGTGTTGTAAGGGTAAAACACTAAAAGATGATATCTATGATGTAAGTTCTTTGACTTACACTGGTTTTAAAAACATAGACAAGTTGGGAATTTGGTTTCGGTCTAATCTATGTGGTAGTAAGGGTAATAAATACTTTTATTTCTTTTTCTAGTTCTGTATTGACAGTCACAAAGCATTTGTGACAAAGGTTTGCCATCACCAAGGGATCGTTAAAAGGTTGGTCTTGTTTATCCTTAATGACCAATGTATTGCTTTTTTGCCCTTGCCTACACCGGTTATATTATTTATGATTTTATATACTTTTTTTCCTTATCATTCTTGTTACTATGTATTTTGTTTTTGTAAAATGTATACTTTGTTATATTTATTAGTTTATTTAAATAATTTTTAAGCTTTGTAAGTGTTAGGATAATAAAGAACCACAAATGCCTAAAACTGAGAGGGTTTTCATCACTATGCTTCCAGTTTTCCGGTTATTTTCATGAAATTTTCCTTTCATGCTGTTGCATTGTTTACATGTTCTATTTTGCAAGTTTCAAGGTTTACCTACCTTGTGAAGCCCTGTTAAATGAAGGGGCATGCTCGGTGTGGCAAAATATAACATAAATCATGATTCAGTTTCCCGTAGTTTTCCTGAAAAGCCGGTTTTCTGGTACACATGTGGCCAGCTTTTGTCCCGCTGTTTTCACCTAGAAATACCCGGTTTTGAGAGCTGAAACTAAGTTTGTTTACCATATGGGGCCATAGCCTATAAATCCGTACCGTTTTCACGAAGAAAAATTATATTTTCATTAAGTTTTCCCAATTGCATTTTTATTCAACGATTGGTTCCGAGGATGTTCTTGAGTCGTCGGCACCCAAATTCCTGCGATGGGTATAAAAAGGTTCCAGGTCCACCAACGAAACACATTCGTCGCAGTGAGGTCGTACCATACCCTTTCGAGCGAAGTACCAGTAATTTTTCCATATTTCAATACCGTTAAATTTTCAATATTTACGTTTAAATTTGTCTTGACGTTGACAGTGTGAATTGGGTTAGGTAAGAGCCACCTGTTGACAGTTGACCGGCCGCTTCCAAGCTCGCGTATTAAGATCTTTATCGAATCCGTTGCTATTGATATCGTTCCGTCCCGTTCCGTTTTATTTAATTTTAAAACTGTGGTTTGGACACTATCTTTCTTCGTGTTTTGTAGGGCAAGCCACAGTCGCGAATATTATTAACTACTGCCTGGACACTATCTTTCTTCGTGTTTTGTAGGGCAGGTAGTAAGCGGGTTATATTAATGACATTATCGTAAAATTATCCGCGTTACGGTATTTTAGTTATCATTTTTACAAGCTTGGAAGACGGTGGTATTTTATGTTTCCGCTGTGAGTTTTAATCTGTGATTAATTATTAGAATATTCATATTGATTCCGTTCCGCTTTATGAACTTTTAAAACTGTGGTTTGGACACTATCTTTCTTCGTGTTTTGTAGGGAAGCCACAGTCGCGAATATTATTAACTGGTGCCTGGACACTATCTTTCTTCGTGTTTTGTAGGGCAGGTAGTAAACGGGTGATTGAACCAACGTTTCATTAATTCCGTTCGCGAAAAGTTACATTCTTGTTTGCAACCAGAGAAACACTCACTGCGGATTTATTTTGTATTTAATTGATAATTTTTATTGTTGACTTTTTATTTTCTGCTCTGTCCGCGGCCATACTGTTCCGTTTAATTGTTTGATTGATGAAAACTACTGCTTGGACACTATCTTTCTTCGTGTTTTGTAGGGCAGGCAGTAGCCGCGTTTATTAATTATTACTTGGCTTCTCAAGATGGTGAGAGACGAGTAATAACCGAGTCCGTGATGTCATAATTACTATTCGTATAGCAACACAGCAGAGGTAAATGTTGACCGATTGATTGGGATTGCTTCGCTTGATTGGTGTTGAGTTTCCGGCTTTGCTTAACGAATGTCATCCGTAACCGCTTGTACAAAACATCATAACCCCGTCCCTTAAATCATACTATTTTGCGTCATTAATAGAGTGCTGAATTTTCCGGTACATTTTCCCAAATAACTGCCTGTGCTTAATCATAGAAATTGGTAATGGGGATTGTTAGATTTTAAGGACACTTTTGTTTATTTAGTTTTAAGCAACCAAATCTGTTACTTATTAGTATTTGTAATAATAAAGATTAAGAGCAATAAGATCTCATTATAACCGGACAGTCTACTTTCAATCTTTACCTGGTTTCTCCACTGTCTAAAGGCTTACCCGAGAGGCTAGAGGGGACTCTAAGCTCCTTTAATTACTTAGAGTGGCGCCCGAGGCATTTTGTCGACTTTTTCTCCTAATACTGTAAAGAAATAGTGAGGGAGGTTGACAAATACCCTGCGACGTCAAAGGTTAGAGGGTGGACATACGGCAAGTACGTGAGTACACCCCTCGCTACAGTTTATTTGTTAAAAGAGAATTTTGAGTGTTGTGTGGCAATATATTAACCATAATTGGAAAGTGATCTGTGACACAAGTATGTAATATGTAAGAATTTATTTATTTTGTGCTGGTGTTGATAAAAAAATGGCCTAAGCAGGAATCTGAGTCATATCTAGTTATTAGTTTAAATTATCAAATAATAAATTAAAATTTGAGTTTGGAGATCTATACAGTTCTCATATTCTGCTTATCATTATTTTTTTGATCATTATTTTGACTTTTATATTTAAATTTGTAATAAAAAAAATTTATAATTAAAATTTATTTGTAATAAATATTTTTAAACTTTAATACATTTTCAATTAGAATTAAGAGTGCATCATTTCTATTAAAATCCCCTTCATTATAATATGTGCTATAACTTTCAATATTAAATCATTCACAAGATGTTAATTGATAACACTCAGTAAATATAAACACTTAATTTTATTACTTAAATTTATCAAAATTTTCTTAGTGTATCCTAATTAGTTATTACTTAAAGACCATAAAATTAATAAATTGATTTCAGATTTTCTTAAATAAATAAAAGAAAGAAAAATAGAAAGTGCCTCTCATAGAAAATTGAGAAAACATTTTTGTAAGACCCCGGTTTAGTTTATCTAGATAAAATGGATAATTTTTGGTGGGGTTTATAATTAGTTTTTTTTTAAAGATTTGCTAATAAGGTTTTGAGTTTCCCATTTTCGGTTATTATAAATCAGAATCTTAATTAATAACTGTAAATATTTATCAATTTGCCATGGACATAGGTTTAGTATATTTATTTCTGTTTTATTTAATTATATTTTATAAATTGTATTATAAATAATACAAATTAATTATAAATTCATTAAATGATTTTATTGTTTTGACATAAATTTAAAAAATGGTCTGATGATATTATTAGAAAAAATACATTGTTTGATTTAATAATCTTTATGAATTTGAAATATTTTTTATCGCTTATTTCTGATTTATCCTTTTTCAAAAAATATTCACAATAGTTTTCACATTTCGTATTCCCTATTAATATTTTTACAAAATATCCAGAAACATTACATTTGAACACGTTTCCAAATTTACGGTTTTATTTGAATTATTCGATATTATGTAGATTGGAAGAAGTGAAACTACTTATATTGCTTGTAGATACAATTTCGGAATAACAATAAGTTATATTTTTATTGGCTTCAATATCTGAAATTAAAACTTCACTGGTCTGACTTTTATCCAAGTGAAAAGTTTTGGACATCTTGTTCTTATTACAGAAAATAAATTCTCTAGGAGATCTTGATTAAGGTGCCTAGTTAAAACATATTCACAGTGAAGGGAGTTTGTCAAATTTTTAAGTAAAGCAATGACTGAATTAAGCATTTAAATAAATTTTTAAATGCAGTTATTTTTTTGTTAACTATTTTTTAAATACTTTAGTTGAGCTAAAATAATTAAGATTAAATTTACTAAAAATAAGAACTTAAATATTATTTACTTTAAACAATCCATTTGCTTTTGTAAGTGCCAAAATTATTATTTCGAGATAAACAATGTTTTTTATACTACAATCAATGTATAAGAAAAAACTCTCTGAAAATTAAACATAGGTTTATTCAAGTAAGTATTTTTCTGTGTACATAATATTTTCGACAAATTTTTGTCAAAAATGTCAGAAAAAAAATGAAAAGTTACAAGTTCATAGAATGTGCTAAGTGCCATTACAAAAATATAAATATTGTGGTAAGTAAATAACGAAAAAACACAAAAAAATTAGCTTTTAATTAATGTAAGGATTCAATAGATCCTCATAAAATTATCTGTTTTCTTTCGTCAAATAACGAATCATTGCCAGCAAATTTTGTTTTTTCTCTTCAGAAATTCTACTCTGGCAGGTTAGGTTTGGCAGAGTCATTTCTGCGATAGCTTCAATTGTAACATTTTTCTTCAAAATTTCGTTGCTTTCCAAGACTCTATTTCGTTCAGAGTTTCTCGGATTCTGACAAATCCTGGATTTTCTCGGCTAATATTAATCGATTGAGCTTTCGAAATTTGAAGCTTAGATGTATTGATTGTACAGGGTGGCCAAATAAGAATGCGAGGTACTGTATCTGGGAAACTATTCATCGTAGAAGCTTGCGATAAAAAAATGTATTACTAAAATGGTCAAGATAATGACCTGGAAAATATTTTAAAGTTTCTAAAATGGCCGCTAGGGGGCGCAACTGCAATCTTGAATCTAGAAAACTGATGTTTCTGTAAATTATGCTGAATTAACCTAACAAAAAAAAATAGCTGATTATTAAAGTAGAGACTAATCCGAACCTTTTTTATTTGAATAGTTTTGCTGTATCTCTAAAAATAAAGTGGTGGGAGGTGTTCAAAAGTTGGCTTAAAACACACCCTGTATACTAAAAACGCCTTAGCCGATTTTATCAAACTTAAGCTAGTTGAAAAGAACTATTACTAAGCTACGAATATTATTATATTTCATGTTTTTTTAGTTCTACATCTCGCCGCTAGAGGGCTTTTTCCGGCTTTCTGACACAAATAACTAATTTTCTCAAAAAACTTAAATGCGTTGATATGATTTTTTTTTCATAGAAAAATAGCTAAATGATGTCTAAATAATCTTGCGAAAACCGCAACTCGATATCTTGTTCCTAACCTAAAATATAGGCCAAAGAATATTTTATACCCTTAAATTTTAATTTTTTTATACTAATTATTTTGGAATTTTTTAAAATTCACTACTTTTGAAAACAAAATTTACCATTTTTGAAAATATTACCTAATATCACTAAAAGGTAAGTATTAATAATGCTTATATCAAAAATCAGATCTATTTTATGTTATATATTCACTATGGATATAATACGAAAAAAATAATTATTAGAAAGCAGGCCATGGAATGCAACAAAACAAATGTCTACTCAAATTATAAACATTCCTCAAATTGTCAATAGTAAGTTGTCAAAAGTTTTACGTTACTTGAGCATTTTTTGTTTTTGCAAAATGCGTTTTACGAACGATGAAGCTGTTGATATGCTTGCGGTTTATTTTGAATGTCTTCAAAATGCTGCAGTAGCAAAAAGAGTTTATGCTGCTCGATATCCAAATCGAAGTCCTTGCGATGTTAGATTTTTTCCCCGATTAGTGGCGAACTTACGAGCCAATAGTAGTTTTCGGCCTAGGTTTCAATGGCCAAGAATTAGAAAAAATGTGGACAATATTAACAGCGTCCTGGGATATATTGAATGAAATCCTCATGTTAGCATAAGAGCATTATCCCTTGAATTAGGCATATCAAGAACAACGATTCAAGATATTTTGAAGGACAATGGGTAAATTCTAATAGCCATCGCCATATATGGATTTATTTAAGTTCAGCTTTTTTTTAAATATATTTATAGAATGCACCCATATCATGTTAATTTACATCAGGCATTGAAAGAAGCAGACTTTGACCGTAGGTTGGACTATTGCCATTGGATATTAGGCATGATATGCGAGGACAGAGATTTTTTATTTAAAATTCTTTGGACCGATGAAGCCACATTTAATAGTGACGGTAGAGTTAACCTGCATAACATGCATTATTGGTCTGCAGAAAATCCGCATTGGTTGCGTGAAGTTCAGCACCAAGGGCGCTGGAGTTTAAATGTGTGGTGTGGTATACTTGGAGGCAACATTATTGGACCATATTTTTTTGAGCAATCTCTAAATGGCAATGTTTTTTTCGACTTTTTGGTAAATCAATTACCGTTGTTGCTGGAAGATGTGCCACTGGAAGTCCGGCAAAATTTGTTTTTGCAGTTGGATGGTTGTCCAGCACATTTTGCTAGGAATGTGCGAGAGCATATTAATAACATTTTTCAACAGCGGTGGATTGGAAGAGGAAGCCTGTTTCCATGGCCTCCGCGATCCCCAGACTTAACCTGTCTTGATTTCTATTTATGGGGGCGGTTAAAGGACATTGTATTTTAGACTCAGCCTACGACTAGAGAAGATATGAAAAACCGCATTCGTAATGCAATACATACCATACCGAGAGCCGAAATTGAAGCTGCAGTTCTATCTACCCATGAGAGGCTTCAGCAATGCATAGAGCGTGATGGTCAGCATTTCGAGCATTTACGGGGGCATTAAAACCCTTTCTTTTTAAAATCGATCCTTTATAGGGCCACAACTTACATTATAAAAGAAATTCGAAATAAATTATTTTGTAGTTTTTATAAATATTAAGGGATTTCCATATAAAATTTTCTTTGGCCTAAATTTTAGGTTAGGATGAAGATATTAAGATGCGGTTTTCGCAAGCATATTAAGACGTCATTAAGCTATTTTTTTGTATAAAAAAATTTATACCATTGCATTTAAGTTTTTTGAGAAAATTAGTCATTTGTGTCAGAAAGCCGAAAAAAGCGCTCTAGCGGCGAGATGTAAAACTAAAAAAACATAAAATATAATAATATTCGTAGCTTAATAATAGCTCTTTTCAAGTAGCCCAAGTTTGATAAAATCGGCTAAGGCGTTTTTAGTATACAGGGTATGTTTTAAGTCAACTTTTGAACACCCCCCACCATTTTATTTTTAGAGATACAGCAAAACTATTCAAATAAAAAAGGTTCGGATTAGTCTCTACTTTAATAATCAGCTATTTTTTTGTTAGGTTAAGTCAGCAAAATTTACAGAAACAACAGTTTTCTAGATTCAAGATTGCAGTTGGGCCCCCTAGCGGCCATTTTAGAAACTTAAAAATATTTTCTAGGTCATTCTCTTGGCCATTTTAGTAATACATTTTTTTATCGCAAGCTTCTACGATGAATAGCTTCCCAGATACAGTACCTCGCATTCTTATTTGGCCACCCTGTACAGGGTGGCCAAATAAGCGAGGTAAGCGGCTGTATCTCAGGACCTGTACATCTGGCAACTATGGAATTTTTTTTATTATTATAAAAGTGGCCATGAGAAAATTCTGGAAATTATCTTTAAGTTCCGTATTTCACCGCAAGAGGGCGCAACTAAAAATTAAATAAAAGAAACTTTTTTTTCTCCGAAAACTTAAATATTAACTTATACTTTTGATATTATTTTTAGTAAGCCTAATTTGCTATAATTTGCTATAATTTTGGTTTATGAATTATTGACTTACGAACGATAGTAGGGGTGGGGGAAGCTATTGAAAGTGGAATCATTAAAATCGGTGTAAATTCTAAACCACATATTCGATTTGAGCAATTCAAAATTTATTTGCAAGATAAATGTAGCTGCTTTAAAAGTCTGATCTCATCACTACCTTATAGTTCCTAATAAAACCGCCAGAGGGCGCAATTTGTAATAATTCCAGTTTTTTTCATTTTGCTCCAAAAATTCAAATTGAATGGTATATTTTTGACATCATATTTAAAAAGTAGATAACATTTGCAAAAATACTGTGAAAACCGCACGATGATATCTTTGCTTGTTTTAAAGTTATAGCGAATTAAAGTCTTTTACGCACCGAGTCCAAACTTATGTACCGCCATCTAGCGCTCGGCCTTAGAATGTCTAGTTAACGTATAGTAGGCGGCAAAAACAAAAGAAACTTTTAAAATGGATTGTATGGAAACGTCAAATATTTATTAGACGGCCAGTTTAAATCTGTTTTTAATTTTCTTTGCTCGATTTTTTGTAAAATGCCTTTGACAAATAATGAAGCTGTGGATTTGATTGCGGTTTTCTTTGAGTGCTTTCAAAATGCAGCAATAGCTGAAGGACAGTATGCCCTTCGGTATCCAGATCGCCGCCATTATGGCAGAAGAATTTTTCCACGGTTGGTACAGCGACTACGCGATACTGGAAGTTTTAGTCGGCCCAAATTTAGAACGCGTCGCTCTACTGGAAGAACTGAAGAAAACATTATTAATGTGTTGGCCTACGTAGAGTTTAATAGGCATATTGGAACTTGTGCGTTATCTTTAGATTTGGGGAACTACTGTTCAAAATATACTTAAAGACCACAGGTAATACATCTTTTTAATATAATTTTCTTCTCGAATATAGGCATTTCTTTTTATTTTAAGGCTACACCCTTTCCATATAATCCTACACCAAGCTCTAAACGAACATGATTTTGAGCGCCGAATTGATTTTTGCCAATGGATACTAGCAATGATTCGCGAAAACAGGGATTTTTTGTCACAGATTCTGTGGACCGATGAAGCCACTTTTTTTAGCGATGGAAAAGTCAACAGGCATAATATGCATTATTGGTCGGTTGAAACTTCTCGTTGGATGCGAGAAGTCCAGCACCAAGGCCGCTGGAGTGTAAACGTGTGGTGTGGCATTATCGGAATGAAAATTATTGGTCCTTATTTTTTTGATGGCACAAACCGGTAATGTTTTTTTGCATTTTTTAACAAATTCCTTGCCTATTTTAATGGAAGATGTGACATTGGAAGTAAGACGGAACATGTATTTCCAATTGGACGGGTGCTCAGCACATTTTTTCCGTTTGGTGCGGCATCATATAAATAATTACTGTCTGGCTATTCTTTCTGTGGCTACGGGGCATCGGTAAGGGGAACGCCGCCGAAAATAAAACATGGCTGATTTCACTCATCAAATGCCCAGTGGCGTGCGAAATTTTATAAAGTATTGAAAGTTAAAAAAATAATTCCGTAAAATGTTAATGTTTTTGTTGTATTTGATGTATGTATTTTACAATACATATAGGTATTTTGAGATCATAATATACAGGGTGATCCAATGCGAAATAGCCACCCCCGTTTTTTTCGCTAATGCTGTCTATGGAGTATCGTCACTGTCTGATGTATCTTATATCATCGTCACTGTCATCGGTATCGTCATCACTAGCGGACAAAGTAATTATAATGGGTTCAATTTTCTCCATAATCTCATCTGTTTCCCAAAATTTATCTTGCCAATCTTCCCTGGAAATTAATAAAATTGCTTCCTCAGTAATTTGTTTTAAGGTTGTTAAGGAAAAATTTCCCGTGATATTTCTGCTTCTTATGATATATTTAACCTTTGCCCATGCCAATTCTATAGGATTTAGTTCACACATAAAAGGTGGTGTCCTAAGTGGGGTATGTCCATGTGACTTGATAATCCTATCAATCACATAATTTTTTGATCAGTGGGGGGTCTATGGAGGACAACAAGATCAAAGAGATCGACTTTCCTGGCTTTTGGGTCATGATTTATGCCTGTAAGAAATATTTATATCGTAAAGTTGTTTCATAAAATGTCTAAAATATAGTAATTTTTTCTCAGGACCCATACCTCAATATTTAAATTAAAGTTAGACTTATTTGACTATAAATTAAGACTTATTTTATTATATTTTGTACAAAACATGCTGCATATACCAAAATATCAATTTAATTAATAAGCTTTCTTTGTAAGCCAATTCACTATATCTTGTTTTAGAGCTGATTTGGTTGGAGTCTTATCTTCCTGAACAGAATGATAGGGAGCATTATCCAAGACAATAACCGAATTGGCAGGAATGTTATCGTAATGTTATGTAATGAATGATAATGATAATGTTATGATAATCACCCGTAGCAAGTCCAGCTTTGAATATTAAACAGGCATTTTTAATAAAGCCATTTTCAGAACCTGCATGTACAACTATGAGTCGACCTAAAATTTTGTTTCAAATTCAGTGATATAAAACATCATTATAAATATTACAAATTATATTCCACGACCACATAATATAGCAAAATATTTACTTTAATTAATTAGATTATTCCTTACCTGTAGATATATATTGTATTACTAATGACTCCGGAAATGGTATTACTCTGCCAACATTTCTTAAAAGTTAGGTCATTGTCTATCCATGTTTCGTCCAAATAAATAATATTTCGTCCCTCTTGCCGATATTTTCGAATTTCCCGAAGGTACTTATATCTCAGAGTTAAGATATTAGGCCGCTCCATCAAAATTTTTCTTTTATTTTGGCATTTACGCCAATAAAATCCATTAGATTTTAGTAATCTCATTAGTGTCTCTCGGCAATAAGGAAAGTTGCCATCTTCCCGCAATTTTTGAAGTAATTTTCTTGTGCTTGGCACAACCTTAAACTCTAAATAAAACCTATTAATAAGATGTCTACTAAGGTCTGACTGGATCTTTTTTTTCCTGGAGTCGAAAGCATTTTATTGGGGTCCGTTTTCATCCTTTCTACATCTTCTTTGTGAATTTTTTTAACACTGGAAATGCCGACACCAGTGTATAGCGACACTCTTTCCAATTTTCGCTTTACTGGCAATTTATAACAGTTATTTGTTGCTTCTTCATCGCAAATCCTATAAACACAAAAAAGGGTGGGCTGTTTAAAAAAACTAATTATTATTATTATTATTTTTAAGTAGAATTAATTTTAAAAAAATCTTTCGCGACCTATAAAAGTATTTTTATTTTTTTGCGACTGGAATGATGGTTGAATACATATTTTATTAAAATGAAACAGATACATAGTTTAAATGAAAATTTCTTACCTATAAACATTTGCCACAACCTCTCTTGCTTGACTATTTAGTGTCTTTCCACGTGTAAATTTGTTAATTTTAACAAAAATCTCAATGTCAACGATAAAATAAGTACAAAACTATTAACAAAAGTACCATACAACAAATATTAAGATAACAAAACAACGAATAATACAACTTGAACAAAACGTAAATAAACACACTGCTAAGCTATCACTAAAGGCAAGAAAGGAAAAAAGCTCCGCCACTAAATAAATCCATAAAAATCGAGACAGACAAAAAAGCACGTGGCAGCACGCGACTCTGTGCTCAATCGCAACCGGAACGTCTCCATAGCAACGAAACGTTAACCAATTGCAACGTGCCATACTGCATTCCTTTCGTAGCCGCAGAAAGAATAGCCAAACTGTACTTTCAAGGGCGCTGGATCGAAAGGGGGAGTCTATATCCTTGGCCGGCCAGGTCACCCGATTTAACATGCCTAGACTTTTACTTATGGGGTCGTTTAAAAGATATTGTATACCAAACTCCACCTACAACAAGACAGGATATGGAAAACAGAATCCGTGGTGCAATAAATGAAATATCAGCTGCTGAAATCGAAACAGCAGTTTTATCCACCCAAAGAAGATTGGAAGCTTGTTTTGAATGTGATGGAAAGCAGTTTGAACACCTATCGAGGCATTAAATACCAAATATGTTTGGGTTTAAAATCGGTCCTTTTCAGACCATAGACCTTTCATGACCATAATTTAAATATAAAAAGAAAGAAATTCAATAAAAAGAAATTCGTTAATAAAATTATTCGCCTTAAGAAAGTCACATAAAAATTCTGTGATACATAGGTATTATTAATTTATAATTTATCAATCAATTATTACTTTAATAATTTATTAATTATGACAACATCATGGTATCCTAGTTGTGGTAATACTAATTAGAGATTTTTAGGCAGGACACTAGATGGCGGTACGTAAGTTTAGGCTCGGTGCGTAAAAAACTTTAATTCGCTATAACTTTAAAACGAGCAAAGATATCATCGTGCGGTTTTCACAGGACTTTTGCAAATTTTATTTACCTTTTAAATAGGATGTCAAAAATATACCATTCAATTTGAATTTTTAGAGCAAAATGAAAAAAACTGGAATTATTACAAATTGCGCCCTCTGGCGCTTTTATTAGAAACTATAGGGTAGTGATGATATCAGACTTTTAAAGCAGCTACATTTATCTAGCAAATAAAATTGAATTGCTAAAATGAAATGAGTGGTTTAGAATTTACAGCGATCTTAATGATTCCACTTTCAATAGCTTCCCCCACCCCTACTTTCGTTCGTACGTCAACAATTCATAAACCAAAATGATAGCAAACTATCTAGGCTTACTAAAAATAATATCAAAAGTATAAGTTAATATTTAAGTTTTCGGAGAAAAAAAGGTTTCTCTTATTTAATTTTTAGTTGCGCCCTCTTGCGGTAAAATACGGAACTTAAAGATAATTTCCAGAATTTTTTCATGGCTACTTTTATAATAATAAAAAAAATTCCATTGTTGCCAGATGTACAGGTCCTGAGATACAGCCGCTTACCTCGCTTATTTGGCCACCCTGTACTTTCAGAAGCAACTTTAAAATCGAAAAAGTCCTCACGGTTCACATCTCGTGAGAGTCAGAAATGGGTTTTTTTCACTGCTGCTGTCATCATTTTCACTAAATCCATAGGTACCTCACAGTTTTCTTGCCTTTTTCGCTTTTTAATTTGAGCGAAATCCCTGTCGCAGCTCATAAACGAATGACCCGATACTAGATAGAATTCTCTAGATTTGTAAAAACGCTATCTAGTCTTTCTCACAAGTCCTTTCCTTTGAGACCTCTTAAAAAGAAGCAACATAACCCCTGGTCTACCCAAGGCTTGCGTACATCTGCTAAGAACATGCGCTTATTATCTCATCTTAAGAAATTTTCAGACAGCGCTTTTTTTCATGAGTACATAAGACTTTACAAAAAGATTTATCAGAGAACTTTAAAAGCCGCCAAGGATATTTACTATAATAGGAGACTGGCTAAATCTAAAAATGTGGCTAAGGAAACGTGGTCGATTGTTAATGCTTTGAGAAATAAGCCTTCTTTGTCGAATACTATCTCCACTTCATCTGAAAACCTTAATGATTATTTTGTAAATGTGGCAAATAATTTAATGAGTACCATAACTCCTTCCCATGATCCACTTTCATATCTTCCCATTGCAAATGAGAATTTCCACAGCTTCTTCTTTACGCCCGTAGTGTTACCAGAGCTTTGCAGTTCAATTAGGGAAATCAAAAACAAAGGCTCTTCTGGAATTGATGGATCTACTCTCAAAATGTTTCAAATCTGCCCGAATGTCATCATTATGTCATCTTATTACTCTAATTAATCAGTCTTTTCAAAAAGGTGTTTTTCCTAACTGCCTTAAGTTGGCGATAATAATTCCACTACATAAAGGAGGAGACAAAGATCAGTCTTCCAACTATCGCCCTATTGCTCTTCTTCCCACACTTTCAAAAATTATTGAAAGATTGGTTAAAAAAAGACTTCAATCATTTTTGCTAAAATATAAAATACTTACTTCCCATCAATTTGAATTTTTAAATAACAAATGCACAAATGATACTATGTTTTCTCTTTTTAATAATGTATACTCTAGCTTAAACAACCAACACCCTACAGCAACAATTTTCTGTGATTTTTCTAAAGCCTTTGATTGTGTTAATCATGACATCTTATTAAAAAAGTTGCAATATTACGGGTTCAGAGGAGCGCCTTTTGAATGGTTTAAGTCGTATCTCAGTAACAGAAGTCAAGCTGTGAGAATTGATTCGACTATGTCTTCTTGCAAGCCAATACAAAGTGGAGTGCCTCAAGGTTCCGTACTTGGCCCTATTTTGTTTCTTATCTTCATCAATGACATTGCTAATCTAAATATTTACGGTAAAGTCTGTCTATTTGCTGATGATACTAGTTTTACCTGGAGTGATCCGGATATTTCTAAACTTCATAGAACCGTATCAAGTGACTTAACTACTATCAAATCATGGTGCGACTCTAATCTCCTTTGTCTCAACATTTCCAAAACTAAAATGTTGTCCTATAAAAATACCTTGCAATCTTTTGTACTTGGTAATGCAACAATTGACGAAGTTGATTCTGTAAAGTTTTTAGGGCTAACTGTTGACAACTCGTTAAAATGGGACACACATATTGACTTTTTATCAAGAAAATTAAGTTCCGCTTGTTTGCGTTAAGATCAATTTCTAAGGAGCTTAGCCTGTCTACTTCTAGAACAGTTTATTTTGCCCTTTTTGAATCGCACCTTCGATACGCCCTTCCATTCTGGGGTACATGTAGTGCAACTCAATTTGACCGTATTTTTAGACTACAAAAGAGAGCTTTACGTTATACACTGAGACTTAAATACAGAAGTCATTGCCAGCATTTCTTCAAAAAATTTCAAATATTAACTTTTCCATCTTTATTCATATTTGAGTCCCTTTGTCTAATACGCAAACACGGTTCAGCATCTGATAGGCCTTCCCATAGTTATCTACTTAGATACACGGAACATGATCTATACCTGCCTACCCCACATTCAGAGTTGGTCAAAAGTTCCATATTATATAATGCAAAAAAAAATGCACAATCATCTGCCATTGGAAATTAAATCCATCACATCTTTTTTTGCATTTCGTAAAGCATTAAAAGTATTCTTACTGGAGAGAGCTTTTTACACAGTTAACGATTTTTTTTTGTAATCATTGATTTGAAATTTCGCACTAGCAGATTATGTATTTTTACTATCTGTACATGTTTAGGTATACTGCTTTTTGTAGCTATTTTAGGATTTTTTATAATTTTTTACTTTTTAAACATTTTTTACATTTTTTTTTAACGTAGACAGATTTTTTAATGATCTTTTTTTTTGACATTGTATACATTAAATTGTATATTTTATAATAATAATATTTTTGACTACTTACAATTTCTAAATTGTATTAATCTGTATATATTGTAGATAATCTATTCTATTTATTTATTTATATTTTTTTTAAATTTTGTTTTGTTTTTCTTTTTTTAATTGTGTTTTGTTTGCATCTTTGTGTCTTTTTTGTTTTACAGCTTTGTCTACAAATTGTAACAATTTCTTGACAATAAAGCATTGATTGATTGATTGATTGATACTTATGATTGATCTCATCAAAATGCCCTTGGCAACTAAATAAATCCATAAGAACAATAACATTTTGTTTTTATTTTGTTCAGCGCAGTTGTCACTCCAGATTGTTATCATCCGCTTCTGTGTGGGTATATTAGTGAAAGCTTTCAGTACACACGACGCAATTTCGTTCCCTCCACGTCCTGTTATACCTTCGTGCCACAAAAACATGAAGCAAGTGTTATTGTCCCCTAGGTGAACACAAAGGTTGTAGTTGGAGAGCTGTCGCATGTAATAACTTACTTATTATTTTTTTTGTAAAATTTTCTTTTCCAGCACTTCTTTATTTCTGTCGTTGCTTTTGCTTACTGCCCTGTCTAGTAGTAGTATCAATATTAGTATTCATTCTTGTATTATCGTGAAACTATACAGAACGAGAACGAGAACGGGAAAAAAATAACAAACACACCACCAAAACAGCGTAGAAACTGCCGCCTGCAGCACAGAAAACAAGATTACATTTATTGACACTTAGCTCATTTTTTACCGGCGGCGTTTCGGCGTTTGACAACGACGCACTCTGATGGGATTTTTTAAAGTACAATTTAATAGTCATGGCACTTAGCGCTTTTTATGTTGTTGGTTATGCCACCTAGAACATTTTACAAGTATAAAATGGAAAACTGATATTTTGGCACTTAGCATATTATTTATTTCAAGTCTTCATTTTTTATTTTTTTTTTTAATCAAATTAGATCAGAAATAAGCTTCCTTAAAAATAATACCTAATTGATATTAGTGCGATTTTCGAGACTTCCTTTTTTAAAACTAATTAAACGAACGGCACTGCTCTGTAAATATCTAAAAGAAAAATTGAAACAAAATAGCTTGTATTAATTGGTTAGATTGCATTCAGTATTTATAACAACATATTTGGTGAAAATTTTATAATAAATGAACCTCTCTATTTAGTGAGAAAAAAAGATAATTACTTATAAACCTTACCAAATACTACATTTTCGTACAACATTTATTGTTAGTAGTTTTGTTTGGTATGTTATTACGTAAATATCATTTCTAAAAAAAATATTTTCGCATATCCATTATTTTTTAGCAGTGTTCCTCATTAAAAAAACATCCATATTTTCACGGGTTTGAATCCACTAAAACGGTATTTAATTTAGAACTTCTATTATTGTTTTTGTTTCTTTTTGTTATGAAGTCCTTTACAAATAACACTTATTTTAATTTGTTGCCAGCCTAACTCTGTATATTATGCAAGAGAACCAGCTCTTTACTACGCTACTAAAGAAAATAAATTAATTTTTGGCACCCAAAATTTCATCAAAAAAATTTAATAATCTTTCGAAGTAGAGCTGACGAAAACATTAATAGATGTCAATCCAAAGCGCCCGAGCAGCGTCATGCTTTTGACGTAAAGCAAATGTACTAGAATTGTTCCCAAAAATGTATTAGATTGTACTAGATTAAAAAGTTTGTCAATTTTTAGAATTGGTTTTGATTTTTCTAGTAAAAGGTTCTCTGATAGATATATATAGTAAGTTTTTGGCTTATGTTAATCTACCAAATGTATTTTTTATTAAAACAATTTTTAAATACTACATAGTACATACCATAAACTTTATTAGTTTAAAAAAAACTTTTTCTATTGATGTATTGTATGTATGTACATTCATAATTGAAATAAATATATCATATACATATTTAATATCTAATCATAATACATAATTATTTTAATAAGAATTTTGATCTAGTTTAGATCAGAGTTTAGACTAGAGTATCTTAAAATTTAAAATGTAATATCCTTAGGTTTATATTCTTCATACTGTCGGTTTTACTTAATATTTAAGATCAACAGACGTTCTCAGTGTTGAAAGTTATGGCATTTGCTATTGTTATCCATTAAAAGAGCCTTAGAATGTAAAAGAGCATTGCATGTATGAACCTAGCGCCACGTAAAAACTTAAGCAATATGTTTTAAACTGGATTAGTTCAATATCAGGGATGTGGTTTTCTATTGCATCCAGCGGTTAATAATTTTCTGGATAAAAAGAAACTTGATTTAACGGTTTTTCATTACTATAAGTATGATTCATTCAAGTTCCTCGTTAGTAAAAAATAACTTTAAAGCTGCCCATTGTTCCAGAATCCTGTCCACTACCAACTGAAGACTTAACCACCTTGTTTGAGGTGGTCTTGAGATCGTATGTAACTTTGTTTCTCTGTGTGAAAATATTGTATTCTCTAAATTATTTAATTTTTTTAGAGCTGTGGCCAAAATATGAATATATATCCCTTGTCAATTCTTCCACTGAATCAGAAAGCTTGGCACAGGCAGCACTACTCAAAGATCTAAGGTGTGGCATGAACATCCGAATACATATAAGCTCGGGCTGAATTCTAGAAATTTTTGTTGTACAGGGTGGCCAAATAAATGAGGTAAGCAGCTGTATCTCAGTACCTGTGCATCTGGCAATAATGGAATTTTTTTTATTATGATAAAAGTGGCCATGACAAAATTCTGGAAAGTATTTTTAAGTTCCGTATTTCACCGCAAGAGGGCGCAACTAAAAATTAAATAAAAGAAACGTCTTTTTCCGAAAACTTAAATATTAACTTATACTTTTGATATTATTTTTAGTAAGCCTAGACAATTTACTATAACTTTCGTTTATGAATTATTGACGTACGAACGATAGTAGGGGTGGGGGAAGCCATTGAAAGTGGAATCAATAAAATCGGTGTAAATTCTAAACCACTTATTCGATTTGAGCAATTCAAAATTTATTTGCAAGATAAATGTAGCTGCTTTAAAAGTCTGATCTCACCACTACCCGGTAGTTCCTAATAAAAACCACCAGAGGGCGCAATTTGTAATAATTCCAGTTTTTTTCATTTTGCTCCAAAAATTCAAATTGAATAGTATATTTTTGACATCATATTTAAAAAGTAAATAAAATTTGCAAAAATACTGTGAAAACCGCACGATGATATCTTTGCTTGTTTTAAAGTTATAGCGAATTAAAGTCTTTTACGCATCGAGTCCAAACTTATGTACCGCCATCTAGCGCTTGGCCTTAGAATATCTAGTTAACGGCGGCAAAAATAAAAGAAACTTTTAAAAAGGATTGTATGAAAACGTCAAATATTTATTAGACGGCCAGTTTTAATCTGTTTTCAATTTTCTTTGCTCGATTTTTTGTAAAATGCCTTTGACAAATAGTGAAACTGTGGATATGATTGCGGTTTTCTTTGAGTGCTTTCAAAATGCAGCAATAGCTGAAGCACAGTATGCCCTTCGGTATCCAGATCGCCGCCATTATGGCAGAAGAATTTTTCCACGGTTAGTACAGCGGCTACGCGATACTGGGAGTTTTAAGCGGTGAACACACTTAGGCGATCGCGACTACGATCGCGATGGCGATAGAAATGCAAATAGTGATCGCTGGTGTAAGTGAACAGACATATTGCGATTGCGATCCAGTTTATATCAAAAGTGAAAAATGTGTAGTTTAGAGGAAGAGGCACTCATTCTTGCTATATTATTAGAGGAAGAAAATTGTACTAATGAAACAAGAAAGTAAGTACATAACCTTATCTTTTATTTGTTTTTTTTTTGAAGTAGTACTTTTTTTATAGCCGTTTAAAATAGACGTCACACGCTAAATAATATAATTTAAATTATAGAAGAAAGAGAAGGGATATTTGGGTACATGATATAAATAAAAAGCGGAACGAAGAAGGAGAATTTCATAACTTAAATCCTGAACTCCGTAAGGATAAAAATCGGTTCTATACGTATTTCAGAATGAATTTTAATAGTTTTGATGAAATACTAGATTTTATTAGAAAAGATATTACTAAAGATCAAACTACATTTAGGGAACCTATTGGACCAACAGAATGGCTAGCAGTTACATTATTAAATGAGCATTTATATTTTATTCTTATTTTTTAACAAAGTGTTTTACAACAACTAGATTACATAGTAATAAAAAATACTTAATAATTAATTAGTCAATATTGTTCGTACAGAATTTCTCATACCAGGTTGTTGTAGAACTTTCTTCAGAGACTTCCTGAGCAGTACAACTGTTTGTCAAATATGAATGCTGTGGGGGGGAGTTTGGCATGTTTGATACTTCCATGGAATTAAAAGAGGAACTATTGCTTGGTTGGTTTTGTCTTTGCATCCGGATTTCACTTAATTCTTATGCCATTATTATTTTGGCAACTTTGTATTTGGCCATTATCTGTCCTTCCGTCGACAACTTTTTTACACTTGATGCGTACCCTTGAAATGTTATATCAATTTCATCTGTAATGTTAGTTTTCTGATTTGCAATGTGTCTCTCATCTAGGAATTTGGTAACTTTATCAACAGATGAAGCTTGTGGGTTGGATGTCGAGTCTTCCATTGATTTTCTCTTTTTTTCTTGATTTTGTTTAAATGAATTTTTTGATATTTTTCGATGATTAGCTTCATAGTATACTTTCACTTTGTAAATCTTCGTTTGTATCACTACGTTCTTCGCATTCTTCGCTTGCAAACTCATTAATTTCTGTTTCGTCAGTTACATTAGTATCAGTTTGAGCTAATTGTAAAAAAGGTCTGAAAGCTTCCATCTGTTGTGCCCAAGGCTAGGTTTTGTAGCAGCAGATAGATTTAGCAGCTTGTCCAGTTTTTGTCTTTTCGGTGCGGAGATATTTTGAGTAACAATCTTTTAGGTTTTTCCAGCGTTTTTTTAGATCGTTACCTAAATAAAAAAATATGTTTTAATAATACCTACAAAAAAAAAGTTTCAGAAAACGGTGAATAGTTTATGATTACTGCGAAATCGTTGATAGTAATATGTGACACTTTTGTGGACCTTAATGTCCATTTTCAGGAGGAAAATAAAACAGAATTACATTTGTTTTCTACTAGCGACATTTATTTCTTAGCAAAAGAAACTTTATTACTTTAAATAGAACATGCTATTTTTTATATTCATTATTTTAAAATATTTTAATTTTAGATTTTTGGTGACAGGCGATTCATATAAAACAATTGGTCATAGTTTTCGGATGGGATTCTCAACAGTTGCTTCAATTGTTGAAAAAGTTTGTGAAGCAATTTGGAAGAGTATTTATATGCCAGAGCCTATAGCAGAAATATGGAAAAATCAATTTTATATAGGTTATAAAAATTTTTGACAATTTTCTAATTGTTTGGGTAGTATAGACGGGAAGCATATAAGTATTAAGTGTCCACAAAATAGGGGTCAAATCAAATTACTTTTCTTATTTGAAAAAGTTTTCAATTGTTCTAATGGCGATTGTTGATCTTGAATACAAATTTATTACCATAGATGTAGGTGGATATGGTAAAAACAGTGACGGAGGTATATTTCAAGTATCGGCTATGGGTAGAAAATTTGCAAATAGCACTTTTAATGTACCACCAAATAGATCTATATCAGATGAAGATCATGATGAAATTCTGTGTGTTTTAATAGGTGATGAAGCTTTTACATTAAGTACTTATTTAATGAGACCATTTCCATACAGACAATCCCGATTTGATCGAAATAAAGAAACATTTAATTATCGCTTGTGTAGAGCACGTCGGGTTGTCGAAAATGCATTTGGCATATTGGCACACAAATGGAGACTGTTTTTTAGGCCATTAGAAGTTAAAGTAGATACAGCTAACAAACTGGTCAAAGTAGCTTGCGTATTGCACAACCTTCTACGAGTTAAAAATGTAGATTAACAGTTTGTATACTCACAAGAGAATAATGATAGACCCCTAGTTTTATTTAACAGCTTGGTTGATGGAAGAAGAGCAGTAAATTTGGCTTTTGACATACGTGAGAAATTTCTTACTTATTTTAGTACTTAACTAATTATATAATAAACAAAATGCTTAC
This sequence comes from Anthonomus grandis grandis, assembly GCF_022605725.1. Lineage (NCBI taxonomy): Eukaryota > Metazoa > Arthropoda > Insecta > Coleoptera > Curculionidae > Anthonomus > Anthonomus grandis. Next base: position 27,461,755 of record NC_065548.1, on the reverse strand, counting down.
CTGTGTGTTTTAATCCCATATTCTTTGCGATTTCGTCCCATATTTTGTTCTTTATACGCACATTTTTGTAATCTGGATGGGATAAATGAAATAAAACATGATACGTTTTTACATTTTCAATCAATAATTCCGTAAAATCAGTCATTTTATCGAACCTCAACTCAGTGCGAGCTGCGATTAATGTAACCTGTTGGTTTGCCCGACAAACGCGAACAGGTCGCAGCATGTATGTGCTGATGTCTTCGTTTACGTTTGCTAAATCCGATCGCTATCGCTATCGCCATCGCGATAGTGGTCGCGATCGCGTAGGTGTGTTCTCCGTTTTAGTCGGCCCAAATTTAGAAGGCGTCGCTCTACTGGAAGAACTGAAATATTATTAATGTGTTGGCCTACGTAGAGTTTAATAGGCATATTGGAACTCGTGCGTTATATTTAGATTTGGGAATAGCTCGAACTACTGTTCAAAATATACTTTAAGACCACATGTAATATGTACATCTTTTTTATAATTCCATATAATTCTTTCCATATAATTCTACACCAAGCTCTAAATGAACATGATTTTGAGCGCTAAATTGATTTTTGCCAATGGATACTAGCAATGATTCGCGAAAACAGGGATTTTTTGTCGCAGATTCTGTGGACCGATGAATCCACTTTTTGTAGCGATGGGAAAGTCAACAGGCATAATATGCATTATTGGTCAGTTGAAAATCCTCGTTGGATGCGAGAAGTCCAGCATCAAGGCCGCTGGAGTGTACACGTGTGGTATTGCATTATCGGATTGGTAAATTATGGCACATTAACCGGTAATGTTTTTTTGCATTTTTTAACAAATGCCTTGCCTATTTTAATGAAAGATTTGACATTGGAAGTAAGATGAACCATGTATTTCCAATTGGACGGGTGCCTAGCACATTTTTCCCATTTAGTGCGGCATCATATAAATAATTACTTTCAAGGGCGCTGGATCGGAAGGGGGAGTCTATATCATTGGCCGGCCAGGTCACCCGATTTACATGCCTAGACTTTTACTTATGGGGTCGTTTAAAAGATATTGTATACCAAACTCCACCTACAACAAGACAGGATATGGAAAACAGAATCCGTGGTGCAATAAATGAAATATCAGCTGCTGGAATCGAAACAGCAGTTTTATCCACCCGAAGAAGATTGGAAGCTTGTTTGGAATGTGATGGAAAGCAGTTTGAACACCTATCGAGGCATTAAATATCAAATATGTTTAGGTTTAAAATCGGTTCTTTTCAGGACCATAATTTAAATGTAAAAAGAAATTCGTTAATAAAATTATTCGCCTTAAGAAAGTCACATAAACTTCCAGTTATTCTGTCATACATAGGTATTATTAATTTGTAATTTATCAATCAATTATTACTTTAATAATTTATTAATTATGACAACATCATGGTATCGTAGTTGTGGTAATACTAATTAGAGATTTTTAGGCGGGACATTAGATGGCGGTACGTAAGTTTAGGCTTGGTGCGTAAAAAACTTTAATTCGCTATAACTTTAAAACGAGCAAAGATATCACCCTTGGTGCACTTTTGGCACTATTTATATTAATTTCGTGTGTTTTGGATCTTGCGTGTCTATTGACGTGAGTAATTGCACCCGAAATTGCTTTTAAGCATATTTTACAGAAAGCTTCATCTTTTTTATCTGTGTTTCTAGTCAACCAAATAGAAAACTGTTCGTTTTTAAGCCAGGAGTCTGCAATCTTTTGCTTGTAAATTTTTTTCTTTTTTTTTTTGGTGGGCATTCTTGAGAAGATTCATCGCTACTGCTATCACTACTACTACTAGTACCAGTAGTGACACTTACTAGCTGTTGATGTTAAAACTCATGAGACTGTCGTCAACCAGAGGTCGAGGTCAAGGGATGTGGGTTATCTTTCTCACTAGTTATATTCTTAGGTGTTTTAATCAAGAACCTATAATAAGAAATTTATCAAATTAATCTGCAGTCCTAAATTAAATTCATTTTACTGCTTACCTACCTATTTTTTTCTAGCAGGTTTCGCACTTATAATTATTGTATAATATATAAAACAAATAATAGATAGATACAAATATACAGAAAAATACAAACAAATAGTCTCTTGGGGATTCCATGAATGCTGAATGCACCGTCACAACTACTATTGTAAACAAAAGAAAAATATTAAAAGAAACAGAAACTTGATCCCTCGGCGATTCCCCGAGTAATCCCACGTGAATTTATAGAATAGAGAGTTCTCGCACTACTCTGAAGGCTCATAAATTTTTAAGTTGTATTTATTAAATATAAGTTTACTAGCTTATTGGGATTGTTGTGTTCTTGGGTTGTATTAATTAAACCAATGCTTGTGAATATGTAATAGATTATTAAGATTTTAGCTAATGTAGTAATAGCTAAATAGCCAATGTCCAATTGTAATAGCAAGCACGTTATATTTTATAATAAACTTAATTAATTAAAAATAAAAAACATGTATAAAATTTAACATGGTATATCTAGATTTAAAACCATTAAATAAAAAAAATTATTTATAGAACAAAATACTTCGCTATTTATACATGAGGGGTTCCATTCCAAAACTCGCCTTATCCATTTTTTGCGAAGAATAAGGTCATGGTGTCTATAGCATCTGTTAATGTCCCTCTATACATTAGACAAACTTAACCATGCCAAAACTCGCCCTTACCTACGGTAAAAGCATAGGAAAAATGTAGTATCATTTGAAAACTTGTCTTATCCATCGCCCGTATCATTCCAAAAGTCGTCTTATCCAAGAGATCAATCAGAGCGCAGAATTTTGTTTTCATGCTGGTGGTCGCGTGATTTATTATTTTTGCCTCATTTTAATGAGTAAATCCTAAGCGTTTGGTCTACGTTTTTAAATAGCTCTTTAACAAAAATTTTAATAATTAAAACAAGAATAGATAGTAATAATGATTCATTTTGTTTACCCTTGGCACAAGGAAAAGGCAGGCGACGTCCCAGTGATCCGATAAAATGGAAAAAAAGTGTTGCAAAATTAAAAAGGTACCTACATTGTTTTCGTTTATAACGTTTAAATAATATTATTTAGATTTTTTTTTTGTAGGCGTGCTGCGTTGCAACTACCAGTTTTTCCAAAATGTCACCATTTATCGGGTAAAACCTAGCGCTGTTCAACTCTTACAATGCAAGATATTAAAGAGTTTCATGCCCTATTTTATTCTTTAAAAACAAAGATTGAACAAGACAATTTTATTTTAAAATGTATGCCTGTTGAGATCCCATCCAGATCAAGAGCGAGAAAACCTGATTCATCTAGGAAGTCGGTGGCGATCAAGTATTTTATTAAAATACGAGAAACAAAAAATTTCAAAATACAGGTATGTCAAAATACATTTAAAGGTGTTCTGCAAGTTTCTAAGGATCGCATTCAAAGAATTGGACGAGTTTTTCTACAAACTGGCTTACCACCTAAAGAAAATCGTGGTGGCTCAAAATAAAAACCTATGTATGCCCAAAAAAAAAAAGACTGTTAAAATATTTATTGAGAAAATACAATGTTCTGATGTACATTATTGTAGAGAACAAAGCAACAGACAGTATCTGACTTCTGATTTATTTATAAACAGATTTGGTAAATATGTATAATAACCAAGTGCCTGAAAGTAAATTAAAAGTCAAAAGAACCTTTTTTAGGAATATATTCTGCCTTGAATATAATATTGGTTTTGGATCACCAGCATTCGACATTTGCTTTCGTTGCAGTTCTTTAATAGAAAAAATTAAACAAGAAAAGGATAATGACAAACGTAGTCAGCTTCAAATTGAAAAAAGATTTCACATCTTAAAAGGCAAAGTTTTTTTTTCCAAGTTGAGGGAAGCAAAGAAAAACATGCTCGTCTTATCTTTTGACTGTAAAAAAAACTTGGTAAACCCAAAAGTCCAAGATCAAATCGCCTATTATAGCCGCCAGCTCTACACTTATAACTTTACTATTGTTAAGGGTTCCTCAAAAACTAAATTACAAAATAATAACGTGTTCTTATACAGCTGGATGGAACACGAGTTCCATAAGGGCTCAAACGAAATTGTCTCAGCTTTTTCCATATTAAATTTGTATTTGAAAATCTTCTAAAACGTTTTTTGCCAATTGTGAAATTTTACCCAATATGGAGAAGGAAAGTTTTGAAATGGAACCCCTCAGATAAAAGTAAAATAAAAGTATTATTATAGAAAATTTTTAAAATGATCCTGAAATAGGTGTTCAAAAATCAATTTATTTATTTATCAACGGAATCCATTTACATTGCAATCACAGAAAATATATAATACATTACATTCAAGCCCGTGAAAAATATCAAACTACATATCACTCAATACATATCATGTGCAAAACTAGGTATCCAATTAAATTATCCTTGAAATACGTGAACAAATTTTCAAAATATTATTTCTACTCGTTTTTACGAATGGAAATTTCATCCTCTAATTCTGAGAAAAAAAATTGACCTTCAGAAAATATTTATTTTTTCTCAAAATTCTGCAAAATTTTGAAAAAACGCTGAAAGAGGTACACTACCGCTCAAAAGTATTTGCCTAACATGTATTCTTTTTAATATTCTAAATTAGATATAAAAATCTTATCTTTATACCTATATTTAGATTGCATCTCTTTTGTAAATTGCATATGTATATGCCTTAACAGCATTCCTATCAACTATTGTTCGTTGAAAAACACTGAGTATTTAAAAATAGTCTTGCAAATAACAAACAATGTAGTGAAGCACTTCTTCTAAAAAACTAATCTGTTTACAGCTCGTTTCCAATAAAATTTGAAACATTTAAAGGTGTTTAGTCTTCAAGAATTGATTTTGTGTAACATTGGTAAATAATTTCGCTTGCTTATTGACGATTGTCACCGTTTCTTTGCTGGTTTTTCAACATTCTTTAAAACGGCTAAAACAAAAGAGTTATCGGTAGAAACAAAAGGTATTATCATTGGATTTCATAAGGCTGGAAAGACTAACCGTCAAATTTCGACGGATTTGGGAATTCCAAGGCGGACTGTCGATTATAACGTTAGGAAAATAACCAGCAGGGACTATTAGCAACAAACCTCGATCGGGAAGGCCAAAGGCAAGAAGTTCAAAGGAGGATTTAAATATTATAATTACAAGCAAACGCAATAGACGCCTTACCGCCCTTGAAATCACAGCAAAAATCAACAAGGAGCGTAAAAAAGCGGTCAGTGGACAGTGTTTCGACAGTAAAACGGCGACTTTATAATGCTGGTCTTAAAGGACGTTTAGCTGTATTAAAACCACAGCTGAAGGTTGTTAATAAGAAGAAAAGACTTGAGTGGGCCCAATCACACAAAGAATGGATCATTGATGACTGGAAGAAAGTTCTCTGGAGTGCCGAGTCGAAATTCGAGGTTTTTGGAACGAAGAGGCGAGTTTGTGTTCGCCGTTATGCTAATGAAAGGGTAGCTGAGAACTGTACGGTGGATCTGCAGTGGGCGATCTAATTAGAATAGAGGGAATTCTTCGAAAAGAGGGTTACAAAATAATGTTAAGTGACAATGTACTTCCTTCTGATACTCGAATAATTGGGGAAAACTTTATCTTCAACATAACTTCAAGATACCATAGGAAACTTTGGACAAATTAATTAGAACTAACTACCAAAACTCTGTGAAGCTGTTATTAAAAATCGAGGCGGACATGTAGATGAATCCAAAATTTGATTTTCTTAAATTTAATTAATTGAAAAATGTATTGTTTATATTCATTTTGTTATAAATAAACCGTTTCATAAAAATAACTAATGGGTTTATTATTTTTAGTTATAACTTTAAAACAGTCATATGTGGGCAAATACTTTTGAGCGGTAGTGTATGTAATAATATGTATGTAATAAGTGGAGTAAAATTGTTTTAAAGAAAAAAATTTGTTTCCCACTGGTTTTTAAGTTATGAGTAATTTTTTGTCAAATTAAAAAAAAAAACGATCTTTCAAAAAAATTTTTTTTTTTTTAAACTTGTTAATTTTTTGAAAAATGCTGAAATATGGTATTTAATATATGGGTTTTAAATAATGGTATTTAAGATATAAGTCTTTTGTGAAATGTTGAAAAAAATAATTAAAAGTTAAATTAAAGATATTTTAACTGTCCATTAGAATATAAAATAAAATATAGCATGTTTTATTTTAAAAAAATAACTTTTTACCATTTTAGCAGATGAAAGATTTTAATTTAATTTTCGACGACTCTTAGAGTGACGTTTAAAATTTGAGCTTTTTAGATAGCTGAGAAATAAACAATTAGTTATCCCTTGGTTTTTAACAAAAAAACACGCATTTTTTTTGAAAACTGCTTAAGATAGGTATGGAGAACTATAATCAAAAAAGACCCAAAAGGAAGCAAGAAATCAAAATATTTAAAAATATATAGGGTGTTCTCTTTGAAAAATCAAAGGTGTTTCCATTTTTCTATATAAGCGACAACTCTGCAGTACTGCTTAAAATATTTTAAACCGATATAGCATTGTCTGTTAGCATGCTTACCAAATTTTCAGAAAAATGCCTTCATTTTCTATATACGGCTAAGGTATGTACCATAGGTCGTCAATCACCTATATTTATATATATAGGGTGACTCAAGAGGAACCCAGCAAACTCCAGGTAAATATTGCACACTTGAAAATAATTTTAAAAAAATAATATTTTTGTCCAATTCTCACTTGGTTTTAAATTATAGCATAATTTAAGGATTTTAAATAATTTAACGCTTCTTTCCGCACAAGTTTTCGGAAAAAGTATGGTGTGGTATGTTCCATAGTTATTTAATTCGCCCACATATTTTAGAAAATCGTATCATAGGAGAAAACTACTTATTATTCTTTGTGACAAGAAGAGCACGGTGCTCCCGCACATTTCGCTTGTCAGGTCAAGCAATATTTGGACGAGAAGTTCTACCATTTCATCTTCTGTCGCTGCGATAAAGGTGGTATCGTAAGCAAGTTTTTTTTTCTGGCTATTGTTGCCTCCAGACCATCCACCTAAGGACTTTATGACTTCTTAGGACCATCAAAGTATTTCTAGATGAAAGAGTTTCTTCGACTATGAAATATTCGCAGTGATCCTATAAGTTGAGCTTCACGATCTCCAGGCCTCACACCATTGCACAATTTTTTCTGTGGCTGGTTTAAAAATGAGCTGTTCAAAGTGAAAGTCGACACTCAAAAGGCCCTAACTTGACGCATTAGAAATGCGGCAGTGTTTGTCAAAGAACGACATGAATCATTTAGAAAAACAATAAAGGCCCTTCACAGACGAAGTAGAATGTGTTTAGAGGTTAATAAGGTATTTTTGAACATCTGTTAAAACAGCGCCATAATTAAGACCATGTTAAAGGAATTTTGTTTGTTTGTAATTAGACTCTATTTTGAAAACAAATGAGATCGCATAAGAAAATATGGGTTTTTTAAAATACATTACGTGTACAATACTAATTGGAGTTCGGTGCGTTCCTCGCGACTTATCCTATATAGTTTCATATAAATAATTACCATTAATAACTCTATAGTTATAATGTTGTTTGCACGAAATAAAAGTTAGCATGGAAAAATTTAAAAAAATCCACAGCAAATATTAAATTTAAGCGAAACTTTTTTCTTTGGTTTTAAGTAATGAAGTTACAATTTGCGATTATAGTACTGTTATTGGTGAATGTATTCCCTTTTTTGTGTAGAGCTTTTTCTTATGAAAAAAGTTTCATTGTAACGTAGGCGCTTGCGAGTTTTTTTTCTTGAAAACACCTTAAGAATATTTACATGACATAATTGAATAGGTACAGAAATATGCACGCCAACCTTTGCACCGTATTCATCATTGCAAGACATATGATGAATATGGTCGATGACTTTTTACTCAAACTTTCGAGAGGTGGCGCCTGACGAGTGTTCTTCGAGACGTACCGAGATAGCGTATACTAATTCAATTTATAGCATAAGCGATTAAATTATTTGGTATGTAGTACTCTAACTAAGTAAAATAAGCTCACGTCTTTGTCGCATTTTTTAGCGTCGGCCCGTATCAATTTCAACCTTTTTACGCGAATAATCGCGGTACCCTTCTTGATATTCTGGTTCAAGTACTTTACCTATCAATCTTCTACTTTACCATGAATTCTGGATCACTAGCTAGAAATAATTTTCAGCCAGTGCTGAATTACATAGTTACAAATTCTATGAGAAAGATAAGCGATTTGTGCATAATGTAAGGGCATATTTTTTATTTTAGTTAATATATCTATTACTATAGAGAGAATCTAAATTTAAAATTTCGTTTTGAAAAATATTAAATTAATTTTTATACTGTATCGGAGAATTTATACATACAAAATTAATGATATCATTATTTAGCCAATTTTCACCCTGTAACTTGATTATTTTATTTTTAAATTTAATAATAATAATAATAATAATAATAATAATACTTCTTTATTTGCTCATATACATCCAACAGCTTAGCATCGTCAAAAAGTATAGACTGTCAAACGCCAATAATACAGTGCATAAAGGGAGACATTAATCTATCAGAGTTTTACCCACATAACATAGCAAATAAAAAAACTTACATTTTGTTCACAATATAAAACAAAATACAATTTTGGTTCGCATCAGAAATGCTCACAAGTATGTATGAAACATTTGTTATACAGGTATGAAAGTATAATATTCGATAAATTTTGATAGACTAGGTTAAAGACTATTGTAGAATTCGTCCAATGAGTATGGACAGATCTCCAAAATCAGGTTTTTCGTTACTTGCTTAAATCTATTTAAATGTAGTTGTTTTGTGGTTTCGGGTATTGCATTAAAAAGTTTTATGGCATTAGTCATATAGCCCTTATGGGTAAGACTAAGCCTGTGTTGTGGAAGTAAGAGATTTCCCCTATGTCTGGTGTTATATAAGTACATACTATTTACTGTGCTAAATCTAAAAGAGTATGTTCTAGCAAACATCAGACATTGGTGAATGTATAGGCCAGGCATTGTCATGATTTTTAAATTTTTGAATAAAGGTCTACAACTATCTATTGGTTTTTTGTTTTCTAGAATTCTGAGTGCCGATTTTTGCAACTTAAATGCTCTCTGGCAGTCAGCCGAATTACCCCAAAATAACAGTCCATATGACAACTTTGATTGAAAAAGTCCCATATACGCCGTTCTACATACTACTGGAGGCGCCAATTGAACAATTCTGCGCAACAGAAAAAGAATCAACGAGAGTTTTTTTTGCCAGATCTATTATATGGCTCTTCCATGATAATTTATTATCTAGATAAACACCCAGAAATTTGATCGCGTCTATTCTCTGATGTCTTTCCCTTAAAGAGAAATTAACCACCTCTGTTTTATTTAGATTCAAGCGTAGATTATTGTCAGCAAACCATACTTTTTGAACACTTCATTTACATAAAGTAAAAACAGAAGAGGACCCAAGGACCCAGGTTATTGGAAGTATGGAGGATGTTCTTCCTCCACAAGTTACCATCTGCTGACGCTCACAAATGTAGAACTGGATAAGTTCCAGGCAAATACCCCGGATACCATAAAAATCCAACTTGCTCAACAAAATATTATGCGAGACACAGTCGAATGCTTTTGAGAGGTCGCAGAAAATTGCACTCACTGTCTTGCCCCCCTAAAATGCATCAACCAGGTAGTCTACCATTACCCTGAATGCATCAGCAGTGGATCTTCCTTTTCGAAAGCCAAACTGCGCTGGTGAAAGTAAATTATGTTTATCAAAAAAAGATATGAGACGTTGGTTTAGACAGAGCTCAGTGGGCTTGGATAATATCGGTATTATTGGTATGGGTCGATGATTTCCTGGATCATCCATATTACCCTTTTTAAATATAGGAACAACTTTACTTATTTTAAGCTCTTATGGAAATGTACCAGATAAAAAACATTTGTTTATTACTAGAGATAGTGGCAGGGCGAAACCACTTTGCAAGTTATTTCAATATTTTATTGCTCAAACCAAAGATGTCTTTAGCAGAACTATTACTTAAACTTTTTAAAAGATCAGTGACTTCTATTTTGGTAACAGGTGAGAGAAATACGGTTGAATTGTTATGTACATATTTTGCTGTAAATTGTACAGGGTCATTAGATTTTTGCAGTGTATTTTTAATTGAGTCAGCTATATTCACAAAGAATTTGTTAATCTCATCGGGAGTTACATTACATTTCGAAATACTAGAATTATTATTTTTTGTTTCTTTAATGATGTTCCAGATGGTTTTGGATTTGTTATGACTATTTTTTATTTTGTTTGTATAATACGAGTGTCTCGCTTGTTTTATTCTAGTTTTATATTCCTTTATACGAATTTTTAGCCATTCTGAGAGATCTAGAGTACTGTTATGTTTATTTAAGGTAGAAAAGAAGTTTAAGTTATCTTTCAATCTCTTCAGTTCATTATTAAACCATTTTTTTTCTTTATTTGTGGTGAGAATAGTTTTAGTTTTTTTGGGAATATAAAAGTCTATAATAGACATTAGAACATTGAGAAATATTTTAAAAGAATTGTCAACGTTACAATTATCAAGTACCAATAACCAGTCAACGTTTAGTAATGAAGTAACACAGCGAGAAAATCTCTCTCCACAATACGGTCTGAACTCTAAGACCATTGTGTGGGTGTTTTCAGTACTTTCATTCATGATTGATTCATATGTATTAGTAATAGCCATATGATCTGACATATAAGTGTCCCATAGAGTACATTTAAAATTAATTGCACAATTTGTTATGCAGTTATCAAGGCTACTACATTTTGTGGTTTTTGAGATTCTGCTTGCGCTATTTATCAGGAATTTAAAGTCATATGTGCTGACAAGTTGGGTGAACTCGGCTGAAGTGAGGTTATCCGCTAGTAGATCTATATTAAAATCACCATAAATAAAGGTACGTTAGCGTCTATGGAATAAGAAATTTAGAACTGTATCAAGACTCTGAAAGAACACGTCCAATTTACCTGATGGAGATCTGTAGACACTCAAAACTACAACCTGCAAGGCTTCAATCTCAGTCGCAACGACTTCAAAGTGTGTCTCTATTGACATGTTGTCTATAGTTGGGATCTTCTTTACAAGAAATGGTTCTCTGGTGTAGATAAGGACTCCACCTCCTCCTGCTTCAGTACGACTGAAACTGTTGGATAGATGTAATCCAGGCATAGAGTAACTTTCTACTGCTTGTTTCTACTGCTTGAGGAAGTCAATGTTCTGATAGACATATTATATCAAAATTCTTGTTTTCAATCTGGATTTCCAACTCATCCAATTTTTTTGTCAAACTTCGGATGTTAAAGGACATCATTTTGAGATTGGAAGTCGGGTGTATGCGGGCAACTCCCTCTAATTCAGATTCTGGTTCAGATTTTTCCGCCCATCTAAAAAATTCCGTCCAAGTGAGAAGTTAAACCTTTCAAATGCAACATTCTTTGGCCAGAAGGAATTGCTGTAGATGGTATCCTTCAGTTCTGGAGTCACTCCTACCATAAACTTTTTTTGTCTGATTGGTTTTGTTTCGGGATACACTGTTTAACGTAGACATCAGTGCAATTGCTATGCTTGGTAACATAATTTTTTATGTCCATTTCGGTGATAGTTCCATTAATTTTTGATAAGAAGACCCATACCCTTTGTTCCAACTTGGAAAGACATTACAAGCCGACAACCTCGCTTTTGTACTTGTGACGACACCCAATCCGGGAGCGAGAGGGGTTGGTGGGAAGCGAGGTCCGAAGAAAGAAAGTGTGAGACAGAACGACTCAAGATACCGGCGCATACGCATATATTTTAAATTTCCTTTTAATTTTACGTTTATTTCTATTACCCAGTATTAAGTAATTAGTTATATCTAAGGCCGATGTTCTTTGTACAGTTTACTTACATCGAATATATTCATTTGTTTTGTCAAGCTAAGTGTTTGACTGGTCCTTCAAATTACCGCAAATCACAACAATATTTTGGTCCAATCGAGCGGATGTCGAACGAAGAAGTCTATGGAAAAATCCGAACTAGAGAACATTGCTGCAGATAGGACATAACCGTTGGGTAAGCCCGTTTCAATTTATTCGTTGAGGCTAGGGAAATTGAAATTAAATAAAGAAATAACGTTTACAGTGTCTAAATTTAGAGTTTAAGCATGTCCTTTGTTTGATGAGTATACATATTGATATTATGCATGTGTTTTACATTTACCGTTAATTTTTTAAATCGCATTTTCACGTAGGTATGCAAGTGTATACATTTTTAATCGAAACAAAAAAGGTGTTCTTGGTCGTTTTCTAATTATTATATCGAAAAATCAAAACCTATAGAATTTTACATCCATTTGTATATCGACATAACGTATGTATATCGACAATCGCGTATCGATATTTAATAAAACGTAGATAAATCGAAATCGTTTAATCGACATAAAATTTGCTGATGCCATCCCAGAGGTAGGTATTTAGTATCGACATTTATTTTATTATATCGACATTTTCTTATCGTACCGTACTTTGTTTAACTTTATTTAACTCGTATCGTAGCTTGTTAAAAGGATAAAATTGCCAATTTATTTATTAAATTTTTAATAGTGAATAAAAATAGGTTATGGGAATTCCAATTAAACGCAAGTATATCTCTATTACAGCTGTACTCAACACGTATCTGCTTAATGCTTAAGACTGAAAAAAAATAAACCCACATCAATATAATTTTTCTTTAATCTTTTTCTCGAAAGGGTCTCTTAGGGTACTTAAGTTATGCCTTTTTATTACTTTTTAAATTAAGCTCTATGTTTAATTTATGTATCCGAGTTTTACTTTCGGAACCTGGTTTATTAGTCCTTTCCACTAATATAAAATAATATTAATTTTAACATTATTTATTTCTATAAAACAAAATGCCACGAAAAAATAGACATCAATTGGATGTTAGTTCCGCGGATCAGAATGATGAAAAATCGGAAGACTTACACGCAAGATCGGTAATATCGGAGAGATTAGAAAGGTTTTCAAAATTTTTAGAAATTATATCGGGACAAAATGTAGAAGATATCGATAAGTTTCAAATCGAATCTCGTTTGAAAAGCATTGAAGAAGACTTTTCAGATTTTGACAAAATTCAAACTCGTTTGGAATTTTTAATTCCCGAAGAAAAAATATTTAGGTTAGACACGGAAACGAAATTTTACTCTAAAATATCGAAAGCAAAACGTTTGATCGTAACTTGTCAAGAAACCGTAGCCACTCCCATATTGCAAGCGTATCCCTATCCACAGCAGCCTACTAATATAATCGCGACATTGCCAGATTTGGGACTTCCTAAGTTTTATGGAAAATGTGAAAAGTGGTATAGTTTTTGGGATCAATTCAAAGCGACTGTTGATGACAGATCGGATATAAGCGAAATTAAAAAGTTGATGTATTTAAAATCGTGTTGTCAAGAAAGTGCTTTGAGTTTGATTGAAAACTTAGATTTAATCGCAAATAATTATACAATTGCTGTTGAATTATTAAGAAAACGGTATGAAAATCGAAGAGCCATAATAAACGTGCATATTAATACTCTTTTGTTCAATTTGCCTTCAATTAATAAAGAATCGTCTGTTTGTTTGAGAAAATTACTTGATTTGGTTCATCAGCATTTAACTGCTTTAAAAAAGTTACAATTGCCAGTCGACTACTGGGATCCCTTGTTAATACCTATCATTTTACAAAGATTAGATGAAAGAACTAAACGGGAATGGGAAGGCAAACTTAACGATCAATATTTACCAACTTTAAACGAATTAACAGAATTTTTAACGAGAAAGTGTTTTACTTTAGAAGCGGTTCAGGCTAGTAATCAAAACAATAAAACTTCAAATTATATAAATCAAAATCAACATTTAAAACCTTTACAATCGCAAACTTTTAAAAAAGTAATCGGACACATTCGTACAGAACCAAAATCATACACCCATTTTAATCAAAACACTCAGTTCTTGTGTAATATGTAATGAACCACATTACATTTATCGTTGCCCACAATTTGCAAACTTAACTATATCAGAAAAATATAACGAAATAAATAAACACAAACTCTGTTCTAACTGTCTAAGACCCGACCATCATAAACAAAATTGTTTTTCTAGTGGATGCAAAAAATGTAATCGAAAGCATAATACAGCTTTACATATCGACAATAACGATTCTCTTAACAGGCAAAATCAAAATTCAAATCAACATAATTTTAATCGAAATGAAAATCAACGAAATAGATTTAACGTAAATTCCGGCAACACCGACAATCGACGGCGCACTATTGAAACATCGCCTCGGCAGCAATCCCAGGAACCACGAAGTTTTGGAGAATCGAGTGGCCAGGCACAATTCCGAGTATCGAACGGCGGGCGGCAAGTAACGGGTGCGACAGCATTGTTGCCAAACTGTGAGAATAATGTAAGTGTTTTAAAGGGAAATGATTCGAATGAATTTGATAATCCCAGATCGGAAAGCTTTGTTTTAAATCGAAATGTATCGCATACTTTTACGTCAATTAATTCTATTCAAATTTTGTTATCAACGGCTACTGTTTTAATAGAAAACAAAGATAAAAATTGGGTGGAATGTACCGCTTTACTAGATTCAGGGAGTCAATCCCATTTAATTAGTCAATCTCTTTTTGATAAACTTGAATTAAAAAGTGACAGAATAAATATTCCTTTAAGCGGCATAAATCAAATTGAAACTCTCATAAAAAATAAAACAACTGCAAAAATTAAATCGCGACATGAAAGTTTTGAAATAGAATTACATTTTTTAGTAATACCGGAGATAACAGAGAAACTTCCTCTACAAAAATTTAATAAAACTGAATTATCGGTACCTTATAACTTAAATTTGGCTGATAAACAATTTAATATACCCAAATCAATAGATTTATTAATCGGAGCGGAATTATTTTTTGACCTACTCAAACAAAGAAAATTAAAGTTAGGAAAAGATTTACCAACATTACAAGAAACGGTATTTGGATGGATCGTTACTGGGAATCTTAATTTAAACGAAAATATGATTAATAATAAACAGATTTGCAATTTTAGTAAAATTACTAATAAACAACTTAACGACAATTTAATAAAATTCTGGCAAATAGAGGAAATTGATACAAAAATTCCGTTATCTAAAAATGATGAGTTTTGTGAGGAATATTTTAAATTGACAACCACGCGAAAAGAAAACGGAAAATTTGTAGTCAAATATCCCTTTAAACCTAATTGTACAGAGCAGTTAGGCGATTCTAAAACTTCAGCACTTAAGCGATTCAGAAGTTTAGAAAATCGATTTTTAAAAAATGAAAATTTAAAAACTCAATATGTTGATTTTATGAAAGAATATGAATCGTTAGGTCATATGTCATTTGTCAACACTTTAGAAAACGATAAATCACTAAACATTACATCTTTTTTCTTACCTCATTCGGCGGTAATAAGAGAATCAGCGGTAACAACTAAGTGTAGGGTTGTGTTCGATGCGAGTGCGAAGACAAGCACACAAGTTTCTTTAAATGATTTATTATTAGCAGGCCCTACAATACAGCCCGAATTGATATCAATTTTACTCCGCCTAAGGTTACGGCCATTTGTTTTAACAGCAGATGTTAAAAAGATGTATCGTTGTATAGAAATCGACCGTAATGAAAGACAATATCAAAAAATTCTTTGGCGAGAAAATCCGCAAGAGGAAATAAAAGTTTACGAACTTAATACCGTGACCTATGGTACCTCTAGCGCTCCATTCCAAGCAACTCGGTGCTTAAAAGAGTTAGCCATTTTAAATAAAGATACATACCCGCGAACTTCAGAGATAATAGAAAAATGTTTTTACATAGATGACTTACTCATTAGTGTAAATTCTAAAGAAGAAGCAAAGCAAATCTATCATGAAATTTCCAAAATTTTATCAAGCGCTAAATTTGAACTACATAAGTGGTCCTCAAATAATTCAGAAATATTAAATTACATTTTAAACAATACCGATATTAAAGATGAAAATTTGATATTATTTCAAAAAGAAAAAGAACTTAAAACTCTAGGTATCCGATGGGATACAAATAACGACAATCTAAAATATTTTATTGATATTAACATTAATGAAAACAAAGTCACAAAACGCGTGATACTTTCTGTTATATCGCAGATCTTTGATCCGCTGGGATTAATAGGTCCTGCAATAATCAGAGCCAAACTAATCATTCAGAAGCTCTGGCAACTTAATTTGGATTGGGACACGGAAGTTTCTCCAGACATAAAAAATCACTGGTTACAATTTTATTCTGAAATAAATTCCTTAAACGAAATAGTAATCGACCGTCATGTTTTATTGCCAGATGCTAAAGAAATTGAACTTATTGGCTTTAGTGACAGCTCTGAAAAGGCATACGGTGCGTGTGTCTATATAAAATCTATGTCTAATAGAGAAACCATTGTTAAACTTTTAACCGCCAAGTCACGCGTAGCCCCGTTAAAAAGTCTGTCACTGCCTCGTTTAGAGTTATTAGCTGCAACTTTATTAGCCGAACTAATGCATAAAGTTAAAAACACCCTTGACATTCATATTTCTAAAACTTTTTATTTTACAGACTCTACCATAGTCCTTTCGTGGATAAAAATAGAGCCCTGCAGACTCAAAACTTTCGTAGCAAACCGAATTACACGAATAACAGAACTTTCAAATATTAATGAATGGAAACATGTTAGGACAAATAATAACTCGGCAGATATTATATCACGAGGTTTAAGTCCAAAGGAATTAATAAATAGCAAAATTTGGTTTAATGGTCCAAAATTTGTTTATGACAAAATTAACCCGGATGTTACAAATAACATAGAAATAATTCTTGAAAACTTACCTGAAATTAAACCAAATTCTTTATCATTAATTAATTGCCAAGAAAAAATTGAATCAAAAAATCATTTAAATATTTTTGAAAAATACTCTACATTATCCAAACTGGTTAGAATTGTTGCTTACCTTTTAAGATTCAAAAATCGTTGCTTAAATAAGAAACCTATAACAGAATCATTAAGTTCCGAAGAACTTAAGAATGCTGAGTTAAGGTTAATAATATTAGCTCAGTCTGAATCGTTTAAACAAGAAATTAGTGAACTAAATAAATTTAAATCAATTAAATTTAATCAAAGTAAGATTCTTAATCTAAACCCTTTTATTGATGATCAAAATGTCTTAAGAGTAGGAGGTAGACTATCAAAGTCAGAATTAACGTATAATCAGCAACACCCCATAATTTTGCCAAGCAAACATAAACTCACTTATTTAATAATTTTAAATTCCCATCTTAAATATTTACATGTTGGAGTTCAGAATTTATTATCTATTATAAGGTTGACGTATTGGCCTGTAAATGGTAAAAACGCCGTAAAGCATGTTTTAAAATCTTGTATTCGATGTTATAGAGTAAATCCGAAACCGTGCAAGTTTTTAATGGGTGACTTACCTAATAGCAGAGTAACGCCCAATCGACCATTTACTAATTGTGGCATCGATTATGCCGGGCCAATTTTTATTAGAGATGGAATTTTACGTCGGAGCAATAAGAAAGTTAAGACTTACATTTGCATATTTGTATGTTTCTCTACTCGCGCTACTCATATTGACTTAGCAACTGACTTGACTTCTTCTAGCTTTTTGAACGTTTTGAAACGATTTTGTTCGCGAAGAGGTAAACCCCTAAATATATATTCGGATAACGGATTAAATTTCGTGGGAGCTAATAACGATTTTATCGAATCGTATCGTCTTCTTAACGATGTTAAACATAAGGAAACTGTATCTAGATTCTTAAATGAAGATAAGATAAATTGGCATTTTTCTCCTGCGCGATCACCCCATATGGGAGGCCTCTGGGAAGCGGCAGTAAAGTCGACCAAATTTCACCTCAAGCGTGTCTTAAGCGAATCTTCTTTAAGTTTTGAGGAGATGTATACCTTGCTCGTACAGATTGAGGCATGCTTGAACTCGAGGCCGTTGACACCATTGTCAAATGATCCCCGAGATTTTATTTCCCTAACCCCCGCGCATTTCTTGATCGGGAGCTCCTTGGCGAGTCCTCCAGAAGAAGATGTCACGGACATGAAGACCACACGGTTAGATCGGTATCACCGACTGCAGCAGTTGAGGCAGCAGTTTTGGCAGCGTTGGTCCAAAGACTACCTCACCCAGATGCAAACACGCTCCAAGTGGCAGCACGACATTCATAATGAATTAAAAGTGGACTCTTTAGTTGTATTAATCGAAGAAAATACACCCCCATTAAAGTGGCCTATGGCTAGAGTGGTTGAACTGTTTCGAGGGTCTAATAATGTGGTGCGTGTAGTATCTTTAAAACTTCCTAATGGCAATGTGATTAAGCGTGCTATTAACAAAGTGTGTTTATTGCCTATAGAAGTTTAATGTTCAGACTGTTCCCATTAGACTTCTATTTGTTGAAAAGAGACTTTTCAAGGCGGGCGGCATGTTCCAACTTGGAAAGACATTACAAGCCGACAACCTCGCTTTTGTACTTGTGACGACACCCAATCCGGGAGCGAGAGGGGTTGGTGGGAAGCGAGGTCCGAAGAAAGAAAGTGTGAGACAGAACGACTCAAGACACCGGCGCATACGCATATATTTTAAATTTCCTTTTAATTTTACGTTTATTTCTATTACCCAGTATTAAGTAATTAGTTATATCTAAGGCCGATGTTCTTTGTACAGTTTACTTACATCGAATATATTCATTTGTTTTGTCAAGCTAAGTGTTTGACTGGTCCTTCAAATTACCGCAAATCACAACACCCTTCTATTTTGTTGGGCAGACGTGGAACCTAATTGTGTTTCATGATCTTCTCGACTTCCAATTTGAAGGTTTTTTTTCCAAGGATCGACGTTCTTGTCTTCCTTGATGTTGTTCGAAGCTTTGCCTCTTTGATAGGGATTCTGTTTCAGAGTTTTTAATGTATTGCTTACGAGATTTTTTGCCTTTTGCAAGCACCCAGGCATCACCACCGCCAGGCTCAAAACCTGGAGCATCATCGTGCGGATTTTCAGAAGATTGTAATGAAGAGGCGGCATTGGACAGTCTGGGTACTGGGACCATACTCGAGCTACCGCTATCTTCACGTTGTTCAATGACTGATAATATTGATGACAGTGACACTTCAGTTTGTTTTTGTTTATTTTGTTTTCCCGTCAATTTACTAGGATCGTGGAGCCCTTTTTTTTATTAAAAATTAAATGCTCAATTCATTGATGATTAACATATTTTAAGAAAAAATCCGAAAACCAAAAATTTCAAAATTAACAGAATAGATAAGATATTATTTAAAATGGAGAATTTCTTACATAGTGCATCTACCTAATTTTATAAATCAATAAAAGTCATCGGCATGAGTGTTCTGTGATCGGTCAAAGGCAATCGATTTTGTCATGCAATACTACTGTTGAAGCTTAATAACGCTGGAGCTTAAAGGTATTAAAAATGGTATGGCTTAATGGTAGAATTCTCATAAACAACTAATTTCGGATGGCTTGTCTCAACGCTCTGAAAAGCCTAACCCTTCCTGTTTTTCCAATACCTTGATGTATATATTCATTCCAAACTAAAATTATATTACTTTAATTTTTTTGAATAAAAAAACTAACTTTAGGCTAATATAGTTTAAGGTTACTGCCAGTGAACTTAGAACCAGCATTGCAAGAACTAATTTTGTATTTGTAATTGCAAAAAGTGGTGCGAACACCACTACAAGCTAGGCCTCAGTATGCCCATTGTGCGTCTCTGTTGAAGCAGTAGGGGACCTCCTCCTTAGGTCGTCATCCAACCTAACGAATTAACGCGAGCGACAACGTTATTCAGACATCCCCTGCTCTCTACAGAAGGGGTGAAATATGCTGAAAATTCTGCTGCAATATGACGAGGCAATGACCTACATAAACTCTTTATATTTTTTCAATTCCTTGATATTTACCATGGGAGTCAGCGGCCCGATTTCCTTTGCTGTTGTTGTGCCCTTTGATGAAAATGATGTCCTGTGATGATGCCCTTTCCATGAAAGTGTTTCCATATAGTATTGTTGCACTAGTTCAGACTTTTTTTCTTTGCAAATATATTATCCATATTTTTACTGAATTCTTAAAAAAACAACTACTTTCCTAAATGTTTATAGAAAAATATTATATTACCTTTTCTCCACAGTTTATTGGTCACTTTAAACCAAATAATGTGCTATCAACGAACGAGGTTTTGGATATACAAGTGAGAGAACATATTAGCAAGTTTTTGATAGTAACACATAAACAATCTCAATTTCGAAGCGCAAAAGCTGCCTGCCTGCAGCCTGTAGGATTAAATCACGCCGTTATCAGTATTGTTGCTTAAGATTAGTTGTTCTGCCGTGATGGTTATGTTATATATTTCGATTTGAAAAACACATAATTGTAATACTGTATTTAATGCAATAATTAGCAAAGCAGAGTTAACTCGAGTCTCATATGAGTAGAACGACCTCCTTAATATATACAGTGCAGCTAATTCCCCCCCCCCCCCTCTTATCTTTTAAATGTGTTTATAGAAAAATTTGAAATTTGACACACATCATTAGCAACCTACTTTTTGGTCCCTAGCTCATTTTGCACAACTTTAAAATGGCGTTTCGCCGCCACAGATAGAAATAGAAAAGGGGATCATGCGATACATCATTTGAAAGGTCCCACTGAATGCTTTATGGTCGTAGAATATTAAGTCATTACTACTATATATAATTTACTACATTAAGTATTACTATTATCTACCCAAAGCAAAATGGTAGCATAGGTATTTATAGCTTTCTGGAGTCTCGCATCATTGGAATAGTTCTCTAGTTCGCTGCAGTCTGTTTTCGATACTGCGCAAGAACTATTTACTTCCTACTAATCGAAGTACACTTAAAACACTGTATTTTATTCCAGCAACACTTTTTCTTGGGAATAGAATCTTTATACAGTCAAATCTTTGCTTCTTTAACTATGTTATTTAGCCATAAACCAATTTCGCAACTAATAGAACTCAACCTATACAGATGGCGCAACAAAACCAAAACAGGCGCAATTACGATATGTAGTATGATGTAGTTTAAATTAGTGCTTTTTAAGATTTTCGCATTCTAACTTTAAAAACTGATTTAAAAGTATGACTTAAAAGTATTGGAGCTCACATACCAAAGATCAACATCTCCGCTTACTATGAATTAATTCCTTCGTTTATTTCTTTTAAACACGTTTTTGTTACTTCCAAATTTCCAGTAGATAATTAAGAAGTATATTCGGTTTAGCACGCTACTAGCTTGGAATCTCTGGCAACTAGCCCTTTGTCATTATGCTTTTGATATACAAGGTAACATTTTATTATATCACATTATTCAAATAGGTGCAAAAGGCATTTTACTAATTGCGAAAATCGAAAACATTTTTAACGTGTAACTAGCAAAATATATTTAATTTATTAATTTTCAATGGCTGTCAAGTTATTATTCAATTAATAATTTATTTGTTTTGCTCTCAAAAAGTTTAAAGCCAACTTGCCTACCTTACGTAAAATTATTGATATCACTATAACTTTGACTATTAGTATGAAGAAATTTTTTTATTAAAAATGTTATTATCTTTTGATTTAGGTAATAACATACGAGGGTTCCATTTAACAAAAGTACATTTTTCATAATATTTACTTCAGAACGCGTTGTTAATGTTTACCATTTTAATTAACAGAGAAGAAGCCTACGAGTTCCCTAATTAAATCGACCTTGCACTTAAATATTGTCAAAGATACCCAGAGTGTCGACGTAATCTGAGGAGTATATAATGGAGGTGGCTATATTTCCAATATTTATCAAGATAAGATAATTGGCAATTTTTTTCTTTAAAGAACCCATAATATTTGTACGAAAATAATTATTTTCAATAACCTTTTTAAGTTTAATGGCAAAGTATTATTGGAAAGAAAACTGAAAAACCTTCCAACGACATCTCACTAATTAGCATCCCTATACTGGCTATAATAATTGATAATTAATATGTTCCGACGTATTTCACTTTAAGTTACATGATGGTTGTTTTATTTTTAGTTTATTTTAATTCTCGCTTCACAATGTATAATGGAGATAATTCGAGGATCGCCAAGTCGTTCGGAATTCTGGAACAATTATCAGGAATTTTAATAATCGTAAGCTGTTTCAATAAATGAGTAGATTTGGCCACATAAATGTCTACCAAATTGTATTTTCTATATTTTTTTAACTTAATTTGAAAAAAATATCTTTAATAATTTTATAATCAGGCATTAAACAACAAGAGGCACTTTTTCCCAGCATACACTGACTACCGAAAAGCTTTTAATGTAGTTCCACTTAAATGTACTTAAATTGTACAAAATAGATAATCACATAATTTCCTTTTTAGAATTCACTATGGCATCTTGGCGAACATCAATCAAACTCCAGGTGCCTAACGATAACTGCATTGGAACTAATATGACTCGTTACGGTATTCGTTGCGGTATATTGCAGGGAGATTCCTTAAGTTTGCTTTGGTTCTGTCTTGACATAAACTCACTTTCTACTCAACACAATTTAACTAGGTACGGATTTGGTCTACAAAAGAATAATAGAGAACTAACAAGTGTAAACCATTTATATTAAAAAATCTTGTTGCAACACGAAATCAACTAGAACAGATGCTCAAGATAGTGGAAAAAATTCTCTGATGATATAAGAATGACCGTTGGGTTAGATAAATGCTGGACTGTGATTATTATTAAGGGTAAACTAGAACCAGATGACTAGAAATAGAAAACAGTCAGATAATTAATGCTTTCGATGAAGAAGAATCCTACAAATATCTAGGAATGAAGAGGGTATAAATATCTAGGCGTAAAAAAATAGACCATAGAACTATAAAGAATGAGCTGACTACTTCGAAATAATAAATAAAAATATTGAAAAAGGGGTGATAACAATTAAAGATGAAACCGGCAATATTGTAAAAAATAAAGAACAAACCTCTAATCTTTTTAATAACTTCTTTACAAAAATTGGAGAAACAATGGCAAATAACATTATTTCAAAAAATCAACGCAATAACGACAATAAAAATAATATAAATAAACCTCTCTTTTTAGAACCAGTAAATAAAAAAGAACTTATAATGCACATTAACTCCTTAAAAACCGATTCATCTCTTGGCGAGGATGGTATAACTGTTAGATTAATTAAAACAATTCATGTATATATTTTAGATCCTTTAGCACATATAATAAACTTAATCTTTAAGACATCTAAGATCCCTATAGAGTGGAAAAATGCTATAGTAATTCCAATTTTTAAAAGCGGTGATCCATATCAAATGACAAACTACAGGCCCATATCTCTACTAAGTAAATTTAAAAAAATATGGGAAAAATGTGTCAAGACTCACCTAATTTCATTTTTTGAATCACAAAATATAATTTTTAATGCACAATTTGGTTTTAGATCTAATAAAAGCACAGATGATGCAATATTTTTTTGGTTTAAAAAAAGTATGTCAGATATGCAAGAAAATAAGAAATGTCTTACAGTATATATGGACTTTGCAAAGGCTTTCGATACAGTCTCCCACATCTTGCTGTTAAATAAATTAGAAAATGTTGGAGTAAGGGGTCAAGCTCTGGAGCTTTTTAGATTCTACTTGGAAAATCGAGTGCAAAGAGTGCGATGTAATGATATCCTAAGTAGTGATATGGTTGTAAATACTGGAGTTCCTCAAGGGACTGTCCTGGATCCAATTTTATTCTTGATCTATATTAATGATTTGGGAAAATTACTACAAGATAGTTCGGTTATTTGTTACGCCGATGATACTGCAGTCACATTCACAGACAACAGCTGGGATGGTGTATACTCGAAAGCAGAGTAAGGCCTTTATGTAATTCAAAACTAAATAAATGAAAACAAAATCACCCTAAATATAACAAAGACCAAATTTATAGCTTTCTCTTTGACAACTAGTGATCAACCTAAAAAAAGTAATATTAAAATTCACAACCCACATTGTAATTTATTAAATAATAACCTTATCCTTGCATACAAAAAATTAGTAAAATTAAATACTTAGGTTTATACATTGACCAGCATCTACGCTGGAATGAACATGCTTTTGAAACGTCCAAAAAACTTAAAAAACTTTATAATAAATTTTATCAGCTTCGTAATATTTTAGATAAGAAAACACTAAAAATAGTATATACTTCACTAGTAGAATCAATTTTAAGATATTGCTTAGTAATTTGGGGTGGTCTGAATGATAATGCCATGCAAATATTAAAAGTATGCCAAAATAAAATACTTAAGATTATCTTAAGGAAAAGCAATCAATATTCTACAATCAACCTTTATTCGGAACTAAATGTACTAAATTTAAGAGGATTGTTTGTGAGTGCATTTCTTTGTTACTACAGAAAGGTTAAAGACATTTTTAGGGAACTAGACCATCAGTATTATACTCGGTCTAAAACAAACAAGGATTTGCAATTGCACTTTTTAAGCAAATCACACTTGCAAAGAAATATGCTGTTTCTACTTCCCAAATTTCTTAAGCTTCTGCCCACAGGCCTAAGGTCTAAAGTCGAAGGAAATAAGCATAGAAAAGGTTTAAATTTTGAGATAAAAAACTTCATCATTTACCATTACGAACACTTTAAAAGATTAATGTAAAAAAAAGAACGAAACGTAGTAGATAAATGTGTATTACACTATAAAAATGATATTAGAAGAACGGAAAGACTCTTCTTCCAATGATTCTCTTGTTTCTGCTGCTTCATTCTGGGTTGTTTTGTCTCCTTGTCTCCTCTCTTGCGCTTCTCTTTATAGGAATTTTTTTTATATATAGATGGAATTAACTATTTAGGGCATATTAGCATATATTATATAGATTATTTTAATGTTATGATATGGGTTTATTTTAATTATTTATACTTAATAGCAGAAAACTGCCACACAGGTCGAGGGATGGGAAATTTCGATACAGGCCAAGCTAACGGTCTAGTGAAATGTTCCATTCCGTGATAGACGCTACAATAATATTAAGGTAATTTTGTTAATAGGATATTGTACCAATATAGATTATTGTATTGCTGTATATTTGCTACTGAATGATTTATATTTTGTAAATTTGAATTAATATATTATAATATTGTAATAATACTAAGTTCACTATCAGAATTCGAAGACTCATTAAAATAGGTCTTAAAAAAGCCGAAATTGTATTAAAGACATTAATACATAGGGAGTCAGTTCACTAACTTAATCTTTTGGTATTACAGGATGGACTAAAATGGATTTTGAAAACTTGCAAAGAAAGATACAACAAAATATCCCCACCGGAAATAGAAAACAAATGGTTAAATTTTATTGGGATAAAAGCATCATGACAGATGTTACAATAGAGCATAAGAGACCAGATATCACAGTCATCAATAAACAAACAAAAGAAGCTCTTCTAATCGACATATTAATTCCAAACAACTCTAACAGAAAAATGAAATATTTCGAAAAACTAAAGAAAAACGAAAAGCAAAAAAGAGTACTAAAAGAGTTACACTACAATTATTATACAATCGTTCTACAACAATCGTCATGGAATCTTCATAAAAAGAGTGTCATTCCTGTTGTTCGGGCATGTATAGGACTAATTCCAATAAAACTGCAAAATTCACTATAAGATATAAATATTCCTGCAATAAATTATCGAGTAATGCAAAAGTCTGTAATACTTGATGTGACAAACATCGTTAGATCTTTTTTGAATTAGTTATAGCTAGTTGGGCCCCTGAGCCGACATAAGAAAAGCCATTTACTTATTATTAGAAAAGGTTTAAATTGATATCTAAAATAAAATCGCTATCAAGAATAAACCACATAGCGGACTAGCATGCTGAATTATCATCTGCCTCAATATTTCAAGAAAATGCTCTTATTAACTACACTATCTTAAACAAACCATAAAATATAGCAGGGGAAACGAAAAACAAAAATTAGGTAGTTAACAACTTAGTTATACTACCTAACTTATTCTTACTAATAAAGATAAGTGATAGGCATTTTAAAGGAAACAGGGTGGGAAGGAAAGATAAAGGAATATTAAAGTTACATAAAAAATTAACATAATTTAAAGAAATATATGCTGATTTACATATATAGAGTAAGGTCAGCACTTTGCAACACATCAGATCACTGACTGCGCACTTGTTTACTGAATGCGAAGTAACTCTTTATTTCATTTGTTAAATATTTTTACTTGAACACAGAAATTCGTAAGTTGATATTTATTATTAGAAGTCGGCACAGAAAGAAATCTTTTCAAAATTTCTTTAGTATGAAAAGGAATCCTTAAAATATGTTTCCAAACTCATGTATGAAAAAATGTGTAAGCTTTAATTGGAAATCAACTTGGTATTAAGTGCTCTTGGGGCCATTCAAACAATTTTTAAATGAAATTATAAAATATAATTACTAATGCTTTCAATATAAAACATTTTGATGTTCTAAGATCTGTGCTTTTTATTTATTAGAATTGCAAATTTAAGTTGTAAAATTCTACCTCAATGTATCAATTAAGCATAATTAATTTGCTACTTATCTAGTTAGAATGCAAATGTATTTGTTATGAATTACCAAATGAGCTTGTTCCAAAGATCTTTTTTTAAGCAATTCAACAGGCTGTGTACGCTTCTAACATTTTTGTAAACATGTCGTTTAATTAGTAAAGATGTGACTAAAGTTTCCTTGTCTATTTGGAAAATTTTAATTTGGGCATGTTTTAATTATATTATCGTAATTATCTAGAAAACCTGATTTAACATTATTTTTTAAATAGTTCACTTCTAATATTAGTTTATCAATACATTTTTATTACAGTATGCATTTCTTAATTTATCATTAAAGAATTGAGTAGTTAACTTCATTTCAGAAGAGTGAAATTTTAAGCCTAAAGTTTAACCTTAATTTTTAGGTTTATAATCATATAAACCTAAAGTATCCACATAATATACAGGGTGTCTACTATAAAAACCGCCAAACTTTAAGAGGTGATTAAACAAGTCATTTGCAACAAAAAAGTCGTATAACATTTATAACATTTCGAAAAGTTGTTAGTTCTTTTGGTATTTACCATTTATTGATTTTATCAAATTTCTTTGTTTTTTTTTTCATATAAACAAGAATATCTCCGTTATTCTTACAACCACATAAAATTTAGATAAACCATCTGAAAAAGAATTAAATTTGCTAGAGAATAAGTATATTTAAGTTTTTGAGTAATTTTTTATACCGGGTGTTATCAGAAGTTAAATGTAACATTTGGGAAATGTGCAAAATTAGTGGTATCTTCTTCGTTGTCGTTTTTCTAAAATTTGGTAAATAGGGACATGTTTTTTTTCAGTAAAAACTACTGCATTTAATATTCTTTCCAATGATATACCTACGTTTGTGATAGCTATTTGTTTTCACAGCAATATCATGGGCAAAAGAAGGAAAACCACAAAAATTGAAAATTTTCAAATTTTATATTTCTTGATCTTTTGAGCACCAATGCGGTGAGTACTTGTAGATCTATCTTTCCTAACACAACAACTTTACAAATTTCCATTAGAGAAGCCGTAAACCAAAACCAACCAGCCAAATAACTTATCGCGATATTCATTCTTTAAGAAAAAAGGCAGGGTTTCTTCTTTTGTAAATGGCAATGAATCCGCAAAAGAAGGAAATTCACAAACCATGTGTTACTTGATTTTAAAATAAAAGCATAGATATTTACAATTTGACAAGAACTGTCACTAAGTTTTCACTTCGACTTAAAGTAGTTAAATAAGTAATTTGATTTAAACGTGCTTAAAAAAATAATGCCTAGTTTCACAAACATTGAATGTCGGGACATCTTATTTATTTACGGTGTCGCAAATGGAAACTCGCAAGAGGCAGCAAGGGAGTATCCGCTTCGTAGGTGGTCAAAATGGTCAACGCTGGAGACAAGAACCTGCGATTATAAAAGCTGTTACAGAAGATAGATCTAAGTACTCGTCGCATTGGTCCTGCATTCACGGATTCACCAGGGGTTGGGGAGGTGGTCTGGGCTCTAATCGGCGTAAGGCTGAATGTCCCTAGCACACCTCGTGTGTAGTTTGTTGGACCTGTACGGAGACCTTTTTGTTTTTCTTCTTGGCTAGCACCTCCATACTACCAAAACAACAGGATACTCCCATCGTATAATCGGAAGTATGCAGGCCCAGCCTGCATCTTACACGCGGTAACCCTGTTGAAACTAAATCCTGTAGGTCTAGACTGGACGTCGATAAACTCCTCGGCAATAACACTTGGGATTGTTGGACTAGAGTCACACCTTTCTTCCGCTATTCTTGGGTGTGCTTCTGCTTTCTCTTCTTTCTGCTAACTATCTGCCGCCCTCGGCCTTCTGTTCTTTTTTCTTAGTGTTCGTCTTTCCTGCGTGTCTTCTTCTCTTCTTTAGCCCAATCCAAGGTGTGTAGGCAACGTACCGAGGGATGAATGGCCGTGGGGCAAAACACGGTCGCTGACGTTCCTTCTGGAATACCGGGCGACCTTCCAGAGTATCCAGTCTTACCTAGGTAAACGGCTCTGCCTGGGTGGACCGCTACTTCCGATATACTCGTGGGACCAACATGGACCATTAAAAAACAAAAGAAACTCTCTCTCCCCTTCGTTCCCCCTCTACTATGGCGGGCTCTGATGCATCAGAGCTCACCTTTCCTTCAGCTCCTGTTGCGGGCCCTTCCTCTGATGAGCCCACACATTCTCCCACCCCCGACGGCTCTGCCTCAGCAGGAAATCAGGTAATCCCCGACGTCAACATTGACGATCTAGCTGGAGCTCTCAACAGCGCACAGCTGGAAAGAAAGAACCTCTGCGGTTCTGAGAAAAGAAGGAGAAGGAAGGCTAGGGCTAGGGAAAGAGGCCAAGGGCTCCCTGGGCTCGGCTTCCGCGGCGGCCCTGGCACCTACTCCCTCAGAAGCTTGCAAGCCTGGGGCTTCCACTAAGGAGGGACCAGGCACCAAAAGGCTCAGGACACCCGGGTCTACGCCTACCGAGCGCGCTGGCGGGGCTAAGACACCGCGGACCGCTGAGTCCCGGCCTCAAGTCAGCTATGCGCGATCGGTCGGTAGCGCCAAGCTGCAGCTGGCAGTGTGCCAAACGGGACAGCCCGAGGTCGGTTTTACTGGCGAACAGCTGCTACAATTCGTGGACTCGGTGACTGAGTCCATACTGCGGACTTCGTCCGGCAGTGAGGCACAGTCACTGCAATTCCATCCACTGCGGCTGATCAGGAACCACATTCTGTTAACGGCCGCAAATCAGGAAAGTCTGGAGTGGCTCCGACGGGCACTCCTAAGTCTTTTCCCTTAGGAGGGGGTCACGCTGACAACAGTGGATCCTTCCACGCTTCGCTTACGCTGGGCCATCTTAAGGATCCCTGGTATTAGACATAAGTTTGACAAGGACACCCTGAGGCTTCTGGAGCTTCAAAATCCTGGCTTCCCGTGCTCCCAGTGGAGAGTGTGGAAGTGTGGCTACTTCCACAGTGGCCCCTGGGCCCTCGGCCGCCGACTTAGAAAAGGCCACTACTGCTGACACCGCAGCTTCCGAGGGGCCAGGGCAATCCGTAGACGATGGCCCTTCCAGCTCCAAGGACTAAGCGTGCTAGCAGTCAGCCAGCCCCACACCATACAGCATGCCTTTAACATTTCTGCAGGCGAATCTACAGCACGGAAGAGCGTCCACCGCTGTTCTGTGCAAAAGACTCACTGAGCTCCATATCGACGTCGCCTTATTACAGGAACCCTGGACTTACCAGGGCTCTATTAAAGGCCTGAGTTTAACTGGCGGCACACTACATAAACATGTACCTTGTAAGAATCCCCGCGCAATCATCCTTACTAGGAATGTGCGGTGCTTTCTCCTCTCAGGTCTCTGTACAAGGGACCTAGTAGCCGTCAAACTGTCAATGGACACGGAAAAGGATCTGGTAGTCTGCTCTGCCTACTTTCCTATAGAAATTGAATCACCCTCCCACTGGCTGTCACTGCGGTGGTCAAATAGTGTGAAGACTTGGGTCTCCCGCTTCTCATGGGCTGCGATTCGAATTCACATCACGGCCTTTGGGGATGCGGAGATGAAAATCCAAGGGGCCGCTGCCTGGTTGACTTCCTGTGCTTAAATATCCTAGAACTACTCAACTGAGGCAGTGTCCCAACTTTCTACTGCAATAGGGGTTAATCAATTATTGACCTTACTATCTGGTCACCTAGTACTGTGAACCTTTTCAGCTCATGGACAGTGTCCCTTGAGGTCACAATGTCGGACCACAGGCACATTCTTTTTGAATTAAAGAAGCAGGCTCGGTGCGATACCCCAGCCTACAGAAATCCAAGGTGCACTGACTGAGACCACAGATCGGAACTATCAACCTGACTCGTGCAATAGTCGCGGCATTTGAGGGCAGCTGTCGCCTTAGACGGAGACTTGCCAATGCCAGGAATGCCTGGTGGAATAGTAACACGGGAAAGCACCGTGATCACGCACTACGCATCGGCTCCTTCGCAGGGCTGAACGCACTAAGCTTGCCACTGACTGGGATGCGTTCCACGCAGCTCAAAGGCAATACAAAAAGACACTCAGGGACTCCAAAAGACAGTGCTGGAGGCGGTTTTACGATGACGTTGAAAACACACCCTCTGCAGCACGACTGTGCAAAGTACTGTCCAAGGAACCTGGAACTAAAGTGGGGTCGCTGTCACTTCCCGATGGCGGCTTTACTACCAATGAGCGGGAGTCACTGGGGGTCATGCTGCGCACTTACTTCCCAGACTCCACTTCATCTCGCGATCCTTCTAGCTGTTCTCGGGCTCCGATTCGCTTAGAGTTCGAGACTGCTAGAAAAATAATTACCTACGAAAGGGTGAAATGGGCAATCAAGACATTCCCGCCCTTCAAATCTCCGGGCATGGATGGATATTATCCATGCCTAGCACTATTCATTAATCTTAATTATACATTAATCTGCCATGCACTCGAGAGCCGCGGCTTAGAACCCTGTTTGGTTAGCTGGATAGAGGCCATGCTCTCGAAACGTCATGTATCTGCTCAGCTCAACAACGAGATTGTCGAAACGTTGGCGGCTAAGGGCTGCTCGCAGGGAAGACTATTGTCCCCTACCTTGTAGTGCCTTGTGGTCGACAGCCTGATAAATCTTTTGAACAATGCTGGTCTATACACACAGGCCTACGCTGATGATCTGGTAATCCTTTGCCCAGGGAAAGACGCCGTCCCAATGTGGGGCCGTATGATGAGATCCCTGCGTATGGTGGACATATGGTGCCTCTCGGGGGGTCTCAAGATTAATCCCAAAAAAGCAGAGCTCCTACTATTCACGAGGAGACGTAACTTTGGCACGCCCCCTGTTATATCTCTGCCACCTACCACACACTGAAGAAGGCCACCTGCGCGCTATGGGCCTACAGGCGGGCTTTCGGCATTACCTTGGGTCTGTCTCCTAAGATCCTCCACTGGATCTACTCGCGCATTGTGAGACCTCTTCTCACATACGGGGCTATCGTTTGGTGGCCATGACGAAGCCAACTAGAGCGCTTGAGACTCTGCTGAGCCTTCCGCCTCTGGATCTCGTTGTGCAATTCGAGGCAATGAGGACTGCGTACAGGCTATACGTCCTCGGTGAACTACGTGCTGGCGAGACCGGTCATGTAAAAATTTGGTCACGGGCCATACAGGAATGTCCTTTCCTTCTGATGGCTCCAGTGACTGTGGACTGCGAGGGATTCGTGACGCACATTGCAGGCAGAGAGGAGTGGCAGCATTCCAACAGACCTACATTGCTAGATAGAAGGACCATCTGGTATACAGATGGCTTCAGAATGAATAACAGAGCTGGATCAGGGCTTTGTGGTGGGATCCCACATACCAGTAGGGCATACTCGCTAGGCGAGCACGCCACTGTCTTCCAGGCCGAAGTATTCGCTGTATTAAAATGCGGACAGAAAATCCAAAGCTGCGGACACCGCAATACAGTCGTATCAATATGCTCGGACAGCAGAGCTGCCATTAAGGCTATTACGGCCGCAAAGGTAAGCTCCCAGCTTGTACTAGAGTGCATAAAAGTCCTGAAAAAACTGGTGCAGGTTGGCTGCAGGGTCCAGCTCGTCTAGATATCTGGCCACGCAGGCCATGCAGGTAATGAGGAAGCGGACTTTCTTGCCAGACTGGGATCTTTGAATGTGCCGACGGGGCCGGAACCCATAGTTGGTATCGCTAAATGTGTTGCGGTCGCGTCAATGAAGGGTCTGCTGGACAAGTGGACCCACCGAAGATGGACTGAGTCCCCTGGTATGAGACAGACCAAAGCGCACATAGGTGGGCCCTCTGCCTGTCTCACCAAAAATTTACTACGCCTAAAAAGACGCGAAATTCGGCTAGTGACAGGTCTTTTAAGCGGTCACAGGCACTTAAGAAGCCATCTCCATACTATCGGCATTGCGGACAACCCGGAATGCCGATGATGCTGTGAGGAGGATGAAACCGTTGACCATATAGTCGGGGAGTGCCCAGCACTCACGCGCGCCAGGTTCAAATACTTGGGTAACACTTTCAGTGTACCGAGTGACTTTAGGTCATTCAGACCAGAGAGCCTTATCGGCACATTAAAATTTAATGTTTATAGTATTAACATTAATACTCGAGACGAACTAATTAATCGAATTAGTGTGTGTTGCAATGAAATGCGACAAAAACGCGTTGAATTTGAACGGGTTGTTGATAGTGTCAGAAGAAGATGCATCAAATGTATTGAACAAGAGGGAAGACATTTTGAACAATTGCTATAATTTTGGTTTGTTGAATGAAATTTTGATTTTTTAATTTTGGTCAATCAAGAAATATAAAATTTGAAAATTTTCAATTTTTGTGGTTTTTTTTCTTTTGCCCATGATATTGCTGTGAAAACAAATAGCTATAACACCCGGTATAAAAAACTAGTCAAAAACTTAAATATACCCATTTTATAGCAAATTTAATTCTCTTTCAGACGGTATATCTAAATTTTATGTGGTGGTAAGAATAACGGAGATATTCTTGTTTATATGAAAAAAAAACAAACAAATTTGATAAAATCAAAAAATGTTAAATACCAGAAGAACTAACAACTTTTCTAAAAAATTTTATAGGACTTTTTTATTGCAAATGACTTGTTTAATCACCTCTTAAAGTTTGAGGGTTTTTATAGTAGACACCTTGTATAATAGTAATAATATTTAATAAATTCCTTTGAAAATACTTTAATGCTAAACAATGTCAATAAGAAAATAAATGACTTAACAATAACAATATAATATTATTTACTTAAAGTTAAATAGACTTTACAGATATAAAACTAAATATACACATCTACATAAAATACATAAAAATGGTTACATTACACAATTATGATCAACAAGAACAACCTAACTCTCACAAGTCATCATAAACTCTTCCACAAAATATTAACAATGCGATCAAGCGGCGTTGCGATGTTGTTGCCTTTTTCTCTAATATACGTTATCTACATTCATATAACTTTGAATGTTTACTTCTTTATAGACAGTGCTTTCATTTCAAAACGATCCACCCTTAATAACTTTCTTAACAAAAAAAAAAAAACACGTCAAATTAGATATACAGGGAGACGTTTAATTATGCATTTACTGAAGTTCTGTCAATCACCTCCTTACTTCCAGCTAACCTCACTTTAATATGTCAAATGGGAACCCCCATCGTGTGACACATCATAGTAAGCAGCGTAAAATTCTCTATTCAACGGTACCAAAAAAAATGAAATCGGTAAATGTGTAAGCAAATAGTTAGCGAAAATGTCTAGAAATAATGAATATTTTATTTACGCCAAACTTTGGTATTTTAAATGACTACTTTTAGTGTGGTACCTACATCATTATAAAATTCTTACATTTTTTATAATAGATCATCAAAAAAAAAATACAAGCAATTTAGAAGTTAAAATGTGTGGTAACAAACAGTATATTTAGTTCAAGCAAATTATTTATTTTTTTAAGTAAAGAATGTGTACCGTTATTTGCAAGAAAAAAGAGTGTCTTCAAATTTTTTGCAAAAATCTTTGCAGTCTTATAACTTTGTATGTGTATTTATTTCACTTATATTTTTTGCGAAACCTACCTAATAGGTACAAAAAAACACTGCAATACCTTACATTTTTAAGGCGTTTAAAAAGCAGGCGATTTATTATTATTAAAACTGTCAGTTTGACGCGTGCAATTTTTCAATTTTAGTTAAAACAGTGAGTTAATAAAATGGTGTATACGCGAGCCGAAAGAATAGAAATAATTTTCCTTTATGGAGCTCAAGAGCGGTGTGCTCGCAGAACCGCGAGAGCATTTAATGAAAGGTATCAAGATAAAAACGTGAGCCATAAAGACGTTTTAGAATTGATACGAAAATTTGAAGAGACGGGATCGATTTGCAATAAGAAAAAATATGAAAATAGAGTTGTCGATGAAGCATGCCAAGTTGAAGTACTAGGACAATTTGCTATGGATCCAACTTTGTCAATACCAAAGGCCGCAGAACTAACAAATATTTCCACTAGTTCCGTACATTTTAAATACAGTTTAAAAAAATATAAGTTCTTTTCTTATAAAATTCATATTCTTCATGAACTCGGAGAAGATGATTTTGATAGGAGAATTCAATTTTGTGTGCTGTGATGTGCCAGCGAATTGACGACGATCCCTATTTATTGAAGAACATTTGCTTCAGTGACGAATCGACCTTTTTTTTAAATGGCCTGGTGAACAGACATAACTGTAGATACTGGGATAATGAAAATCCGCATGTTTTTCGGGAAGGCCATACCCAATATCCCCAAAAAATTAATGTTTGACCAGGGATTTATGGGAATGAAATAATCGGGTCATTTTCTTTTGGAAGTAAATTTGACTGGCGAAATTTATTTAAACCTTTTAGAAAATGCAATATACCCTTCCATCATCCAATTTATGGAAAATCAAGTAGATCAACATGGTGCTATATTATTGAATGAAAATAATATACATTTTCAGCAGGATGGAGCTCCCGCGCACTACGCTTTGGTAGTTCCAGAGTGGCTTGATGAAAATTTTCGAGAAAAGTGGATTGGCAGACGTGGTGCAATCGAATGGCCATGGTCTTCGGACCTAACCCCACTAGACTTTTTTCTTTGGGGCTACTTAAAAAGCAAAGTTTATAAAACCCCACCTGAGAGTATTGAGAATTTAAAAAATTGAATATTTCAAGAATGCAGAGAAATTAGCGGGCAGACCCTTGCCAATGTTCGTAAGGACTTTGAAAATAGGCTTTTTTATTGTCTTGCTAATAACGGCGCGCATTTTGAACATTTAATGAAATAAATTTGTTAAACTAATGAAATTTGTTTTTCTACCCTACCGATTTACACTTTAATTGCTTCTTGGTTAATCAATATTATTTTTTTTACAACAATTGATAGCATAATGAATGCCCTTTAAAATAATGTATCACACCATGGGGTAGCCATTTGACATACCAAAGTTTGGCGTAAATAAAATATTTATTATTTCTAGACATTTTGGCTAACTATTTGCTTACAGATTTACCGATTTCATTTTTGTTGGTACCGTTGAATAAAGAATTTTACGCTCCTTACTATGATGTATCACACGATGGGGGTTCCGATTTGATATATTAAAGTGAGGTTAGCTGGAGGTGAGGAGGTGATTGACAGAACTTCAGTAAATGCATAATTAAACGTCCCCCTGTATATCTAATTTGACGTGTTTTTTTTTTAAAGAGTTAAGTTTTTAAGAAAGTCATTAAGGGTGGATTGTTTTGAAATGAAAGCACTGTAGAGTATCTTATCATATTTTATGAAAAAAAATTGGTTCATATTTTACTTGTATTGTTTGCGCCTGTCAAAATAAGACAACTGTTTATGATATTATCAAGTGTGTTTTTTGCCAATTCGACATAAGCATTTGTCATCATTTCCGCAGAGATGTTGCAAGCAAACAATCTGCCCATAGTTCCACGGTAATGCTAATTATAGCCTTTCAATATTCTAAGTCTTTTTCATTGACGCTCTCCCAAACTTTTTTAAATAATTCATTTATCGCCAACGAACAAATTCTATTGAGCCCAATAAGCTTCTAGTTCTGGATATTTGTTAAAAATATCTCTCTATTCCAGCTTTGGAATTTCTCGAGACCAGTTCATAAATAAATCCAAATAGTCCCTATTCAGTACTGTAAATGCTAATATGATAACAAGTAAACATCTGTGATTAGTGCTTCAATTCCTTCTTAAGCCTATGTTAAAATGTTTTAATACAAAGTTTTGTGGCCGAAGCAACAGTATTTCTGTAACATTCGCCTTTCTTTGTTTTACTGCAAAGTGATATTCTTGTAGCCACCTTGCTACGAGTATTTTTTTACGAGTTTTCCTTTTGAATTTCGTGCAAATATTTATGGGAATGTCCAATAGCTTTTACTTCTGGCAATCGCAGATTATACGATAGTTGAATCAAAATTGCTCGCTCTCTTGATATTTTTGTAAAAATAAAGCTCCGATTCCAATATTGTTGTTGCACCTGTATCTAAAATAGACGTTTGCCTAGAAATCAAATTACAAAAAATATGCAAGGTTTTGGTAAATGTTTCCATAAGTTTTCTTAGTCAAGAATTTTAAATCTATTACTTTTATCATCTGGATTGCTGTTTAACTTATATACCTAATTACATCGTATAGCAGATTAATTTTATTCTCATCTGATATCATTTTTATCCAAGATGGACTCTTTTTCTTCAAAAGATTCTTATTATGTTTTATCTACAGGGTTATCCAAATTAAGCGTCCACCATTGGTAACTTTGTTATTAGTGAAAATACAAAGTTGTTTAAATTAGCAACCTAGTAGCACCTTTAACGCTGGTAAAAATGAGAAAGTAAAAAAAATAATTGAGAATCGTATTTTTGAGTTTTTTAGTAAAATACAAATTTTTTAATGGAAACTTCTGTATATTATTTCCGTTAAAATATCAAATTTCAGACAAAAAAGTTTTTAATGACTTTTCTTCTAAAATGCAAATTAATGAAGCTATGACACCCAAACAGAAACAATTAAATTGTGTCGACAAACTTTATCTTTAACATCAGCTTATAATCTTACAAAATAAAATAACAGTTTTTTTTAAAGAAGATGCTCGTAAACAACACCTTGTTCTCCAATAAATTTTTGGGCATGTTTTTCAACTGCTCGAAATGTCTTAACTATGGTCCTACCATCTATTTGGGTTATGCTTTCCCTAACTGCAGTCTTTAAAGCGTCAACGTTATCGTATCTTCGCTTGTAAATTTGCTTCTTTAAGTAACCGCACAAGAAGTAATTAAATGGGGTTAGATCGGGCGATCTAGCTGGGAGGCCACTGGATGGGGCAATATGTTCCTATCCACTGATCATTAAGAGTAGTACTTAGAAAATTATAAGTACCACTGTAGTTGTAGGCAGTGCGCCATCTTGCTGAAAATGCAGATGATGTCTACTTCCTTATAATGTATGTTTTTCCGTATAATTTCGTAGATCCAATTCGTCTAAGAAATTATTAAAAATTTCCGTCATAAATTCCATATATCTCTCATAGGGTGCCGTCATAAATAACGCTCCAACAATTTTTGTACAAATAATATCGCACCAAGCGTTAAAACTAAAACGGTCTTATGGACCTCTTGGATGTACTAACAAAAGAATTTCTCTTGACCAGTAATGGTGGTGTTTTCAATTAAATATTCCAGAATTTGAGAAACTTGATTTACCTGTCCATAAAATGCAACAAAAGGTATTTACATTTTGGCGACAGTACTTTAGATACCAATGGCAAAAAACAAATCTTCTCCCTGGATCCCTTGCCAAAAGCGGGTGAACTAGTTGGTACTTATACGGAATCAATTTATATTTTTTTAAAATCCTTTAAACAGTACCATAACTGAACTTAGGGTTCTTGAGAATATCTGGTATTGAATTCTCATGATGAGCTTCGAACCCATTAACTGCAATTTCCGTGGCCTCGCTTATTACGAATTTTTTTTTGCTTTTATTTTAGCAAAAATATTTTGGTTGCCCCTAATTTTTCGATAGAGTTTCAGAAAACATCATTTATATGGTTAAATGCGAGCGGGATATAATCCAGTGTAGTAGTGTCTTGCTCGCAAAGACGATTTTCTGCACACTTAATAACATTTTAATATATCATACTTTTGTTCATGAGAGAAAATCATTTTTTTTTTAAATTAATAACTGACACAATAAAGCTTCTAAAGGAGTATTTGACAAATACCCTAACATTTGACACTAGTTGATTTTATTATTGTTTTCAGTTTACCAATTTGTCGTCGCTTATCTTAATGCTATCAAAGGCGATGTTTTATGACTTTAATTTTGACTCTAGCGCAAAAGTCATTATTAACTTTTTTCTTCTCATTTTTACCAGCATTAAAAATGCTGCTAGTTTACTAATTTAAACAACTTTGTATTTTTACTAATAACAAAGTTACCAATGACAGACACTTAATTTGGATAACCCTATATATATTTTATATATGTATATATGTATATATGTATATTCTATCATCAATAGTCATTTTTATTATTTATTGAGTTTTTTATAGTATCGTCTGATATTGCATTGACATTTACGCCAAAATTTTACTTGACTTTTCCAAAAGACGAAGTTATTAAAATTCTAATATTTTTAGTTGAATTTCTAACATCAATTAAATTTTATTAGAATGCAAATAGTAAATGCAAAGGTACTTTTTTTACATACTGACTTACATACATTTACAGACAGAGTAAAAAACTCAAGATCAAATTTAAAAATAAAAAGTATACAACGAAGTCACTAAAAATCGCATTTTAATAAAAGTTTAAAGAAAGTCCCATGTAATAGAATACGAAACTCTTATAGATAGTTGGAATAATTTATATCTGAAAAGCGTTATTAAGTCTTTAAAAAAAATATTACAGTCTGTTCAATTTTCTGGTCACTTAATAAAGTTCTATTATTAAAGATCCATCTCATCTATTTTCAGTTATAAAATGTATAAAACATTTGAACCAATAATAAATTATTCAATTATTCATATCAATATGCTAATAACTAGAAAAATAGAAAAGGACTCGGTTGGTTCGCTATTTTCTAAACTCATAATATCTTGAGTCTTACTATAAAAGGTTACACAATATTGTCTATATGGGATAGGAGTTGGATATTTGATTTACAATTAAGAGCTAGGTCTGCAAAAGAAATGTTTTAATGAGTACCATAACTCCTTCCCATGATCCACTTTCA
Organism: Anthonomus grandis grandis; assembly: GCF_022605725.1. Taxonomy (NCBI): domain Eukaryota; kingdom Metazoa; phylum Arthropoda; class Insecta; order Coleoptera; family Curculionidae; genus Anthonomus; species Anthonomus grandis. Next base: position 27,422,153 of record NC_065548.1, on the reverse strand, counting down.
TATCTTCCCATTGCAAATGAGAATTTCCACAGCTTCTTCTTCACGCCCGTAGTGTTACCAGAGCTTTACAGTTCAATTAGGGAAATCAAAAACAAAGGCTCTTCTGGAATTGATGGACTTACTCTCAAAATGTTTTCAAATCTGCTCGAATGTACATTATGCCATCTTATTACTCTTATTAATCAGTCTTTTCAAAAAGGTGTTTTTCCTAACTGCCTTAAGTTGGTGATAATAATTCCACTACATAAAGGAGGAGATAAAGATCAGTCTTCTATCCAACTTAAGTCAGTCAAACTATCGCCCTATTGCTCTTCTTCCCACACTTTCAAAAATTATTGAAAGATTGGTTAAAAAAAGACAATCATTTTTGCTAAAATATAAAATACTTACTTCCCATCAATTTGGATTTTTAAATAACAAATGCACAAATGATGCTATGTTTTATTTTTTTTAATAATGTATACTCTAGCTTAAACAACCAACACCCTACAGCAACAATTTTCTGTGATTTTTCTAAAGCCTTTGATTGTGTTAATCATGACATCTTATTAAAAAAGTTGCAATATTACGGGTTCAGAGGAGCGCCTTTTGAATGGTTTAAGTCGTATCTCAGTAACAGAAGTCAAGCTGTGAGAATTGATTCGACTATGTCTTCTTGCAAGCCAATACAAAGTGGAGTGCCTCAAGGTTCCGTACTTGGCCCTATTTTGTTTCTTATCTTCATCAATGACATTGCTAATCTAAATATTAACGGTAAAATCTGTCTATTTGCTGATAATACTAGTTTTACCTGGAGTAATCCGGATATTTCTACACTTCATAGAACCGTATCAAGTGATTTAACTACTATCAAATCATGGTGCGACTCTAATCTCCTTTGTCTCAACATTTCCAAAACTAAAATGTTGTCCTATAAAAATACCTTGCAATCTTTTGTACTTGGTAATGCAACAATTGACGAAGTTGATTCTGTAAAGTTTTTAGGGCTAACTGTTGACAACTCGTTAAAATGGAACACACATATTGACTTTTTATCAAGAAAATTAAGTTCCGCTTGTTTTGCGTTAGGACCAATGTCTAAGGAGCTTAGCCTGTCTACTTCTAGAACAGTTTATTTTGCCCTTTTTGAATCGCACCTTCGATATGCCCTTCCATTCTGGGGTACATGTAGTGCAACTCAATTTGACCGTATTTTTAGACTACAAAAGAGGCTTTACGTTATACACTGAGACTTAAATACAGAAGTCATTGGCAGCATTTCTTCAAAAAATTTCAAATATTAACTTTTCCATCTTTATTCATATTTGAGTCCCTTTGTCTAATACGCAAACACGGTTCAGCATCTGATAGGCCTTCCCATAGTTATCTTCTTAGAAACACGGAACATGATCTATACCTGCCTACCCGACATTCAGAGTTGGTCAAAAGTTCCATATTATATAATGCAAAAAAAATGCACAATCATCTGCCATTGGAAATTAAATCCTTCACATCTTTTTTTGCATTTCGTAAAGCATTAAAAGCATTCTTACTGGAGAGAGCTTTTTACACAGTTAAGGATTTTTTTTTGTAATCATTGATTTGAAATTTCGCACTAGCTGATTATGTATTTTTACTATCTGTACATGTTTAGGTATACTGCTTTTTGTAGCTATTTTAGGATTTTTTATAATTTTTTACTTTTTTAAATATTTTTTACATTTTTTTTAACGTAGAGAGATTTTTTAATGATCTTTTTTTTTGACATTGTATACATTAAATTGTATATTTTATAATAATATTTTTGACTACTTACAATTTTTAAATTGTATTAATCTGTATATATTGTAGATAATCTATTCTATTTATTTATTTATTTGTTTTTAAAATTTGTTTTGTTTTTCTTTTTTTTTAATTGTGTTTTGTTTGTATTTTTGTGTCTTTTTTGTTTTACAGCTTTGTCTACAAATTGTAACAATTTCTTGACAATAAAGCATTGATTGATTGATTGATTGTTAAATATAATTAATTTAATACAAATCAAGAAAAAAACAATCACTGTTGCCAATTTAAAAAAAAGTTAAGATTTTCGCTGTCATAGATATTTAATAAGCTGCTAATATCTTAATTGCAGTGTCTAAACAAATCTTAGAAAGGGCTAGACAAGATTTAATTAAAAAAAATAATGAAAAATGTTATTAATTCTAATATAATTGACATTAGCTTGGGTTGGATGGGCTTTTGAAATACAGTATTTATAGCACGTTCATATAAATACAGGTATAAATATTTGAATTGAATATATACCCTGCTTTCGTTAGATGTCAGATGAGTCCCAAGGGATAAATGGCATAAAACCAAAAAAAGCATGAAAATGAATAGTATAGGGACTGGACTTTTGGACTGGAAATGGTTGAATAGCAAATGTTTAAATAAAATGAAATGCTAAAAGATTGGCTAAAACTATTTTAATAACCCCTTTTTTATTTCAGAAAATGTTATCCGTTTAATTAAACCCTCTTTCATATTTTCATTAAAAATAAATTAAAGAAACTTAGGTAATAAACGGGCTAATAACAGCCTATCCATGCTAAAATTTTTTTCAGGGCAGACGTTAAATACCAAGAAAAATAAATAAAAATAGCTGGAACCATTTTAATTGACTTTTACTTTAATCATTAACTTTTTCTCGTAGAAATTAAGTGAATCCCATTTGTTATTTATAATACCAATAGGCGGACTATTTTATAGGGATTAATAAAGATCTCTTAGCGATTTAACTGCGGAATGAAATAACCAATAAAACACCCTCAATATTCCTTATAAGCTTATAACTTTTTTCCATTAAAGTTAAGGTTTTTTCATTGTGCCATGATTAGTTGTCGTAAATCGCCCTATATAAGGGTGTGGGGAGTAGACGTCTTGGAGCGAGAATCATTAGGAGGGTAATTTGGTGCTGTCACAGCCAATTTTCTTCTTTGTTCATTTTTTTTTTAATTTGTATCGCTTCTTGTTACGTAATTTTTCGTAAAATAGTGGTAAAATAAGAAAAATATTTCATTTTGTACGTTTGAATATAAATTCTGCCGAATGGTTATCGATGATTAAAGCATTAGGATTCAATAAAAAAACTTTAACTATGAAGAAGTGAACAAATATATATTATCATATCATTAATTAAAAGCGAATATATATTATAGCGAATGCGAGTATATAATATTATATATATATATGTTCAAATGAACACCCTGTATATATATATATATATCAGTGGCGAAGCGTACGAGTAGACAAGGTAGACACTGTCTACCCAAAATTATCCAGTTATTTGTCATTAATTTATCACGTAATTATTTCATGTAATTGTTGAATTAAAATTTTAAAAAAATTAACACAGAACGTAGTTGCTATTCTTACTATTATTATATAGTATCTAAACATGATTAATCCGAAGGCGCGCCCCGCCTGCCGCACCGATTAAGATAAAAATACAGGGCTGACACCCAATTAATGTATACGAGCCCCAGGAAGACCCATTGATATTTGTCTTCCGAAATTTGGAGCATATCGAACCAAATACGCATCAACCAGACTACAGAGGTCCGGCCGCATTCAGCCTATTAGGTAATTAGGTATGCAAAATTTACTCGCGGGGAAGACATCGAGCTTTTGTCTATCGAAGTCGACCAGCTATTTTATTATGCTGTTGAGGGTTATTGTTTATGGAAACGCTTGATCTGGTCGGCCGCAATACATCTTCAGTTTTGTCTGCATTTGGTGGGGGCGCGTGCTACAGTAATTTAATAATTAGTATTTTTATTTTTGGGTGTATAGAAAAGGTTTTTTTAGTGGTTATTTATGAACGACTGTTCGATATTGGCAATTGTATTTTAGTTGTGTTTTTTTGTAAGTAGTATTTATTTTTATCTATCTATCTTTGTATGCTAGTAGTAATTATTTTTTTTTTTTTTATATTACTATATAATTTTTCTCTTTGAGTTAATATTTCATGCGCTTTCATTCTGTATTTCATTAAAGTGAATAATATTGAATACAAATTTTTTTCTAATTAACGATTTTTATTGTTTGTCTACCCGAGAAAAAAGTTCACGCTTCGCCACTTGTTCATATATACAGGGTGTTCATTTGAACTTCCCTCAACGGATTTATCAAAAACCACTGTTTTAAAAAAAAAAAACGCCGAAATACGTCAAAAGGTTTGTCAAGGGGGACAACTTTCTAACCTAAAATTACTTTACCTTTACTATTTAAAAATTACTAATAAAAAATAATATTTTTTAAATGGCAAGGGGTATTGAGTAATAGCTTGTTTTAAAAGTCTTTCAAAGTTTTTCAAGAAAAATTTTGACGTTTGATTTTTTTAAATTGGTCGATTTGATTTCGAGAAAATTAGAAAAATCTTTGTTTATCTTAATTTGTTCAAATAGAAAACAAAAACATGAAAATATCAGTTTTTATTTCAATAAGTCTTCAAAATGTTGCCCGTTTTTGGCCAAACAATGATATAGGCGATGTTCAAATTCCTAACGGACATTTTTAAAAACATGTTGTGGCATATCATGGCAGCTGTCGATGATGCGTTGACGAAGTTTATCCAAACTTTCAGGTTGGGGAGTAAACACAATAGATTTCAAATAACCCCATAGAAAAAAGTCTAAAGGCGTTATATCAGGAGATCTAGCAGACCATTCTATAGGCCTCCTTCGCCCTATCCATTTATCTTAAAACTCGTCGTCTAGCCATTGCCGAATAGGAAGAACATAGTGAGGAGGAGCGCCGTCTTGCTGGAAATATATTTCAGCCTCATCAAGTATAGGGTTTCCATCATCATCGATTTGGTTTTCAATGGATTCAGTGATAAGCGGATTGATGGTATTTTCCAACTTATCCAAATAAATGTCTCCATTTAAATTTCCGTTAATAAATAATGGCCCAATCACTTTATTTCCTAAGATGCCTGCCCATACATTAATTTTTTGAGGGTACTGGGTATGCCCTTCTACAAATGCATGAGGATTTTCATTGCTTCAATATCTACAGTTATGCTTATTAACAAATCCATTTGGATAAAATGTGCATTCATCGCTGAAACAGATATTCTTTACACGAATAGTATTATCATTAATCGCTTCAGTCATTTTTTCACAAAACTCAACTCGCCTATCGAAATCGCCTTCGGTTAACTCTTGCAATTTTTCATTTTGAATGGACGAAATTTATGAAGTTTGGCAACTGTGTGAACAGAGCCTAATTAAATACCAGTGGCAGAAACAATTTTCGACCCAGATCGGGTCGTCCCTCAATTTCCGAGGAAAAGAAGTTAAATGTTGTTTTGTCCATTGAAGAAAATCCTCATACACCGACTAGACAGGCAGCACTAGATAACGATGTTGGAAAAACAACTTTAAGAAGGATTTTGAAAAAGGCAAAATATCATCCCTATAAATTAAAATTAATCCACGAACGTAACGAAGATGATACAGAACGTCGATTAGAGTTTTGCGAAACTATAATGAATGCTATAACGACCGTCTTTTTACTCGCAGAATATTTTTTTCTGACGAGTCGACCTTCTGCCTCAATGGTACAGTGAACAGGCAGAACTGCCGTTACTGGTCTTCCTCCAATCCAAATTGGGTGATTGAAGCTCATACCCAATATCCTCAATCTGTGAATGTTTGGGCCGGCATTATCAATGACAGAGTCATAGATCCATTTTTCTTCGAAGGTACCTTAACAGGTCAACGTTATTTGGAATTCTTAAGGAACGAACTGATTCCCGCTTTATGTTTGATGTTTCCAAATGCAAATAATCCCAATATTCCAGAAGCTTCAATTTGGTTCCAGCAAGATGGCGCGCCGCCACACTTCAGCAGAGCCGTGCGCCAATATTTAAGTGAGGTATTTCCGGGTCGATGGATTGGGCGAAGGGGTCAATTGGAGTGGCCTACTAGGTCCCCCGACTTGACTTCTTTTTGTGGGGTTATTTAAAGCATAGAATGTATGTAAATGAACCCAACAATTTAGAAGAATTGAGAAATAATATAAGAAATGAGATTCAACGAATACCTCAAGAAATGATACGCAACGTTCTGAGAGAATTCGAATCAAGACTCGCTTACTGTCAAAAAGTTATTGGGGCTCAATTTAAACATTTAATTCGGTCTAGATTAGAATAATTTCTTTTTGTTCAACGTTTATACAATACTTTTGATTAAATACATTAATATTTTGAATGTTTTTTTAGAAATTCAACCGTAAATTTCTCAGTACCTGTTGACACTTACTAGCTAATGTCAACAGATGGTTTTAAAAAAGCTTCGACTAAAAGTGCAAACCGCATTTGTCTATGTCTAACCGTTTGGATTTTATAACATGTCAAAAGTGCAAATATGCCGATCTTCAACTGTCAATAACTCAAAAACAAATAAAGATAAGTATAGGACATTGTACATGAAATATGTCTAGAATCTTCTGTTCTTTAAGAATACAGAATAAAAAATAGATATTTCCATTTCAAAAATTGAAGTTGATGGTCGTAACTTATTTTTGCACCACCATAAAATTATAGTAGGAAAACCCGTAGTTAAAAATAAAAATCGACGTGTGCGAGCGTTTTTTTTTTTGAACATATCCCTGAATTTTAAATGAATTTATTCCGGACTTTTGGCTCTCACTGTATATAATATATATATTTAATGATTATCAATCAATTTTTAATATTGTTAATACCTAATAAAATGTTTACATACGCAGTAATAAGAAAATATATCATAAAATTTAAAAACTCAAACACCAATAGTATTACTTTTAAGTATACAAGTAAAAAGAAAAATATTTCATAGACAATACGAGGTTAAAAACACTAGATTTGCGAAGTATTAAAATTGTGATTAGGACATTCCTTATTTATATAAAGAGAATTCTCTATTAGTAAATTCTTGACTGTATTCTTAAATCTTACAAAATGTTCATTTTTTAAATTAATGGAAAGAACATACAGTGCTTTCATTTCAAAACGATCCACCCTTAATAACTTTCTTAAAAAATTAACTCCTTAAAAAAAAAAAAAAAAAAAAAAAAAAAAAACACGTCAAATTAGATATACAGGGGGACGTTTAATTATGCATTTACTGAAGTTCTGTCAATCACCTCCTCACCTCCAGCTAACCTCACTTTAATATGTCAAATGGGAACCCCCATCGTGTGATACATCATAGTAAGTAGCGAAAAATTCTCTATTCAACGGTACCAAAAAAAAAAATAAAATCGGTAAATGTGTAAGCATATAGTTAGCGAAAATGTCTAGAAATAATGAATATTTTATTTACGCCAAACTTTGGTATGTCAAATGGCTACCCCATAGTGTGATACATTATTTTAAAGGGCATTCATTATGCTATCAATGGTTGTAAAAAAAAATAAAATTGATTAACCAAGAAGCAATTAAAGTGTAAATTGGTAGGGTAGAAAAACAAATTTAATTAGTTTAACAAATTTATTTTATTAAATGTTCAAAATGCGCGCCGTTATTAGCAAGACAATAAAAAAGCCTATTTTCAAACTCCTTACGAACATTGGCAAGGGTCTGCCCGCTAATTTCTCTGCATTCTTGAAATATTCTATTTTTTAAATTCTCAATACTCTCAGGTGGGGTTTTATAAACTTTGCTTTTTAAGTAGCCTCAAAGAAAAAAGTCTAGTGGGGTTAGGTCCGGAGACCGCGCAGGCCATTCGACTGCACCACGTCTGCCCATCCACTTTTCTCGAAAATTTTCATCAAGCCACTCTCGAACTATCAAAGTGTAGTGCGCGGGAGCTTCATCCTGCTGAAAATGTATATTATTTTCATTCAATAATATAGCACCATGTTGATCTACTTGATTTTCCATAGATTGGATGATGGAAGGGTATATTGCATTTTCTAACAGGTTTAAATAAATTTCGGCAGTCAAATTTTCTTCCAAAAAAAATGACCCGATTATTTCATTCCCATAAATTCCTGCCCAAACATTATTTTTTTGGGGATATTGGGTATGGCCTTCCCGAAAAACATGCTGATTTTCATTATCCCAGTATCTACAGTTATGTCTGTTCACCAAAAAAAAGGTCGATTCGTCACTGAAGCAAATTAATGTTCTTCAATAAATAGGGATCGTCGTCAATTAGCTGGCACATCATTTAACAAAATTGAATTCTTCTATTAAAATCATCTTCTCCGAGTTCATGAAGAATATAAATTTTATAAGGAAAGAACTTGTTTTTTTTTTAACTTTATGTACGGAACCAGTGGAAATATTAGTTAGTTTTGCGGCTTTTGGTATAGACAAAGTTGGATCCATAGCAAATTGTCATAGTACTTCAACTTGGCATGCTTCATTGACAACTCTATTTTCATATTTTTTCTTATTGCAAATCGATTCCGTCTCTTCAAATTTTCGTATCAATTCTAATACGTATTTATGGCTCACGTTTTTATCTTGATACCTTTCATGAAATGCTCTCGCGGTTCTGCGAGCATACCGATCTTGAGCTCCATAAAGGAAAATTATTTCTATTCTTTCGGCTAGCATATACACCATTTTATTAACTCACTGTTTTAACTAAAATTGAAAAATTGCACGCGTCAAACTGACAGTTTTAACAATAATAAATCGCCTGCTTTTTAAACGCCTTAAAAATGTAAGGTATTGCAGTGTTTTTTTGTACCTATTAGGTAGGTTTCGCAAAAAATATAAGTGAAATAAATGCACATACAAAGTTATAAGACTGCAAAGATTTTTGCAAAAGAATTAAAGACACTCTTTTTTCTCGCAAATAACGGTACACATTCTTTACTTAAAAAAATAAATAATTTGCTTCAACTAAATGTACTGTTTGTTACCACACATTTTAACTTCTAAATTGCTTGTATTTTTTTTTGCTGATCTATTATAAAAAATGTAACAATTTTAAAATGATGTAGGTACCACACTAAAAGTATTCATTTAAAATACCAAAGTTTGGCGTAAATAAAATATTTCTTATTTCTAGACATTTTCGCTAACTATTTGCTTACACATTTACCGATTTCATTTTTTTTGGTACCGTTGAATAGAAAATTTTACGCTGCTTACTATGATGTATCACACAAATGGGTGATATGTGTGATACATCATATGATGTATCACATCATATGATGTATCATATGGGGGATGGGGGTTCCCATTTGCCATATTAAAATGAGGTTAGCTGGAGGTGAGGAGGTGATTGACAGAACTTCAGTAAATGCATAATTAAACGTCCCCCTGTATATCTAATTTGACGTGTTTTTTTTTTGAAGATGCTCTATAAAGAAGCTATCATTCAAAGTTAAATGTGGATAACGTATATTAGAGAAAAACGCAACAACATCGCAACGCCGCTTGATCCCATTGGTGATTCCACCGACTCAAGGAATCTTTATCAGTGACGCCGTCAAAAAATATTTACAGGATAAATATTTCGTAATAATAGATAATGCTTTAAATATAAACAATATTACTGTTTATGCACTCCTTATGCGTTTTTTTTTCCTTACTTAATTAGAGTAAAGGTACCTTATGACTCTTTTTCCTTTTTCAACCAAAAACTTTAGAAAAAATAGAACTTGTCGAACAATGTCGAACGTAAACACAATTAATTTATCTATTTCTACATTTTATTTTTAACCCAAAATAAGAATTTGAATATATAGTTGAAAATTTTCTTTTTAAAATGTGCGTAAACTTGACAAAAAAGAATCGGTGATTATTTTTGTAAACACAACACCACCTTGTCCCTGAGCACATGCTGAACTCAAACAAAGTTGTTTACTAATTCTAGTCTTTTGTTTTAAAATCACAGTAGGTAAAGTAGTGTTATCAATAAAGAGTGTATATATATTGCTCTAGTTTCATGTTGTTATCCCAAGATAGACCCTTGGGGCACTCTGTATGGCTGACTTAGCCTCCATAATCTCCACTTAGTGTTTATTCTAAAGATAAGATTAAAAAAGTAAAATACTGAGATAAAAGTAAGTAAGATGGCAACTTCTGTAAAAGGAAGTTAAGGCTGACACAATCAAACGCTTTACTCAAATTACAACAGAGAACAGAGAACAGAGCTTGAACCAACAACGCATCTTTAAAACAATTTTAGAACACACTGTTTCTTAAGCAAATATTAAAAAGTTTGGTAAATGAAATAATAATAAAGTTTTTATTGTCCCAATTAGAACAATATTTAATCCCCAAATTTTTCAATTAGACGTATTCTTAATATGGTTAATTATGCACATTATGCTTTCATTAGATGTAGCATCCTGAAAAGAGAAATTTTTAACTTTGGTGCTCTCTTAAAACTCTTAAGAGGGTTATCTTACTAGGTTTATCATTGATTTGTACAATTTTTAAGTAAAATTCATTGCATAAAATGTTTTTATCCATTTTTATTTTGCTATAAGTTTTATCCTGTGCGGTATTTATTATTTGCTACATTATTTTTGCTGGATTTGAGGAGTTACGATTGAGTATATCATTAGAATCATTTCTTAGTTGATTTATTTTTTATATACTTTTTTAATTTTTACATATTGGTTAGAAATCTTTTTATTACTATTATTAGAATATTCTATTACTATTTCTCATCACAATCATCGGGATATAAGTTAACATACTTAAAACTAACAAAAATATTTACCGCTGAAGAAATATCTATATTAAAATCATAAAAAATAGATTTTCTCCCTAGAAACCTATATTTTCTATATTCTTTTTATATCTGCTCCATTTTCTTTCTCTGGAATTAACTAAATCATCCTGATATATTTCTTTTGTTATATCTAAAATATTTCGATTTAGTTTTGGTAATACAGGATATTTCATCAACGTTTCTCAAATTTCATTTCAACTCTTATTTCCATCACTAGCTAAAGGGAATGGTTATTTATATTAGGCTTAATTTAAAGAATGATTGTGCCATTCACTTCAACTCAGTGGTCTATGCAGGCTTACACCTACAGATTTTTCCCTTATTTCAGGTTCGCCCTCATGAGTGATACGGTTCAGCGAAATAAAAAGATGTTCGGCAACGCCGGAGAGATGGTGCAATAACACCTCTACAAAAGGACAAAGCGCTCCAAAAAATTTTGCTCGTGACGTCACACGTTTGGGCCATGCACTTCGAGTTGATTTTCGCGTGAATTCAGCTGTTGACGCTGCCGTTGTTCGTCCACGGAAGGCTGCCTGCAACGCTGCCAGACTTCGCAGATTGCCGTGAACGTTAGGATGATCTATTACTATCTTAAAATAATTCAATCTATATCTATAACTGCTCTTACTTTACAATTTAGTTAAAAAAAATAGTGCATCCTTATTTCTCTTTTTATAATTTAAACTTCAAATTTTATCATTTATCTAATACCTTGTTACTTGCCAATAGGAGTTCTTTCTATATAAATCTGACAACGGCGCATCTACTAGTTGTGCCACCTGATGAAACGAGAGGTTAGGTTGTTTATATTTATGTTTGTGGTTGCCGATATTTCTGACGAGATCCGCTGTAAACATTAGCCCATTTTTGTGTTTTTTTCTAAAATCGGAACTGTTTATTTCCGCGAAACGTGTATCTTATATTTATGTAAACTCTTCGCGTACTTTTAAATCGCAAAATCGTAATTTCGACTAAAATCGAATTAGACTAGAAAAAAATCCTTGAAAAAAACCGGTTCTCGGTGGCGGTTTAATTTGTTTATATCAGACTTTAATACTTTAGTTCGTGTTTAATTTAAAGTTTTTCTCCTAGTTCTGCCTGTAGTTAATACCAGAGTGTAAATATGCCTCAAAAGTGTTGTGTTCTGGGTTGTAACGGAAACTATAAAAACGGACCTAAAGTGCATGTCTTCGGTTTTCCTAAGGATATACCTAAATCTAAGGGGAAAATGGGTAAAAGCCATACACAGAGATGACTTTGAGCCCACAAACAACACCAAAGTATGTGAAGCTCATTTTCCTGAAGGTAGTATAATAAAGAGTACTTTATTATACATTTTATTAAACATATTAAGTTCAAGATTCCAACACAGGTAAAATTTTTATAGAATTACTAAAACCACGTCTGAAACTTTTGAAACTTTTTTATATAGCGAGCCAGTTTGTGTTTTAACATCAAAAATTAAAACTCCATATATTTCCCATAGTTTAGATGATTTATATGCAATACTTGAAGCAATAGACCTTACTATTATTACCCTGCCTTTGGAGGAAAATGTTACCAATAATGACAACCCCGACTGTGACTTAAATCCAAATACTGCTACCGAGACTGCTACCAATACCCTTGGCAATACTATTCTCAATCATGCCAAACCATCAAATAACATAAATAAAATGAAATGTGTGTTCGATTATTTGTCAAACATACTAAAAAGTTTTAAAAACATTGAAGACAACAAAATAGTGCATGCTTTAGATTTTATTTGTGAACAGTTAGCTTTGCTTACATTTGCAAAAGAAAGGTACAGATATTCAAGTAGTACAATAATTTTGACTTCTATAATCTATGCTATTAGTCCTTATGCGTACAAGTATTTAAGAGATTATGGATCCCTAATTTTACCACATCCTCAAACTATAATGGGTATTTGTAACAAACACATGACCGATCCCTACATAGATGAAAAAAAAATGTTTTTAACTTATGCCCGAAATGTGTTTAGTTTACTAAAGGATCATGAGAGATTTGTGACACTACTTTTTGATGAAATTCATATTGACCCTTACATGGACTATAAAGGCGGTAATATCACTGGAACATCAGTCAATAATAAGTCTCTAGCTTCCTCGGCATTTACTTTTATGATTACAAGTATGTGTTCCAGCTTTAAGGAAGTAGTTGACATAGCTCCCATCTCCAAAATTACATCAGAGATACTTCATAATTTTATTAAGACAATTATTGAATTTTTAGAGGAGATTGGGTACATAGTTTTTAATACTGTGATATAATAATGCCATTAACGGGAAAGCCATTAGTCATTTTTCAACTGCAGACCAACTTAGCATTGTTTATCCTCATCCCATAGATAATCAGAGACCATTACTTTACCTATTTTACACAGTTCACTTACTTAAATGTGTATTTAATAATTGGCTTAACTCTAAACCAGACCAAAAATTTTATTTTCCTGATTTTGACACCTCAAAGAAAAAATGTGCTTCTTTTTCTGCAATTAAAAAATTACATAAACTGGAGTATACCTAAGCTTTTTAAGCTTTTAAAGTCAATATATGTATTTATGTGTATATAATAACATTTTTTACTGGTATGATGTTACATCATACCAGTAAAAAATCATCATCCAACAATAAGGAATCAAACATCCAACACCCACTCAAAGACAAGGCCTTAGTGCTTGGCGCGTGACGTCATCGATGTGGGCCACCGATTTTTAAAAACCAAGGGATTTCATATGCTAATATCTCAATATTTGGCTTATTTTAAAAAATGCTAGGAATAGAATAGAGTTCAGGAAACATTCAAAAGTATGTTTTAGTTCTGGTTGAATGTCAGGTTAAATATTATGGTGTAATATTAAATGCAGACTCCCAACTCCCCTACATCTGCGCCATAATCCAACATATGTATTTAGGTATTTATAATAATTTTTTTATACCATCAAGTAGTAAAAAATTTTATTATATACACATAAATACATATATTGACTTTAAAAGCTTAAAAAGCTTATCATACTCCAGTTCATGTAATTTTTTAATTGCAGAAAAAGAAGTACATTTTTTCTTGAAGTGTCAAAATCAGGAAAATAAAATTTTTGGTCTGGTTTAGAGTTAAGCCAATTATTAAATACACATGTAAGTAAGTGAACTGTGTCGAATAGGTAAAATAATGGTCTCTGATTATCTATGGGATGAGGATAAACAATGCTAAGTTGGTCTGCAGTTGAAAAATGGCTCATGGCTTTTCCGTTAATGGCATTATTATCACTTATAACACAAAAAACTATGTACCCAATCTCCTCTTAATATTCAACAATTGTCCTAATAAAATTATGAAGCATGTCTGATGTAATTTTGAAGATGAGAGCTATGTGAACTACTTCTTTAAAGCTAGAACACACACTTGTAATCATAAAAGTAAATGCCGAGGAAGCTAGAGACTTATTATTGACTGATGTTCCAGTGATATTACCGCCTTTATAGTCCATGTAAGGGTCAATATGAATTTCATCAAAAAGTAGTGTCACAAATCTCTCATGATTCTTTAGTAAACTAAACACATTTGGGGCATAAGTTAAAAACATTTTTTTTCATCTATGTGGGGATCGGTCATGTGTTTGTTACAAATACTCATTATAGTTTGAGGATGTGGCAAAATTAGGGATCCATAATATTTGGATTTAAGTCAAGTCGGGGTTGTCTTTATTGGTAGCATTTTCCTCCAAAGGCAGGGTAATAATAGTAAGGTCTATTGCTTCAAGTATTGCATATAAATCATCTAAACTATGGGAAGTATATGGAGTTTTAAATTTTGATGTTAAAACACAAACTGGCTCGCTATATAAAAAAGTTTCAACATTTAAATTAAAAACAAATGTTCAATTAATGCATGGACCAGGTGTGTGTTCAATTTTAAAAATTGTTAGCTTTTTGCTGTCTTGAGACTCACTGTGAGCAGTAAACCAATTTTTCGGTAGTTTAAAAGCAGAAAATTTTTCAATAAACTCTTCAAAACTGTCAAAATTATTTTGTTTCTCATGCTCGCCAAAGTCAATTTTGCTTAATTCAACTCATCAATATTTTTAAACCTTTCATCTTTACTTGGCCGTATTTTTATAGTTTTTGACAAATAACTAGGGCAATTTAAAAAAAATAGATGGTGTACAGTCTTCTTTTAGCCGTGGTTTTAGTAATTCTATTGTAAAAATTTTATCTGTGTTGGAATCTTGAACTTGAGTACTCTTTAATATACTACCTTCAGGAAAATGAGCGTCACATACTTTGGTGTTGTTTGTGGGCTCAAAGTCATCTCTGTGTATGGCTTTTACCCATTTTCGCCTTAGATTTATATCCTTAGGAAAACCGAAGACATGCACTTTGGGTCCATTTTTATAGTTTCCGTTACAACCCGGAACACAACACTTTTGAGGCATATTTACACTCTGGTATTAACTACAAGCCGAACTAGGAGAAAAACATTAAATTAAACACGAACTAAAGTATTAAAGTCTGATATAAACAAATAAAACCGCGGCGCGCCGGAGAACCGGTTTTTCCGAGGATTTTTCTAGTCTGAAAATACGATTTTGCGATTTAAAAGTACGCCAAGAGTTTACATAAATATAACATACACGTTTCGCGGGAATAAACAGTTCCGATTTTAGAAAAAAACACAAAAATGAGCTAATGTTTACTGCGGATCTCGTCAGAAATACCGGCAACCACAAAACATAAATATAAATAACCTAACCTCTCGTTTCATCAGGTGGCACAACTAATAGATGCGCCGTTGTCAGATTTATATAGAAAGAACTTCTATTGGCAAGTAACAAGGTATTAGATAAATGATAAAATTTGGAAAAATGGAAGTTTAAATTATAAAAAGAGAAATAAGGATGCACTCTTTTTTTTAACTAAATTGTAAAGTAAGAGCAGTTAAAGATATAGATTTAATTATTTTAAGATAGTAATAGAGCATCCTAACGTTCACGGCAATTTGCAAAGTCTGGCAGCGTTGCAGGCAGTCTTCCGTGGACGAACAACGGCAGCGTCAACAGCTGAATTCACCCGAAAATCGACCTGTGCATGGCCCAAACAGGCCCAAAGTGCATGGCCCAAACGCGTGACGTCACGAGCAAAATTTTTTGGAGCGCTTTGTCCTTTTGTAGAGGTGTTATTGGGTCACATCGAGAGCATGATGAGCGAGGGTAATGCGCTAAAAGTTTCTAATTTTGGTTGTACGAATAAAAAGTTTGAGTTTGACCGGTGTGTTTTTGTAATTGTGATTCCTCTGACGACCCAGAACGAGATAAAGCTCAGCTAGGAGCTGTTTCATGAGGTTCTTTCATTTAATTCGGGGAAGCGCTTTTAATATCTTTCGCTGGTAATGAGGCAGTCCAAGGAATGATCTGACTCTGATGCTGGTGCTTTTATTTTCACTTTTTAAATTTAATAAATAATTTGTTTTTATTTAATAATTTCAATCTGACATCATCAATGTTTGCCATGCCAATTTTATACATGTGCTGTTTTAGTTTAGAGTGACAAATATACACGCATAGTTTTTAAATGCTTCTTATTTAATAACCCATTGATATTGTTTTAATTTCTTGTGAAATACTGCTATATCGTATGCAATGCCTAAGGCTGTTTCTGGACTTACAAGGACTTCTTCGGTTTCAAAATTTGCAAGTCGCTCTGCATTTCATAAGTAAAAAATAGCAGACAAAAAAATAATATTAAAGAAAATACAATTTTAGTTTAAAAACGTACTTCATGTGCTTAACAAATGTGTATTATATTTTCCGAATTTAAATTCGCAACAAAGAAAAATACCCGGATAGCCTGGAATATTCAATACTCTTTTAATTAACGTAGCTTATCTAAAAAAGTTCAGTCGTCTGGCAGAAGTGAAAATTAACAAAACCTGACTGGATTAAGCTCTAAAAGCTCGCTACTTATACCCGTTAAAACGGATTTTTTCAGTTCCCTCATATTATAAACGTATTTTTCTATTTTTCAATGTCAGTATTTTACTCCGAAAAATAATTGTTATCGTATGCTACATGTAAAATTGTTAGGCGTACTAATTATCATTCGACAACTTTCTATCTGTCTCGAAAAGAAATATATGAGGCGTGACTTATCTATTAAAAGTTTCAAAGCAAAGTTGTCATATTGATTTTTTAAAATTTAATATCATTGTATATGCTAATTAATAACTTAAAAACTAAAAAAAATTAACATTTTTGTAGATTCTTTTAAATTTCAGTTTGAATAAAGTAAATTATAATATTGGATTGGCAATGATTTATATTAAACCAATGCTGTATACGACAACTATTTCCGCATATCTATTAAAATAAAATAAATATGATTGGCAAAAGTTCTGCCAACATGTCATTGTAAGAAATATGGAAGAACAATACTGGTAAACGGATTATATGATGGAACAAGTTAAGTCATTTTTTAAAAATAAAAAATTGTTGTAGTGTTCTTCAATCCTAAATCCATGTTGACCATTTTTAATTGGTTAAAATTTGTTCGAAAAATTTAAAAAATATTCAGACAATTTGGTAACAATTAGTTTAATAAAAGTTCAGCTGTTCCAAACAACTTTGTTCCGAAAGTCAAATAAACACTGGCGGGTTAGAACGCTTAAAGCAGTGAGAGAATGATTTATAAATTAAATTTTCCGGTTACGACATTAAATGCATATTTTCTCGTTTTTCAATGTCAAAGTTTTTCCCCTAGAAGTATTTAGTATAATATTCTCAAGCTTAAATTAGTTTATTATGTATGCGTTTAATAATTTCACGTGAATTTGTTGTTAAGACAGATTTATTTTCACTCCTTAGAGATCGATTGATTTTCAGATTAGACTGCGTTTAATCTACATGATAATTTAATATTAATTGTCCAGTGAAAAAATTAATTATAATTAATTGATCAAATTATGTATTAATCCTGAAAGGGAGGTACAAATTTTCCACTTTATCTGTACGGCTATATGAACCACGGAAAAATGGCCAACTCATTAGTCTACTTTAATATACGTTCTATTACAAGAAAAAAAAGGAGCTACTGGTGTGAAAACTATCGAATAGTATCACTAAAAGCTTACGCCAGTAAAATCATCTTAAAAATGTCTACAACTAAACTGCAAGTCTATTTAAACCGCCAAATAGCTCAAGATAAGATAGGCTTCTTTAAAAGCAACTAGGGAATAAATGAGTTTATTTAAACGTCTAGAGAATATCAAATACTAATAATAATAAAGTACCCATATGGGAGCTCCTGTTCATCTAGTGCTCCTTAAACCAAGAAAGTCTATCTAGACAGGAGGATTTGAAATTAAAATATAGCCAGGAAAAATAAACAATTTAAGATTTGCTGACGATACCATCCTCATAGCAGCGACAGAAGACGAAATGGTAGAACTTCTCAGACGAGTAGAACTGATAATTTAGAGATATTTATTATATCTGGGAATGTTCAAGGTAAAAGGACAGGAGGTCAATCACCGACTAAGTGAACCGATGAAGTACAACCAGACACGCCTGCTCATTTTACCAAGCTTTTTCGAGACGCAGATACCTACCAAATGGAAACAGCTAGTCGAGCGTATAGGCAGAAATCATAATCATCAGGAATGATGGAATCACTGGAAATGATGACCGACGCAGAATGAATAGGTTGGGATTTAACATAGTTTTTAATATATTATATTATCTGTGGCACTGAGTTCTGAATTCTTTTTATAGCAGCAACTTACATATATTGGAAAGAACTAATGCAGTATATTGTTTAAATTCTCAATTATGTTTTTTTATTGAAGCTAGTTACGAGAAGCTTAAACCTGAAGTTTCGAGCCTTTACAATATTAACTTGTAGTTAACGCAACTTGCTGTAGTAATCCAAGGCAAGTTTAATACAACAGTAGAAGATGTTGTGATAAAATCGACAATGAAGAAAGGTTTAGACATCAATCCTCTTAAATACCCAAAAGTAGTATTTACCTCCTTAATGTAGAGAAATTCGTTAACTAGCGTTAACGAAACGCTTTCGTGAGCTAACTCTGGGCCCTGTTAAATTAAACTTGAACCAACATTTATTTAAAAAATTAAGCGCTCATGGACATTAATTAATCTGTATAATCTGAATAAAATATAAGAAATGATATCACATCATATGATTCCCAGATATAACTGATTCACCTTTTAAAGTTGAGAATCCAAATGGAGAAAACTTGAACGGTTTCTGGAGATCCTATCTGATATACAGACGAATCAAAACTCGTCGAAGTCACGAGAATTATAATGTTAGGAGAAAAACCTATAGAGATCTAGACTCCAAGGTCTATAGAGATATTCCGACCATAAGAGGATCTCGCATAGACAAAAATCTTAATTTTTAAATATTTTAAATCTAAAAGTTTAGGAGACTTATTGGATAAATCTAAGCCTAGAGTAAGTAGTAAGTAAATGGAGTAAGTGCGAGTCTGTAACTTGGAGCTTGTAATAAATGGGGGCGTGCTCGAAAAAACGCTCGGACGCGTCAATTGAGATTGTAAGTTGAGCATTTTTTTAAATCTTTTTTTTTAATAAATGTCTAATATGTAAGCCATTTAATATTTGGCAATGCCCCAAACATACTACAAATTCATTTCAAACGTTTCTTATGCAATCTGGAGAAATGTTTCAACACTCTTGCCTTATTCTAGTTTTCAGCTCCTCAATATTTGTCGGCTTTGTCACATAAACTTTGGATTTCTAATATCCCTATAGGAAAAATCTATCGGATTACTATCTCATCTATCTTGGAACCATTCAAAGATCCTCTTCTGCCAATCCATTTTCCCTGAAAATTAGCATTCAGATAGTTTCGAACAGGACTTGCAAAATGGGGAGGCGCACCATCTTGCTGAAACCAAATATTTCTATTCGGTATATTAGCTTCTATTGGATCAGGGAATAGAACTAGATTTGGAATAGAATAGAGCTAGATTTGGAATTAGTTCTTCTTATAAAAACTGTAAATACCTTGCTCTATTAAATTTTTTTTCGAAGAAGGTTAGGCTTATAACTTGCTGACCTAGAATTCCTGCGCAAACATTTACTTTTTCTGGGTGTTAAGTGTGGTCTTGCCTCATCCAACATGAAATTTCCTATGCCCAATAAAGACAATTTTGGCGATTTACTTCTCCGTTCAGCATGAATATCGACTCATCGGAAAAGAGAATATTTTCTGTAATAAGATTATTCTGCATTAATTTCATATATTGTTCACAAAATGCAACTCTTCTATCTGCATCCTTCTGATTGAGTTCCTGGAGAATTGTTAGTTTATAGGGATGAAATTTATCTGCTTCAAGAATCCTTTCTACTGAAGACTGGCTCACTTCCAATTCGCGTGCTACCTGCCTAGTGGGAATATTAGGATTTTCTTCAGCGGCTAATAACACATTAATTTTGGTGTCTTTATTAAGCGCAGATTGACGAGAACTACTTATTGTTTTTACGTGACCATTTTTCCTTTTCAATCTTGCTTAATAATAATAATAATAAACTTTGAGATATGGATGGTAAATCAGGATACTGTTGTTTGTTTGAATAAATGCAAAACTTCATTTTGGGTTTTTGTTCTATCTCCATACCCAATCATCATTATAATTTCAATCTTGTGCTTTTCACTTAAATAGCCAATTTCGTACAAAAAATGAAAAGAAGCTTAATTCTGATTATCCGATAGTAAAGGCACGTCTTGTAGCAATGTCAAAATTATAAAAATGCCTCATTTTTAAAAGACATTCATAAAATACATTACGAAATAAAAACTGTTTACAGAAACGTATATTTCTTGAATTTAAAATATTTCTAAAATCAAGACTTAAAAACAGGTTAATAAAGGTATGGCATGTGATACATCAAAATGTTTGTCGAGACTGAACTTTTTAAAAGTATTATAAAAATAATCTTGAAAAAAACAGGTAATATAGAATTGTATTCTTAAATCCACATTGATGTTATTATTTTTATTTAGAATTTAATCTACCGCGTTAGGATAGTTATAGAAAAGTATCCGAAAAGAAAAGATTAGAGCTATTGTCCATAGACTATTATAGAATTAGTTGAACGCTCTCGACTTGACAGGTGACATGTGGAGAACCTCCATCATCTTTCCAAATTAAATTTCGATATTACTCCCAGGCAATTCTTTTAAAGGATTTATAGGATTTAAAATTTGATTTTAAAGAAAATTAGGGTCTTAAAAAAAATTTGGATCTTATACTAGTTAATTCTGGAGCCAATTAATGTGTATTGTCTTTTTTAAATTGTTCCGAGGTAATAAATATTGCGTTGTCTGTCCAAACATTAAAAAATGTTTGTGGTGGTTTTTACTGATTTATATTTGAGACAATTTTATACCGAGTTTCTTTATGTACAACAGCTGAAGTATGCAAAAAGATTTAAATTTATAAAATTTAAAGATTTTGTAAATGATTCCCAGGCAAAGGCTGAAGAAAGACTGCCGTATAAAATGTCCCGAACAGCAGTTTGGAATACACAAACTGCTTTGTTGGTACTACTTTTATAACAATTTATAATAATAATAATAGTCTCGACGTAATTTTCGTCGTAATTTTCTTTTTATCTAATAATTTAGTTTCTTTAAATGGATATTTAGTTGTATAGATATTTTTAAGATTATATTTTTAACAAAACTGAAGAATACACTGAAGAATACAAGTTGTAATTAAAATATATAGAGAAACTTTAATCATCGAATCCCAGGTTAATTTGAAGACGAAATGTTTATATATCATGGACTTAATCACAGGGCATACATAATTAAAATAAAATACGTCTCATTCTTACAGTTATTTAGAACAATATCATAATTTCTTTTATTGCTGATATGCTCTAACTTAAAAATAAAGCTAATGCGGACCCAGGTTCATATAAACTTTGGAGTTTGTCCACATGCTTTATTAACATCCGATATATCTTCTCTCTCGCTTGACTGGTATTTAAAGTAAGAAATATAACTCTTTAAGCACTCTTATTAAAAAAACTGACCTTAGATGCCAAAAAAGTGATGATAAAATAGATGATTAAAGAACAAAATTTTTATTAAGTTTTTATTTGTGCCATTTTTTTTTTGTTACAATTTAGAAATTCTCCTAGCTGAAATACAAGATTGACTATCTTTAATTTTTTTCGTTTTTCCTTTTAAATAAAGTACATCAGGCAGTGAAGGGTAGGCTAGGGAATATATTGATAATGGGGTAAGCACTATAGTGGAGTATATTATAGATTAAAGTATACTTGAAAATTAAAGCTAAACAAGCCCTAGGAAAGCAAAAAATAGTTGTTTAAGATTCATAAATTAAAGATTAGGCACACAGTAATATTTTAATAAGAGATGCTCCTATTAGAATACCCGTCAAAAAATCACTTTTTAAAGATCCAGTCAGTAGTATAAAATAAAATATTAATATATAAAATATTTATATGTGCAATTATTTTTCTAAATAATTTGATGTTTTTACATTTTAATTAATGTTTAAAATCGATAAATTCGCTGCAAAGTATATGCCAATTATACTTTATTAACAGGAAAATAAATTACGATTTTAAAATTGCAACCGGAAAGCAAATTATTAAAATATATAGAGGTACTCTAAATAAATTTAGTAAATAATATAAATGTCGATAATTAGTTATGGTTTCTAATAATAATTATGTATACTAAAAACTAGGTGATTTCATTTAAACTCGAATTTTCGACGTTTGTTAGTTTCCAACTTGGAACAGGTTGTTAGTTTACAGTTACTACTATCCATCACAACGTAACTAACATTCCTAGTGTAGTAATTACTACTACTAATACTACTACTTCTAATAGATCTTGGATTCAGACGTACAGGAACAATCAAGACTGTCTTTCAAATACCCTTTAAGTTACAATCTCGTCTTGCGGTTTTAAAGATATTTTGAAAAAATTAAAATTTTCAAAAAATACTCTACAGTTTCTTTATGCATACACGATAAAAAACTAAAATTAAAAAAGATCATACTTACATCAGTACAAGATTATACAAGTTTAGTATTAAATTAACAATACATATTTCAAAGCCAATATCTTTTAAGCTGCATTGTACCCCTCTAATTACTAATTTATCTTTATTGACACATAAAAAAAAAGATAAATTCTATTTATTATTTGTTAGCCATTTCTTTGAACATACTTTATCAAATTTATCAGGTTATTTGTGTTAATATAAAATAAATAGTACACATTTTAGGCCGGATTTAAACTGAAAAAATATATTTAATACAATTTTTGCTGCTAATATGGTGAGACATTGTTTTAGTAGAAGATGCAATATCTTTAATCTAATTTAAGTAAAGTACTCTTTTTGCCTCACATTTTAGTATTATAATATACAGGGCGTACCATTTAAAAAAAATCATATTTTATGGTAACTTTTTTGTGATACACCCAGTATACATAAAAATATTTTTAGTTTATAGGTTTTTGTCAACCCTACAACTTTGTTGTAAAACTTTTTGCTCTACCGCGTATAGTTAAGGCGCTATCTTAGTCGTACACCTTGTTGGCACACCCTGTATAAATTGTCATTTAACTTAACTTTATTATACAGGGTGTTACTTAAAGGTATGTCATAATTTAAAAGGGACATTCCTGGACCGATTTTAAGTCGAAAAGTTTATATAAACATGGGTCCTAAAATGCTTAGTTTTTAAGATGCAGGGTGTTAAGTTTTATTTTTTTTTCGTTTTTAATAAATTTTTTAAATACGGTTTAAAATATTGAACTGAATTTTGGCACAGGATATTATGGCATAAAAACACATTTTTTAGATGTTCACCTATTTTTTTAGCAACCAGTGGCGTAGCTATGATGAATTTTTAATACAATTTTACAAAAAAAGTACTACGCCATTGACTTACGAAAAAAAATATGATTTTATCTTAATTATCAATCAATTATAAATAAAAAAATCCTTCATGACTTTTGCCGTAAATCTTACCGTTTGGATGTAATCGTTAATTAAAAAAACGTGTTTTATGCATAAAATGCATCTTAAAAATTATGAAATAAATCAAGTTTGCTCGTTGCCAGCAATTGTTTTTTGTTGTTTTAAACATTATGACACTTGCGTTAGTAATTATTCTTGACAGTTTGCTTTTAGTACCCTTTGGATCTTAAAACGTTAATTGTACTAGTTAAAAAATGGTAGATTATTCTAGTTTGGAAATGACGCAAATGCATTTCGTTTATGGACTTGCCAATGGAGGCGCGGCATTTGTATCAAGAAAAGAGTTTTAAGGCTAATTCTGGCGAGGGAAGGCTCCGTACAGTTAGGACACCGGCAGTTGAAGAGGCTGTCCTATGTCCTACATGCAGTCGAAGAGGATCCGACCACAAGTACACGAAAAATTGGTATGCTATTGAACATCTGCTACAAGACGGTATGGGAAATTTTAAGGGATTCTTTGTTATATCCTTTTCACATACAAAGGGTTTAGGCATTGCTTCTTAGAGATTATGAACTGCGTACGCAATTTTGTAGATGGTATCTCCAAAAAGTAACACAAAATCCTCAATTTGGTGCGAACATCTTGTTTGCGAACGAAGCTAATTTCTCCAGAAATGCAATAATCAATTTCCATAACAATCATTACTGGGCTCAAGAAAACCCTCATGCGATTACAGAGACACATTTTCAGGAACAATTTTCAATAAACATTTGGATCGGTATCGTATCCGATCATTTAATTGGACCATCTTTTTTACCAGGACGCCTTAACGGACAGAATTATTGTAATTTTCTCCAAAATAATTTGCCTTTGCTTCTTGAAGATGTTCCTTTTCAGTTATGGCAACAACTTTGGTTTATGCATGATGGTGCTCCAGCCCACTTTAGCATATTAAGCATTTTAATAGAGTCTACCGAAATAAATGGATAGGCCGTGGAGGACCACAGTTTTGGCCACCTAGATCACCTGACTTAAATAGCCTAGATTTTTTTTTTGTGGGTACACCTAAAAACATTGGTTTATCAGACACCAATTGTGACATTAGAAGAACTAAGAAATAGAATTATTGACAGATGTGAAATTATACGAAACACGCCTGGAATTTTCGAAAGAGTTCGTGATTTTATGAGAAGAAGAGCAGAAGCCTGCATAGAGGCAAGAGGTGGTCATTTCCAACATTTGTTGTAAATTATGTATGTATTGTATTTAATTGTTGTTGCTTTTTGTTCACCAGTTTATAAAAAATAGCTTGAAAATAAATGTTTAAATAATGTACCTAATAAAAACTGAAAATACAATCAAACTTAACACAATCAAAAATAATCATTAATGTCAGTGTCATAATGTTTACAACAACAAAAAAACAGTTGCTGGCAACGAGCAAAGCTAACTTAATTTATTTCCAAAATTTTTAAACATGCATTTTATGCATAAAAGACGTTTTTTTAATTAACGATTACACCCAAACGGTGAGATTTACAGCAAAAGTCATAGAGGAATTTTTTGTTTATAATTGATTGATAATTAAGATAAAATCATAATTTTTTGGTAGGTCAATGGTGTAGTATTTTTTTTTGTAAAATTGTATTAAAAATTCATCATAGCTACGCCACTGGTTGCTAAAAAAAAGTAGGTGAACATCTAAAAAATTCCATGCCATAATATTCTGTGGCAAAATTCAGTTCAATATTTTAAACCGTATTTGAAAAATTTATTAAAAACGAAAAAAAAAATAAAACTTTAACACCCTGTATCTTAAAAACTAATCATTTTAGGATCTATGTTTATATGAACTTTTTGACTTAAAATCGGTCCAGGAATGTCCCTTTTAAATTATGACATACCTTTAAGTAACACCCTGTATTTTTGTATATAATAAAATAAATGATATACCATTAAACTATATTTATAATATCTTTTCTGTTGCCCTTATACAAATTTATTATAGTTACATTATACTTATAGAGCCCTAGTTAGAGGCTTAATTACTATAGACTTGTTATTTGTTACCTCATTAAAAATTAATTGCATGTATATTAAGCTAATGAACTTGTGAAAATTGTTGCTTTAAGAATTAGTATTAAAATATAGGTGAAAAGCCCCAAATGAATTTTAAAGTAAACAAACGAGGTCGAAGTGAAAATATTTTTAATTTAAAATAAACAGAGGGAGCTTCAAATAGGAATTTCATGAACCATAATGAACTACAATAATAGAATCATATTTAGTTTTGATATTTAAATCTGGCGGTGCTTATTAAGTTTTTTTTATGCCGACCATAGGCAAAAAAAACTATTTATGTATGTTTTATTATATTTAGCGGATTTCTATTGAATTTTTAATAATACATGACTTAAATTTTTGAGACATGCGTTCATTCCCGTAAAGTAAAACTTTTTTTTTGGTTACATAAGATATAAAATGGAATTTCATTACTGAAATATTTTCTTAGTAAATAGGAACTATACGTCACATTTGTTTAATTTCTTTACCTTCACAATTAACAATTTAGTAATATTCTTTATTTTATATGTAAAAGTATTTTAAAAATTGGAAATATATTTTTCTTTTATTTATATAGTCGCATAAACAAAAAATTATTTAATACATTTACCTAAGTTATTTTTAGACTTGTAATTTATATGATATTTATATAATGTCTTAAAATTATTTCACGAAACGACCCCGCATTTCAACGAAAAAAATTATTAGTCATTTTGCTAATTACTTAGCCGTTATGGTTACTAACCGAAAACCCTTTCAACTACGAATAATTTTCGTAAACATCTTACGTGAAACATAATGAGAAATTGCTTGTAAAGCAAACCGCAATATTTTGTGTTTCATAATAGGGATGTTTATTCACTGAAATTATTTTTAGCTATTTGAAGTTCATCTTTAGTATTTTTAATTAGCTGGTAAGAGTAAAAAAATATGTCTTAATTTCCATAATTGTTAATAACTAGCTTAAATTAAAAAAAGCACAAATGTAAAAAAGACCGGACGTAATAATAACATTGCATAAATATACTCGTATTATTATCGTAAATAATTAAATGATACGAAGCGCTTAAGATTTTACAAAAACAATACCTAATGATAATGTTATTATGCTATTTTATTAGTAATAAAAGGTGTATTTATAAAAAAAAATATTTATTGAGGTAAGGGTAAGAAGTCAGACACGAAAATTAATTATATGCAAATGAGATATTCTCTAAGTAATAGGTGTGTATATTTGCGAAACTTGTACTTTGTACAAAAATTATATTTTTAAAGTCTAAATATGTCAATCCCTTGTATTCAAAAATAGAGGTATTTCATTGAATTTATTTTAAGCTAATTTAAAATCATTTATATATCGCCGTTGAGTTGGTTTAATCTAAAAAAAATGAAAATATAGGCTTGTTTTAACAATTTTTAAAATACTAAAAAAAAATTAATTATTCTTCACGTACCTTGGATTTTAGGAAAGAAAAGTGCGGTAAGCGTTCATATTGGATTTTTTTTTAACTGTAAGCAGAATATATTTTAATATATTTTTATTATTTCTTAAATTCGAATGAACGATATACATAATAGATGGCAACATAGCTGGGACAACATGTGTCGACTGGTTAATCAAACATTTTGGTTAAGTGGCAAATCCGTTTTATTTTTCTTTTTTTTAATTCCAGTTCAATGTTTATATTTACAATTGGAGAGAACTTATTTATATTTTTCCTTAAGCTATCGTATATATTTACCTAAGGAGACTTATTAAATAATATAACTGGTACATATCAATTTGTACCGATTGGTAATATGGTATAGATGGGTGGATACATAATTTTTAATATTACTTAGTTTATTATACTTAGATAACTGTTTGGCAATTAATTTTTTAATAAAAAATATTTTTAAATCTTGCTTCTCTTATATTCAATTAAATTAATTTTATAGTTCTAATTTCCTGTAAGGGCATTATAAAACTATTATTCGATTGAATATATTTTCTATGCGGTTTAGTAATAATATCGTAATAAGTTAGTAATAATAATATTGAAAAATAGTTTTTCCCACTCAATTAAATATACCAACTTAATGCATAATCTAAATGGGCACGATTCCTGAGTGTACCCATAATGAATTATAAGATATGAATGATAACAAATTTATTTTTTTTTAAATACACTATTAAATATCTACATATGCAGTATACAGAGTATTTCAGAACTATGGTATGAGGGTTCTGGGAATTGTAATGAAGACATTTGTGTAATAGCATCCATAATTCTTAAGTATTATATACAGTGCGAACGTAAAGGTTGGAATAAATTCATTTAAAATTCAGGGGTATGTTCAAAAAAAAAAACGCTCGGACATGTCGATTTTTATTTTTAACTGCGGGTTTTCTTACTATAATTTTATGTATACAGGGTGGCCCAAAAATAAGTTACGGTCATCAACGTAATTTTTTTAAATGTAAACACCTATTTTTTATTTTAGATTTAGGTTCTACATTAAATTCTAAGTATATTTCATGTACCATGTTTTATACCTAAACTCGACCGTTGACGATTGAACACAATAAAAGGCTATTTTTGGAAGAGTTATTTATATCAAGCAAGAATACATAAAAATATTTTAATTAATTTATTAAGTGTTGAAAATGGCTGCCACGAACCTCTTGGCAATATCCCAGTCGATGCTGAAATTCTTGTAAAACGTTATCGATAACAGAAGGTTCTATCAATCTTATTTCTTCCGTTATTCTAATTTTTAAGTCTTCAATGTTGTTTGGCCGATTAACATAAACTTTGGACTTAAGATACCCCCACAAAAAAAAATCTAAAGGAGTCAGATCCGGCGATCTGGCCGGCCATTCAATTGCACCCCTCCGACCAATCCAACGTCCAGGGAAAACGGTATCCAGGTACTGGCGCACGGCACGAGTGTAATGGGCTGGAGCTCCATCTTGCTGATACTATAAGGAATTATCTAATATATCCGGGTCTTCTGGATTGGGGTATAAAGTGGCAAGGCATGGAACAAAGTCATTTTCTAAAAACTCTAAATACCTCTCACCATTTAAGTATACTTCAAAGAAAAAGGGCCCTATAACCCTGTTTTCAATCACCCCCGCCCAAACATTTACATTTTGAGGGACTTGGCTGTGGCACTCCATCATCCAGTGCGGATGTTCAGTAGCTCAATATCGGCAGTTTTGCCGGTTTACACTACCATGAAGACAAAACGTTGCCTCATTAGAAAATACAATTTTTTTTGAAAATTGTGGATTAGCATGGCACAAGTCCATAAGTCTCTCACAAAATTCTAAACGCCTATCTGGGTCATCTTGATTTAGTTCATGAACCAATTAAACTTTGTAAGGGTGCCATTTATTTATACCTAAATACTTAACGACGGATGTCTGGGATATCTGATTTTCTAACGCAATATTGCGAGTCGTTTTATGGCAATCTTCTTCAACTGCCAGCAAAACATTTAGTTGCTTCTCTTCTGATATACTTGACCGACCTTTCGTATAATTATCCCTGACATGACCCAAATTCCGATATTTCTGTTCTATTTTACTGACAGTACTTTGAGATATACGTCAGGCCTATCAGGATACTTGGCATGATAAATTTCACAGACTTCCATTTGAGTGCGCATCCTGTTTCCATAACCAATCATCATCAAAATCTTTATTTGCTCTCGCTCACTAAGACGTACCATTTTTTGAAATGTTAATTTTATCGTTTGATAAACTTAACACAAGCAAAACTTTGCTTGGGCATCTAAATCTTACTAAATTCACTTAAAATTATTTGATGTTAACAAATTGTGACAAGTTAACAATCAAAAACACCAACCACAAATGTAAATAACCAAACAATAACTGATAGGTTGCTTGATATAAATAACTCTTCCAAAAATAGTCTTTTATTGTGTTCAATCGTCAACGGTCGAGTTTAGATATAGGACATGGTACATAAAATGTACTTAGAATTTGATGTAGAACCTAAATCTAAAATAAAAAATAGGTGTTTGCATTTAAAAAAATTACGTTGATGACCGTAACTTATTTTTGGGCCACCCTGATAAAATTATAGTAAGAAAACCCGCAGTTAAAAATAAAAATCGACATGTCCGAGCGTTTTTTTTTGAACATACCCCTGAATTTTAAATGAATTTATTCCAACCTTTACGTTCGCACTGTATATATATATATAACATATGTATAGTACATAAATATGTCTTCTTATCACATTCACGCGCGAGTTACGTGACCAGTAGCCCTTATCAAGCATGTTAACCGGACCTTAGCTAGTAACTTTTATGCTTATGTAGCCAACGCCTTTTTAAACTTATAAATATACCTTAAACTAATTTTGTAAACACTTCTCTTTCATGTATCAACCTTTGTACATTAAAAAGTCGTCCTGTATATTAAAGTTGTTTTTTTAAAAGAAACCAGTCTTGATCAACCACAAAACTCGCGATTTGTTAGGTTGTATATGTACTTTTGAGTTTTATGTCCCTATACATAGCATTTATTTTCTAATTATCAAATAAATTTACTTGTTTAAGCCTGTCTGTTTAGATATTTCGGGCTGCATATGCAGACGTTTTCTGCTGGCCGACCCCATTAGGTTTTTACAAGTGTCCCTGTAAACATCGTTTTTTTGTGGCTGTGAGAAAGTGTTTGAAATTTGGTGTTGTATCATCTATATTTATGGTAAGTAATGATTTATTTACTGTTGCTTATTGGTAAATTGATAAATTACAGTTTTTACATAAATAATTTAGAAAAATCACAAATTATCGTTTTAAGCCGCAAAATACCTGCAACTTAAAAGATTTTTATTTATTTTAGAGTTTTATGGACTCCCAGGAAACGAAGAGATTGCTGCAATTTTACGATGAGGTTAAGTCAGATGAGGGTGGTCAGGCAGATATAAGTGAGAGTTCTGCTGGGTGGGAAACTTCTACTAGTGAGTAAGACTCTTTTGCTGGTTCTGATGATCGCGATCCTGAATTTTTGCCCACAGAAAATGAGCCCAGCTCAGGTAGTGACTCAATTTATTCTGAGCCACAAGTTCTTCGAAATGCGAATGCCACACAGGACAATAGTGATGAAGAATGGATCGATGTTGTAAGTGACATACCAAATTATAATTTTGATACAACAAGTGCGGGAATAAAGCTTACATTTGATCATGTACCTGAACCAATTGAAGTTTTTTACTGTTTGTGGACTGAGGAAGTTATGGATTTGCTTGTGACACGCACTAATTTGTATGGAAAACAATTGGAAAAAACTAATAGACCTCACGCCAAAAACAGTCGATTTACTTCATTTCAGAAACAAATAAGGAATAATGAAAGTGCTTTATAGACATATGCTTGTTGCAAGCGCAAATAAAGTTTCCACTTTTATGAAAATTATTTTCGTATGACCCTTTGTACTCAATCACCCAATTTTTTTAAGCACGATGTCTGGAAGACGTTTTGAACAACTTCTTCGTAGTATTAATTGTAATAGTATAAATGATAGTACAGATAGACTAAATAAAATAACCGAACTCTTACAAACTCTTATAAAAAATTATTAAAATGCCTATGCACCGGATGAGGCCTTGTCTTTAGATGAGTCTTTGCTTTTACATAGAGGAAAACTTAGCTTTAGACAATATATAAAGGGTAAAAAAGCCAAGTATGACATAACATTTTATGAATTATGTTCACCTAATGGATATACACATAATGTAGAAATTTATAAGGGCAAACAGGAGGCAGAATCAGCCACACCTAAATTGCATTCATTAGTACTTAGGCTTATGAAACCCTTTTTAGATAAAGGTTATCATCTTGTTATGGATAAGTTTTACAATAGCGTTTCCCTGTTCAATAAACTTCTTCTGCGTAAGACACATACAACGGGAACACTTAGGTCAAACAGAAAAGGAAATCCAAAGGACATAACCACAAAAAAAAATAAAAAAGGAGAGCATGTTTGGCTAAGAAAGGGGAAGATTTACGTCTCAAAGTGGAAAGATAAGCGTGAGGTCCTTTGCATAACCACAAAATTTCACCCTACACTATTAGAAGTACAAAACAGTTTTGGGAAAATTCAGAACAAACCAAAAGAAATAGCAGAGTATAATAAGTATATGTCTGGTGTCGATAGAGCTGACCAGTTGACATCATATTATAGTTGTCCAAGAAAATCTGTGCGTTGGTACAAAAAAGTTCTATTTCATTTGCTGGATATAACAGTTGTAAACAGCTTTTTAATTTTCCGGGAAATTACCAAGGAAAACAGAAATAAAATCAGATTGCTAGAATTTCGTGAGAATATTATATAAAAGCCTTTTAGGTGTATCTCACATTAAAAATGGACGAGCACTTGTAAAAAAGGGAGCTTTAAACTGCGCATCAGGTTCAAGAAAATTGGATGTAGCGCCTCAAGAAAGAGCCGTGCAGATATCACATGTACTGGAAAAAATTCCAGTTCTTGAAAACTATTCTAGAAACAGTTACTTCTTGAGGTGTAGAAAATGTTCTAAATCTGGAAAAAGAGGTCAAACATCATGACGCTGTCGTGCTTGTCCGGGTTTTCCCCCTCTTTGTCAAGGAAAATGCTTTGAAAACTACCATGCCTAAAGTGTTTTATTTTTTGATAAAAGTTTTGTAAATTTTGATTTTAGGGTTTTAATTTTTGTTGAACTGTTTTAATTTTTTTATTTTGGTGTTTTTGTTTTTGTTTTTAGTATTATACTGCTTTATTTTTATAAATATGTAACTAACAGGTATTAAAGTTTAAAAATAAATCTTTCCAAAGCAATTGGTCTGCAAATGCAGTCATGTCCCTTTTAAAACAAAATTAATATCAAAGGACATGTCTGCTATTATAGACATCTGCTTTTTTTTTGCAAAAAAACAACAAAAATGCAAACAAAAAGTCTTAATAAAGATAATTTAAATTGAAAATTAAAAAATTAAACGTGACCCCTAACGAATCCCAAAATTCTCGAAGCGCGCGTCAATGTGTTATTAAAAGTATATCCTATAATATCTTATTACATAGAGATAATAATATAGAGATTTTATCATTAAAATACCTTTTCACCTAGATACATACATATCACAGGAATTCACGAATTACCAGTTAAATATTATTCAGATATTCAATCTCATCTAAGACTAAATATAAACCCATATACATATACTTCCTATATATGATACAGAATTTTCTTTTAATATGCAAAACCGTTTTAACACCTACATATGTCTTTCCGAATTAATCTAGCAGCTGAGCAAGATACTCGTATGTGGCTTGAATTTATTTAAATTAAGGGAATATCAAAATTTTAGATTTATAATTTTCTATTAAATGATATACATTTTATATTATTATTTTACTTTAATCATCACATATTATGCAAGTTAACTTAATCACGAAATAATGGAAAACTGTAGAAAAACCTTCTATCTCGCTTTAAAGTTCTGCGTAATATGATTTAGTATGAGATTTATTGGTTTATTAAAGTTTTTATAAGAGTTGAGTCTACACTATACTCCCAGACAACAAATAAAAAAATATATTAACGTATATACAGATAATAAACTATCCCTGATTGTTTGGTAGACGCACAAAAAATGTAATAGGGGAACAGAAAAGTTATTTAGTTTTTAGAAATGGTTACTTTTATTGGTTTTCGTTTAACCGACCGACAGATTTGTTGAGATATTTAGGGCCATTTATTTGTCGTTACTTTTTATCAGATATAGAATGAGTCTAATAAAGATATCAATAAAAAAATACTAAAGAATAAATTGGAATATGTTGTGTGTCTGTAATAACGTAAGTATAATTAGGTAAGTTTTATTGTTTGTTTATTTCTTTGAATATCAATAAATTATTTTCAAGCCAATAATGATTTTTTCTTTGGATTTAGCTATAGAATTTATAAGATCACTGCTGAGAAATGGATTCAACTGGTTACATAAGAAGTTCATCATGTGAATCTATTTAGGTATGCAATTAAGAAATACTTATTTGTTTTGCGATATTTCGATGATTTATGAATCAAAATAGTCTTCGGACCCATTGATCTTCTTTAGGCTAAAAATTTAAATAATAATTAAAAAAAATTGCAACAGGTTAAATATCCTTGATCTTGAAAGAAAACTTTAATTGAAAAATTGTAGAATAAATATGTCATATTATTGGTGTCCTGGTTTAATAAGATATTTTTACACTGCTTTTGAGGTAATTTATCTTAAAAAATCATTCCTCAATTAAATATTTTATTGTTTCCAAGTTGAAATATCTTGAAGAATCTATACATAAATTTAAACAGACTTAGTTTATAATTGACGATTATGATTAATATTTATGATGAAATGAAAAATTTCTTAAGTCACAAGAAAGATTAATACTTCATAGATTCCTAAAGGAAACCATACGTTTTTTATTGGTTACGATCGTATTAGTTTTAAAATCATTGTTATGATAAATATTGCATCACACTATAATTTAAATAATTAATATTGCTTACAATATAATATAAATAAACTTCGCTGATTCCATAAGACTTGATATCACTCAAATTTAAGATGTTAGCTATAAAAATTATATAGTCACGAATTCAAATATATTTTTAATTGGTTACGGTCGTTGAATTATTGCTGATGTAGATTTTTTTAATGTAATGATATTTAATATATATAATTAATATAGTTTATTAAACCTCTAAAATCAATGCTGATTATGGTACTTTAAAAATATAAATATTGAAATATATTCAGATATATTAAAAAAGGGTTCGTCTATTCTTGCAATGAAGTTAAAAGGTCTTATTAATTTCCCTTCCCGGATCTTAAAAGAAGTTACCTAGTAGCGAAAAAGATTATGCGGTGCTATAAAATGAGCTATAAGTTTACAATTTTTAAAATTAAGTAAGTTTTTATAAAACTAAAGTTTATAAACCTTGATGCTCAACTGGGAGCTAGAAATAATTGCCTTTAAGATCTAGGCAGAATTTTTTTTATTAAAACCACAATTTAAAATTTAATATAGATCTGACATTTTTGAAGCCTTACTAGATAACTATGTGTTTACTTATTTGAATTTTTTTATTTAATTAGCGAGAAATATTTTAAAATGGGGGTAAAGTGAGGAAAAAAAAATACTGCTTAAATGAAAATGCGAAATTTTGTTTTATTTTACTAGTAAAGGTTTAAAATCTTTAGCTATTTCTTAGTTTAAATATTGACATGCGTTAATATTTGTGTTAACAAACTTTACATACGTTAGATATTTTAACAATTTATGAGTTGCGAAAATAAGTGTTTTTTTACTACTTTAAATTATATGTCCTTCTTTGATTAATGGCTTGTAAAGTTTTATTTGATAATGTATAGCACAAGTCGTATAATCCTTCAACTGTAATAATTTAACATATTAATTATGCGTAACCTAAATGACCAATTAGCTATTTTATGAACAATTAGTAGATCATTAAACAGCGTTTTACGCTATAAAGTCAAATATATAGAAAATTCATTTTATAAGCATAAATTTTATGATAGTGACAGGTCTTAACTCCTTAATATCTAACCAATAATAATTATCGCAGACACAAATTCAGTAAATACTTCTTTTTGTTCCTAAATTTCTAATTTTTTGTTTCTAATTTACAAACTTTTCAATCTGTCCCCTAAAAAAGGGTAAAATAAATGAAAATAAAGAAGCACTTTTCGTATTTGATTTAACAGAATTGCTTGGAACATTTTTGAAGATTCATTCACGCGGTAACCTTAAAGATTCCCTTTGGTTAACTTGATTAATAAGAATGACAAGTAATTATTATAAACTTGTTGGTTTATTTATATAAAACCTTGTATCAATTTAAGGTAATTAGATTTTTTTGCCGGATGAATTTTCTTTTTGATTCGATTTTGTTATAAGATAGTAGAAACAAGTATTTTTAGCCTGCTTACCATATCTATTTTTTTTTAAATTTAGACAAAAAGAGTTCCTGAGCTTTATTAGTAATTTATAATATGAAATATGCGATCATCATAAGTAAAGTAATTGGTTTAGTACCTGACTGACGTCCATTAGCCCAATATTACGGGCTTTGCTGTTGCTTATAATAAATAAATATAGTAAATATGCATAATCGAAATGGACTATTTCTAAGCCTTAAATAAGTAGTTGTTTTATAAATAATTAGTGGAATATAGTAAACGACATTTTGCACTATAATATTAAAAAAACTTTAATATATGGAAAATTCACTTTATGCATAAATTTTATGATATTCGATCAGGCTCAGTAAATACCTCTCCTTATTCATTAGTTTCTCAATCTGCCCTCTAAATAGAGGGAAAATAAACGAAAATAAATTAGCAATTTTCGTGCGTGATTTACCAAAATTGCTTGGCACATTTTTGCAGATTCATGGTGATAACCTTAACGGTTTTCTTATATTAACTTGATTAATAAGAATGGTTGAACTAATTAATATAAACGTATGGGTTTATTTACTTATAAATAAGAACTTGTAAGGATTTAGGCTAATTAGGTTTTTTTGGCTGGGTAAATTTTCTTTTTGCCATTTTGTTATAAGATAATAGGAACAAGTATTTTTTGCCAGCTTACTATGTCTATTTTAAATTTGAATATAGAGAAAAAGATTTCGTGAGTTTTTAAGAATATTATAATATTAAATATGCGATTTTGTACAAATTTTATCATTACTCTAATAGGCTAATATTTGAAAGTCACTCCAGCGACGTACAGAAGACAAATATTATCGATTTGTAATTTTTTTTATTCTCTATCACACTTTCCTATCCCTTTAAATAAAAGCTTTTATTAGGGAATAGCTCGATCGATAACCATTTTTTTCTCATTTTGCCGAAAGTATATATTAAGGGCGGGTGATAAAAATCTTAATGGTAATGTTCATCAGAAGTAAAATAAATTTTAAAATTGGTCCTAGATTTACGTATATGGGTCTACCTCAGGGGTCTGGATTAAGCTGTCTCATCTTTAATATGTACACTACTGATGTACATAATATAAGTTGCTACATTATTACTCTATATGCTAATGACATCTGCATATATAATTCTTGTAAAAAATACAACAAGCTTGCGAGCAATGTATAGGAAAATATCAAATTGTTTATTAGCAAATGGTTTTGATATTTTTGTAGATAAATCAAATAGATGTATTTTACAAAACACAATAACCCTTAAATTAACCATGTTCATGTAACAAAAAATATGAGATTACGTTATACAAATGAAGTCAAATATTTAGGTGCACTTTAAGACCAAAAATTTATTTGGAAAGCGCATATTAACAGCATATCTTCTAAAAGTAAAAAAAGACT
This sequence comes from Anthonomus grandis grandis, assembly GCF_022605725.1. NCBI lineage: Eukaryota > Metazoa > Arthropoda > Insecta > Coleoptera > Curculionidae > Anthonomus > Anthonomus grandis. The sequence goes on along the minus strand of NC_065548.1, from coordinate 27,384,957 downwards.
TTTATGAAGTTTCTAAGATATTTCATAAAAACTTGTTGGGGATGTGGGGTAATGAAAGCTTTAATTTTTTATAAATTTTACATAAGATCTATACAGGGTGTTCATTTGAAAACTTCCTACAACGGATTTATCGAAAACCACTGTTTAAAAAAAAAACGCTAAAATACGTCAAAAGGTTTGTCAAGGGGAACAATCTAGCCATTGCCGAACGAGAAGCCGACATAGTAAGAAGGAGCGCCGTCTTGCTGCAAATATATTTCAGACGACAAGTTTCCAGATAAATGGATAGGGCGAAGGCGGCCTACAGAATGGCCTGCTAAATCTCCTGATATCTCGCCGTTAGACTTTTTTCTATGAGGTCATTTGAAATCTATTGGGTTTACTCCCCAACCTAAAAGTATGGATGAACTTCGTCAACGCATCATCCACAGCTGCCATGATATCCCACAACATGTTTTTGAAAATGTCCGTCAGAAATTTGAACATCGCCTATGTCATTGTTTGGCCAAAAACGGGCAAGATTTTGAACACTTATTGAAATAAAAACTGATATTTTCATGTTTTTGTTTTCTATCTGAACAAGATAAGATAAGATTTTTCCAATTTTCTCAAAAACGAATCGACCTATTTAAAAAAATCAAACGTCAAAATAAAAGACTTTGAAAGATCTTTTAAACAAGCTATTACTCGATACCCCTTGCCATTTAGAATTTTTAAGGGGATGACCCTGGGGGGCAGAGGTTATTTTAGGTTAGAAAGTTGTCCCTCTTGACAAACCTTTTGACGTATTTCGGCGTTTATTTTTTGAAACAGTGGTTTTCGATAAATCCGTGGTGAGCAGTTTTCAAATGAACACCCTGTATAACTGATTGTGAATGTTATTTTTATGGATCTTCCTCCAATAGATTACTATTAAAGATAGATAAAATTCAATATAAAGCCTTACGCATTAGCTTTGGTACTATGCGCTTCACACCTGCTAAAGCACTTTTAGTTAAAACACTAAAATCTCCCTTGGAATTAAGATGCAGCTTGCTGTGATCCAAGTTCTTGAAAAAGAAAAATATCTATATACAGAACTATAAGGCAAAATATACAAATTAAGCATATATGGTTTAACAAAAAATATTAGCGTCTTATACAAATCCACCTCTACATAAAGCCTATGAAGAATTTTATCAAATGTAAGAGTTAGTCCTTTTCTTTTGATTTTTTATAATTTGACTATTTAAGCTCCTTACAAAGCACAATAGTTAAATACCCTTTATTTACTAACTATCCGATGATCAATGAAAACCTTAGAATTACCAAATCACTTATAGTATACAAGTGTATTCAAATGCTTCAAAAAATGGTGAAGATTATTACACTCTTAGATTTTAGATACCAGTTTCAAATCAATAAACATTGCAGCGTATTTACATCTGAAGCTATTGCTTGCTCTTAGGGAAGCACGACATTTTTGTTTACAATACAAATCTACTAATTTCGTAATTTTCTCCATGTCTTCATGTCTGTACTTCAAGCTATTGAAAATGGATACACATAATCAAATAAAGTAAATTTTATAATATGGAAAATTAGGTAATTAATTAGACACATAACTTATCAAAATAAAAATCTAACATTTATGTGGGTTAAGAGGTAACGAAATTGTTGACACCCTAGCCAAAAATGGAGTAAGTCAAGAAGAACCCTTATCATACTCTCTTTATATTAATGATATTGCTATATTATCAAAAAAAGCTATAGCTACTAAATAGAACAAATCATTAGAAGCATTACTATTAGCACTTTGAATAGAATGTATAGTTTAATGTCATGCACTTAGTAATGATCTAAAATATCAAAGTATATACGGCTCTAATAGAGTTTCTAAACCAAATAGGCGTGAGTATTTAAATAAACTATTTCCTACACATAGTTTAAAAAAGCCCTTTATGTTTAGCATAGATAACAAAGACAAAAAAACTTAATTTACAGTTGTATTCATTGTATTTAAGCAAAAAAATATATTAAAAAAAATATCATGGTAAAATATAAGCCCTATCATTATTTTTAATGGAGGATAATATTTAATATAAAATATGTGTGAATAGGATATTACTAATTTATCACATCTGTAAAAAAATTGTAACTGGGTGTATGGCTATTCCCTAAAGTAATTGGTCTAGTAGCTGACTAATCTCCATTAACCCAATATTACGGACTTTACTATTGCTCACTGAGACATGCGTTTTGTGAAAAAAGTAATTTTCTTTCATAAATAGCCAGCAAAACAAAAGAAAAGAAAGAAATTAAACTAAGAAAACTTGGCCATTTATTTATATATTGGTTTAATAATTTTTATTTTATACTTTATAGACACAGTCACGTAATAGTATAATAATACAGGTAAATACATTAAAATAATAAATATGAATATTCAAAATGGACAATGTTTCCAAGCCTTAAATAAGTAGTTGTTTTATAATCATTAATACATTATAATAAACGAGAATGAGACTTTAACATAAGTTTTATGTAGCACATATAACATAGAATTTGTTTCGATGCAATATGCTAAAACCAAGAGAGTTCCTTAGTTACTTTTATTATTTTGACATAGTATTTTCCATACTTACACTCAATTCAATTTAATTTAACAAACCCTTGCTTATGCCAAAGTGAAAGACTGAAAGTGTTCTAGCTTATGCAACAATAATTGTTTTCTATAAACTGTATTAGATACTTTAGCAACGAGGTAGATGATATCAGTTGGTTATATCCAGTAAATAAGGCATTAAAGCAGGTTTATAATTGTAGAGTGACCCCTTACAAATCCGTGTTGGATATGAAGTATTACTTAATTTTCCGTAAAAATTTCCGTTTTTTTGGTTTGAAAGGCATCAAAAAATAAAATAGGATAAATAATATTCAAAGTTTGATTTTTTTTTATACATGAACAAATATAATAATAATAACTTTTATTACCAAGAAAATCTATGTATATACCTACGCATAATTTAAATAATTAAAATTTGCAAGTAAAATTACTAAGTAAAATAATCAGATAGGACAACACATTTAAAATAATCAATTAATCTAAAGATATATAGATATAAAATAATATACCTAAGCTAGTAAACATTGTGTTTCTCAAAAATTGACCACATGCTAAAATCATAAAAATAGTTTTCAAAGAGATATTTTAATGTGTCTTCCCTGAACACTTTGATACTGCCGACAGCTCTAATACGCCCTGGAAGATATGCTTTAATAGCTCTAAGCTGAGGACCCTTTTCAAAAAAATTTGCGTTATGTAGAGGTATGCAAAGGTCACACCGACGTCTAGTAATAATTGAAATCTGTTCACTATAATGTTGTTCATTTTTTTGAAAAAGATCAGGTTTGTTTGTTCTTAACAAATAAGACCAATGCCTAAACATTTAACGATGGTAGATATAAAACCTCCAATTTCAAAAAACTAATTCTGGGTGAAAGATGAAAAATGCACCAGGTCAGCAACAGTCTTACTCGAAGATCCTCAAAATATAATGCCATAATTTTAAATAGACTGAATACAGGATATATAATATAACTTGGTTATTTCACTTGATATGTTATCCCTAAGTCTACTCCATAGTGCACAGTTACTAGTAAGTTTTGATATAAGATTGGATCTTACAATACTGATTCCAATACTTTGATGTACTATAAGAAACTTATATGTTACCGCTGTTGGAATGTTTTTTATCCCTATAATAAAACAGTGATTAGGTTAATTTGACTTTGATAAATTGTATCATGACAGATCCCTTGATAGATCCCCAGATAGCCCATTTACGTATAAAATAAAGAGGAGTGGCCAGAAAATTGGCCCCTGGGAAACCTTCTGAGCAATAATATTTTCTTGCTTTCTTTCAGTCAGATAGTTTTTAGCAGTGATAGGCATGCTCCCCTCAAGCCAACCGAGCAAAGCTTACTGAGCAACAGGTTATGATTTATCATGTCGAAAGCTTTTGACAGATCAAAATATATGCCAGCAACTTTACGGTTGTTATCAACTTCTTTAATAGTATGGACTATTGCTCCATATATTGTCAGCTCAGTTGGACCAAGAGGCACAAAGCCATACATGTACAGACAAGACCTGATGGGTCTTCATTAAGTTAAATGTTCTACTATAGAGAGCTCTCTCAAAGATTTTTAAGGAAGAAGATAACAGGAATATAGGTCTGTAGTGACCTGAATTTTTTGCATTACCCTATTTGTAGATAGGGACAATTTTTGCTTTTTTAAGCCTATTAGGAAAAACATCTGTGGAAAAGGTTTCATTTATAATATTATTTAACGGTCGACAAATAAACTCTGCTACACATTTAGGTTTTTAAATAGGAACCTAGTTTTTAAAAGGAACAAAAATACGCAGTATTTTATCTATATTAAAAGGTTAAAAAAATCTTTAAAAAAATAATTTTTGTAAACTAAAATTATTAACTGTACCAATAATTTATTCCAATACAGTCTGTACACACAGTGTCTCAGAACCGTAAGAATGTATAGATGATAGTAAAATTAAAATAAAAATAAATTAAAAAGAAAAAAAAACACAAATACCTATATAAAATTTAAATTTAATATCTCACTGTTCCTTTACGGATTTTATAAAACACGTCCTTTGCAAAATATCTTCTCTTACACATAGAAAATGCCACGAAAAAACAAAACCAATCGATAAATAGGCCGATTCTCTGAAGACCAGATGAGGCAGGCTATCGAGTTAGTTCAAGGAGGTACTTCTATATGTCAAGCTGCACAAATGAAAGGACTATCTTTCCAAACGCTCCATAGATATGTAAAAAAAAAATCACCAAGACGAAAACATTCGTTTATGTCCTAATTACAATGTGAAACAAATTTTTACTGTCAAACAGGAGAATGCCTTGAGCGAATATATAATCAACTGTTCCAAAATGTTTTATGGTCTGTCAAGAGACGTTACCCGAAGATTGTCATATGAAGCTGCAGTTTATAATAATATAGTCGTTCCAGCAAACTGGTATGCATCAAAAAGTGCTTCACTTGCCTGGATAAAAGGATTTCAGAACCGTTATTCCGACTTGTCTCTTCAGACCCCAGAAGGTTGTAGTCTTTTAAGGGCAACCAGTTTCAATAGATTTAACGTTGACATTTTTTTCACAAAACTTGAAACTGTTTTAAAGCATTTCACGGTGTTTTAAGATGGTAGTCGTATGTATAATTTAGATGAGACAGGAACCGCTACCGTTCAAAAGACCCAAAAAGTGTTTGCACAAAGGGGTGTAGGACAGGTTAGTAAGACCACAAGTGCCGAACGTGGAACGCTCGTTACAACCTGTTGTATTGTTTGAGCATCGGGAGCAGCTATCCCTCCTGCTATGGTATTCCCGAGAGTGCACTTTATAGACTTTATGATAAAACCCAATTAAAGATTTTATGATAAATCCCAACGGAACTTTAGGTCTGGCTTCGAAAACAGGTTGGATGAATACGGAGTGCTTTGTGCAGGTTGTTAAACATTTCATTAAGCACACTGGTAGCACCAAAGAAAAACCCAAGGAAAGGACCTTCTTTGTTGTTAATGGATAATCACCAAAGGCATTAATCGATTAAACCAATCGATTTGTGTAAAAATAATGGTGTCACGATTCTAAATATACCGCCGCACTGCACTAATAAGTAACAGCCATTGGACATAGGCTTACTAAAACCATTTCAAACTTTCTCTATGTGGTAGTAGATGCATGGATGATGAGCCATCTCGGTCAGACATTTACAATTTATAACGTAGCTGCGTGTGTGGGCATAGCATATCCACAAGCAATGACGCCCATTAACATCACAAGTGCTTTTCGAAAAACCGAAATATTTCCATTCGATCAGCATATTTTTACGGAAGAAGATTTTTTGTCGAGTTCTGTGACGGATTATTGCAGATGAAGCTACTCCTGAAAATACAGATGAACCTCCAGTTGTAGAAAATGCAGGTCCAAGTAACAGTGATACCGCCACGAAAGCTCCGCTATCCTAAAGCTCCGCCAAGAAAATCAGGCAAGAAAAAAACGCAAAGAAAAGACGATGATTGCTACGCGATACCCCGGAGAAAATGGTACTTATTAAATCTAGAGAAAAAACACCAAAAGAAAAAAAAGTGAAAAAGCGCGTATTAGATAATGATTCTGATGAACAAGATGAAAATGAAATTGAATTACAGGATTAAAGCGGAGGAGAAGATTATATTGGTGAAGATCCCGAGTTCCCATTTAGTTTCGAATATCTTGATCGCTGTCATATCGGGGAATATGTGCTTGTTGAATTTAACTATAAGCAAAAACATACTATGTGGGCAAAGTCCTATCTTATATTAATAAAAAAAAATGATTTTGAAATATCGTTTTTAAGGAAAAGCATTAAATGTGGAAACAGGTTCTTATTTTCAATGGTCCCAGATATCTCACACGTATTAAAAAAAAGATATTAAAATGATTTTGCCGGCTTCTTTAACGCAAGGGTTAACCAAGCGCCAAAAGTCGCTTTTGAAATTTGAGATAAACTTTGACAGTGTCAACCTAAAATAATAAGTGTTGCGTCTCAGTGTTCTAACATGGATAGGTACAGTGAGACGTCTGGTATTTTTAAGTTTTATTTTTTTTGAGATGTTACCTTTAGTTTTCGTCAAAAAACAATATCGTTTTTTAGTTCCTATTTATATGCCAAATGTAGAGATAAAATATGAGCTTAAAATAGCGTTTAATAAAAAAGTTATTAATATTAAAAGTTTTGCGTCTTAGTGTTCCTACTTCTCCCCTATATTCAGGTGAAAAATAAATATTTTTATTAAGTTTAATATTTATGTAGTATGAACCATAATTTTTTCCTGAAGAGAAGCCGATTAATATTTATATCATGGTTTGAAAAAGCCAATTTTGAAACATGAAACAAGAAGAATATCAAAAAACATATACGATTATATAGATAGAGTAGTATAGATGATGGAAACAAATCAAATTTTCTATATTGATATTTTCTTACGAATTCGAGATCTTAGTCATCATATATTAAAACCCTTGAGCAAAGAGAAATTAAGTTTTTGTTTACGCCCCTAAGGAAGAATCAACAACTCTATTAACTCGAGTAAGAAATTTTTCATTACTTTAAAAACAAATTTTATTTACATACATACTTACTCAACATCTTTACTACTTTCTTGGAAGATTTGCTGTGGATTCTAGTAGTGTTACTCCTTGCCTTCATCATATTGGAGGTATTCAGAGTACTTCCGATCAGCATGTAGAGAACGGTAATAACAGTCATAGGCGCTATGAAGAATAGGATTGTTGAAATTTCGAATGAGTGCTGGATTATCGGCTCCGTTGGCAAGCAAAGAGGACATACTCCTCTAACTTTTAAAGGTAATGCTTGTGGTATAGCTAGGCTAATTGCTACCTAAAAAATAAAGTAACAGTGTTAATTTTACAAGGACTTTCTGGTCAACTTTCTTGGATTTAGGTCAAAGTGAAATACTCTTAGATAAGGGCAACTTATATTTGTTATATTTTTTGATGAGGTCTATAAGATCATTTTTGATCTTTAGAATAATATCATGGTGACAAGATATAAGTATGGATTATCTAAAAACCTTTTATTATGGCTATAACAAAAAAATCTTTTATTTTGAATCGATAAATTTATATTTCTCTTGTTACTTTAAAGAAGAACTTAGAAATAGAGTTCCAACATTCGTTTTTGACCCTATTCAGTTTGCTAATTAGGGCAGAAAAGCTTATTAGTAGCTTTCGTGGAGCATCAGGAAAAAATAGCTTTGTATATACCAAAAGTATTTTTGCTTTAGAAAAATATCTTTTGTCAGATTTACTACAACATTGAAAATTTCATTAAATATTGCAAAGAAGGCTTCCTTTCCTAACTATTAAAGTAAAGCTTAAGGTATAGCTAGGCTTATTGGTACATCAACAATTAAGTAACCATGTTGCTTTTTATAAGAACTATAAAGCCAGTTTTGTTGTGAGTTTAGGACAATTTAAAAAGGTTATAGATCATTAAAATTTATGGTGCTTATACTTACATAAAATCAATACTTTGCCAAATGTAAGTTTGGATCATTTAAACTCCTTTTGTTTCGCAGAGAAGACAAAAAAACTAAATGCAAATAAGATTCCCGAAAAATATTTCATTTTCAATCCTTAAATTCAAACTTTTGTAATTACGTTATAAAAGAAATAAAAAATAAAGTTCCGACATTTGTTTTTGCTCGTTAGGGCAAAAACATTTATTAGTTGTTTTTTTGCTGCATCTTCGAGAGTTGTGTTCATACAAGGATTTTTGTATTGGAAAAAAATACCTTCTTTTAAATTTACATAATATATTATTGAAAGGTATATTTAATATAATTATAATAATAGAGTTATAATGTTACTATAAAAACAGCCTAATGGAAAAATAGGTATAGGCTTTCAATTATAGGCCATTTTGAATATTATTACAGTCTTTACCCATTTCCATTACTCTATTGGCTTTTTATGGTGTTCCAATACAATTTTATTTAAATATTCCAAATTAAGAGATATTGAATACATTAGGTATATATAATTTAAGAGATTAAATATATATAGTATATCCGAATTTCGATGATCCCCAACAATTTTTTTGAAATAACAGAGATATACGTGTGGAGAAAGTCGCTTATATGTGTATTTTAGTTACTAACAAAATGCAGTTTTAAATTTAAAAACAGGAGCACTTCCAGAGATATGCGTCAAAAACCGATATTTTAAAAAACAGTGTATTTATTCATGGTTTTATTTTTAAAAAAAATTTAAAATAAATACATATTTTACTACTGCCACATTTTCTCCGCTATATGATAGTACTTATCAGAGCTAGGTTTTATCAGAGCATCATCAATTATTATAAGAGCATCAATTGCTGAAGTTTTGTATTGTAATTACTCATAATAGCACATCTAATGTCTATCTGGTGATTGATGTAAGACCTTCTTAAGGCTCATGGCTTTGCCATTAAAAAAATTCTTTATCTAAACTTAAAAAGTTAAGTTATCCTTCAAAATTGAAAACAAACTTAAAAGAAAAACTTACTTATTAGTTAAAAAACATGTGTAGCCCTTCTTACATATAATAATGTAAATATTATATTTAAGTAAATTAAATATAATAATGTAGCCTTTCTTAAATATTTTATCCGTTTCAATGGTAAAAATCTCATACTCTGATTTTTGGTAATAAATATTTGTGTAAGTACTTTATTACATTTACAAAATAGGCTTATTTGTCACGTTTATAATGATATTTGTACGGTTTACTATAGCGAAATAACTAATACAAATTAGAATATTGTACAAAATAAAGAGTGAGTGGTTTACAACATTGAATACCTAGAATAAGCCTAGCTGCAAACCATAGGCGAGGTTGTTTGAGTTCACCATCTCTCAGACAATGATGGCAAATTGACTTTCCAATTTTTCATCCACTACATATTTTCTTATTGTGTTGTCTTATTGTGTTCTTATATTGTTGCAACATAGAGGTATTCTATGTTGCCAAGTTTTTGTCTAGATATTAACAATTGATAACTAAATCGATGTGTGTAGCTACTTTAGCTACGCACCTTCTAATTAAGGAATGCAACTATAAACTTATTTTTGAAATATATCGTAGGCCCACCACTACCGATAATGTAATTCAGTACTCTTCAAATTCTCCCTACTCTTACAAATTCGTGTTCTGCAATTCATTTTTTTATAGATTGTTTAATATCCCTTGTCAAAAGAAGCTTTTGCTAAAGAACTGAATATTATAAAACATATTCCTCTCAAGAACGGATTTTCCCTTCATTCAATAGATAAAATTTATTACAAATTTTTAAATAAATATAAACTGACCTACAATATAGTATATAAGAACGATACAAAACGTTCCTTTGGATCCTTTTTCTTTTTGGTTCAATCTTCTTAAATTTAGCTAGATTCTTTAAATCTGTAAATGTTAAAATTGCTTATAAGATAATATTGCTTTTAAGTCAATAATTTAAAGAATCACTTGGTCAGTGCCGTGGACAAGGCAAGCATTCTTCCTAAATCGGGAGTTTACTTCTTAAAGTACGGGGATTGCAACGCAGTATACATTGGCCAATCTTGTAGGAAAATCTCTACATGCATTAAAGAACACCTAGCGATTTTTGAAAAATATAAAAATACCAATGTCACTGATACCAAATCAGCGTTTGCTGGCCTCTACACATAATTTTTATTTAAGGGTGGGAGCTGAAATGCTTTATGAATGCCCTAAAGAGAAGCTTGGAAGGAAGCCTAGGAAGCTTGACCTTCTGGAGAAAATAGAAATCACAAAAGTTAAAAAGAGTCATATTCTCGTGTGTGTGAATAACGTTTTTACTTTTAAACCAAATTTCAATTTTCAATACTTTAATTTAGCTAAGTATGTCTTTTAACATTTTCCTTTTAGTCATATTCTTTAGCTTACATTGGTTAGCGTGTTAAGTAATTTAGCATTAGGTCTATATAGTCGATAGGTTTTAAACCCATACTTCTAACCTTGTGGTACCGGGTTGGATTCTCGATGAGTCTATATTGTTGCGTTCTACTTTTAATTATTTTTTGTTTTGAACATATATAACCTAAAAATTATTGTTTATTTATGTAATTTGAAATGTGCGCATGACTTTTAAAGTTTTTTTAATGTTTTTTATGTAAGCTTTTAGTTTTGTATTAAGTAATATATTTGATTTTAGACCTGATGATTCTCTACCTATAGCGAAACACGTGTAGCCTGTAATTATATGTTGTGATAACGTGGCTTTGTGTTTTTAACAATTTTGTACGTTTGTATAAGATTTTTGTACTATTAAATTTGCTGGCTTAATGACCTACACTTTACTTTTTAAGTATCCCCATACAAAGTAATCGAGGGGAATTAAATCTGGCGTTCTGGGTGGCCAATTAATGAACCCTCGTCTACCTATCCAACGATTCGGAAAAACTTCATCTAGATAATTGCGAACGGGTAAAACATAGTATGGCGAGGCTCCATCTTGCTGAAAAAAAAGATCACGTTGGTGCATGTCGGGTTTTTCCAAATCCGGATACAAAGTTATCAGACCGGGGATAAGAGCTTTTTGAAGAAAGTCCAAATAGCTCTCACCAATGAGGATGTCATCAAAAAAGTAAGGTTGAAAAAATTCCTTACTTCCTTACACTTTACCGCACAACACATTAACTTTTTGAGGGTGTTGTGTATGACATTATGTGAACCAATGAGGATTTTCGGTCGCTCAGTATTGAAAATTCTGTCTGTTTACATGGCCGTTTAGAGCAAATGTTGCTTTATCAGGAAATATTATCCGTTTTACAAAATTATTGTTAAAGGGTAACTAAAATAGTTTCGGTCATCCTCCACTAAAATTTATTTAAAAAACCAGCTATCCTACATGTTTTGGACATATAAGATGTCCATCATCAGGGATATACAAAGAGGGTTTTCATCACAACACATAAAAAGCCACAGTGCTTCTGGCAAGGTCAAAGGTTAAAATTACTAACAATAAATAAAAAAGGCATATTAAGATGCACGAGAAAGTGACTAAACAGGGTCTACACAAACATTAAAATCACACAATTCTTCAACTTTAAAGTTATTGTTATCATTACATAATTGCTGCATTTACTCACAAAATTCATTTTGGCAATCAAAATCATCTTCCGATAGCTCTCAAAGTATGAAGGGTGGAACTTTGCTTTTTTCAATACTTTATGCATATTAGATCGCGATAAATTAACATTAGAAGCTGTGCCTGTGATTGTAGCTTTGGGATTATCTCGGACCGTTAACAGAACTTTAAGCTCATCTTCTTTAGTTATCGACCATGTTTTTGAATACGCGACATATCTCCGAAACTAATGCACAAGATTTCGATTCTTTTACGTTTGGTTATTTTTCTCATAAGTTCATACAATAACAGTAGGTAATAAAGTATAGTTACTAATTAAACGCAGGATGACACTGACAATACTTCGGATAGTTGCACCAAAATACATTCAGTTTTTGACACTGACAACAACAATGAAAAAAACTAGTAAAATACAAAAATACCAGCATTTAATTTTGATAGGTATTTCCTTAATTTTACATTTTATGATAATTTTTCGTTCAAAATTGCTTATGTAACCACTATTCAATTGCACCATATCCTTTCTAAAAAAATGCGTTATTTCTAATTCTGGCTTAAGAAATGGTAGTTTCTATTAATAATAATAAGTTTTATTTCCAACAGGTTACAAATACCCAGTTACAGGAAAATAAATTAAATATATAAATGCAGAAGTACAAATGCATAAACTGTATTAGATCCATGCGACTAAACTATAAAAGAATTGCTATATAATAAAAAAAAGTAGTGAGTTTGAGTAAATAAATAATAAAAAATCAACACTAAATTAGGATAAGAATCTAAATATAATTTAAATGAAAAGAGCAGAAATAAAATGAGTAAATAAATCTATTCAAACTAAGAGGTAAATAACCAAGCCTCCGCTACCGACCATACGCAGGTAACTCAAAATAAGTGCCAGATTGTCATGGTGAATATCACAAGAATCAGCATTAGTGTTAGAGTTTAGGACTAACTTAAATAGGACTCTGGAACAGAATGTTGGACCTGGCTGTGTCCAAGTTAAAAGCTGGACTCTGTCTAGAACCTGGGCGCGGTATATGAAAGCAAATCCTTTGCAAAAGGGATAGGCAGTCAATTTTATGGTTAAGTAAATTAAACAAGAATTTTACCGAATACATTTTCCTCCTTTTCTTAAGTGACCGTTCCAATATATCTAGAAAGCAGCAGGTTATGGTCAAAATCCCTTCGGAGGATAGGCTCCATCATCGCCGTTGGACTGATTCTGGTAAATGGGAGACCAAATGAGGGAGCTGTAGTCCAGCCTGGATCTAACACATGCATAGTACAGAGTTTTGGCAGTGGCAGTGTTCGAAAAAACTTTGCAATTTATAATAATAAAGCTCAGCATCCGAGTTGCTCTAGATACAGTATCTTCCATGTGAAGGATAATAGAAAATCTTTGGTCAAAGGTGACTCCGAGATCCTTAAAATATGTAGACTTTGTCAGAGACTTTCCATTGACTGAGTAGTTAAAGACAACTGGACTTGATTTAAAAGTAGCTGGCCACACAAAAACATATTGATGTTTTTTTTAGTCACCCTGTATCTTTAATTTCCATGTAGAAAAGCCCTTACATTAAAAATATAAAATCCAATATTAAAATCGACGTATTTCATTTTTATTGAATTTATCTGCTACTTTACGGATGCACTGTATAAGTTTGCAGTTAATGGTCAAGCGTTCTTTATGTCACTATCTCATTATTTTAGGTACATTGGTAAGGCCAAGCGCTTTTATTTTAGTTCCTCGAATGCTGCAAACCGGAGCAAGAATATTAAACAACCAAACTAAAATATTTTAACCTTCACATTTATATAAAAAATAATGCTATGGTATTTTGTGAAAATTTAAAATACTTGGTGAGTATCTTTGTCCTCCACGATGATCTTTTCAAAAAGTCTGTTAGTCGCGTTCTGCTGTATCATAATATTGACTTTAATAATATTTTAAAGGCAATATCATCATTAAGCAAGACTCTATAATACCTACAATATCATATGGGTTGTTATAAAGGATCTGCTTTAAGTCTGCCATGTGAGACAAGATGAGGTGTTAATTATCAGGGATGCTATAAAAGAAACTTATAAGATATAGATTAAAATTGTTAAATTACATAATGTATTAAAATTACTTACACAAATTATCACAAATGATTTGATCTTTCTTCGATTTTTGGTCTTTATTTTGTTCATGTGTATCTTTTTCTTCATATAATTCAAGAGAAAGTTTACTTTCTACTAACTTTTTTAATAGATTTGACTTCTCATCATCCAACTTTCTGATGCTTTAGATTTTCTTTATCACTTTCAATCAAAATCTCTGTCTAAAACACATTTTTATTGACACCTAAAATTTCCATTTCACTAGCCTTTTCAATTTCAATGTTGGAAATTGAAATTGGATGTGCGCTAGTATTCGGAAAAATAGTTGACTTACTGCGGGTAGGCTTTAAGGAAATATCTTTAACCATAGAATTTAACTCATTAACGGAATATTATCCGATTTTATTTTTATTAGAAAACTATTTTTCTTGAGCTATTTTACAAGTTATACAGAACCTTATCTTCTGCTCTTTTTTTCTTGGTTGCATCTCTTACAATACTAATTCTTGTGCTTTTTATATGCTTGGTACTTATCAAAGCTTGTTGTATTTATATTTCCATGACAAATTAAATTATAACTAGTTTTGTTTTATATAACAATCACTGTAGTAGTTATAAAAAGAATACAAAAATATATTTCAATATCCTACTATTTTTTTAATTCAAAACAACATAGGAAGTAAAGTAAAATATTAAATTTGGTAAAATACTCTTAATTTTAGCTTTTCAATTTCTGTTAAAAATTAATCCAAAAAACAAAAAGCCATAAAAGCCAATAAATATTGTAGGTTTTTTTAGTATTTGTGAACTGCCAATAAATTTAATTAGCGTTAATATTTTAAAACTAATTTATTATTTTTTTATATGTTAAGAAAATAAATACGTGAAAATTATTAGTTATGAAAATAATATAGTAAGCAATTAATTGGAAAGCAATTTCGAATTTCTTTTACCAAAGCAATATCCTAATAGCATAAATAAATAGACCACCCTTAATAGCCTAGCACAATATTATAGGCTATTAACTTTTTATGCTTTCTCGTGACTGCTTTTAAGGAATATAACATTTTTTCTTGTAAACCCTCTGAATTTTATATTTCTGGCTTATAAAGTTAATGGATCACCACCCTTTACCTTGAAAAATTCTATATACTAATGAAATTTATACTAGATTTGACGTATACGGTAATTCTTTAGTTTTTTATTCTGGGATACTAAAATTAATTAAAAATAATGTTTAAGTAGTTTCTGAAATACTAGTATAATAAGCGTGTTGTATTGGAAACTGTTTTTTCTTGTTATGATTATTTGGTCACAACGGATATATTGTATGCTTTATTAAAATCCGGACTTTGTCAACATAAATTTCCTGCTGCGCGAAAAATGTTTGCCCGCAGCAAATCAAATATTCATTAATTTCCAAATCCATGAAATCAATTAGTTTTTTTTTCCTTTTTTTATTTTCTTCTCGGAAAATGATTTAATTTTACATCAACCTTATATCATAAATAAACAAAAAAGTGTGTTTTAAATTCATAGGCGAGATTATTATTTTATATGGCATTCAAATAGATAAGAGATACCTTTATTTTTGTTCGAAGTACGTAGAAAATCGTACTTTAAAAATCGTATAAAATTAAAAAAAAGAGGTTCTGACTTTTAGCAATTTTTTAAATTTTATTTTTGTATTTCCTTTTTAGTCGCTCTTTATTATGGTTTGTTAAATGACCTCCAAAGACCTTTTTTCTATAGATTATTTCATATTAATACAACGACCCTATAAAACCAGTATATATTTTAACCAAATAAATATGGAATGAGTGACAAACAAAAAAATATTGAGTCCAGGTAATGAGTTGTTCTAAGTATATAAACTTAATTTATATCTTGTTTTTGTTTGAAACAATTATTTGCTGAATGAAATCCTTTTGAGAGGATTTTATAATGTTTATAATAAAAAGTTGTTTTTGTTCTAGTTATCGATGATAATATTCATCAATTAAGCCAAATATTTTAGGTTTTCGATGTTTCGTTTACTTGTTTATGTTAGTGTATGGTCTATAGTAAAAAACATTAACATAAAGTGCTCTCTATAAATTTGGTTTTCTACGATACCAAGTGAAAAGTGGCATAGAGTAAGATTGTAGCCGTATGTAACCTATTTTACTTAAGCCGGCCGCACACCTAAGTTACAATGTGGTGCCACATTTGTCTTTCCACATAATTTCGTTCAACATTTTGGACATTTGCCACAAATGCGGTACAAGCACGCACATCAGGACATTATTTCTATTCCGCATTTGTAGCCATGTCATCGTCTTCTCATGACGATGATTTTATGATGTGGCAATTATTAAGTCAAAACCGAAGAAAACGTCGTTACTGGGTTCATCTCTATAATAATGGTTGTTCCAAAAAAGTCAATTGAAAGTATCAAAGCAACTATTAAATCATGATGATGAATTTCAAGCTTACTATCGAATGTTACCTGCAAAGTGTAGTCATATAATATTTCTCTACTTCCTGAATAAATAAAATGATTTATGTAATATCGTCCTTTATTTTTATTTTAAAACGTGACACGACACGCCGCAACAAATATCAGACAGGCTGATTATCCGGGGACTAAACACAAATGCGGTGTGGCTTCAAATGCCGTTTGGTAGCAAATGCATCTTAGGTGTGTGGATCCAAATTAAATAACACGCGCGCGTTAAATACTGTCCGATACATTTGTGGAAAAGCATTTGTGTCGCAACATTTGTATCGTAGGTGTGCGGCCTGCTTTACTATTACAAAGTTTTTGATTCAAAAATAGCCTGTTATCACAATAAATAGTGTTCTCATAGATCTAAATAAGCAAAACTCCTTTACGAGACCTTATCACATCTTTATCAATAAGCCTTGCCAACACCGAATTCCTGTATAATAAAGCAGACCATACACTAAAATACTTAACATATTATTAATTTTGGGTTGTTATATAATAAAATGGCAAATGACAATGTAAACGCACTTTTAAGAACACTAATAACTTACGAGGGGAAATACAACAGCTTCGAGGTAAAAACGAGTTACTTAAGGTAAGGAAGAGGTTACTAGACTAAAGGAAAAACTACAAAAAATTGAAAAAGAAACGAATAAGTACAAACTAATACTGACGGACTAGAAAAGATTTATTTAATAGTAATCTAGGCTTAAATGGTCGGTTTGGTGATTTTGGAAGCGTTTACTGACTGGGTAAACCACTCAGTGGCAAAACAAGACCTGTGTCAGTTGAAACTAACAATTTTTTCTTACGCCAAGATATTTTAAAACACGCTAAAAAGCTAAAAACGAACAAAGATATTCATTGCTTCCAAATACGCGAAAGAAGAGTACGAAGAAAGAAAAATTCTTCGTAAATACCTTGAAGAAGCCCTCTAAAATAAACAAGAGGCACAAATAAAAAACAAAAAGCTAATTGTGAAAGGAAAGCAATATTCTGCAAAAGAATTAAGACTCCGAGAAACTACTGCTAGTCAACCCCTAATAATTGGTGGAAAACCTAAGTAGTTCAAACTAAAAACGAAACAGCCAACACATTCTGAAATTCAAAAAGAAAAACCTAACAAAAAAATAACTTCCTAACAATTAAGAGAACAAAAACTATCTGTATAATATTAGGTCGCTTATATAATTTTATAGAAAAGGACATAGTTTAGATAGTTTTTGAATAATTAGTGAATCTTACTGATTTTAATTTTAGGCACGTGTTTTGTAGTTTCGTATGTTTTAGATTTTATTTTTTATTCCATATTATGTTGTCTAATTTTAATTTTATTTTTACCCTATGTATCATAGCTTTTAGGTTTTAAACAAATTTTAACAATTTTGTAATAATTTATTTGTTTCTATTATATTTTTACATGTACATACTTCTACATACATGTATATACAGTCTATTTAAATTTTAAGTTCAATATTAGGATTTTATATGGACGCACATATACGAGATTAGCAAAGTGAGCCAATAGTGGCATCACACAATTATGATCACAAAAATATTGCCTTATTTTAAAAAGTTATTCCTCAAAACTCCCTTAAATTAATTCATTTAAATATACGTCCCTGTGGATTTTGATATTACTGTGTGTTGTTTAACCGAAACACACTATAATAAAAATTTAAACTTTTTTCATATTAACCATTACAATACAATCTACAAGGTGTCCCCTTTTAAATGGTAAAAAATACTAGAGTATATACACGAACCATGAAGAAGTAGTTTGAAATAGAACACCCATGGTCGAAAGTGCGCCGTTTCCAAAATACAGAGAGTTAAAATTTGTTAAAAAAGTTGATTTTTTTCCTCTGTATTAAAAACGCTTATAGCGATTTAAATTAATTTTTTTGATAAGTTCTGAGATATTTTTCAATTTATTAATTTCACTAATTGGACTAATCCGGAGACGGACTTGCAGCATATATACGTAATTTTTTTTTTATAAACAAACAGGTACGCCACTGTTTTTTTGAAGAAAAAAAATTTTTTAATTGCTTGTTTATTTTGTACAAAACACGGCTCTTGCTTTTTTGGCGCTCTGACGCACCGTTTTCGTGCAAAAAAATTAAATTCATACCACGGTTCTTTATTTTATAATTTTTATTGTATTAGTTTTTTTTATTTCCCGAAAATTTTAGCCAGTTTTTCACGGTAACCTTCATAATAAAAATAATAATAAATAGTATTTTTAAGTTTGTCCTAATGAAAGAGCGGGGGCTGTGTTTTGTTAAAAATAAACAAAATATTCAGATATTTTTTTAAAAAACCGGTGGTGTACCTGTTTTTTATTAAAAAAATTTAACGTACATGTGCTGCAAGTCCGTCCCAGGATAAATTAAATTACCTGAAATTCCTCAAAAAGTTGCCTCACCACCTGTCATTTAAAAACTAAAAAAAAATATTTGTTTTTATAAGTCGCTTAAAGCGTTTTTAATTCGGAGGGAAAAGAATTTTTTTTTAAAATTTCAACACTCTGGAAATGAGGCTTTTTGGAAACTAAGCACTGCCGACCATCGATGTCCTATCTCAACTTACTTTTTTATAGGTCCTGTATATACTGTACCATCAATCAAGAATTATTGTATCAGTATCTTCAGAGTAACAAATACTACGAAACACACGTTTTAACAGGAGATTTGAATCTAAAAATTTATTCCAATCAATAGCTAAATGAAGAATACAAGAACATTGATCTCTCTTTTTTTGGATTCCTATCTTACAGCAATGAAATTACAAGACCTATATTAGGAACATGTATCGACCATTGTATTGTTAAATTGCGCAAAAACCTTTTTTTTTTTAATTACAAATCTTATATACTTAATTATGATATCACTGATTACTACCCAATAGTATTGATATTGGAGTACAATAAATCAGTAAAAACTCAAACACCAGATAATAGAATTAAAAAATTTATAAATTATGACCAGTTGAAAATGGATTTAGAGCAAGGAACATGGTCTTTTTCTACTTGTAATAAAGATATTAATATTTACACAGATCATTTTAATAATAAATTAAAATTTTACATAGAAAAAAATACGTATATAATAAAACGAACAAGAAAAAAATGTGGAAAGCAAGTTTGGGTTGATAAAAGCAGAATACAAAAGGTGCAATAATTTTGTTAATCGCGACATAAAAAAAGCCAAAAAAGAATATATATCTTCACAAATAAATAAGAGTAAAAATAATAGTAAGATCCTATAGACAAATATTTATAGTTTGTATCGTTGAAAGAAACCGAGCAAAGGCAGATAACAAATTTAAAAACCGAGAATGGTGATATTATTTCTAAAAATAAGGCACTGTCAGAATATTTTAATGACTTCTTTAGTAACATAGGACCAACATTAGCCACAAAGTTTAATTGTCAAGAGAGTTTAGTAATAATAACAAATAACAAATTTATGCTTTAGTACAGGTGCTTTTTCAGATGTTCTAAAAATAGGCACTGTCATAAATCGGAGTCTTTAGATGATGTAAATAATTTTAGACCAGTTTCCATTATTTCGAATGTATCCAAGATAACTAAAATGATTTTGAAGCAAAGAGTAAATAACTTTTTAAAAAAATATGAGATCTTAGCCCCAAACTAATGTGGGTTTCGTAAGAAGACTTCAACCAAGGATGCCATTATTAAATTAACGGAACAGCTGTATGATGCATTGGATGCAAATAAACCAATCTTGGGTATATTGGTAGACCTAACAAAAGCATTTGATACGCTTAACCACTCAATACTTTCAAAAAAATTAAGAAGTTGCGGCATTCGGGACGCAGCCAATAAAATTCTCGAAAGTTATTTGACAGGTAGGAAATAAGTAATAAAAGTTAACAACACTTAAAGCGAAATTAGAGATATCAAATGTGGAGTACCCCAAGGCACTTTAATGGGACCACTTTTATTTATTATATATATAAATAATGTTTTTTCTATAAACTATTCTAAGAACTGTATAAAGAATTATAAGTTTCGCCGATGACACAGTTGTTGTCTATACAGGAGAGACCTGGCAAGTCCTAAAACAAACAGCCGAAAAAAATTTTCAATTAATTGCAGATTGGTTTAAGAAAAGCAAACTAACATTAAATGGGCGAAAAACAAAATATATTAGTTTTACTTCTTACACCAGAAATCTTCCTAAAACAAATTAGTCAGTCATTGTTAATTCCTGCATCACCGTCCATAAAATATTTGGGTATTATTGTAGACCAGCATCTTTGAACTGTTAAGTATCAAGAACTTTACCATAATATACTATTCGTTGGTTCAATCTCATTTGACTTTGCTCGGGTGGGCTCGTATCCGGGATTGCCACTTACAACAATTAACCATCATTAAAAAATGTATACTAAAAATTATATTTAAAAAAAATTAACTATTCCTAACCAATTTACTTTATAAGAAAACAAAAATAATGGACGTGAGGAAACTTTACTATTCCAATTTAAGTATGAATATATACAGGAAAAAAATTATTCTTGATCATTATCGCACACATATCCTACAAGAAATAGCGTTAATCAAAATCGCGAGTTGGTAGGAACAAATATGTTTTCGTCAGGGTCATTTCAAATATTTAGCACCGAAACTTGATAATATTATACCGAGACCTATATAGGGAAAAATGTCTACAGCAACATTTAAAGTTTATGTAGACTGTAGGGAATGGATTTTTGTAATAATAGTTCGATAACTTTTATTAAACGTTTAATAATACCTGTTCTTTTGTTGATTACTATGTGCTACGTGAGTATTCGAATTTAAATAATTTTGTCTGGTTGTATGTCTTATATAACATGTGGTTGTTCTTATTTTTAATGTTGTTTTAAAACCGCCAATAATAATAATTAAATATGGACAGATATAAATAAATTATGAGTAATGTATTAAAAAACCATTAATGGAATATTTTCTCGGACTTGACAAGAAAAACCCGATTTGGACTATATATATATCCCTAAAGAAAAAGTACCAACAAACTTCTAACTAGAGCTAACTAGAGCTTCGGTACTAATCATTTATTTCTTCTTTGTACTTGTACGTAAAGTAGAATTACTATTTTGCATTGCAATTTTGTAATTTTGAAAATAAACGTATTAATATTATTATAATTATTATTATTCCAAGCATTTATTGCGATCTTTAATTTTTTTTAGGAACTAAAAATACGTTTTCAATTTTTTCAGTCATCTTCTGGAACAGCGTTCAGCCAAATATAGAAGGGACCACCCATAGTAATATGTGTCAGTTCAGTAAAGTAAAGTTCAAAATATTGGCGCGAAATTTAAAACAATTGTAAATAAATGATTATATTTATTAATCGTAAGTGATCGTGTTGTTGTAGTGAAGTAGCCTATTTCCGATTGTTTTAATTCACACCTAACGAATGGGCCAAACGCTACATTGGTGTCAGATATGGGGAGTGTGTTGGACATCAGTCAAATACGGAATCTGTTAGGTTAATACCATAATTTGATGGGAGTAGGTTTTGGAATATTTATCAGCGTTCAGGAATAGCATTATCCTACATATACAGGGTGTAAATAAATAGATGCAAAAAAATGAGATACCGGGTACTGAAGATTGAAGAAAAATATAGGTTTTTTTTATAATACCTATAAAACCCCTGTAGATATTTTAATAAAATTTGGTATGCATTTTCTATGCATCAAAAGATATTTTCTGACGCTCGCTAATTTTTTTTATTTGTACCAGTGACGTTCGCGTAAGGTTTAAACTAAATATTTTTAATGAAAAATATGGTACGCCACTTTTTTAAATTTTTGTTTCGTTTTTGTAATTCTCATTTTTTTCTAAGCAAATTTGATCTCTTGACTTTCTTTTGTCTGAGGTTGCGTATTCGATTAAAAAAATAAAATCCATCTACCCAAATAAATTACCTGTTTATTATTACTGTTTAGATGTGATTATAATTTTTTTTTAAATCCAAATGAAAAAAAAGTTAAAAATGACCATCTGCCATTATGTAAGAGTCTATAGGTCGCCGCATTAGTCGACGAATCTGATAAAAAATTCCACACATAAATTAATGATTCGATTTTTCAAGTCATCAATATCCAGTACCGGAATCCTGTACATCAAAGTTTTTAAATGACCCTGCTAATAAATTAAAATGGCAGGCAGCCCCATCATGCATAAACCACATTATACTCTTCTAACATATAGGGGTACTGCCTCAAGAAGTCCTAGAAGTATATCTTGGAAAAAACGAGTGTATATTTCCCCATTTAATTTCTGTGGTAGAAAATATGCGCCAATATTTTCCAATGATTCCAACCCATACATTTAAAGAAAATTATGGTTGGTGATAAGCTTCAACTATGGCATAAGGATTTTCACCTGACCAAATGTGGTTATTATGGTAATTAATGATTATTTTGCTCTCTAGAAAAATTAGCTTCCTTGGTAAACAGAATCTGCCTTAAAAACTGAGGGTTTTGCTCAAAGACTTCTAACATCTAACGAGAGAATTCAAGACGCCTAGGAAAATTTCGTGGTAATAGAGCCTGGACTCGTTGTACGTGATATCGATATAATAACTGATCCTGTACTTTACAATCCTTTAAAATAGTCTATACCGTTATATGATTGACATGTAGCTGCAGGCCAATTTTTCTAGTGTCAGGTTGTTCATCAATTAAATTAAATTCTGCTTCTTCCAATTCCGGTGTTCTAATTCCACAATCATACTTTCTTGGTTAAAAAGTTTTAGTTTCTCGTAGTCTTTGATGAAGGCCTGCGAATAATGTATTATGAGGTGCCATTTGTTGAGGGTACATTTTAGCATACAAAGATGCTTGCAATGGATTTTCGTTAGCAAGACCATAAACAAAATGCATATTGATCATTTCTGCATTTGAATAATTTGCAATTTTGATGAAATGGATCAAAATTGTACAAAAAAGTTTCTACTTTAAAGGAGACAAGACAATCAACCAACAATCATCAGCAGACATTTAACGGGTTAATACAGATTGATAAGTTAATACATTATTTAAAAGATTAAGTAACTGTACCCCAGCTGTACCATATTTTTTATCAAAAATATTTACTTTAAACCTTGCACAAACGCCACTGATACAAAAAAAAAATAGTGGGCCTCAGAAAATGTCTTTTGATCCATAATTCATAAATATTCCAAAATTCATACCAGATATTTCAGTAATATTTAAAGTTTAATTATATAAAGTTTCAAATATTGGAACCAGATTCAAATAATTGTAAATAAATAATGTAAAAATAAATACCTCGAGTGGTTGTTAAGTCTTAAGTAATCTTCTTTTCGTAGCGAAGTACGTTACGTATATTACGAGTAGGGAACGGGAAAAATTCTATACTTTGGAAAAAATTATGCGCTTTTGTATGAACCATAAATAGCACCGCAACAATGCGAAATTACTGGTAAATGTTGTTTAAATAGAAAATGAAATAAGTATAGTGAAATCACTGTATATAAGCTCTAAAATCCAATTTTAAAATTTTAAATATAATTCGAATAATCATAACAGTACTAGAGTTAGATATAACATAATAATAATATATAATATAATTCATAGTAGTAACTGTAGATATTTTAACGATAATAAATGTGATTCTTATTTTTCATATTATCTTAATTAGATAATGAATCCATTAAAATGAGAGATACTTATTGTATTTTTTCAAAACACAGTACATAAAAAAGTTGAAGAAGTAATTCAAGTCAATTTAAATAAACTCTAAAAATTAAGTTGAAACCAAATTGAAACAATAGCTAAACGGCTTAGTAGTATTTTAAAATCCAATTTTAAATATAATTCGAATAATAACAGTAATATAATAATCCACTAAATATATACTGTTGGAAACTAAAGCAGTGAAAAAGAAAATGTATAAGTTAAATGCAACTCACTACTATAGCTTTAAAAGTGTAATAATTAGGGTAAAGTCTGATAATTAGGGCAGACTAATTTAAAGTTTAAGAATTGCAACCCAAATATCCCATAGAAAAACTCTTTTTATAAAACCAAAATAACTCCAGCGAAAGAACAGAGTGTCGCATCTTTGCCAGTAATGCCAAATTAGCAATAGAATTAATCAACTACTAATTAACTATTTTGTGAATCCATTTCTGCTCGAACACTTAGATATTGAAGTGAAAACTAAATTAGTAACAACCGAGCCAGAACTTAGCAGACAAAATTGATTTAGATACTAGGTTTTGATAAAATGTTGATAAGTTTTTAGTTTTATTTGTAAGCTTAATATGATCTTATTATGCATTGTGATTTACTAAAAATTACTTAATATCATCAATTAACTAATATATACAGGGTGTCGGGAAAAAGGAAGCCAACCCGCCGACCACATATAGGGAGGACCAAAATAATGCGGTTTTCGTTATGCCATTTTTTAATTGGGCGCTCAGTATTCAATATACAGGGCATCAAAATGAGAAATATAAAATCGTTTTTTTGAAGTAAGTCGAGTGTTTCATAAGATATTAAATTAAAATTTGGTGTGTGGGGATTTTTTAGAACGAGAAATTGAATCCGTTTACGCATTCGCTATACCTTGTAAAGGGCGTCACCTGCGGTATATTGCATGTGTTAAAAATATAAAAACTTATTTGTACTACTGTATAATAAAGTTTTAGTAAAAAATTCAAATTATCCAATCTTTTCTTGTAAAAAAAAGTATTCTTAGTAAATGCCGGCCTGAGAATCCGTTTATGAGATATCTTAATTTTAAAATCTAGATACTTCTTTCTAAACAAATTGGCTGACCTCGGGCATCACCAACTTTTTACGTACTGTCAAAGTGATAAATTTAAACGCTTCTGATGCTCTTAACAAGCTTCTCAATTACTCCTTAAATAAATCTACATTTTTTAATTACATATTTGTATTTGGTGTGTTTTCTTACAACTTCTAAAACCATAAACCAAGAAACGTACACTTTTCCAAATTGGCGGATAATGTTATAATGTTTTATAAGTTTTAAATATTATTGTAAATAATAAATACCCGTCAATTCTCAACTAGAAAAATGTGACTCCAATGTTAGTTTAGCCACTAGACGCGATGCCCAGAAATTCCCAAACCGATTTCATCCCAAAAGAAAATATTTTTTTAAATTTGATTAACCGCGTAAGGAAGAAGTTTCAGCGAAAGACGGAAGGGTAATTGCGGCCGACCTTGTGCGGTTCGACCAGGGCAAGACGAAGACATTTTAAGAATAATTGTCGAAGAATCACCAAACATTAGTACTAGAGTTTTGGCTGCACGGGTGAGAAATATTGGGAAAACCGAGACACAATATTTTACGGAGTCAACAACTTAACCCATTTCATCTTCAAAAAGTACAAGGTCTTTTACCCGACGATCCCGAGGCTAGACTTGCTTTTTGTAGATGGTTATGTAAAACGAATAATAGAAATGTGGATTTTTATAAGGGCGATTCTGTTTACTGACGAAACCACGTTCACGAGAAACGGCATGAAAAATATCCATCAAACACATATGGGCTGAAGAGAATCCCATAGCCATAGTTGAGACACATCATCAAGTAAAGTGTGTGCAGTTGTTGTGGATAACTTTCTTTTAGGACCTGTCATTTTACCAGGTAATTTGACTGGTGATTCATTTCTGTTGTTTCTACAAGAAATACCGCCCAATTTGCTTGATGATTTACCTCAAAATTTAAGACAAAATCTTTGATTTCAATACGACGGTGCTCCGGCTCATTTTGCTATAAATGTTAGGAACTATTTACATCAAAAATTTACTAATCGCTGGATTGATCGCGGTCGAGATGCTCTTGTTCCATGGCCACCCCCGTTCGCCCGACCTTACACTATCGGATTTTTCAGTCTGGGGATGTATAAAAGACTTTGTGTATATGTTTCGATTTTAAACGAGGATCATTTAAAAGAAAGAATCATTGCAACTTGCATTTCAGGTTGAAATCAAATATTTTATACAAAGGCTAAAAATTTTATTTAATAAAGAGGGCTCGTACGTGTATACAAATGAATGGAGGTCACGTAGAACAAATAATTTAGGATCATTATTGTAAGATTTTTATTATAATAATTAATTTAGCATTAATTTAGGAAAATAATTTACGTTTATTTTGTTAACTTGTTAAAATGTATTTAGATTTTAAAATTAGGATATCTCATAAACGGATTCTCAGGCCGACATTTACTAAGAATACTTTTTTTACAAGAAAAGATTGGATAATTAGAATTTTTTACAAGAACTTTATTATACAGGGGTATAAAAAAGTTTTGGTATTTTTAACACATGTAACCTACCACAGGTGGCGCCCTCTGCAAGGTATAGCGAATCCGTGAACTAATTTTAATTTCTCGTTCCAAAAAACCCCCTTACACCAAATTTTAATTTAATATTTTATGACAACACTCGACTTACTTCAAAAAAACGATTTTATATTTCTCATTTTGACGGCCTGTATATTGAATACCGAGCGCCCAATTAAAAAATGGCATGACGAAAGTCGCATTATTTTGGTCCACCCTATATGTGGCCTCCTTTTTCCGGACACCCTGTATAACTGTTTTAATATCTCAGGATATAAATTTTATTTTAACAAGACTGATAATAATTTTTTTGATGAAATTCTAGTTTACCCAAAAATGCATCTAAATATAAAGATTTATACGGTTAGAGTACTTTAATCTAAAATAAATATTACGTCAGATATAGATAATGTTAGATATCAAGTTAGTTATGTCTACAGATCACCTAACTGAGCTAGGGATTCATTTATTAAAGATCTTGATTTATATTTTTAGAATAATTCTACACGTTAAATAAATGTTAACACTGTATAATATATAAATGTTATTTGCATTTCTTCCGGGACATGTCTTGACCACATTTCAATTACACAAAAACTTAAAGTGAATTAAATTGATTCGTAAAAAAATAAATTAAACAAATATGCTAAGGAGAAGAGCCCAAAATAACCTAATTAATATACTTTGATGACTGGCAAAAACTCTAGACTAGCCAGATCCAAATTCTGCAACTAAATTTTTTGATTCGATTTTAAACTTGATTGATACACATCAACTCCTTTAGATCTTTTTTCCTTCCCTTAATTGTCGCTTATTATTTCCCATATCAGTTATTTACTGACAAATTTCTTAAATTTTAAAGACTATGTTCTTGATTTTAATGTAGATATTTTTGCAGTAACTGAAACCTGGTTATACTTTACTAGGAATTAATAGTACTGATATTAATATTACTAATTATATAATATTGCGAGGTGTGATAGGCAAACGAGGCTTTAAAAAAATTTAAAACTTCAGAAAACCCAGATTACTACGCATATTACAAACAATTCCGAAATTTTACAACAGCAGCTCTTCGCAATAAAATAAAGGCTTTTTTAAGAACTAAATTTAACGGTAATGTATTTTGTAAGGAAACATGGGCTGAGCTAAATAAACTTAATATTACAAAAAATAAGCAAAGAAGCATTCCAACACATCTATCTAATGTTAACGAAATAAATAACTTTTTTTCATCGACATGCACTAATCCTCAACAACCAGACCAAAGTTTACTTGACTGTTATATAAATAACCTTAAAAATAATGTTCAAAATATTTTTAGTTTGAAGGTTGTGACAGAGGAAGAGTTAATGAGAATTATTTTATACATAAAAAGCGAAGCATACGGAAGCGACGACCTTAATATTACAATGATTTAATTTTATTGTCCATTTATGATTCCTTTTTTACTTCATATAATAAATAAATCATATTTTCCAGATATGTGGATTGTGAAAGCATGCTTACGTCACACATTTGCCTAAAATATCGCAACCTAAGGAATTGAAAGATCTGCGCTCAATAAGCATTCTTCCAACACTTTCTAAAGTATTAGAAAAAATTGTAGATATACAGCTTCGTGTTTTTTTAAATAAAAATAAGATTTTGCTATTAAAGCAGTCTCAGGCTTTCGAAAAGGATATAGCTGTGGTACAGCTATGGCTGACGTAACTGATGATATCTTTTAAGCGTGGGATGAGGATAAATTTAGTGCTCTTATTTTCCTAGACTATACAAGGGCTTTTAACCTCATAAATCATGAAATTCTTTTGTCTATCTTGCATTATATCGGCTTTTAAAACTGTGCAGTTAAGTTTTTTACTTCTTTTTTGAGTAATCATCGACAGCAAACAGTTTTGAAAAGTTCCAAATTTAATACTATACCTCTATTTGTGGGTGTCCCTCAAGGAAGTATATTAGGACCACTTCCCTATACAATTTATACTTGCCGTTTTAAAGACTTTTTAAAATTTTGTAATTGCCATTTGTACGCCGACGATACTCAGCTTTATTTTCACTTTAACGCTAATAATATAACATCTGCAAATCAAAATATTAATACCGACCTCCAACATCTAATTACAGTTTCCAAACAACATCATTTAAAAATAAACCCTACAAAATCGCCAGTTACCTTATTTGGAGGACATAAAAGCCACAGATCTAGAATAAGCGAGGAACTCAAAATAAAAATAAATGACACCCCTTTTATAATAACTAATACTTCGAAATCCTTAGGTCTTATTATTGATTCTGATCTTCAATTTCATAAGCGTATAACTGATATATTAAAGAAAGCATATAGTTCACTTAAACTTATCTATAACCAAAGAAGTCTTAGGTCAAAACTTAAAAAAGCATCTTTGTGATTCTTTGGTGTTATCCAATTTTATTGTGAATCCGTATACAACCATTGTAATATCGTGTATGAACCATGCTTAGATCAAGTCGACTCTCGTAGAATTCAAAAGTGCAAAAGCATGCATTTTGTCGTCTTATTTTTGGAAGTCGTCACCGAAATCATATATCTCATAAGCTTAAGGATATAGGATGGTTAAATATGTTCAATCGTCGAAAATTACATTTTGCTTCTCTTAGTTACAAAGTTTTGAAATTAAAAACACCTTCATATTTATACAGTAAAGTCCAGTTTCGAATAAATACTCAACACCGACGCTTTAGACAATTACATCTGCTAACTATTCCGCGACATAGAAAAGATTTTTTATATAATCTCGCCAATACTGCTAACTCATTAAACATTTCAACATTTGTCTTATCCTGTGCTACCTTTAAAAATCAAACTAAACAATTATTATTCTCTCGCCAGTAAAAAAAAATAAAAAAAAATAATAAAATAAATATATATATAATTTTTTTTCTCATTCGTAATATATATGTATTTATCCCGACATTAATCATTTTCCTTCCCTTTCCCGTTCATTATCCCTTAATGCATTAAATATGTGTATATGTGCTTGCTTCATGCTACTTGCACTTTTAACTTATATTATCTAACATTTTTATATGAGTTTTTTTTTACTTTAAAGCGTCATTCTTATATTTTTTTATATTTGTTAATAGGTATTTACTTGGGCCTTAACAATTAACTTATACAGTTTCTGGCATCTCCTGAAGGTTGCATTGACATATTTGTTATGTTCTATTACTATTTTCCGTATATATTATTGTAAATCTATCATGAAAAATAATAAATTTTGCTTATTATTATTATTATTATTATTATTGTTATTATTATTATTATTAAATATCTTGTAAATAATATACAAAGCATTATTAAGTCATCTGAAATTTATTATACAGTGCGGCTCTTAATTGTCCCCTTCTCTTATCTTTTTAACTGCGTTCATACACAAATTTAAAATTTGGCACAAATCATTAGCAAGCTAAGTACTACTATTTGGTTCCTAGCTTATTTTGCAAAATAGCGGCGGAATGCCATTTTGAACAATAAAATTAAATAGAAAAGGCGGGTCATGCGCTACATCGTCTGAAAACTCCCACTGCTTTATGATCCTATAGAATATTTAGTTATCCATAGCAAAATGGCAGTCTTCCAAAGTCTAATTTTTTGCATTTTGATTTTCTTTACTACTTCTACTCAGGTGTAATTTATTTGTACTAGTTTTCTGACTTATTTTTTAGTTTTTTTTTTGACATTGACAAAAAATACAAACTCTACAAACAAATTACACCTGAACAGATGTAGTAGGGGAGACCGAGGACAATTAAAACAGGGGACGGTTGAAACAGTCGCCTTTTTTCTTTAGAATGGAAGGTAAAAACTCGTGTACGCAACCTCACAACGTTTGACTAATTCCACATTTCTGCTCGACAGTGTGAAACTAGCAATTGAGCAAAGTGGGTGTGTTTGTGCTCGGCTCTCTTATTTTATGTCAACAAAGTAATTTTTACGTTTCATCTAAAAAGTGTGGAAACAAGAAATTTAAGTGTAAGTAACAGTGTAAGTTTTTTATGTTTTTGCTTAGGTTTAGCAGCCTAAACTTATTAAATAACATGATTAAATGAACAAGAATATTAGTATTGATAAAAAAACATAAACATCAATACTATAAATTAACGAATTAAAATAGAAAAAATCAACTATTGTATAGAAAAAATCGACATAAATTCTGGCAACTTTAAAATTTATAAAATTGTATTGGACGCAACCAATGAAAATAATTCAAATTTAGAAAAAATATTTAAAGAATGCCTAAATACAGACTAGCTAATGAAATTATCTAAAAATCAATTTGGATTTACTGAAAATTGCGGCATTTCTAACACAATATATGAAATAGTAAGTGATATTACAAATAAATTAAGTAAAAGTAAAAAAGATAAATCAGTTGTTTTTGGATTTTTCAGAATTATAGGGTGAAAGGAGTCGAAGGACTATACTATAGAACTATGTCAGTGAGAGACTCAATATGTTCATATTTTAAGTCCAATAAGCGATCTAAAAGTATAGTATCTAATTATAATATATTTATAGTATAAAAGTAGACAATTATAAATTTACCCTAATTGTGAGCAAGCAAATTTAGATTAGAGATTATCATATTTAGTATATTTGTAATGTTGTAATAAATTACAATATTTGATACATATATGTTATTTGTTTAGGAAAATCTTTAGTAAAACTATATATTATTTATAAAACTCTTATACTATTGTATAAACCTTAAGTTGAAACTCTGGTAATATATGGTATATTAGTCTGGGCAGGAGCATACAGCATCACTTAGGTCAATTTAAAAAAAAAACTAGTAAGTAAAGATTGTATTGCTGAAACCTAAAACTTAATCTCCGCAGCAATGGCGCAAGTTTTGGGATCCCGCCGCCATTTTGAAGTTTTGCAAAATAAGCTAGGGACCAAAACGTAGTATTTAAGTTATTTTTGATGCGGGTCAAGTTTCAAATTTTTATATAAACACATTTAAAAGATAGGAGGGGGGGACAATTAAGAACCACACTATATATAATATTCAAAAAAATCCTCAGACCCGTCGATGAGTATTTTTAGTTGTGCTCGTCTTTGTTGAAAACAAAGATACACGGTGTATATTAAAAATAAGACATGACGTTATCGACGATTTTTATAAATTATAACCCTAATATTTAATTGTTTATTTTTAAGGATTGTATCAATTATATATAGATGCAAGACTTGAAGTTTGTGTGATTAATCGTTTTTAAAATAATTAAAACCTAAAAAATCATAAATTATAAAATTTGTTTTACTCATAAAGTTGTGTAGCCAATGTTTAAAATTGTAAGATGTCAATGTTACGTTTAAATAATTTAATAAATGTATAGCAATCTCAATATTCCGTTTTGCTCATAAAATGGCGAAACTTATGAATCGATGGTAGATACCACTCCCTTGCTCTGACTGTGCATAGATAGATAGCAATGGCTTTAGGCAACCATCTACGCATAGTGTTTAAGGACTTTACTTCTATTGTTAAGACAACTATGTACTTTGTTATTTAGATAAGATTTCATTGATCATTTATATTAATTTTGTAGTATGTAGCACCCGATTTGTATAACCTTACGATAATATAATTTTGTAGATATTTACCTCTATTTACAGGAACTTACTTGGAACCCTATGCCTATATTTTATATTTTTCGTTAGCAATATTATTTGTAATTTTGAAATAACTAAAATCAGCTTTTGGTCTGTGACTTGGCAGAGCGCGGGTTGCCCATGCTTCGGAATATCTGTCTGAACACTTCATTATACGTTTATATTTCATGTTATTATCGGCCGGCATGACGTTGAAGCATTACGGGCAGATAGTTAGATCAGATGGAATATTTTTAATATGCTTGTTTTCACAACAATGTAGATTCGCCCGACTTTCTTTTCATTTAAAGAGGAGCTATCCACAGATAAGCTCATCGGCTGCTATATATTCTGCATTAGCTATATATCCATGCTATCTATTCAAGAAGTATATAAATCTTCAGTATTTAATCATCATTGAAATGAAATATTGAAATGTACCAAGCTCATCTTACACTGAGGCTGACTTGACTTATATAGAGGTATAAAGAGGACAATCGAGTGATACTAAGTAGGTTCCAGACTATCAGGAAACGAAGGTACCAAATAAATTGTAATATCTTCTTATTTTGAGTAACTTATTTATTCCCACGGTTCCTACATACGGGGGTGGTGGTATGTTGGTGGGTTAGTGGGTACATCTATTAAGCCGTATATAGCGCCCTTTTATCCACCTTTTAACACCCACACCCTATGAACAACCTTGGCATATAGAGGACCAACTGTAAACCCCCCAAGCTAACCTATATAAGCTAGCCGGGCCTTAGCGATGCTGGTGTACCCAAAGGTTACATTATAAAATGTAGCCCATTTACTATTTAATATTATCCTAAATGTGCTTAGAAATCATTTTGAAAATTTTTGATGATTTATCTAGAAGTTAATATAGTCCCAAAATTGAAATATATAAAGTCAACGCATAAATAGAATATTAAAAAGGTTGTGGACTGCCGCCCCCAAAACACGTATGTGTTTTTATAGTAAAAAAAACAAAATCATAATCCGTTCCTACCGCCTGACATGTAATTAGCCTATGTAATTAGACAAAGTAAAAAAAAGGTAAAAAAAAACTAAAATGAATATTATTAAATTTAAAAATATTAATATTACTAATGTGACTAATATTAATATTATGAACTTCAATTAAATCGTAACAACTATTCAGGTTTTGGAAGAGAACTTTATTATTGGTCTGCAAAAAACGCCATCAGCGATTCTTACAGCAGCCACCCGAATTTGCCCGTCGTCTTCAGGAAATACTTAAATAACTTGGCCAAGTGGCCATTGCAATGAAAAAATATTATCCTTCCTAATTAATACAAGATCATTTATTTAAACCTTGTCATTTAAATCAGTCCATTTATGACGCTGATGTAAAGTATTAATATACTCTAAAATGTATCGTTTCCAAAAATCTGGCTGCATTTTTTGTATTAATTGCCATCTAAAAAGTTTTGAAAGTTTTTCATTTGAAAAGTCAAGATCGCGAATTATAGAATTTAAGGGTTCAACAATCAGGAAATGGCCTGGTGTAAGAGGGATAATATTATTCGGATCTCAACTTTGCGCACATAACGGTCTAGAATTTAGTATAGCCTCAATTTGACACAGTAAGGTCGTAAATTCTTCATAGGACGCTGTTCACCAATAACTCGATTAAGATGAGACCTGATCATTTTCACCCCTGCTTCAGCCAGTCGATTAAAATGAGCACCTGTAGGAGGGCTAAAATGCCAGTGAAATGTCAAAGTCTCAGAAGTTAGTTTTGCTAACTTAAGAAGTTTATTTTGTGCCCTCACAAAATTTCGTCCGTTATCTGAATAACATGCCAATAAATTTCCCTTGCGTGCTATAAACCCACGAAAAGCTGCGATAAAGCTATCTGATAAAAGTTCCTGTGTTAACTCCAAGTGGATCGCTTTTGTAGCGGTGCAAACAAAAGCACAAATATAGGATTTAAATACCTTGGCTCCTCTTATCCAGAAAATAGCTACTGGAAAAGGACCACAGAAATCGACAGCAACATGTGAAAATGGTTTAATCCTTGATATTCTATAACTCGGTAAATCAGCCATTAGAGGGGGTAAATAAGGTTTAGGTTTAACTCTGAACCAACTTAAACAACTAGAAAGAACATTTGTAATGACCATTCTGACTGACAGTATCTAGTAGTTTAGTAATAGTAAGTTATGTAAACATTTTTGCCCAGGATGTAAATACTGCCTATGAGCAGACTCAATAATTAGTTTAGTTTAACGGTGTGAACTAGGCAGTAGTAATGGATGTTTTGCGGAAAAATATAAATATAAATCTGCTTTTCGCAAATGACCACCTACCCTAACTAGACCTTGCGAGTCTAGAAAAATAGAAAGTTTTCGAAAAGGCTTGGAGCAATTCATTTTTATTGAGTTTTAAAATAAGATCGGAAAATATGAATTGTTGTGTGTGTTTTTGTGTGTGCACAGCAAACTATTTTCCATCTCCTTTAAGGTAATTGGGTTTTTAAACTTATTCTGAGGTTTTTTCAGTGAATTTATAAACCTAAAACAACAACATAAAATTCGTTGAATGATTGATGAAAAATTTTGTAAAAGAAGATCCAAAAAATTAATTAAGGTATTAGTTTGTAAAACTAACAATTTTTTTCCATAGAATCAATCTAAGAAACATGCTCGTCGTTAGTATCAGTAAATTTTGGCCATTCCTTTTTAGGTTAGGAAAGAAATTTTGGCCCATGCCACCACATACTACGTAAAAGTAATTGGGAGGGTGTTAATCCTCTAGAAGCACAATCGGCAGCGTTTGGAGAGAAAGGAATATACCTCCCTGTATCCGGAAAAGTAATTTTTTGTGTGTGACTTACACGATTCCCTACGAAGGTCTTCCAATGGCTTAGAGAATCTTTTAGCCGAGTAAGTACAACTTGCTAATCAGTCCAACAAGTTATTTGGTCGAAAAGGTATCTACTAGAATTCCTAGTATCTCCTTTATAAAGAAAATTTAATCTGCTAAAAGTTTAGCCGCAGAAAGCTCTGGCTTCGGAAGTGTAAGAGATTTTAAAGGTGCTACTTTTCCCTTTGAGTAAATTGGAAAAACTTCAATAGAATTAGCCATTTCAACTCTATAATATACAACAGCTGCATAGCCAATTGTGGATGCGTCACAAAAGCCTTGGATTTCACATCTTTTGAAATAATCGAACCAAACTCGTCATAGAAGAGTAAACTCAGAACGATTTGTGAGCTCAGATTTTAATTTTTGCCATGAAATAATAATTTTTTCCAGAAGAGGTTCATCCTAATCCTTTTCGGATGCCCAAATGCCTTGCATTATATATTTTGCCCGTTACAAAACAGGACATAGGAATCCCGAAGGGTCAAAAATGCGCCCTATATCAGACAAAATGCCCATTAAAGTCCTAAGACTTTAAGAAATTGTGGTTCTTCCTTATCAAAGGAAAGAGGGATTTGACAATCAGATTTAGGAACATTTGAATGTATTTCTGGCCTATTACTAGCCCATTTCCGTAATTGAAACCCTCCTCGATTTAATAATGCAATAAGGTCATTTACCAGTGAAAGAACCGCTTGGATAGAAGAGCTTGAATCCAAGATATTGTCAATGTAGATCTGATTTAAAAGCACTTGGCTAGCCTCTGAAAAATTAGCTTGTTCTACCAAAGCTAACTCTTGAATTGTACGCATGGCCAAATATGGACCACAACTAAGTCCAAAAGTAACCGTATTTAACGTATATTCCAGTAACGGAAAATCTCGATCGGAAGGAGAAACTAAAATTTGTCGAAACATTTGTTTAATATTACAATAAACACAATAGGATCTAATCTGAAAGGTAAAAGAAAGAAAGTAATGTTCTTTTGTAATTTTGGTCCAGGAAGTAAAGTATCGTTTAAACTGTAGGCCCTTTGGCTGAACCATCCGAAACTACTCTAGGTTTAGTGCTTACACTCTCCGATTTCAGCACACAGCGATGGGGCAAAAAACAAGTCGGTTTAGGAGAAAAACGACTGCTTGAAGGAGCCACAGACATGTGTCCCATATGACAATATTCTTTTATGAAATCCGAGTAAGCAGCGTGCAGGGTAGTAAATGTTATTAATCTTTTTCCAATAGTAAAAACCGACGATACGCCTGAGGATATGTGTCTCACAAATCAGGTTTGGAATTTCGAAATAGAAGAGAATCAACAAACCGACCGGTTGGATCTGTTGTAATTGTTTTTTTGAAAAATAACTCATATATCGTCAGGTGAGGGAAAGGTTTTAAATGGAATTTGTTCAATTTCCCAGAACTTCGGAATGCAAATATCAACATTCAGATCTGATTGAAGAAAGAAAAAATGTAGTGACTCGATTAGGCATACTATTATAATTAATTTTGCCTAATAGGACCCAGCCAAAGATTGTTTTAATGACCGTAGGTTCGCCGGCTTTGCCAACAACACGCCCTTTCAGAAGTATTATGAGCGAATAACTCTTCTTCTATTAAAAGATCCACTGGACCCGAACGAAAATAATTTTTGTCAGCTAAAGATAATCCTTCCAAATGACATGTCGTTTAACCCAGAAATATTTGTAGTAAATTGTTACCTTTGTTAGCTTAATGACCGTAAATATTTTTCGCTAATAAAACTAGACTGGCTGTCAGAATCATTGAGAATACGTATTGGTTGAAAATCACTAAATACATTACGGATATCGACTGCAGCCGTGGCGAGCAGTACCGCACTTTGGTCGGTGTATGTATTAGCTGAAAAGGTGCTACGTTCTTGAGAACGGGAACTGCACGGTTGATTTTCTGTTTCGGTGTTAGAAATATTCACCGATGGATGTGGATTAACTTCATTCGAAATTTTGAATATATCAATTAATGAATGGTGACGATTGGTACATGTACGGCATCTATAAGATGAAGGACAATTATTGGAACTGTGCGCATGATGTAAGCAATAAAGACATAACTTATTTTGTTTTACATAAGAAAATCGATCATTAGGTGACTTAGAAAGAAATTGAGCACATTTGGATAATCCGTGGTGCTCTTTACAGAGATACATTTAATTTTTGAATTTGCAATTTTAGAAGTATTTGTTTGCATTGATATTATAGACCCAATGTTACTATTTGAATATTTTGTGAAAACTTTATCTTTACTATTAGCAAAAGACCTATCTTTTGAAAAATTTAAATGTTGAACGGATTCTAAAGCTTTGCACTTATTTTCAAGGAATTGAAAAAGTTCTGTGTACTTTGGAATTTCTGAATTGCTTGACTGAATTTCAAAATTAGTGCGAGTCTTAATATCAAGTTTCTCAAGAAAAATGTGCAGAAGTAAAAAATCCCACTGATCAGTTTGAAATTGAAGAGATTTTAAAACTGCTAGGGACTCAGAAAAAGTGTTAAGAACTATTCGCAAATCAGTAATCAATCGCACCTAAGCGGCATCAGATTTTAGTGAAATAGAAAAAATAGCATTTAAGGCATTAGACGCGATCAACCGTCTTTTTGATATAGTAAGTATTAATAAAATTTATTTTCTTTGCTGTAACACCGTCATATTTTAAAATATGTCTTTATTCTTGTAAAAAATTTTATTATTTATTTTTTTTTTATGTTAAATAGTGACATATTACAGATTGTGACAGTATTTCTGTTAAGAATAAGTTGTATTTGTAATTAAGTGTTTTATAAGATCGTCATATTTCATATTAAACCATTATTCTTGTAAATTTCATATATTAAATTTAATAATAATTTTTTTCTTAATGTCTCTTTTCGCAAAGTGTCTTTATTCTTGGTAAAACAAATTAATTATTATAAAAAAAATTATTTATTTTAGATTACGTGACAGAGTTTACATCAATACTTACAGAACTATGTATATTTTTATGACTTTTTTTTAATTATTAGATATTAAAATTTGTTTGGCTGTTAGCGCGCCATAAAACGTTATATAAACGAATAATATAAATGCTATTTTCTTCATTAAATTAATTTTTTTTAGCTGTAATATGGAACACAAGATCCAACTCCCGATGCATGATAGGACCCTGGTGCAGATAGCAGTTGCTACAGAAAAGCAAGGTTCTTTCGGTACGAATAGTGAGTGACTCGCAGACTCGCATAAAATTAAGATTGGTTACCCAAGTATAGTGTCCTCTCATTTCAAAATAAATAAAATTGTTTTTTTTCAATGATTCCTTATTTTTTAGAACAAATAAATAAGGAAAATAAAAATATAAAAAATGGAAACGATGGCGTTCAAGATGATTGTTTAAAATCCACAAGCTCTCAGAGGATGAGTCCATTGCCAAATGTATAGTACGATTAAATTTTTATCTGAAAACTATTATTTTTTTATAAAAATTCACTTTTGTTTTAGTACGAGAAGTAAATGAATATTTAGAAGGAGACCACGAAAAAATTCCATCACCGGCGGGTGTATTAATATGTATGTTTTAATTTTAAAATTTTTATTTTAGGCGGAATTTTTAGAATAGACTTTTTGTTTTTTAGCACAAGAAAATGAAAAAAATAAGCTAAAAGAAGAAACAAAAAGTAATTTTCTTTTAAACTATTTCTTAGAATCTGGCAGCCAAGTTGATAAAAATTCTCTACCTACCATATTGTCAAGTAGTATGTTACCAGTAACACAATCGATATATTATTGCAATATTTACGGCTTTTTTGTTTTATTTTAGCACAAGAAGAGGAGTTAATACAGGATCAAAATATACAAGAATCTTTGACTGGGAATATTTCTCTTCGTGCATCTGATGACAGTGTTAAGGATCCACTATTTGAAAATGTTCAATCGTCTTCTTCTTCTTTATCGTCTTCAACATCTTCCTCGGACGATTCTTTTAGTTCTTCTTGTTCTTCAGGATCATCCGATATGATATTGAACGCAAATGAGTCACAAGTAACCCCAGACGAGATACTTGAAGTAGAGAATCAAAAAAAGACGGAAAAGAAAAGCAAACCCTTCAGGATCAAAAAAGGCAATAGCCAGACGTTTAAGAAATACAGGAAAATCTTATACTTCAAATTCCACAAAAAATTAAAAAGTGATTAATGAAAGAAGCCTTGGTCTTCCATGTAGTAAATTCAGGTTAAAATGTTATTCAAATGTGACAGAAGAACAGCGTAATAATATTTTCTTAGCTTATTGGGGTATGGGAGATATTCAAAGACAAAGAGTAGTAGTATTTATACAGATTAGAGCACAGTAATCATTCTGGTAAAAATGCTTTTCATTTTATGACTGAAGGCAGAAAAATTCGGGTCTGCAAATTATTATTTAA
Source organism: Anthonomus grandis grandis (assembly GCF_022605725.1). Classification (NCBI taxonomy): domain Eukaryota; kingdom Metazoa; phylum Arthropoda; class Insecta; order Coleoptera; family Curculionidae; genus Anthonomus; species Anthonomus grandis. Next base: position 27,345,266 of record NC_065548.1, on the reverse strand, counting down.
ATCTACTTTGGGTATAGGCGACCGTCCAATTAGAACAGTCCTCGGCAAAATGAAAAATTCACCTGGTGGTATAGTGCTATTAGATCAGCGTGGTAAGCATACCAATCACAAAAAAGTTGACAGTAGTATTAAAGATGGCAATGACAATAAATAATAAAACTTTTTAACATTAGAAAGCTTGACATTTTCAGGTATTAATTTCTCGTAAAGAACATGGAAAGTTGACCAAATTTTTTGGTCGCCGTTAAATCTTGGAATTTTTATTGGTGGAAGCTTTGCAGTAGCTTCTACGTTAATTGAACGGTCCCCAGTATTATTAATAGAAGATTCCTCTACGCAGCAATTATAGTAAATGGAGAGACCCTCGTAATAAATATTCTCAGTATCTTTTCGAATTTTATCTTGAACCTCAAATTCTGAGTAATCTCTACTCATAATAATTAATCGATCAAAAGAACTTACCTAAAGTTCGATCGTAATTATATGAAGGTCCAGTCCGAAAATATTACAATAATTGTTTACTATGTAGTACATGCTTCTTCTACTCTAGAGCACAATGTTTAAAGAAAATAAGTCCGGCCCTGCTCCATTACCTATCCCCATCTCCTTGATGCCCCGCGTCCGATGTGTCATTGTTTTAAAGATTTCCTTTCCTGTTTTTCGGTGTACATATACTCTGGTTGAGGGTGGGTGGGTTGTAATATTTTCGGACTGGACCTTCATATAATTACGATCGAACTTCAGGTAAGTTCTTTTGATCGATTAATTATATTTCAGGTCCAGTCCTCAATATTACAATAATTGTTTACTATGTGGATGTTTAAAGTCGGAAGCCGAAAAACAGTGCATTTCAAATATATGTAGATACATACCCAAGTATCTAATGCTTTAAATAAAACAACCTATAAGTAAATAAAAATAAAAATAAACTGAACTTTTATTTCCCAAAAACAAAACAAAAATTAACTCTTTAGTAGTACTTGACCGTTTGTAGGTAAGTATAAAAATGAGATATAAATATTATTTTGCCTTAAAAAACTTATCCTAGAAGACACATTAATTTAATTATTTTGTGTTTCAAGAAAACTCTTATCTTTAAGTGGTCGGTTATAAAACCGAGCAAATGCGTTTGAAAACAGAAGAGTCGACTCCCGCTGCCTGTAAGGTCTCCTTTACCCAACTACTACTACGAACAGTTTGAGGCATTCATGTCGCAGATTTTGTGTAGCTTCTAAATATTTCTTAAGCGTTAATGCTACACATAAGTTGGGATTATCAAAAAAGGGCAAATCTAGGCATGGTTGTACTGAATTGATGCTAGATGTCTTAATTAAATCAGAAACAAATATTTTGGCTCCTTCGCTAGTAAATTGAATGTTTGGAAGAATTATAAAAGACAATGTTTGCATTCTATGGCCGGTTCCTAAGGCAAGTAGGGTGATTAATTTATGAGAAAGACACTTTAAAGAATCTGTCTCTGTTTTTTCCAAAAAAACTAAAACAATTTGAGGATCCCATGTACAGTTGTATCTTGGCTTCGGTAGTCGAAGTCTAAAAATTCCCTTGATAAATCTTTTAATTTGGGGATCTTCTCCTAAATCTGATGAAGTTGTTATATTATAAGGATAAGGCAGCACGGTGAAAGTTAAACGTACCAAATATGTTGTCCGTTGTTTCAAAAACGTTTTGCAAGAAAGATATTATATGAGAACTGTTCTTTTTGAATGGTAAAAAGTTCCTGTTTACACAAAATTCCCACCATCGCTTGTATATTGAATTATACTGCCTTAATGTGTTGTCACTTAAGGATTTTTCCATAACTGTTACAGCATTTTCCGGTATGCCTTGTATTAAAAAGGCTTTCCTGATAACCTGGCTACAGCCAGGATAAGGACATATTTCTAAAAATATGTCATTATTAAGGTCCCACTCAGTTTTCATATTTAAGACACGAGAAGCTTTATCAGCTTTATAATTTTCAGCTGAGGGTATGTATGATGCAAAAATCCAAATATTTTTGGATTCGCACCAACACCAAATTTTCCTTGTAATATCATTTAACTTCAAAAATTTTACGCTACCCATTTTATTTACACTAGAAACCGCAGTAGTATTATCGGTACGAATTAAAATCCTACAGCTTGAGTAATTTTTAGCAAAACATTGTAACCCAAGGTAAATAGCTTGGAGTTCTAAGAAATTAATGTGTTCGTCTTTATAACGGATATCTCACCATCCATTGGCAGTTGACAAAATGCACCCCAGCCTGTTAAGCTTGCGTCTGTAAAGATTTCAAGATCAAAAGAATCTTTCCTCAAATCATTATTTGTGGTATAAATGTTGGAAACCCACCACTTTAAATCGTTCCGCATAGGATCTGAGATATTCATTTTTGCATAACAGTTATCACTATTTTGTTGTAATGCTAGATGTTTTTCTCTCTCTAAAAGTTTGGTATACACCCAGCCGTATTTAACAGCTGGGCATGCTGACGTTAGAGACTAAAAATTTTGCAAGCGTAATAATTTTGCAATTTTTCCTGTTAATTAACAGTTGAGACCATTTAAAAATTTTGTCTCGTTTTTCCAATGTTAGCTCTATGGTCATTAAAACTGAATTATAAATAAAACCCAGAAATTTAAATCTTCTGTCCGCAAAAAGCACACTTTTTTTTCAAATTTACTATAAATCTCAATGATTCTAATGTGACCATAAGAATTTGAACACTTTGAGGTTATTTGTCTTTCGATGACCCTAGAACCAAAAAATCATCAAGTAAATTTACGCAAAGTACCCCCCTGGTACACTGCACATGTTCTACTACCGGCCGTAGAAGCTTCGTGAACGTGTAAGGCGCGGTTGTCAAACCAAACGGCAAACAGGTAAATTCATAAAGGGTGTTATTATAAGAAAATCTTAAATATTTTCTATGCTCGGGTGCTATTGAGAGTAAATAATATGCATCTTTTAAATCGAGAGTGGCTGCATATGAGTTTTTCTGAATTAACCTGTTTGCCGCTCTGGTGTCCTCTATTTTAAAATGGGGGGCGAAAACGTAATTATTTAAACGTTTTAAACTTAAGATAAAACGTTTTTTTTCCATTAGCTTTATCGGCTAAAAATAATGGAGACAGAAATTGATTTTTTGAAAAACTACATTTCTGTATTGCCCCTATTTTTAGTAAGTTGGAAATTTCAATACTAATTTGGCAACTTTCTCTATGATCAAATGATTTTGAACGTAGGAAAACTGCTTGTTTAGGCTTCTTAATAAAAGGTAATTTATATCCTTTAATCCAGCTTAATACAATTGAGGAAGGATTTATAAAGAGCCAATTTTCGTAAAAATGAAAGAGGAGACCGACATAAAGAGCATTATTTTTTAAATTTTCTCTCACCTTTAGGTTCTCTTTCTCCAGGTGCTTTGGTTTTTGTTGCGGTAAGTTTTGGCTGGTTCTGCCCGGTAGGCAGATTTTTGTTGCCTGGCCGGCCGCGTCTCTGCATAATGACGGACCGGCCTGTACGTGTTTAAAGGCCGATTTTGTTGACTCGATCCAGGGTTATTTCGGTTACTTACAGTATCACCCACCCTCTTTTTAATAAGTAAAGGTCTTTGCACCGTTTTAAGTTCTTTACTTGCATTTTCAATAGCCTTGAGAGACTTTAGTTTTTCTGATAGATCTGTTCCAAACAGATATTCAGTAGGCACGCATTTTTAAGCAACTACCTGCAGGTTTTTTAAATGAGGTGTAATAAGATTTTTCCTTGTAACAGATTCCCGATGGAAGAGGTTAGTTAGTATACAACCAGAGTTAAAAAGATCTGTAAGTAAATCGCTTTTTATGCCTCCAGGAATATTTTCAATATTTCCAAGGACATTCGTGATTGCTTTGCCTAAAGCAACGAGCTCTTTTCCTAATTGACTCTGTACCTCAGAGTGTGAATAGTCTATCGAAAGATTAGACTTTTGTAAGGCGGCCTTAACCTCCGGATTGAGTAATGGGGGGGTTAAAAAAGGCAAATTTGAGGGTGTGTCATATTTATTTAGGATTGCTAATAATTCATCCTTTTTAAGGCCATTTTGCAGAATAGCCTTCCACCTCTTTGCAAGTTCATTGTGCAACAATAAACCGTTTACTGCCGTACTTTCTGGATCAACCCCGAACATTTCAATGACATCCTCTGGTAAGGATACGTCATTATGAATTACAAGTTCATTTCCTCGAGAGTAATTTGACAAAACGCTACAGGCGTCGTCAATGTTGTTTCCCTGAGGGGCGTTACATACATCCCTCGTACCGCCTAAATGTGATTGAGCACTACAAGTACCCAAATTCAATAAACTATCCTCTGAAACAACGCTACAGGCGTCATTTTGAATATCACGATCAAAAAGATCTTCAGCTGGACGTGGCAACGTCGGAATTTCGAGCGAAGCCCGCGTTGGAGCCGCAGCCAATGTCGCAATGTTTTTCGTTTCACGGTTGTTCTTGACTCCCGTCGCCTAGCCTCGTGACGAGGTTGACGATGTGGTTCTCGTCGTCGGCTACGACTTCGAGACCGGGATTTTTGAGTTTGTTGTTGTTTAACACTCTTAATTTCCCTTCTCTAAAAGTTGCCGAGTGAATACAGAATCATCTTCGCTGCTCGAAGAGCAACTACGACGCCTTTTCCTCTTTGATTTGCCCATTCCAACTGTAAAAAACAGCTATAATCCGAATAAGGGAATTAAATTAATATAGGTTTTTACATTTGAAATGCAATATCAGTCAAGACGTCCAGCTAGGGTAAAATTAATAAGGTTACCTACTTACCCCAGGGCTTTACGTATACAAAAAAAAACAGATATAAATTTCTCTCTGAATGGCCGACTGGGCGTAAAATAAACGTCGCGAAGAGCAGCAACGTGTGGATGCTCTGAGCACAAGAAACACAATGACACATCGGACGCGGGGCATCAAGGAGATGGGGATAGGTAATGAAGCAGGGCCGGACTTATTTTCTTTAAACATTGTGCTCTAGAGTAGAAGAAGCATGTACTACATAGTAAACAATTATTGTAATATTGAGGACTAGACCTGAAATATAATTTGGTTATGATACTTATCGAAAACCTATTGAATATCGCCATACCTAGCTTTGAATTGACCCTTTTTTGTTGCGTCTCGACTGAACCCCAATGGTATAAAATTATGTAATTCTACTGATGCACGATTTTTTCTTTACCTCTAACCTTTGTGGTTGGCTCATTTTTATTAATAAGTACGCAATGCTAATTACTGAGGGAAAGTTTATAGATAAATAATTTAAAAATTGCAGAAAAATCAATTTTATAAATTACTGCAAGATAGAATTTTAAGAAGAATAATTTTATTGGGCCCGGACTAAATTATTTATTATTAAATAAAAAGAAGATCAAATAAATGCTTGCTTATCTACGAATGAGAATACGAATATTTTTACTTGCAGGGTACCTGAAATTCCTGAGTAAAAATAAATTTACGTAGAAATACCTTGTATTGTTGCACGGCGCGATACGGCCAAATATTAAATTGTAAATGGATTTGGAAAATTAAATAAGAAAAGGAAAAAAATAATAATATGGTGTTTTCTAAGGACGAGAACGACTTTCTACTCTGAATAGTATTCCGATTTATTGCAAAATTTTATGCATGAAAAGTAAAAAAAAAAGGAATTAAGATGGCGGCCTTTGAATTTTGAAATAAAAGGAATATGAAATTATATCTTTTATAAATTAATTCAAATCAGGTTCGAACGGACCATTTTATGTCAACGCATAAATAGAATATTGGAAAGGTTGTGGACTGTATTTGAAAATTGTAAGTGATTGCTAACGCAAGTAAGAAAATTGTAAAAAAAAAAAATGTACCACACTACTTAAATAGGCACTTACCGAATAAGACAGTTGTGGTCTTCTTAACAGGGATCCCCTTAGTTGCAGTCCAGGCTCACCACTATCACACAATGGTTTTTAAGCCGAAAATTAATTAAATTGCTTGAACGATTGTAACAATTGACACATACGATTGTAACAAACACATATTATAATGTTACTGAAGATTTTTAAAAAAATTGCTTTTATTGTTTATTTCTAAAGTGCATATTGATTTATACAAAGCTGCAAAATTTCCATTTTCGGTCACCTCTAATTTCGAAGATATGAAGTTTATTATTTTTAGTTTAAGTATTTTAAGCCACTCATGAAATCATAAAATACATTATTCAGAATAGGTTTTAGAACTACATAATTTTAAGAGTATTGCTTTTTCCTGAACATTGTTTTTTCGTAAAACTAGTGAATTTTAACATTGTTAAAATATTTGTCTAAGGTGTTTTGTAAAGTTTTTACCCAAAAGGAAATTATGGACTATTAAGAAACATATTATCCTTATTTACCACCGAGGTCGCAAGATGCTGTAAGCAACATTGAAAATAGTTTCGGGAAAATGGTCGCGTTAAAGAACAACTATTTCTCGTAAATTTCATTTAGTTATTTCTTTGCGCTCGTTGAAAATCTCAATATTAATGTATTAACAAGGAGGAAAATAAACTCATATTTTCTTAGAACATTGAAAGGCTAGAAGTAGCATGCCGTGGAACTATGGGCAGGTTTGTTTGCTTGCAACATCTCTGATGCAATGATGCCAAATGCTTATAGAGAAATGACAAAAATCACTTTATAATAGCATAAAAATTTTCAGTTGTTTCCGAAGGCACAAAACAATACTACTAGTCCCCTTTAATAAAATATCAAGCATTTTTTTAAAATAAATTTGATAAGATATCGAATATATTGAAGTCAATATACGTTAAATAAATGAAAATAAAGTACGAAGAAACGAGAAAACGGTAATGGCATCGCAACGCCGCTCGATCGCATTGTTGATGTCACCGATACAAGCACTCTTTACCAGTGACGTCGTCAACAAATATTTGACTGATAAATGTTTATTAATTATTAAAGAGTTTGACTATAAGTAATATTACCATTTATGAGCTATTTATGTGTTTTTTTAACGGACTTCATTAGAGGAAGGTAATAAAAGGCAGCATTTTTGTCAAAGCATTTTTATGGAAATTAAATATTTTATTAATATTATTATATTAATAATATTTTATAGATTTCTTAATAAATCATGTTTTAAGACACAAATTTTTAACATTTTGCAAAATTTTATTGTTATATTGGACAAAACTCAGTTTTACATCACTTACTTATATTACATAAAATATATTCTATATATTTCTATATATATTATTATTCTATGGTGCTGACTTTTTCAAAGAGACAGTATTGCTTCAGCGGAAAAAGTTAAAACTACAAGGATGTTCAAATTGTGAAGGAGTTGCAGGTTTTTTTGTAGGTTATAAGATTTTTATTATGAGTATTTAGCCTTATAATAGTTTTGAAACATTTAATAGTGACCTATATAATACATAATACCAATTATTATATCATATTAATTTATATTAAAAAACAAAGCTTACCTAAGAATAAAGACTATGTACAATAGATTAGATAGTTTATTAGTAATATACAAACAAGTACTTTTACAAGTCAAATAAAATATGTAGTATGTTGCCCAACATTTTTCGAAAATCATGTTATTATTTCTTAAGTATTTTAATAATGACTTGAGATCTAATTCAATTTCTTTGGCGCAAATTTGTTTGTTGCAATCTTCGAATTTTAATTTTCTTTATTTTTTTTTCTATAATTTGGTGACAAGTGATTTAGCTTTTAAAACGGTGGAATCATCAGTGCTTAGGTCCTCAGGATATCATTTTGATTTTACCCTAGAATAATATACATAAAAATATAGTATTACCAAAATTAAAAAAATGTATTATGATAATCCAATTGATCAATAAAATGTATGTTATTATAAAGAATCTTTGTAATATCATACATTTAATTAATATTAAATATTTTAATATTAACAAATATAACACAATAAAATACTATATCACTTAATATATAATACAATTAAATAAGATATATATAATACATGGCAAAAAACTAGTAGTCTATTTTGAGTGTATTTTTACCTTTTCCTTGGCAGAGTCAGGGAATGTGTACCAGTTAAACAAAAACGGCTTTGATGAGAAATAGTAATTGTTGACCTAGACCCCACGATTACTGTAGAACTATTAATCTCAGATGCAGTTATTGTTGATGATGAATGATCAGATCTGTAATTATACAAAATTTGGTGTATCAAAAATATTAATCTATTTTAATTATCCATACTTATCTATATTAGCTTCACTGTTTGTACTATATACCATTTTGGAAGCTAAAGAAGTTTTTGCACTCTTCAGGAAAGCTGCCCCTGCAGCTTTGAAGGATAAATCACTTGGTAAATTAACTGAATTATCCGCTGCTGTGTTTTTAACCAGTGCATCAGAAATCCTAGTAAAAAAATAGTTTTACACACTTACCTAATTTAATTAGTATTAGTTATAAATAAAGCTTATATCAGTAACACTAATCCTTTTTGTGATGATTTTTTTATACTAAAAAAATATATTTAAAAAAAATTATCTTTGAGGTAAAGCTGATTTGTTTTATATCTGGCTACTGATAATATTATCTTCCTTATATAAGAAATCACTTCTAAGGATGTGATCTGAACAAACAAATATGTTCTGTTTAATTGTGTTGATTTCCATTAATGAAATCCATTGTTCCCTTTGGGCATATATTAGGCAGTCTATAATAAGTATTTGATATTTAATCAAAAAGCAAAAAAAATTACAGTAATGAATTAATATGTGGTGCCAATTACTATATATATTATTGTAAGTTGCAATATGGTAAAACAGAAAAAAATTATCGACCAAATTTTAGGGAAAGACAAAATTAACTTTATACATAGATATCAATATCTAAATAAATTTCAAAATTCTTTAAAGGCAATAAAAAATTAGTAATTTCATCTATCTACCTAATGTCTATATTAAAAAAACATAACTATACATAGATAGGTACATGGGTATTAGGTATGCCTTCTTTTTGCCAAAACAACAAAAAAAAAACATAAAATCCTGCAATAAAACCAGGGACAAAATTCTAGTTTTATATTTTTTATAGCCTATTGATAGATGAATATGTTCAAAAAAATATTTAGATTTAAAAATATAAATATTTTGGTATTTTACGCACACTTTCACATTCATGTTTTTATTAAGTTTATATCTATAAGATCCCCTATTCTACGTTTATGATGATGGTTACCCCATGATGTGATGTTATGAAACTATCGGTACTTACTTGTGAAAAGATCGGCTTGAATCACCTTTTTATCATGATGCGGCACAAACGACACAAGTTTTTCCCATCCTAGCAATTTAAAAAAACACTAAAATGTGGCCTTTTTCCTTTTGAAACCGAAAATTAAAGAAAATACACGAATCCCGAAAATAAACAAAAAGCCGTTTGACAGATGACACTACGCGTATGGCTCAGGTGCTTAAGCTCCGGTGTTGTCGCTTCAAATTTTTTAGAAGCAGTTTTAGGGATAAGAATGTTAATAATTTTATTTTTTTTTTGCTTAAGGATATTATTTTTCTTAAAATAGGTTAATTGTAGTATTTATACTTTTTATTTTAAATTTTTCTATAAAATACAACACAAATAAATTAAATTACCGTTATAATGGTTGTTAAAATATAGCTAAAAATTTCGTCCGTTGGAAATTTGCGTCGACTTGACAACAGAGAATCGGCAAATATGTTTGTAAACAAAACACCCCTCTTGCCCCTGTGCACATGTTGGACTCAAACAAAGTTGTTGTTTACTAATTCTAGCCTTTCAATGTTCTAAGCATATTTTCCTCCTAGGTAGATATTATTAGTCTCTTTGAGAATAATGAATGAATTTTTTGAATTCAATGATTGTGTTATTCATGGCAATCCTAACATTTTCACTAGGCAAGTAACGCGCAAATTGGAGTCGAGTCAGTTTCAGTCTAAAGCTTCTAAAGGTACAGAAATTTCATCCCTTTAAACTAACAATTTTTCAGAATTTAAGAAGGTTCAGATAGAAAAATTGAATTTTGCGAACAATTTATGAAAGTACTGCAGATTAATACTATTAAAACAGAAAATATGCTCTTTTCTAATGAGTCAACGTTTATGCTGAAGGGAGAAGTAAATCGACAAAATTGCCGTTATTGGGCCCAAAACGAACTCTGTTGTTTTTAAAAGTGAAACTAATACCAAATCTAGCTACTCTATTACCTGACTGAATAGAAGCTGATATGTCAAATTGGCACATGTGGTTTCTTTTTTGTTTTGCACGTTCTGAAAATATCTGGATATTTTATTTTCGGGCGTTGGTAGAAGAGAACCTTCTAAATGGCCACCAAAATCTCCCGATTTAACCGCTTTAGATTTTTTCCTATGGGGATATTTAAAATCTAAACTATATGCGTTTAATCCTGCAAACATTGAGGAGTTGAAAACCAGAAAATGGTATGAGTGTAGAATAGTTTCTCCAGGAGTTATAAGAAATGTTCACAAAAATTTTGAAGTATGTTTATTAAATAGTAAATAGACTACATTTTAAACAGTTGCTAAGAAACTTTTTTAATAAAATAGATTTTATAATTTATATGAAATAAAAAACACTTTAATTATCTTTAACTCTAAAATTTATTCCAAGTTACAGACTCACAATCTATTAGTAGCTAATTTTAAATGTGGTGCTGTAATTTTTTTATATTCATTATAAGTATATATAAATGACCTAAAATGAAGCAATTATTATAGTGTTTATATTATAGGGCTATTGAGTATCGCTGCAAGTGCAGATTCATAATTTTGGAATTTTATTTTTACCTATATTTTTTTTCGATAACACTTTAGTATGTAAGTATGTTTTTCAGGAAATGTGTGCATGACATATTATGGTCTATATTTTTATACTACGGTTTTTAAGAATTTCCTTTTTATGGACTGAATTTTTTTAATAGGCTCTGCATAAAATGAAATCCTTAATGTAACTGCACAAAATAAAAAGACTACATATATCTACTTACCTATTTAAAAATGAATTGCCTTTAAGCTATACAGGGTGTCCCAGCGAAAACGAAACAGAGCTATTTTCGGTATGAAAAAAAAAATTTTTTTCAAAAATCTTGGACACGTCGATTTTATTTTTGAGGGGGACAACTTTTCCTTACCAAGGCACCCTCATACCAGCAACCCTCTTCGAGGGGGTGGAATCACCCCTAAAATCCTAAATGGGAAGAGGGGTCGTATGATACCTTATTTTAAAGGTCTTTTAAATCTGAATATAACTGCCAAATTTGAAGTGGCTAAAATTATTTCTCTGGATAAAACAGCTTGTCAAAATTGCCGAAACAGCGAAAATGAAAAAGGTATTATGGACTCTTTTTTGGATAATATTTTTAAAAGAACAAGGAAATCCTATTTTCGAAGGGGTCACTTATTAATTAAGAGGCCACCTAATACCTGGAATCCTTTACGAGAGGTTAAAAGCACCCCTTAAATCTTAAACAGAAAGAGGGATCATGTTATACCTTATGTTGAAAGCGTTTTCACTTTAAATTTAAATGGTGACTTCTGAGTGACTGATGGATTTCTTCTGAATATGAAAGCCAAATAAAATTCTGGAAAAAATGCTTTAAATAAACCTTTATGCCTGAAACCCTTTCTTACAATTTTTTTTATTGGATCATTAAAACATGATTAAAAATTTATTAGTATTGTTAATATTATTGTTATTACACCTTATCAGCATATCATAAATAAAAACAAAATACCAAATAAAATGCAAACACAAGTATCTGAAGAATTTATTTAGCTTGCTAAATATCATTGGTACTTTTTTCATAAAGCAGCATTTATTTAAATAGTTTTAAATTATTACCCAGTCTTTTACGTGTTGAAACACTCTTAGCAATGGTTTATTCTACTGCAGAGAGGGTTGAGATGATAGAGTTTTTCTTTCGGCATAACAATTGTGCCAATAGAACGGTACAAGAATTTAATGACCTTCATCCAGAAAAACGGGTCAACAGAAAATACGTTCTAGAAATAGTTGCTAAATTTAGGGAATCTGGCAGTGTCTTAAATAAAAAGCGTGAGGTTCAAAATGCTGTTGTTGTCAATGAAGCAATGCAAATAACTGTCCTAAGTCAACTTCATGCCGAGCCAGGAATAAGTGTCAGAAAATTGGCGACGAGTACAGGAGTAAGCAAAAGTAGTGTTCATAGGATACTTAAGCATAACAAATTCCATGCTTACAAAATTCATCTGGTGCAAGAACTGAATGAGGATGATTTTGACAGACGAGTGCAATTTTGTGAATCGCTTAGTGATATGATAACTGTTAATCCGCGTCTTATTTACAATATTTGCTTTTCATATGAATGTACTTTTTTTCTTAATGGCAACGTAAATCGTCATAACTGCCGCTACTGGTCAAATGCAAATCCGGGCCAGTTTCGTGAAGTTCATACCCAGTTCCCTGAGAAGTTAAATGTTTGGGCGGGAATCTTGGACGGCTCCACTGTTGGTCCGTTTTTTCTGCAAGGAAATTTGAATGGAGAAATGTACCGAGATCTCTTGGAAAATGCCGTATATCCAAGAATAGTAGAAATAATGGAAGGCGGAAATCATTCTGATGATGATCAAGTCGTTTTCCAACAAGACGGAGTGCCTCCACATTATGCTGCTGGTGTGAGGCAATATCTTGATGATATATTTCCTGATGGTTGGATTGGAAGGAGAGGACCTTTTATGGAATGGCCAGCTAGGTCACCCGATTTAACCCCATTAGATTTTTTTTATGGGGGCATTTAAAAACAAAAGTTTACGGTACCCAACCAGACACCCTAGAAGACTTACGCCAGAGAATTATAAATGAGTGTCAGATGATAACACCTGAATTTCTACAAAACGTCAGGCATTGTTTTGAGCAAAACCTGTATTCCTGCATGGAAGTAGGCGGGGCACAATTTGAACATTTAATAAATTGACGTCATTTAAATAAACTTGTTTTATTTAAAAGACACAAAAGGAAAAGGGTAGGTATTTCTTATCTCTCCACTTTTACTGGCAGTAAAGATTGTATTTCTTGCTATTTTTATATCCACAAGATATCCATCAGTCACTCAGAAGTCACCATTTAAATTCAGAGTAAAAAGGCCTTCAAAATAAGGAATGACACGACCCCTTTTTCTATTTAAGATTTAAGGGGTGCTTTCAACCCCTCGTAAAGGGTTCCAGGTATTAGGGTGGCCTCTTAATTAATAAGTGACCCCTTTGAAATTAGGACTTCCTTATTCTTTTAAAAATATTATCCAAAACAGAGTTCAAAATACCTTTTTCATTTTCGCTGTTTCTACAATTTTGACAAGCTGTCATATCGGGATAAAAAATTTTAGCCACTTCAAATTTGGCAGTTATATTCAGAATCAAAAGACCTTTAAAATAAGGTATCACACGACCCCTTTTTCTATTTAAGATTTTAGGGGTGATCCCACCCCCTCGAAGAGGGTTACTGGTATGAGGTTGCCTTGGTAAGGAAAAGTTGTCCCCCTCGAAAATAAAATCGACGAGATTTTTGTAAAAAATTTTTTTTCATACCAAAAATACCTCTGTTTTGTTTTCGCTGGGACACCCTGTATAAATCGAATTGATGAATTGGGGATTTAAATCTCTGCTGAGGTAATCTACCTCCCACCGTTTTAAAATAAATAGGAATTTATAGAAAAGAAAAAGCATAGAACCTAAATAAACTTTAAAAATTAATAGTTTCGATTAGGAAATTTTATAAAAAAGATGTGTCGGCATGCTAAAGGTGACATAATGACGACAAAATGCAAACTATGAAATTTACTTATCATTAAAAGGATCGTAGATTAATGACCTTAAAATAAGACGTGCGTCATGTTTAATATAGAGTTAACCATGTAAAATATTGTAATGAAAATATTCAATTAAATTAATTGTTAAATATTGCAATAATAAATCGTGATATCATGCTGATTCGGTATTGTTAATTTAGTACCATTTGGTTCATTTAATAAGTAAAATAAATACACTAAAATCTTATTTTAACTAATTAATAAATTATATCAATAGAATATTTAGGTAAACATTTTTTTTACACAAAGCACATCTGAATTTATTATTGACCAAGTTATTTTCATTTCTTTTTTATATTCGTGTAAGAAAAACGATATTCCGCAAATAAGAAGACGTAGGTATATGAATAAATATAAAAATAAATCCCACTCGTTATTGTGTCAACCTGGATTTAATAAAAAAAACAACTTAATAATAATATTACTTACCACCCAAATAATTAAAATAAACTTGATGGCTCTTGATAATTTTGACATTGTGTGGGAAAGAAAAGGGTGGCATATGGCTAAGTAACGTTCCACTGTAAATCCAGTGATGGTAAGCACGGTGGCATTGCCAGACGTTTCTGCTAAGAGGCCTCTGAGGAAGCAAAACAATCCACCAAAGACATAAGGATATCTGGAAATAATAAATATTTATATAATATTCATAGAAAAAATTGGATTTTTTTTAGAAAACGATGTTTTTCTTCTTTGTTTCATATTATTTGTATCAAAAAAACTTATATTAATTGAACTATCTGGTGAAAGAAAAAAAATATAGAATAGGAATATATATAAAAAAATATGAGTAGTATAAAATAAACATGTTTGAAACCAAATTTTATTGTAAAAATTCAATAAAAAAAATTAAAGAACATAGAAAAGGTCAGTTTTTATATCTTCACTTCTAATAATCATAAAAAATGCTAAAGAAACCTTTTTTTATATATAGGGTCACATTGTTCATATATCACTTACTGGTATATCATCATTTGAAGGGAACAAATGCATGTACATAAGCTCCATTTTGAAAAAATGTTGAAATAAATAAGTATATCTCATTGAATAATAAAAGTTGAGCACCAAAAACAAGGCATAGTAAATTGCTTAAAAATAGTTATTGATTAAAAGAACAAAAGAATAATAGAAGATATTACAAAGCGGTAGTAAACCAGAAAAGCATAAGAAAAATATGTTAAAAAAAACCTAATAAATTTCAGAAGTAAAAAAATATTTTTTTTATTTCAAAAATTAATCCATAGTTATAATTTTAATTGGGTTAATTACTTTACTTAAATGTTATTTAATATCCAAAATATCCACTTGTCAAAAGAAGTTAATATACCAAAAACCACCTATCTATAAGTGGCAAAATAACAGTTTATAGAAGAGCACATTATTATATTATTTCATTAAGTTAAATGGTTTTTAATGTTTTAACAAAAAAAGATTCAAAATTATCCCCATGTGTTCGACTAACACAATATTGCTTGGCGAATCCACAACTTTATTAATAATTTTAAATCCGCTCATTATGAAATACCAACTCTTTAAAATAATCATACAGAAAAGAATTGTAACGCGTTAAATCCTGGGAGGCCAATAAATGGATTCAATTGTCTATTTAATGGAAATCCATTAGTTAAATATTCATCAACTTCTCGTCTAAGTTGTAGTAGAGCTCATCATGTGAGCTCTCAACATCTAAAAATTTTGGCAGATTGTGTTAAAGAAAATCAAAATTTACTAGTCAGTCGAGGTTGAAAAAAGTAAGCCAATAAGACTGCCATTTACCACGCCAGTTCAAACAATTAATGAAATCTATATTAAAAATTAGATCTTTTTACAGCATGCGGATTTTTTACTGCTCAAACATGACTCTTGTGGAAATTTTGTACTCCATCTTGTATAAATGTAGCTCCGCCTGTACACAAAATTAATTTCATATCTTCATTTCTACCAAAGGGTTCTAAAAGACACGGGTAAAATACAAGTCTTCTAGATCTTCAGGTTGTAACGCTTGTAGAGTTTTCCTGTTGATAATATATTTTATAGCTAAAATATTATATTATAGCTAATATTTTTAGCTAAATTAACACCAAAAACTAAAATTGTTTAGTGTTTCTTCACTTTCAACCAATTTTTTCAAGGTTCCATGCCTCTCGAAACTTCAGCCCCTTAAATATGAAGTTGTAAACCGGTTGACCAATTAAATTACCGTGAAATTTTCTATATGCACAGAATATTGTAAACAATAACAAATAATTAAAGTGGAGATTGATAGTGGTTCAATGAAAAATATTGGCGAATTCCATTAAAAATCGAAGGCAATTGTAAAAGTTAGGATTCTCCAGATCCCATCTAAAGCGTAATTAATCTTGTAACAAATAGTGAGGATATTACTGTTCTTGTTGTATTGTCTTCCAAATTTTATTATTAGAACTTTTAACTTGAGCTGCTAAAGCTTTAGTAGTCATTATTGAGTTGTATTCACCTTTTCTAAAATATCTTACTTAATTTATAACATTTCAGGTTGAGCAGCCTTTCCAGCGTGGCTTCCTCGTTGTTCTATTGAATATTCACGAAGTTTAATATTTAAATTTACAAACATAGGTGGAGCCGGATTATTTCATAAAGGAAACCTTTCCGAATACAACCTGCATACATTTTGTTAGGTTTCCATAAGTAAGTAGTATGTCTACTGGTCCATTGCTTTCGTAAACATGGGCCATTTTTTCATATAAAATAATTAGAAAAATGAAATAAGCGCTATTAAAAGAGTGATATAACCGATCGAACCACAAAATCATACTGAAAACTATAGAATAAGACAAATTTTAATAAACAGTAAGAGCAGTAAACAAAAAACGGTAAAAATAGACGGCATTCGTCGGAAATATAAAAAAAAATTATTTATAAGCCTTCAATAGATACATTAACATTCACATAAAATTGTTAACATTTTAATTTTTTTCTAATTTTTAAGGTTTTTCTACCTTTTTTATTATCTAACTTTTATATAGAGTCTAACTAGACCATCGAGCTTCTCCTTAAAACTCACTTTCCTGGAAAAGGATACGCTGCACCTTGGGGCGAGGAACCAGATCCGGACCTGGACTGAAATCTCGCCAAAAATTCCTCGGGAAGCTAGAACTTGAAGGATTCTATACACAGGCATACGCGGACGATGGACTAGCGATGGCCACGGGTAAATTCGTGAACACAGTCTGTGAGAGAATGCAAGACGCGTGCAGGATAGTGGAACAGTGGTGTCGGGAGACAGGGCTGTTGGTCAACCCCGAAAAGACTGAGCTCATTCTCTTTACTAAGAGGCGGAGTTTGACAGGCTTTAAACCTCCCATTATGAATCAGGCTCGCCTAACTTTAAGGCAGCAGGTCAAATATTTGGGAGTCATTTTAGACAGCAAACTCACGTTTAAATTTTACGTAGAACAGGCAGTAAATAAGGCAACTGCCCTAATATGACAATTACGGCAAACATAAGGTAGAAGATGGGGTCTTAAACCCTACGTTCTTCAGTGGCTTTATACCGCAGTCATATGACCGAGGATCTCGTACGGATCCGTGGTATGGTGGCCAGCCGCATTGAAGGTCACCAACGCCTAAAAGCTGACTACAAAGACTGGTCTTCTTCGGAATTACTGGAGCTATGAAAACAACACCTGCGGCACCACTAAATATTCTTCTTGGGCTACCGGACCTCTCAGTCTGCATTGAGAGGGAGGCCATGGCGGCGTAAAAGAGGATGAGAGATGGCGGAGGGTGGCGCAATGTTCACTTAGGATAAGACTATATGTTGATTGCTCTCAGGATGTGTAAGAACATACCAATTCTAACATCCAGATGTACTACAGAAAGTGGCAAACTAAGGTTAAAGAAGGGGTTATAAATCGAAATCCCGACAAGGGAAGAATGGTCGGCGAACCAAATTAAAGAGCCAAGTGGTTTCCAGGCCTGCTACACTGATGGATCATGGATGAAAAGCACCAATTCAGCTGGAGCCGGAGTGTACAGGATAAAAACGAATACAGAAGAATCCTTCCCGCCAGGAAAACACTTTTTCCAAGCGGAGCTGTTTGCTATACTCGAAGTAGCGAACAAACGAGAGGCATTGGAAAGTAACGGGGATATTTGCATCTACTCCGATAGTCAAGCTGCCCTCAAGTCGATTCAGAAACCCAGGGCCAGCTCAGCGCTAGTCCAGGAATGCAGAGACGCATTGGAAAGGCTTGCAGCACACAAGGAAGTCGGACTGAGGTGGGTCCCAGGACACCAAGGTGTTCAGGGCAATGAGCGGGCCGACGAACTGGCAAGACAAGATTCCGTTAATCCCTTCGTAGGTCCCGAATCTTGTCTCGGTCTTAGCAAAAAACAAATATCCCAGGCACTTAATAATTGGACCTGGGAAAAAACAAGGAAGAATTGGAGAAGGACAGAAGGATGTAGACAGGCCAAGGAAATGATACCAGACCATGACCGCTCAAAGCAAGGCGACTGCTAACAAAGACCCGACAAAGTATCAAAGACTTGGTGGGAGTCCTGGCCGGGCACAACTGTCTACACAGGCATCTACACCTTCTTGGTATAAGAGAAAGCCCACTCTATCCGAATTGCGGTACAGGGGAGGAAACTTCATACCACATACTACGTATCTGCGATAGGTGGAGTCAACGGGACAACGTGGAAGCCTTTATTAGAAGGACGGGCCGACTCAGTGGAGACTGCGCATTGAGAGTGGAGGCGTAGCCGTGGGTGATTCTGGAGTTGGCGAAAAGGGACTGCTCAGGCCTACTTGCCGAGTTCTAGCTCCCCCACCCTTACTACTACTACTAATTAGGTGGCGGAGTCGGGCTAAGTTTGATATAAGATAATATTGTCTGATAATAGATCTAGATAATATTGATTGTGCCATTTCAACTGGGATTTACTTTTATTAGAAAAGAGTTGTTACATAGTTGACACTAAAGCTTTATTACTAATTTTGTCTTAGTTGGTTTTATTATTTTTTGGATTGGCGATAACTTAATTTGTTAATACTGCTTTGAAGCCACATAATTTTGTTTTTTTCTTATGAATAAGATTTGAGGATAGGCTTATACTTACGTGTCTGTCACTCTTATAAAGGCGTATTTTGATATTGATTGCCTTTAATTTTAATAAGAATCTTAAGGGGTATATTTAAATATATTTAACTTTAAATAAATTCATAACGTATACAGATTACCCACATAACTTCTTACAAGTATATAGATAATTGTGTAAAGCAGCTTAACTGAAAAGATGATTTTTTCTTTATTTTTATCTTTTTCTATTTTTTTTGTACTTTGCTTTTTGGATTTAATCCTTTGTATTTATGAATAAAGTTCTTAGTTTAGTTACAGTTAGTTAATTGCAGCAAAGTAGTTTTGTGTAACATTTGAAATGAGAAATGAGTTCAATAAGCAATTAGAATTGCATAATTAAATATCGGGTCTATATTTACCGGCTTTAATGAGCTTTCTTTTCTAATTCAACAAAATAATTTTGGAGTTTTTGCCACGAAATCATACCTAACGAGAAGATTAACTCTGCATTATTATCTATGAAAGAACCTATTAATATATAATGAATGGTATATAATGAATATATACTGAATTATATTTGAATCTATTAAGATACCTGGCTTTATAATAAAATAGCAAAGATAGAGCACAGGATAAAAAAAGAGTAGTTTTGGCACATGTTAAAAATACTTTTCCATGTCATAAAATTAATTTTGATTTATAATGTCGTTTATGTCTGACATTGATAACGTTATGTCATATATTTGCTCTCACTTTGATAATTTTATGTCTTGGTGATTTTAACATTAACTTTTGTCGCATTCTAAATCCAGTTTTGACGTGCTTGGCAACCTATAATTTATCACAAATAATTAATGAACCAACAATAATTACAGACACCTTGAGTAGTTCGATAGATCCAAAAATTATTTCTATATTACCAAATTTAAAATCTTGCGGTACCTTAAACATCGATTAAATTTCTGATCATCGGTTAATATTTTGTAAAATAGATGATACTCTAATTATTGGAAAAATTGTTACGTAATCGTTCTTTTAATACATTTCATTATCAGAGTTTTCTTAGTAATCTTCAATCACTAGATTGACATTCCATAATAAATACAAATAGATGATAAAATTAATATTTTAAATAACTTTATTTTCAAACTATTTAATAAACATCCTATAAAAATATGTAAAATTAGAAAACCAAAAGCTGAGTGGCTTACACCTAATCTGAGAATGTTAATTGAAGATAAAAATAGAGTCCTACAAAGGTGTAAAGCTTCTAGAAGTCTCAATAATTGGAATAAATATAAAAACCTGAGAAATCTAACAGTTATTATAATAAGATGGAAAAAGCAAAATCATTTAATTTTATTGCTTCCTAAAATAATAGTCGTAAAACATCGCAATTTAGATATTCATACTTTAGATTTAAGAAAAAAGGATTTACTCCATCACCTTTTTGATCATGATGCTATTAACACTTATTTTGCCCAATTTTTTCAAAATCTAATAATAACTAGCAGCTTTCTTTTTTCATTTTCTCATTTTTTTAATTAAGTATATCCAATATACTTTTGTTATTATTACATTTGCGCCATTATATTGTATATGAATATTATATTATGTTTTATTCTGCTTTAAATTGAATATAGATATATGTATGGCTGGTTTAGTAAAATAGCATTACTTTGCTAGACTTCGCTAGTCTACATATTTAGAACAAATTGATACTTTTTAATTTCTATTTCTTTAATATAGTAACATTATATGGTATAGTTCAGTTCAGAGATCTATTAGAATCTTTGATGTGCCGCGAATAGTCCATGTGCCTATGTTGCTTGTATTGTCACATGACATGCATGTTTAAATCGCAAAATTTTATGTGGAAAGAGTCATAAAGTAATATTCTAAACGATATTTAATGATTTCATTAAATAAATAACTGTTAAATGAGTTTAACCAAAAATTTTAATTTAATAAGTTTAGTTTTTAGCGCCAGCAGTGGGGTGTTTATAGCAAGTGATAAGAGAATAGGTGGTACGAATTACTTAGGCCCATTTATTCTGTGGATTAAGGCATTAAATATTTACCTTTTGACCCAAAAGGGTAAAATGTTTTGGTTTCTTCAAATTAAATTTTATTTATTTTTTTTATTTCCTTTTTTTGGGTATTGAGATTTATTTTTACTGAGTGGTGATTATTAATATGGATTTTGGCTGCCATATTCAATGTTCTTTATTAATTTTTTTTAATTAATACATATTATGATATAATATTATTATAATAATGTACTCATGAAAACCCCCATCTCTATATTTAGTACCAACTTCTTTTGATAAAAAGTAATTATGTAGTCAGAAAAGTGGAAGTATATTTTTCAAAATAAACTTTTACATTAAAAATCAGCTAGCTGTCTATATTTTATGCGTGTAAAAGACACAAGTTTTACTTATAAAAAAAACACACTTTACATCCTGAATGTAATATTTATTAATTTGTTTGCCTCATATTTAGTTACTGTGCATATTAGGAGAGATTAGATGAAAATTAACAAAAATAAATGCTTATACTAAAAACTAAAACCACTACATTTTAAGTATACTGGATCCTAAAACTACAGTGAGAATACTAAATACTTTTATAAATTTAACCACTCTTTTGAATCTGGCTTAAAGGGTTAATACAATTTTCTAAATTCTGTTTTTTTGCCTTTGTTCTTTAGCAGTTTCTTCCATTAAGGAAGGAAATAGTTTCTCTGTTGCCACTATGGATTCCAACTTCATCTCGCACATCAGCATATAGATACTAAAGCATTACATTATATATACTTTATTGTGTCGCTAAAGGACAAACAGGGGCAGTAAGCTGATAAAAACAAAACTTTAAACTTGTTTAATTAATAAAAATAGAGTTTTCTTACTATAGCAAAAAAGGGACTTTTTTCCAGAGAATGGAGGAAGAAGCAGTCTTTATTGTGTCGCTGAAAGACAACAGGGGCGGTAAGCTGTAAAAAACAAAATTTTAAATTTGTTTAATTAATAAAAATATGGTTTTCTTACTATGGCAAAAAAGGGACTTTTTTCCCAGAGAATGGAAATCATACATCAATCATAAATGTATCATACCATGTTTCGGCTAAATAATATATAGATCTTTCTTCCTCCCAAATGTTTTAATTTTCTTCAAATATTCTATACACCACATGATAATTCTAAATTCTAATTATCCTGATTAATTTTAAATTTAAATTAAAATTCAAGTTTTATCAGGTATCTCCGCAAGGTTGAAACTGAGAAATGTTTTTCCTTTGCCGATAAAGTGTCCTTAACCACCTCTATGGTCAGAACCTCATTGTTTTTGTATTTAGAATACACACCTTTCCTTAGCAATTTGGCAATATCCGTGTCAAGTCCCTTTGATTATCCTGCATCTTTCTTTTTTATTCTGTCCTCTGTATTTGTTTTAATCCCTTTTTTTACATATAGTACTATAGGGTATCCTTGTTAAAAACGCTGTTTTTTACAAAGCACTACAATCATTTGTGAACTAAGTGTGAAGGTTCGATTTAGGAATTATAAATAAGAATGCCAAATGCGCTTACACCATTGTATATTACTTTCTTCGATGATATCTGGTATATTAGTAGTTATTTAAAAACAGTGTTCTACATAATTGTCGTGCATACGTGTGCAATAGTATTGCATAAATATTTAACAATAATAATAATTCATTGTATAACAAATTAATATACAGTATGATACTTGAAAATAAATAACATATATCACTATTATATTATTGTACCACATCTCCCCCTTTTGAAAGAATGAACTACATTTTTAATGAAATAAAAATGGAGTACTTTCGTACAAAAATAAATATTCATAAGGTATATGCGTTTTTTTACTACATTTTACACTTTTATTTTATAATAAAAATAAAATTATTAGAGGTTCAAGGAAAGTGTTAAGAAAAAGATAAGAGGAATAATAGAAAGAAAATAAATAATAAAGAAAGGATAGAAAAGAAAAGTATTTATCGATCGAGTATAGATTTAAATATTTTTTTTGTTTAATTTAAAAATGAAACCTAAAATGTTAACCCTGATTTTACTTAAACAAACTTATTACCTAAATAAACTTATTACTACTTAATTAAAGTACACATGTACTTAAGTTGTTTAATTTAAATAATGTTACATAATTCTTAACTATTTCGAAGCCTAAACAATACGTGTTAAGTTATTAAATTATGAACCTCAATTTTTGCGAA
The DNA here is from genome assembly GCF_022605725.1 of Anthonomus grandis grandis. Lineage (NCBI taxonomy): Eukaryota > Metazoa > Arthropoda > Insecta > Coleoptera > Curculionidae > Anthonomus > Anthonomus grandis. The sequence goes on along the minus strand of NC_065548.1, from coordinate 27,322,021 downwards.
GCTTTGCATTGACTTATGAGTACATAATATGTATTATAAAATATTAGGTTACAAGGTTAGTAAATTAAAACTAGTACGTTTTCTTTTCGGTACAACTGCTATAATTGACATAATTAATTGTTTTTCTTTTAATTTTTCTACGATAAACACTGAAAATGGCTTTTTCACTTTAATCACTTATAAAAATGCTGTAATCTATTTTTATGCACTTTCACTTTAGCGTCACTTTTACTATTACTTAATATACAATTTACACCTTCTACCTCCTCTACTACGAAAGGGCCTTTATACCAAGGGTCAAATTTCGTTCTATTTTCATTATTTAAAAGTACTGAGTCACCGGGTTTTAAATATATTTCTTTAGACTGTTTATCGTATTCTAATTTTCGCTGAACTTTTGCTTTTTGAATAAAATCATTGGCTCGTCTATTTGCAATTTGTAAGCGATATCTGACTTCTTGATAATATGCGTCGATATTATATACAGGGTCTATCAAAGTACCATTTAAAATATTAGAAAAATCAACCTTACGTGCAAAAACTAATTCAAATGGCGTATATTCGTGATATACACTGGGAGTTGTGTTATAACAAAAGCTGAAATAGTTTGTCCATTCATCCCAATCGTCTTGCATTTCGTTTATGTACATTCTAAGAAACTCATTTAAGACTCTATGATTTCTTTCGCAACCACCTATAGTTTGACTATGGTAGGCTGTCGAAATAGAATGTTTAATTTTTAGAAGTTCAGAAAGTGATGTAAGTACTTCGTTTTTATACTCAGTGCCCATATCGGTTCTGATTTCCTGCATTGGGCCATAATTAAGAATAAATTCATTAAACATTGCCCTAGCTATAGTTTTAGGTTCTTTATTCGGAATAGGGATTATTTTGACAAATTTAGTTAACTCGCACTGGATTGTTATTGCATACATATTGTTGTTAGGAGTTTTTCTGAATGGTCCAATCGTGTCGATACATGTGATGTCAAATGCTTTTTGTGGTGTAGGTGTTATTACCATTGGCTCTGAATAAGTTATTTTTCTCTTATTAATTTGACACTTTTGACATTTTTTAACGTATTTGTTGACATCGCGGGACATTCCTTTCCATCGGTAATTTGCTCTTAGCTTCTTAAGCAATTTTTTCTGACCACAGTGACCTCCGGTAAGTGGATTATCATGATATTCCTGTACTAACGCTAACTTGTCATCATTATTTTTAATAATTTTGGGCTCTTCATACAGAAAAATAGTAAGATTTTTTAATTTACTTAAAGCAATATTTTTTAATTCGTTTATTGTGCACAATTTAAATATTTCATCTGTTATTTTTAGCTTTAGTTCCTTAATGTTGCAATCAGCAGCCATTTTTCCCAGCTTAGACAAAACTGTTCCTAAGAATGTTTTGTCATTACTGATTAACATTTTATCCTCGATCATAAAATCTTTATTCTTACCCATAAGTATCCATAGATATTTATGCTGAATTTTAAATTTTACATAAGCTAATTTTAAAACATTACTATTTTCTAAAGTCTCTAGGACTTTTGGTTTAACCGTAAACGGCATGCTAGCATTCTCGCTATTATCTTCTGTTAAGGTAGTATCCTTTTTTGCCATTGCCCGTGTTACTGCAAATACGTTGACTGTTTTGTTATTTATCGCCAAATCGCTTAGTTCGCTAATACAAATTCTCGATAATGCATCTGCTCCTACATTGTCCTTTGCTTTAATATATTCAATTTCAAAATTATATTCTTCGAAATCTAATCGCATCCTGGTAAGTTCTGAAGATGGGTCTTTCATAGAAAAGAGATACACTAAAGGCGACGAATTTTTAAGATAAATAAAAGCTTGTTTACATTTTTCACTCCATTCGAATTGCGTATTTTTTCTTGTTAACATATTAAGAGGTTTTGCAATTTCTGCGAAGTTTCGAATAAACCTGCGATAATAGTTACAAAATGCTATAAAGCGTTTTACTTCATCAGCATTTCTAGGCTCTGGGTATTTATTAATAATGTCGTATTTTGACTCGTCAGGCAAAATTCCATTACTAGTAATCCTGTGACCTAGGTAAGTAACTTCTTGCGAAAAAAAATTGCATTTTTCGGGATTTAATTTTAAATTGTATTTTCTGCACGTTTCAAATACACTACGTAAATTTTGTAAATGATGATTTTTTGAACAACCAATTACAATTACGTCATCCATGTACAAGAAAGCCTTTTCAGGTGTTATTCCAGCAAATGCTATATTCATCATCCTCTGGAAACTGTTTGGGCTTATTCTGAGGCCAAATGGTAACCTTGTGAATCTGTAGCTACCTGTACTTGTACTAAAAGTTGTAAAATCTCTAGATTCTTCTGCAAGTGGTATTTGATGAAAGCCCGCCTTTAAATCTAGGGTTGAAAACCATTTAGCACGGCCTAGTTGGTCTAAAATATCGTCAATTCGAGGCAATGGAAATTTATCAGGGATAATTTTCTTATTTGCCTCTCTAAAATCCACTACTAGTCGCCATTTTTTATCATGACCCTTAGATTTCTTAGGTACCAAAAGGATTGGACTATTGTAAACGGCATTAGATTCCTCTATTATGTTTTCCTCTAACATTTTACTTACCTGTGCATTTATTTCTTTAGATTGGGAAAGCGGTGTTCGATAATTTTTTATATAGAAAGGTTGCTCATCAGCTAATTTAATTTTTTGTTTATAAAAATTGTTTGTTGTTAATTTATCACATTTTAACCCAAATATATCAGCAAATTCCATGCATAATTCGGTGGTTTCCTTTTTCGCGCATTCCCGGATGTTTTTATTTAATTCCTTTAATAGTTGATCTTTTCGGTTATTTTGATTACAATGCAATAGATAACACGAAAAGTTTTTTAGGGGTTCGGTTACAATTTTAGGATTATTTATGGTTATGGTTTCGCATGTTGTATTTAGAATTTTAGTTATTGGACTTGACCTAGAAATTATGGTTGATGCTATGAAAACGCCTGGGGATATTTCGTTATTTAATACAACCGAATCTTCTTTAAGATATTTTAACTTTTCTACTTTTCTAATTATTTCACATCTCGGGGGGATAATTAACATATCTTTTGCAGGGCTGTCATGAATTGGTATAGAGATTAATTTATTATGAAGTCTTATTTGCATTGTCCAATTAGAGTAGTCCAATTGACATTGATATTGTGTAATAAAATCTCTACCAAGAATTCCATCTGCTGGTATGGGAAAATTATCCTCAACTATGTGAAAATTTTGTTTTAAAGAAAAATTGTCAATAAACATTACAGTTTTAGTAGTACCTATGGAAGTTATATGTCCTTCTGTAACACCGTTTATCCTGCTAGCATTTGCTCTGTCAACTATTTGGTTTTTATCGATTTTTGTTCGCTTAATTAAAGAAATATCGGCACCAGTATCTACGATTAATGTTATTGTTTCATTTTGTGTCATTTGGGTCTGAACGACGATAAAATTTGACAACGATAGGTCCATGTTAAAAATATTTATTGCTCCCCCAATGGACCTGGTTGGGGTAATAATTGGACAGATAATCGTTTCCCGAATTATCTGTCTCAAAGCTGCGCACAGAATAGTTTCCTCTGCCTCGTTGAGAATAGCCCCTGTGACCTCTATATCTGCTATGGCCACCATGATAATTATTATGGATAGGAACTTCAGGATTTCTATTAAATCCTCTTTTCCATTGTCCTTGCGCCCTAGGATAATGACCTCTATAATTTGGATTTCCTCTATTGTTGAATCGATTTTGTGTAAAAAGGACTGTAGAATTTTTTGATTCAGTTTCGACGCTAACAAACTTTGTCAAGGCGTCTTGAGTTGTGTTGAATGTGCCTGCTTCCATTATCAACCTGGATCTTTCTGAGGTTGCATTCGATTTTAGGGCTTTAACTGCAATATTAGTTGTATAACCCTCTGCTACATTTACTGGTACACCTTCATTTATGTACGCTCTTTTTAAGCTTGTTGCTAAAGCTTCTATGTCAGATGCATATTTTGATGTATCGCTGGATCCTTGTTTAAGAGCTAATAATTTTGCCGAAACTAACTGCGAACTTTCACCCTTAATATTGCTTGTTAGTTTTTGAATTATAATTGGTATGGTATCATTATCGCCAATAAGGTCTCTTGCTTTACCAACTAATTTAGTTTTAATAAGAGCCACGGCATTTGCTTCGTGCCCTTCGCAATTTTCTTGGATTAAAGTTAGTGCGTCAATAAAAGATCGAAGTTTATCCGCTGAGCCATCAAAATCATTGTACAAAACCCTGCTGGTGAAATTAAAAAAATCCATTTTAGTCATCGCCATTTTGCCAGTTTCAATTTTAATTTCAGTGTTTGTATTTTCTTCGTCTGAACCCTCTGAAGAGTTTTCACTGTCAATAATATCCTCCTCAATCACGTTTGGATCAATTAGTTCAGTGCACGATGTAGGTATTTTATACGAAACATTTAATACTTGATATACCCTGACTACTTTATCTCTTGACACGGAAAAAAGTTTTTTAATAGCAAAATACTGTTCTTGACTTAAATTTTTGTAATCATGTAATACAAGTTGCACAAAGGTATTATAGTATTTAAGTAAATTATCCCTAACTTCTTTTTTAATTTCCTCTGATTTAGGTATTTTTTTCTTTAAGACTCTTTTTGATTCGTTAGTAATTAATATTTTTAAATTTGATAACTTGGTATAAAGTTCTTCCCAAGCTGATGACATAAAAATAACTAAATTTAGCCTAAATTACGGTAAAAAAAATCTAACATAATAGTAGTACATGAAAAATGTAAACAAAAATCCAACATAAAAATTATTATTCAGCTATATATATGTAATATGTAACTTTATAATATATTATAATATTATAACTTTCGATTACTTTATGAACTAATAAAAAAAAATAGTTTTACCCCCAAAAATATTTTAAAACTGCTAAATAGCCAAAAAATCTTATCCTAAATATACACAAATAAATAAAATTACATACCAACTATAATATAACATTTGTGTGGTCCATGTCTTGGGACGGATGCCAAATCTCCATTACATTTCCTTCTTCCATCTTCCAATAAACAGGTGGCGTTTAATCACTCGTCCTTAATGTCACTGATTTCAGGTTTTACTAAAATATTTTTCTACACCAACACATTGTTTCTTCTTTCACTAACACGGACTTACAAACACAAACCACTATGTAATAGTCTTACTTAGACATCACCAACTGGAGCTTTCAGCATAAGACTTCTTGACAAGTCTCTTTTCATGTTTCTGCGGTAAGCCTTCCTAATTTTTAGTAACACCAAGGTTACAACATAGCTTGTTCTTCCACTATAAAATTGGAGTTTACAACACCTGTGTCCGTGACTTCAGCATGCTTGGTGTTAGTAGTACCCATATTGACTCACACTGTATGTTACTGTACATTAGCACACTTTACGGCAACTAGCTCCCATACTTTTACCACGGTTTTACTATAAACATTTTTCTTTTTGTACTATATACATATAGAACAATTACTACTCTTACTGAAAAATGCACTAAAAAATGGTGTTTGGCACTGGCAGGGTCGCCATGTGAAGGTTCGATTTAGGAATTATAAATAAGAATGCCAAATGCGCTTACACCATTGTATATTACTCTCTTCGATGATATCTGGTATATTAGTAGTTATTTAAAAACAGTGTTCTACATAATTGTCGTGCATACGTGTGCAATAGTATTGCATAAATATTTAACAATAATAATAATTCATTGTATAACAAATTAATATACAGTATGATACTTGAAAATAAATAACATATATCACTATTATATTATTGTACCACATTATCATTAGATAATTTTAGCATTAGATCATTAGATAACTTTGTTTGGTGTCTGTACTTAAATAATTACGTTTTAAAACTGCTTGATTTTCCCCTGTAGCTTCTACTTCCCTTGCTTCTTTTTGCTTCTTCAACACTAGAAAATGAACTATCAGAACTATGTAAGTCTAAATCACTGTCCAGATCACTCTCATTGTTTTCATCACGAATGTTATTGTCTTTCTTGTGCACCCACGGTCTCCATAAGCCCACACAAACACTTTCCTTTTTTGCCAATTTTTCCTGCCTATTTTCCCAGGGTCGAAACGTTTTAAGGTCTTTAGGTATATTACCAAAACAAATCCACAAACACAAATAAAAAAAAACACACTTCCTCACAGTAAAAACTGCAAAAAATTTAAACGAATACAGGCCAAATTCTAAATTCTCCACATTCATAAACGTGTAAAAAGCAAAACCCGCAAAACTCATCAAATAATAATACCCTCACATGACCCCCCCTCCCAACTATTAAAGGTGATAGACCCATCCAACAACTATTTTAAAGGCGATAGACCCATTCTTAAAGATCTCTTTAAAAACAGGACGAAAGTAATACAAAAACAGCCCAAAAATTTATTTGGGTTGGGTTGGGTTGGGTTGGCCCGTATCTTAAAAATCAGAGAGAGATACAAAATCAGTTGGACAGCCTGAAGTAAGAATCGCCAGAACGCAGGTGTTTTATCTTTGTTTAATAGACTGGCTAAAAAGAGGTGACAAGTCTGTGAGTGCTGGAGTGTTTAAAATACTTTATAAGATGCTTGGATTTTAGTCCGCGGTCAATTTTTTGATATTATTTTCTTGTAATATTATTTTCTTTCTAAAAATGGATATTTTCGAAAGAAAAATAAAAAATACTATAAAACATGGGTTTTTACATATATTTAAAATGATTTCATGGATAAACAATATAAAATTTTGCCATTTAAACATGTATATCAGGCGACAATAAATACGACATAGGCGCACGGACTAGTTATTGCGGCATCTGCGACACATCAAAGATTCTAATAGATCTCTGAACTGGACCTTATATAATGTGGTAATGTGGTAATGTAACATTAGTGGTAACTAACAGTAACATTATATGGTATAAATAAAGGCCTTATTTATTTATTTATTTATAAAATTAGAATAAAAACTTTTAAATATTCATCTAATAAATTCAATAAATGATAAATATTTATTCAATAAGAGGAGCTAAATAGTAAACCGGGAACTAATTTATCACTATCAGCAAACACAAAAATTAATTGCTCTCTATGGCAAAGAGCCAAATGGCATTCAAAAGATAATAGAACGAGTTTATACAACGGCAAGAGGACTCTTTGTTCTACAAATTTTGGCCATTAAAGGAAGATTTGGGAAGGTCCATTGTATCATACTTGGGTATGAAATGAAATATGGTATTATACAAATGCGATATTCATTTAGTTTGACATTAGGGACTATACATAGAGAAGATAACAAAACAGAATTCAACTAATTAAGTGAATCGTTAACACTCAAATAGGAGTAAATTATAAAACAGAGATATGTTAACAATCAAAAATTAAATTGCAAACTATATATATTTTGTTATTTTGACTTTTCATGTATTATTTTATTGTATATACAGGGTGTTAGAGTTTAAAGTATGTCATAATTTAAAAGGGACATTCCTGGACCGATTTTAAGTCGAAAAATTCATATAAACATGGCCTACATCCTAAAATGCTTAGTTTTTAAGATACAGGGTGTTAACGTTTTATTTTTTTTTTCGTCTTTAATAAATTTTTCAAATACGGTTTAAAATATTAAACAGAATTTTGGGACAGGATATTATGGCATAAGAACACATTTTTTAGATGTTCACTTACTTTTTTTAGCAACCAGTGGCGTAGCTATGATGAATTTTTAATACAATTTTACAAAAAAAATACTACGCCATTGACTTACGAAAAAAATTATGATTTTATTTTAATTATCAATCAATTATAAACAAAAAATTCCTCCATGACTTTTCTTATAAATCTTACCGTTTGGGTGTAATCGTTAATTAAAAAAACGTCTTTTATGCATAAGATGCATCTTTAAAAATTATGGAAATAAATCAAGTTAGCTTTGCTCGTTGCCAGAAATTGTTTTTTGTTGTTTTAAACATTATGACACTTGCGTTAGTGATTATTCTTGACAGTTTGTTTTTAGTACCCGTTGGATCTTAAAACGTGAATTGTACTAGTTAAAAAATGGTAGATTATTCTAATTTGGAAATGACGCAAATGCATTTTCTTTATGGACTTGCCAATGGTAATGCTATGGAGGCGCGGCGTTTGTATCAAGAAAGGTATCCTAATCGCGCTGTTCCAGATAGAAAAATATTTATAAACATTCATCGTCGTCTGGCTGAATCTGGGAGTTTTAAGGCTAATTCTGCCGAGGGAAGGCCCCGTACAGTTAGGACACCGGCAGTTGAAGAGGATCCGACCACAAGTACATGAAATATTGGTATGGTATTGAACATCTGCTACAAGACGATATGGGAAATTTTAAGGGATTCTTTGTTATATCCTTTTCACGTACAAAGGGTTCAGACATTGCTTCTTAGAGATTATGAACCGCGTACGCAATTTTGTAGATGTTATCTCCAAAAAGTAACACAAAATCATCAATTTGGTGCGAACATCTTGTTTACGGACGAATCTAATTTCTCCAGAAATGCAATAATGAATTTCCATAATAATCATTACTGGGCTCAAGAAAACTCCTGCGATTACAGAGACACATTTTCAGGAACAATTTTCAATAAACGTTTGGATCGGTATCGTATCCGATCATTTAATTGGACCATCTTTTTTACCAGGACGCCTTAACGGACAGAATTATTGTAATTTTCTCCAAAATGATTTGCCTTTGCTTCTCGAAGATGTTCCTCTTCAGTTACAGCAAGAACTTTGGTTTATGCATGATGGTGCTCCAGCTCACTTTAGAATATTGGCTCGTGAGCATTTAAATAGAGTCTACCGAAATAAAAGGATAGGCCGTGGAGGACCACAGTTTTGGCCACCTAGATCACCTGACTTAAATAGCCTAGATTTTTTTTGTGGGGACACCTAAAAACATTGGTTCGAAGAACTAAGAAATAGAATTATTGACGGACGTGAAACTATACGAAACACGCCTGGAATTTTCGAAAGAGTTCGTGATTATATGAGAAGAAGAGCAGAAGCCTGCATAGAGGCAAGAGGTGGTCATTTCCAACATTTGTTGTAAATTATGTATGTATGTATTGTATTTAATTGTTGTTGCTTTTTGGTCACCAGTTTGTAAAAAATAGCTTGAAAATAAATATTTGAAAAATGTACCTAATAAAAACTGAAAATAAAATCAAACTTAACACAATCAAAAATAATCATTAATGTCAGTGTCATAATGTTTACAACAACAAAAAACAGTTGCTGGGAACGAGCAAAGCTAACTTGATTTATTTCCATAATTTTTAAAGATGCATCTTATGCATAAAAGACGTTTTTTAATTTAACGATTACACCCAAACGGTAAGATTTATGGGAAAAGTCATGGAGGAATTTTTTTTTTATAATTGAATGATAATTTTTTTCGTAAGTCAATGGCGTAGTATTTTTTTTGTAAAATTGTATTAAAAATTCATCGTAGCTACGCCACTGGTTGCTAAAAAAAAGTAGGTAAACATAAAAATGTGTTTTTATGCCATAATATCCTGTGCCAAATTTCAGTTCAATATTTTAAACAGTATTTGAAAAATTGATTAAAAACGAAAAAAAAAACTTTAACACCCTGTATCTTAAAAACTAATCATTTTAGGACCCATGTTTATATAAACTTTTTGACTTAAAATTGGTCCAGGTATGTCCCTTTTAAATTATGAGATACCTTTAAATAACACCCTGTATTTATTTTTTAATTGAATTATAAGGCATAACCTATCGGTACAGTCAGCAAGAACTATAAGCGAAAGGATTTAAAACTCACCCAAAACTTTAGTTTTTGATCAGCCTTAAACACCCTTCTCGCCTTTAAAATAATTACCTAGACTAATATTTTATTACACTCAAGTCAAATTCAAGTTTGTTTTACAAATTCGCGTAATTAAAGAGAAATTTATAGAGCGTGATTATAGTTTAATTGGAAGAGCTATTTATTTATGTTTGTAAAACTAGGAGGCGTTTAATAAATATAATATAAATTTATAAATCACTTATATTTTAGTAAATGAGATCACCGAGAAATAGATAAAATATCTTTAATAACACCAAATACATTATAATATAATAAAATGCATTTAATCCATAAGCTAAATAAACATTTCCTATTAAGTTTTAGCTCTAACCAGATGCATGGAAAATCTAAAAAGGCAGGTAATCTGGATAATAGAAAATTTTGTCAGATCGATGCATATTTTCTGAGAAATAAAAACAGGATTTTAAAAGATTTGTTAAAGTATTTTATTTTTGCTATTTGTTGATGGTCTAAATGTTGTCCTTAATGCTTCAGTGTATAAGGTTATAGGTGGAAAATTCTTAAAATGAATAGCCACAACATTCTTTTATCAAATCGAAGTGTTGAGAAAAGAGACTAATCAATTATTTTCTCCCAAATTTAGTATAATATAATAGGAATCAGGGCTGCTTAGAGAAAAAGAAAGAAAGTGATTTTAAGGAAATGGCTAAATCTGAAAAAGTATGACCTAAAACTAAGAAATTTTCCTTAAAGTCTAATATTTATTTCTACTGCATAATTTATAATAATCCGATTTTTATTTTTAAATTAAAGCATTTTCGACTATAATTTTTTTAAATTCCTAATTAAAATCTAGTAGAACATAGAACTAAATGTGGTATGGAGCTTGCTTTCACATGCTTAAACAGAAGCAAAATGTACATATATAGGTCCAATAAAAATTAAACTTCTTATTAAATTGGGAATTAAAGTTCAAGTCTTGGTTCTCAAGAAGGATTGGATCTAAGAGTAATTACCGAGAGATAAACCCTAGAGAGAAACATCTAATATATATATGTATATATACCGATAGATACATTAGCATTAGGGGTTGATCGATAAAAGTCATACACGAAGGTCATATACAGGATGTTTGGCGGAGGGTTAGCCAAACTTGGTGGGCATATAGATAGGCTCGGATAGAAGATATTTTCTTAATAAACTTGTGTTCTAAAAGTCTCGGGTTTCTTTAAATCATTGATTTTGTGTTATTTTCAGGATTTTCAAAAAATTATGCCTTTTGACATCTTTAAATTTTTTCAGCATATTTTTCATGTTTTTTTTTACATTTGTATTTAGTCTGTAATGTATTCTGAATCTAAAAAAATCAATATCAAGTACAAATAATACCGAAATAATTCGTTTTGAGCTCAAAAAGTTAATACAAGTAGCAAAAAAAGTTACGAAAGGTAACTTTAACTTGACGCAAAAAAAAACTAAAATCTATCAATATGTTCAGGTAGTTTTAAAAACATCTCCAGTTAATACTCTTTTCAATGATATACGATGTGTAACACAAAGCGGACTAACTTGCCACAATTCATGACTTTAAAGAACAATAAAGTGAAAAAAAATATTTTTTAAATTTTATGTATTTATTTCAAAATTACAAATTTTGTTGAAACTGCGCTCCCCTGGCTCTTATACATGCCCTACATCGCCATCGCATTTCTACTGTTGTAAGGCGAAGTCGCATCTCTTCTCTGACGGTTAGAAAAGCGATATTGATTCTTTGAATTAAGTGGTCTAGATTGTCAATTTCCACCTCGTACACGAGTTCTTTCGCACGTCCCCATACGTAAAAATCGAGAGAGGTTAAATCGGGGGACCGTGGAGGCCATGCGATAGGACCTGCTCTTCCGATCACGAATTGAGAAAAGTATTGTCCAGAAATTCTCTAACGGCGACCCGATAGTGTGCAGGACACCCGTCATTCTGGAAGACGATTCCAGATTCTGGAAGACGGGCCTTCATTAAATATGGGTATATCAGCCAATAATTGTGGGAGATCATTTTGTTAAAAATGTAAGTAATTGTCCCCGTTGAGGTTTCTCGGCAAGTAGTGTGGACCGATGAGGTGTCTCCTAATCACACCTGCCCAAACATTAACACTGAATTTTGTTTGGAAAGACTTGGCTCTGGTCAAATGCGGATTTACGTTTTTGTTTTCCCAATAATGTAAATTATGTTGGTTAAATATCCCCGCACGTGTAAATGTTGATTCATCTGTCCATAAGATGCTTTTTAAAAAGTGTCTATTTTCAACGTCTGCGTGAAGCAAAAAGCGGCAAAATTGTACCCGTTGCTCATAGTCGGCTTGTAGAAGACCTAGAATAGAGTATCACGATGCCAGTAAAAATTGCGGAATTAAGTTGTTGATGTAGTAAGAAATTACCTTGCACTGGGGTGTAATGGAAAGGATGCCTTCCTTCTGCCTTGACAACTGACCATGCTTTCCATGTAGAAATGTTCAGATCTGTAGCTACTTTCCTTGTACTAGTGGTGGGATCCTCATCGAATACGCGAATTCCGTTTTCATCTACAGCAACATCATACTGCCTCCGATTGATTTTCGGTTCTTGAAAACTTAGATTGCCTGTTTCCCTTAATCGACGAAAAGTGTTAGCAAAAGTGTTGTGGTGGGGCACACGCCTATTGGGGTATTGCTCCTCATAAATTCTTTGTGCTTCTCGCGTATTACCATTGGCTCTTCCATAAGCAAAGACAATATCGGCGTATTCTTCGATAGTGTATGCAGCCATTGTGGCGATAATGATACGAAAATAAGGAAAGTTACAAAAACAATATAAAAACTTAATTAACAGCAAAAATAACAACAGTATTAATAATAACAATAACAACTACAGAAACGATACAATACTAAATTAACGACTTGGGTACGTAAGAAAGCTAAAAAGTTACACCACGACAAATGACAAATGTCAAATGACAACAACAATATGTAGCACATATTGTTGTTATCACAACAACAATCCCATTAGCATGTTCCACGATATCCTCATTTGACCATTCAAAGAATCGATGCCGCTTTTCAAACTATCAGAAAAGAGATGCGGCTTCGTCTTACGACAGTGGAAATGCGACGGCTACTTAGGGCATGTATTAGAGCCAGGGGAGCGCAGTTTTAATAAAATTTGTAATTTTAAGTCATGAATTGTGGCAAGTTAGTCGGCTTTGTGTTACACATCGTATATCATTGAAAAGAGTATTAACTGGAGATGTTTTTAAGTTAAAGTTAAGTTAAAGTTACCTTTCAAAACTTTTTTTGCTACTTGTATTAACTTTTTGAGCTCAAAACGAATTATTTCGGTATTATTTGTACTTCATATTGATTTTTTTAGATTCAGGATACATTATAGACAAAATACAAATGTAAAAAAAACGTGAAAAATGTGCTAAAAAAATTTAAAGATGTCAAAAGGCATAATTTTTTGAAAATCCTAAAAATAACAGAAAATAAATGATATAAAAAAACCCGAGACTTTTAGAACACAAGTTTATTAAGAAAATATCTTCTATCTGAACCTATCTATACGCCCACCAAGTTTGGCTAACCCTCCGCCAAACACCCTGTATATTTAGTAAATTAAATATTTTAAAACTCATCTTTTTGCATTCGCGAAAAAATATGTTATAACTTTATAAATGTGTATAAAATTATTGGTGTATGTATTCAGGATGTTAAAAAATGCTGAACGCAACTTCAGGGGCGTAATTTACTCCAATTTACTCAATCAGTCTTTTAGAGTTGGTGCTCGTAAAACGATTTTTACCAGTTCAAAAAACTTGACAAAGGGCAAAAGAATATAATTAGGTATAATCCTCATAACCAAAAATTTTAAAATTGTCAGTAGCGTATATCATAGAAGAACGTGCTTATTAGTTGCCTCTACTTGTTTGTTGCTTACTGTTTTCAAGCAAAGAGCGTTTAAAGAAAAATTGCTATGCGTATGAAATTCTAATAGTTAATCAGAAACGATAAGGTGATCTTGAACTTAAATTTAACGTCAACGAGATTTGGTATTTAAGAGATGATGTTGTATTAAGAAAAATGTTGTATTGTCGATATTTCCTAAATTTAAAAATTCTTTGTAAGCATTAATTTTGCGTACAAAGCATATTGGCTGATATAAATTTGATGTTCGATCTCGCAAACTGCAAATGCTTTAAAGGAAGATGTCTTTATGTCCATTGTTTTTCCAACAGACATCTGCCGGAATAATTATTTTAGAATATTCATTTTAGATTGTGTGAAATAAGATTTTTAAATTCAAATTACGCACATATTGGAAGACTAAACGTGGATGATGATGATATGGAGGAGCGTTCAATTGAGTGTGAGAATCTGGTAGTACTAATACTTTTGCAAATTGCTTTAGCGGAAGAAACAAGTCACATAAAAATCTGGTAAATTTTAAAGATATATCAGTTTCATCTCTATTATTAGCAAAGAGTTCAAGATTTGTTTCCTATGGATTACTCTCCAAGAATGGCATTTCGCAATAAAATTAGAACTTTCCATCGTTTAAACTGTTTACCGATGAAACAGAACTTAAACAAAATGGTATGAATGGAGTTTGGAGAAGGATAATTAGAGACTTTATAAGTGGTCCGTTTTTTCTTACTTCAAAGGTTGACATAGAAGTATTCAAATATTTTTTAGAAGCAAATTTCTCCATGTTACTTCAGAATATTCCACTGATAACGAAGCAGCTAAAGTAGGTAACGATGGTGCACGGGTGAATTATAGCGCGCCTACTAGGCAATTTTTGAATGAAAACTATCACCGTCGTTGGATAGGTCGAGGAGATCCGGTACCCTGATCTCTCGACCACAATTGATTGGACTTTTATTTAAGCGACCCTGTAAATAAATTGCTTATTCAAAACCTATTGATTAAAAAGTACAGAAGTCCTTATATGCGGATAAGTATATTGATGCAGATGGCAATTATTTGGAGCTCAAGCTGCTGCTGTTAAGAGTATTAAACATTAAATTAAAATATTGTAAAATAAAGTAATGTAAATTAAAAACGTATTCTAAAAACTTCAAAACTTTTTTTCTCTGATTAACCATTAGAATTTCATAGGCATGAGAGATTTTCTTCAAACGCTCTTTAATAGAAAACCAAGTTTTAAAAAGTCAGCCATAAAAATAGGCACGTGCGCACCTCTCCTCTCTAGGCGGCTTAGAAATTTTAAAATGCATATTCCTTAGAATTGTGTCTTTCTGAACTGCAATTCCTGTGGCAAATTTAACGATATTGTGATGGTAAGAATTATTACAGCTTTAAATCATCGTTTGTTACGTCAAAGGCGCTGTAGGTAAAAATTATATTTATAGTTTTGCCTAAAAATAAATAAAATAATGTGTGTGTTACGCCGCTAAAGTAACCACATGGGTGGTTGTAACACTACCTATAATCCAAAAAGCCCTATTGCTTGAGAGTTTTTAGATAATTACAGAAGTCGGGTGCATCTGAATGTAATACATTGTCTTATTTACATAGATTTGATAACCATTAATTTAAAATTAATTAGCAGTACATAAATTTAATAGCAATAAATTTGTGATAAAAAGCAGTTAAATGTTGACTTCCGGTTTTATCCATTTCATTGTATATAGTATATACAGAGTGGAGGCTCTAACTGGAATAAATTCGCTAGTGCTTTTGAAAAACAAAATAATAATAATTATAATGCCTTTATTTGCTAGAAGTTTAAAATTTATCATAAATAGGTGCTTAAAAATTAAATAAAAAAATCGTTGCCCTTATTAGCAACTAATCAGTGGTGTTTTTTTTTAAATATTATATTGTACTACAGCAAACTAATTATAAACGACATTTAGACATTGAGCATTATATCTTTATAATCAGGTATTAATTTACAAATAAAAAATTTTTAAATTACAAATACAATATATTAACGTCTAAATTCTGAATGTAGTTTTACAATTTGGGAAAAAGTCACAAATATGTTTACATGAGTCAAATTTAGTGTATTTCAATATAATTTTGATCGTATTAACGAAACTCAATTTTTCTTCATAATATCTAATATATTTTATTTATTGTTCACTATATCGCGTTAAATTTGGCGATTTGTTTACTTCATTTTTCCTGCCTTCATTTAATAGGATTTTGTGGTTTACGGTATAATATGCATTCGATAGGTCTACGAAAAGCAGGTTTGTTTTTATCTAGAACATTATACAAATAATCTGTTTGGTTGGAAAGGAAACTGGTTATCAAAAATTATATGAAATTTTCTAGAAAACCTAACCAATCATGATTTTAAAATGTTTTTATTTTAAAAGATCATAAATCAAAGAAAATTATTAACATTAGTATAAAATTCGGTTTTGTGTAAAGATATAATTGAAAAAAATACCAGTGGTAAAACAGAGGCTAATAATATATGTTAATGTACCGGAGATTCCTTTGGCCCCTTTTTGTAAATTTTCTGCTCTTCTTTTGTCAAAACTAGGCGATTTCTTTTATTTTAGTTAGTCCATGGTGTTTTCTACTTTAACTCTTTAAGTATTCATGGTTGAAAATTTTCACCACCCTGACTAATGGTTTAAAGGCCCGATGGTTCAAAAAATAGACCATATTTTGATGTTGCTTTGCAATGCGCTGCAGAAGCACAAAATTGAAACCACCTATTGGAGCTCGCTCCGTGGATATTTTAAAGTTTTTTTTTACTTTGGCGGTAAGATTTCTTATTCGGTAGATAGCAGCATTGATGAAACACCTGTTACGAATTAAATTTGAAAAATTTGTAAAATAAACAGAAGTTAGTTATCTGTGTCTAAATTGATAAATACTATTAGATCCTGCAAAAAGTGATAGCTTACATCATTCCAGTAAGTATAGATATTTAATTTACATATATTTATTAGTATATTGTAAAAAAAACATTGTTTTTATGTGGTTCTTTTTTACCACCACCGCTCCAGTTAGAATATTGAGTTTCACTAATTATAAAATACCTATACAATATTTTCTTGCAGGTATGGAGCCAACAACAGTGGTCAAAAGGTAAAATTCCTGTTTGGTCTAATGTTCATAGACCTGATCCTCTTCCTCAATTTACCGAACCTTCTGGAATTCCTCAGTTTATCAAAGACATTAATGATTCAACACCGTATATGATTTTTGAACTGTTTATTACTAAGGAATTTATTGATTCTTTAGTGTTTCAAACGAATGTTTATGCCAAGCAGGAAAAACTTCCAACTGGGAAAAGCTATGTCCCTACAAATCAGTGTGAAATTAGTGCTTTTCTGGGCATAAATTTGTTAATGGGTATCGAACGTAGGCCCAGCTATAAGGATTATTGGTCAACTGCTCCCGAATTGCATGATGCTTTTATTAGCTCAGTAATGACCCAAAAAAGATTTGGATGGTTCTTGAGTCATCTCCATCCGAATAATAATTCTCTGATGCCTCCAAAATCTTCCCCAGACTATGTATGATAAGCTCTATAAAATTCGCCTTATGCTAGAACTGTTGACTCATAACTTTGAAAAATGCCTAATTCCTAATCAAGTAGTTGTAGTTGATGAGTCAATGATTAAATTCAAGGGTCAATGATTAAATACTTAATGTTGTTTTTTAATATCTGATTATCTTCCTATATCAAATTTTTGTCGTCAAAAATCTATACATGGAGGAACCATGATCTTGGCTAGGCAAACAATTGAAACGATTTTTTGTAATATTGATAAGTATGATAATCTTCTGTTAGAGAATGTTTTTGAATTCTCTCTTTCTTTTTGTAAGCGTTTTAATTTATATATTCTTTGTGTTTATAGGCCACCTACAGGAGATATTGCTATGTTTCTGGACAAACTTGATTCTATTTTATCCCAGTTGACCCTACACTCTAAGGTTATATTGGCTGGTGACTTTAATATCAACTACACTGATGAAACCTTGCCACGTACTTCTCTTTTAAGTATTTTAAATTCTTACGACTTGAAAATGCACGTTCTTTCTCCCACACGGATAACTTCTTCATCTGCAACTACAATTGACTATTTCTGTACAAATTTTGATGACGTTTTATGCACAGTACTCCCATCTGGCATTTCCGACCATGAAGCTATTCTTGCTAAAATGCCATATAATACTGTATCATCTTCATCTCATTATATGGCAAGAATTTTCAGCAGGAGAAATTTCAATGCTTTTTCTGCTGCTACAGCTTCGGTAAATTGGAATGCACTTGAAACGGCTTCTGACCCACTTACTTTATTTTTTCAAGTTCTGTGTGATAAGATCAATCAGTGCTTTCCTAAAATGAGGCTTAAAACTAAGAAACGAAAACCATGGGTTACAAGAGGCCTTAGAATTTCTGCTAAAAACCTCCGTTTTTTGACTAAATTGTGCAAATATAATTGTATATCATCAGAAATACCGTAGTCTGTACAGAAAGACAATTAAAGCAGCAAAATTTAATTATTATAGGGATCGCTTAAATATGTCATCAAATAGGCAAAGAGAGTGTTGGCCAATTATTAATGATTTTAGACATTGCCATAGAAAAGTATCGGAACCGGAGTTAAGACCTGACAATTTAAACGACTATTATTGTGATATACCTAATATCTTGCTCAAGGGCATTCGTAGTAACATTGATCCCTTACACTATCTTCAACAAGTGTCGGTTGAGCAGTCATTTTTCTTTCATCCTGTCGAACTTACCGAAGTAAAAAATGAAATCAAACGCCTAAAGAACCATAAACCATCTGGAGCTGATGGGATATCTTCGAGGTTGTTACTCTTTTTGCCTGATTCAGCCTTAAATGCTTTAGTTTCTGCCATAAACAATTCTTTACATAATGGCATTTTTCCTTCATGTTTAAAAGAGGCAGTGGTTATCCCTCTTCATAAGGGTGGAGATTTGGATCAGCCTTGTAATTTCCGTCCCATTTCTATTTTGTCTACCCTTTCTAAGATAGTTGAAAAACTTGCAAAAAGCAGAATTTTGTCCTTTTTACATCATAATGGCATTTTGTCTGCAAATCAGTTTGGATTTCAAGCCGGTAAAGGGACTCATGATGCTGTTTTTAGCTTTTTGGAGAGCGTCTATGTGTCCTTGAATTCTGGAGAGTCATCGGCGGCAGTGTTTTGTGATCTATCCAAAGCATTTGACTGTGTGGATCATGAAATACTGTTATCTAAGCTCGATAAATATGGTTTTAGAGGCGTAGCATTGCGATGGCTTGAGTCCTATCTATCAAATCGTACTCAGAAGGTTTCAGTGTCTGGGCGTTTGTCTGCTTCTAGATCCCTAAAATGCGGCGTTCCCCAGGGTTCAGTGTTGAGACCACTGTTATTTTTACTGTATGTGGATGACTTGAGTTCATTGAAACTGCAGGGCAAGTTGGTTCAGTTTGCTGATGATACCACCATACTATGGAGCCATAAAAATTCTGACTATATTAAGACTTGTATCCTTGAAGATCTTCAGATTTTATCAGGGTGGTGTGCTTCCAACAGGCTCGTGTTTAATGTAAGAAAGACGTCTATTATGGGGTTTAAGTGCGATGTTCAGGGTCTGATGTTTGACGAAAATTCCCTCTTGCAGAATAAAGAGTGCTGCAAGTTCCTAGGAATTACCATTGATGGTCGCCTTCGGTTTGAAGATCATATTTTACATTTAGCTGGGAAATTATCTTCTGGATGTTTCGCAGTAAGAATGGCAAAACAAGAGCTGGGAGGGGTGGTTGCACGTTCAGTGTACTTTTCACTTATTGAATCTCATATTCGGTATGGCTTGCCTTTTTGGGGTTTAACCAATAAGGGGCTACTTAACATTATCTTTGTTATTCAAAAAAAAGCAGTTAGATACCTGTGTTCTGCTAAGTTAAGAGATTCTTGCAAACCTCTCTTCATTTCTGAAAAAATCTTAACTCTTTTTTCACTCTTTATCTTAGAAACAGCTGCTCTTATTCACAAAATTCCCAAACTACCGTCTGACACTGGCCATTTGACTCGTCGTGTAAATGATGTTCCTCTACCTATTCCTACGTCTTCCCTTACCAAAAACTCATTAATTTACATAAGTAAAAAAATTTACAATCATGTTCCTCTGTGTGTTAGACATATATCGGATGTTAAGAAATTTAAAAGAGAATTAAAGACGTTTTTATTGGCTAAGGCATATTATAACCTGGATGACTTTTTTAATGATAGGTTTTAACCTTGGACATGTTGGAAAGTTTTCTTTTTTTCCTTTTTTCTTCTCTAGTTTTGTCAACAAGTTTACCTTTATTTAGTAATTGATTGTTTTATTTAGTTATCTTTAATTTAAGTATGTTCAAAAAGTTTTGTCTTCTTGTGTTTAATTTTGTTCATTGTTTTGTCAATTTTTGAAATTGTATTTGTGTTTTGTTTTTTTAGCTTGTAGGATGCTTGTACACAAGATTATTCTTACGTAATATAGCACATTTTCTTTCTTTCTTTCTTATTACATACACACCTGACAGTAGAGTCTTACTGATATGCTTAGTTTTTATTATTTTGTTGTTGCTTAAAATATTTTTTATATAAGTTATTTGTGTTAGTTAAATGGTGCATCTTTTCTTTATGGTGCTAATGTATGACAATTTCTTAATATTTTTTTTTCCAAAGTAGATGGATTTTACAAGATTTTAAGGGACAATTAAATACCATAAGGTGACCTTATGGTATTCTATAGTACGCCTAATATTAATAGTACGCCTAAACCGATACTATTTTCTGGAAGTACCCCCTTCCAGAAAATAGTATCGGTTTAGGCGCGCCACAATTAAATATTATGATAAAACAAGCTATTCATGAATCGGTGGAGCGCAGGGATAATAAACTGGCAACAATACAATCACGTCTGGCTGCCAGTTTGTCCGCTGTTGGTCAAGTTATGACAAAAATGTTAGGAAACAAAGGAGGGGGGGAAGAAGAGGAACAACAGGAAGTTAAATATTATATTGAAACCTTAAATGACGCAGGGCGTCTTATAACTGACGTTATACACTCTGAGTCGATGTCAAGGAGTAAACTTGTAGAACTTGTAACATTTGACCTAAACAAAAATTGGAAAAATGTTTTATCAGAGTCACCCATAGATAACTGGCTTTTTGACAAAGACCTTAAATAAGGCTTACACTAATGATAAACGAATTTTAGCATGGTTGCAAGGGTTTAAAATTCCTTTTATAATTAAACCATCTCAAAAATCATATATAGGAAAACAAAGATGGTCAGTTTAAGAACAAAAAGTCATTGGGGATAGTATCCTACAATTACTTAGCGTTGGTGCAATTTCTGAAGTTTTATCATGTAAAAATCAGTTTATCTCAGATATATTTGTTCATCCTAAACCAAATGTTTCAAGCCGCCTAATTTTAAATCTTAAAAAACTAAATGAATATGTCAGCACAAGCCATTTTAAATTAGAATGTTATAAAATAGCCTCGGCCCTAATAAAGCCGGGCTCTTTTATGTGTAAAATAGACTTAAAAGATGCTTAGTTTATGATTCCAGTTCATAAAAGATATCGCAAATATCTTAGATATAATTTTAAAAACAAACTGTATGAATATAATTGTCTTTGTTTCGGTTTAAACTGTGCCCCTATGGTATTTACAAAACTGCTTAAGCCAGTTGTTTCTTTCTTGAGAGAAAAAGGTCACCTTTCAGTTGTTTATTTAGACGATTTTTTTTATTACTAGACGATGCTTATAATCAATGTTTATATAATCGCTTAGAAACCGTTGGGTTATTAGAACATCTCGGATGCATTATTAAATTATAAAAAGAGTATTTTAACGCCCGAAAATATTTGCACTTTTTTTTAGGTTTTCAGTTTAACTCTATAGACATGATTATTTCTCTCCAGGAAGAAAAAATGTGTAAAATATTATTACAATTAAAACAGTTTTTAACCTGGAAACGATGTTCGATTAGAGAGGTTGCTAAGTTAACCCGGAAATTAGTATCTATATGCCCAGCCATTAAGTACGGATACACCAAATTGTTCGAGAGAGAAAAATTCTTAGCACTTAAACAAGTAAAGGGTAATTACAACAAGCCTATGTATATTCCTGACGAATTACGAGCTGACGCATACTGGTGGATTCGAAATGTGTCCATTAGTAAAAACTTGTTGTCATATAATAAGTTTGATTTGGAAATATTTTTTGATGCGTCATATATTGAATGGGGTGTTTATTGTAATAGTATGAGTTCTCAAGGTATTTGCTCTAACACGGAAATAAATGAACACATAAATTACAAAGAATTATTAGCGGTTTATTTTGGAATAAAGTGTTTTGCTAAAAAGTTAACTAATGTTTCTATTTTATGCAGGGTAGATAACACTACTGTCTTAGCGTACATAAACCGCATGGGAAGTGTTCAGTACCTTAAGTTGAATAATCTTACTCAAATAATTTGGCAATAGTGTGAAAAGCGAAATTTATATATAAAAGCTTCATATATTAAGTCTGAAGAAAATAAGGAGGCCGATACGGGTTCACGTCAATTTAAAATCGAAACAGAATGGAGCTTAGCGGACTGGGCATTTACGAAATCAGTGGCAAAATGGGGGTTTCCCGAAATTGATCTATTTGCAACGCGTGTAAATACCAAGTGTAAAAAATACATATCATGAAAAAGGGACCCAGACGCGTACACGGTCGATGCCTTTACTGTAGATTGGAAGGCATTTTATTTCTATGCTTTCCCTTCATTCTCTATAATTCTAAAAACACTTAAAAAAAATTATTAATGATCAGGCAGAAGGTATAATGATACCATGGTACCAAACTGGGTTTCGCAACCATGGTATCCTGTATTTAAGTCACTTTTAATAAATGAGCCGATACTTTTCTCTGCTAATAAATTTCTACTTTCTTTTAGCAAAATGCCACATCCCCTGTTCAACAATCTTTCTATAATGGGAGGTCGGTTATCAGGAAAGCATTACTTTTAGGTGGTAATGTCCCAGACGAAGCTCTGGAAATTTGTATGTCCAGTATAACGAGTGCTACTATACAACAGTATAATTCAGGGCTAAAATTATGGTGGGAATTTTACGAGGCTAGAGAATTAAATCCGTATTCAATTTCAGTTTCCAATATTTTAAAATTCTTGACTATATAGTTCAATAAGGATTGTTCTTATAGTTCATTAAATACCTATAGAGCCGCCATAGCGCAAATAGCAGGTCCAGATTTATCGCAGGATTTTCGTATGCAAAAGTTTTTTAAAGGTATATATATGTTAAGACCTAATAAGCCTAAATACGAGAATACCTGGGATCCTGCAGTGGTACTAAATTATTTAAAAACTCTAACCAATTCAGATATCAACCTGGAACTGCTTACAGATAAATTAGTAACATTATTAGCTTTAGCTTCTGGGCAGCGTTTACAAACTTTATCACTTATAGATATAGGGGATATTTATAAAAAGGTAGGGGAAATTGACATTAAAATTAAGGTAAAAATAAAAACATCTGGGAGAAAAAGGCCACAACCATTTTTATACTCCATATTATATAGATGACGCTAATTTACGTGTAGCTAGCACTTTAGTAGAATACCTTAATCGAACAGTAGCAATCAGGGGAAACATAACTTCTCTTTTTATTACTATTAAAAAACCCCATAAGCAGGCATCCACTCAAACTTTGGGACGGTGTCTATAATATTAATATATTAGGAATAATTTTTTAATGGAAAAAACTTATGTTGTTGTTTTTTGCTTTAAACATCCGCACTGAACTTATTTATGGAGACGAGACCGAATATAATCACAAGATTAAACGAACTTACCTGAAGTGAAGTTCAATTTTGATTATATGAAGGTCTCGAAGTAAATAAGTGTCCCTCCCACCCTAATCCTATTCCTCAACAACATAAGGACCTTTAAACTGACTGAATCTAGCGGATTGCTCATGGGACGCGAGAGAAGAAATGCTGATGCTGAAATTTTTGGCTTTAAAGATGTGTGGTCGCAAGCATGTAGATAAGGGTACTTACACTGAACTTGTTTAATTCGACGAGACCTTTATATAATCAAGATTGAACTTCACTTCAGGTAAGTTCGTTTAATCTTGTGATTTTATCATCGTTTATGGTTTTGTCAAAAATTAAACAGTTTTTATTTTGAATAGTTGATTCAAAGTAATAAATAAATTTTTTGACAAATAATGTATATACTAATATTTTCTGGTACAGTACCAGAAATGTTTAAATATAATTTAAAATTAAAAAGAAATTTGATTTTTGCGAAATAAAATCATCTCCATTCCATCATATTATTCCATATATAGAAAAATATGTGATAAGTTCCAACCTGACCAGACCCCTTGTGAAAAGATTCAGGTAATTTTTTAGCTATTGATTACCTTCTCAGGATAAACAATGTATGCATTTAATGCTAACCGAGTATTCATATTTTTTATACGGCTAACAGTTTTTTTCAACTTGAAGTCAAGGGTTACTTTATTTAAAAAGGAAAATACATTGTTAGTTTCCTTTTTAAAATAGCTGACATACCAACACACTAACCACACCAACAAGGAGCCACAATCATCCATTTAAAAAAAATTACGTAGTGTATGATATCATCCTTTTTCACCAAATTTTTTTTAATGCCTTTTTAAAGGCCCTAAAAAGTCTTAGTAGACGTGTTTTTGCGTATTTTTGAATTTGTTTTTCAAGAGCCCTTGATAGTTGTGTAAGTAATTTATTCCATTAGAGTCCCCCCTTTTTGCAGTATAAAATTAAGTATGTATTAATATACTACTACAAATAAGATTATGTCAAAACAGTTTTTTAATGGTTTTGTGTTCATAAAGCATTAAAATCATAGCGGAAATAATCATGTTTCTCCAATTAAACTGAGTTATTTTAACTAAATGTTTGGATCACTACTTAGAAAAATCCAATTCACACTTTAATAAATATCAAAATATAAAATTTAACTTATCTTTCGAGAAACCAAAACAACCACTTTTTTCTATGGGTTTCTTACTTAGAACATTGAAAGGCTAGAATTAGCATTGCCGTGGAACTATGGGCTGTTTCTTTGCTTGCAACGTCTCTGATGCAATGATGCCAAATGCTTATGTAGAAATGGCAAAAAAATACACTTTATAATATCATAAAAAATTGTCACTTATTTTGACAGGGACAAACAATACTAATAAAATATGAAGCATTTTTTTTTCATAAAATATGATAAAATAGCCTATGAAGAAGTCAACATTCGAAGTTATATAAATGTTGATATTGAATTGTATGTTAGACAAAAAGGCCACAACATCGCAACGCCGCTCGATCGCATTGTTGATTTTACCGATACCAAAAATCCTTACCAATACCTTATCCATTTTTTTACGTACTTCATTAGAGTAAAGGTATGAAGGGGAGACCGGGGACAATTGAAACAGGAGACGGTTGAAACAGTCGCCATTTTTTTTAGACGCGAAGGTAAAAACTCGTGTACGCAGCCTCACAACGTTTGACTAATTCCACATTTCTGCCCGACAGTGTGAAACTAGCAGTTGAGCAAAGTGGGTGTGTTTGCGCTCGGCTCTCTTATTTTATGTCAACAATGTAATTTTTACGTTTCATCTAAAAAGTGTGGAAACAAGAAATTTAAGTGTAAGTACACCACTTTTTTATTTTTAATCAATTTTTTTATGTTTTTGCTTAGGTTTATCAGCCTAAACTTGTTAGTTTTAATTAAAGAGTTTAAATGTATTAATTAAGACAATTGAAACACCATGTAAATAATTTTACGGGGACGGTTGAAACATAATTTATAGAAGGCTTTTGGTATTATTTTTGCGTAAACTGATTAATTGATTGTAAAAAACTCTCTGAGGGCTATTATTTTGCTATAGAATGCCACGTGAAAGGGTCAGGAAAACAAATAGAGGTACCAAATCCAACTTGGTTTACGAAAATGCGTATAGGGAGGGTATTGAAAATGGAGCATCCGTAAGGTCTGCGGCAGATTTGTTTGAACTGAATCATGTTACATTAGGCAGATTTATTAAGAAAAAGAAAGAATTTATTGAACAAGGGTCCACTCAAACTATAACAATGGGATATAGGTGCGTACGACGAGTATTTAACGTTGAGCAGGAAAATCCATTGTTAAATACATAATAAAGGCATCTCAAATATTTTACGGTCTATTGCCAAAAGAAATACGTAAACTGGCCTACCAAATAGCCGTAAAATATTCATTGAATATGCCGAATACATGGACTAAAAACTCATCGGCAGGAGAAGATTGATTTTCCGGGTTTATGAAACGTAATCCTGAACTATTAATCCGTTGGCCCCAGGCTACAGGTTGCAAGAGCGACCAGTTTCAACCCAACAAATGTACAACTTTCCCTTGACAATCTTGCCACGGTAATAGACAGATATAAATTCCAAGCGAAGGACATTTATAATATAGACGAAACCGGTGTTACGACGGTACAAAAACCTGCTAAAATCGTAGCAGAAAAGGGACGCAAACAGGTAGGGGCACTTACATTAGGAGAACGTAGCACTTTGGTTGCAGTGGCAATAGCGGTAAATGCAATTGGAAATAGCATCCCACCAATCTTTATCTTTCCAAGATTAAGCTATCAGGATCGTTTCGTTCGTGACGGTCCACCTGGGTGCATTGGAGCAGGAAATGCTAGTGGATGGATGCATGAAGATGAATTCTTGCTATACTTAAGACACTTTCAAAAACATACCAACAGTTCAATTGAAAATAAAATTTTGCTTTTAATAGATAATCAATCTCATGTAAGCATACCATGCTTGGACTTTTGCAAAGAAAATGGCATTGTTTTCCTCTCATTTCCCCCACACTGTTCATATAAACTACATCCTTTGGATCGATCGATTTATGATCCATTTAAAAAAGCTGTAAATTCAACTTGCGATTCTTGGATGAGAAACAACCCAGGCAAAACGATGACAATTTATGACATCCCAAAAAATACATCAAAAACACCAGTGTCCAAAAAGACTCGTCAACAGAATAGTCAGGACGATAGCAGCAGTGGCAATGAAGACTGTTTTTGTCTAGTATGTTTGAAATCGTATAACAATAGCCGTTGAGGGGAAAAAATGGGTGCAATGCATTGATTGCCACCAATGGTCACACGTAGAATGCACTCGCAAGAAGATAATTGTATATCTGTCATAACTGCATGTCAGAATAAATATTCTACTTTGCTAATTTATCTTTATGTCAGCATTAGGATAATTATTATGTTGTTTAAAACTCTTGAATAAAAAATTTGGTTTTATTTAAGTGTAAAAATTATATGTATCAATGTTTTTTTCCTCGTATTTCTAAATTGGATGTTATTTCAGTATTAAAATAAATATTTTGTTTATTCTTAATGTTGTTTTAACTGTCCCTGGTATGTGTTTAAACTGTCCCCGTCTCCGGGACAATTGAAACAATATACAAGGCTATATGTTTCCTTTAATATCTTACAGGCATTATATAATAAGTAAAATAACCTGATTTCAAATATACAAGGAATTAATAAATGTCCTTGTAAAAAATTTTTTAGCTGTAAATATGATTTTCTCTAAGAGAAAAAAATAAATATTAGGAAATTGTTTCAATTGTCCCCGGTCTCCCCTACTTATCTAATAAAAAGCATTTTTATGGAAATTAAAGCTATTGAGTTTTAAAGTAAAATCAACTAAGTTTTTATTATTTTACTTTTATGACGACGGTTGTTCCTTGATATATTATGACAGTATCAGTATTTACTTGTGAAAAGATCAGCTTAAATCGTCTTTTTCCCATGGTGCGGCACAAACGGCACAAGTTTTTATTATCGTAACAGTTCACAAAAACACTGAAATGGCTCAACCTTTTTCTTTTTCCAAACAAAAACTAAAGAAAAAAACACAAAACTTCACAAATGCCAAATGTAAATAAAAAGTCGTTTGTCAAGATGACATTTCGCAAGATGACATTAGATTTTGCCTGCGGTGTTGCAATTTCAAGGTGTTTAGAAGCGGTTTGAGGAATTAGAATGTTAATATTTTTGTTTGATTTAAAGATGTTATTTTTGAGCTTAGAATACCATATATCTATTTCTACTTTTTATTTTTTATTCAAAATATAACATCAATAAGTTAAATGAACATTATCATATGTGTTGATATATAGCTGAAAATTTCCTCATTTTAAAATGCGTGTAAACTTGACAACAGAAAATTGATGAATATGTAAACAAAACACCTCCCTAGCCCCTGTGCCCATCTTGAACTCAAACAAAATTGTTGTTTACTAATTCTAGCCTTTCAAAGTTCTAATGTTTCAAAGTTCTTACTTTTGAGAAAACTTTGTCATTACATTAAAAAATATAGATGACTACAATATATTTTTATTACTATTTTCAAATAGATAATCCTGAAAATTACTATCAAGGCAAATATTTCTTTAATTTTGAAAACAGAAATATTTTAAACTAATTCCTTATTAATTTTTACAAATTTCAAGTGTATGGTTATTATTTATAAATTAGTTTCTGAAGGACAATTATCAATTTAGCATTTGGATTTTAATATTGCAACGTACTCAGAAGCATATTACCTTCTGGAACACCAGGAATAAATTTTTTTACATTAGAAACACACTCTTTATAAACAACGTAAAATGAAAAAAATCCGAATTGCGTTAACTCACGTTTAATTTCAGAATTTCTCGTAACATTTTAACGACAAAATTGAATAAAATGTCATGAAACGCGATCGTTTTATGAGAACACTGACAGTCAAAGCCAGCATTTATACAAAGTCTACTAAATTGAAACTACGAGTTACTTAAGTAATAATAGTGTTATATAAAAAAACTGATGATAGAATATTCTAAGTTAAACTCCAAATAAGAATAAAATAGTACAGAAGTTTTAAGAATATGTTCCAAATGCGATAATTTATTTATTGAAAAATTCATACACTAATAGTTTTGTTGATGACGTTTGAGCTATTAATGGGATGAATTTTTTTTATTATCTTAAAAGTGATTAAGAAATTAAACAGTTTTCGTTATTGTTGTATAATAATTTTTATATTTTTACGTCAAAATTAAATTAATAATAAGATTATTTTTTTCATATAACGTATAAGTCATTTATATTAATTTATTAATGAATCCGTGGATTATTGGCCGCTAAAATAAAATAATCACTATTCTAATAAATGAAAATGTTGACTTATTTACTTCCCTCAACAAAGCCTGCTGAAATACGATAAGAAACCCTTATTATATGACTTGATCTTTTTATAAGCTGTTGCCTCCCTTCATGCCTAAAATTCGTTTTTATATTTGGGAACATAAAAGCGCTCAAACTGGTTTTATTAAATTCCAGGAAAAACTGAATTTTAGAAAAAAATAATAAAACTACTCATAATTTTTTTACTATAACAAAAGAATTTTTCTGGAAGTTCACTGAACAAATCAAAATAAAATCTTATTTCGGCAAATATTTGAGATAAACCCTATGTGCAGGTAAATACTATAGGTACTATTTAGTTATATACAATATTTGTATACCGGGTGGTGCGTCGCCGAGCGGAACATAGGAAAACCCATGTAAATTTTAAGGGGGTCAATTATTGGCTTCCCTGTACAATTTATAAAAAAAATGTAAGATAACTTTTTGAAAAGACCAATCTGGCAAACCCCTGTGCAAAGTTTCAAAAAAATTTTAATGAGAGAATCTTGAATTATTCAGTTTAATGTAATTGCAAAATTAGAAAATTTTCGGTTCAGGTAAAACCAAACGGGCACCAGTTAAATGAATATTGTTACTGACGTGAGGAAAAGTGTCAATAAATTAGTGACAGTCGATATTTGAAAACAAGTATGAATTATTCAATCGACGAAAAAATAGCCATAATTAAGTGGCATTATGCGGGAAATAGTTTTAGAGCAGTATCTGAAATGTTTACAGTTAATTTTTTATATATTTATTTTATATATATTTTTCCCCTCCAAGCCCATTCCGTAAAAAAAAACATTTCTTGTATTCGGCTGTACGTCAGATTTGATAAGGCCTTATCACAAATTGTTTGCTGGTGGCTGGTGTCTGGTTTTACCTGAACCGGAAATTTCGTAATTTTGCAATTACATTTAATTGAATAATTCAAGATTCACTCATTAAAATTTTTTGAAACTTTGCACGAGGGTTTGCCAGATTGGTCTCTTCAAAAAGTTATCTTACACTTTTTCTGTAAAATGTAGCGATTCTGTAAAAATTTACATGGGATTTCCTATGTTCCCTCTCGGCGAGCACCACCCGGTGTATATATATTTTTATTAATTACGCATGTAATTTATAAAAATTAAAACATTCATTTACTTTAATGTTCCAATTCAATACGCCTCATTAATATTCAAAGAAACGAATAAAAAATTCCGTAAACAATGTTAAAAAATGTATGTAATTACGGCTCGATCAGGTATTAGACTTTTCAGAGAACTCATTTTATTGATTGGTGTTTTTTCTTTATAAATTATTTTGGCGGCTTAAATATTCATTAAAATGAACTTTTCACCCAATTGATAACTGAATCACTAATTAGGTGAGAAATTCGTAACGAGTTTTTTTTGGTTTTAGACACCATCGGAGATACTAGTTATCGTTCATTATATTTTTATGAAAATTATTAAATTAAATTATTCGCATTTGTCAAGAATTGACGACACCCGAACATGCTATTAGGTTCACAATATTTGTCAATGCTGGATTTGTAGGCAGGTAAAAATGCATCCAGAGGATAAGTAAAAAATATTACCGTTTATGAACTATTTATGCGTTTTTTAACGTACTTCATTAAAGTAAAGATACCTATATAATAATAAATAATCGTTTAAAGAAACTAAAAGAACACGCTTTAATTGCTAATCGAACTAAAAAGTAAAAAATAATTTTTAACTTTAAAGAGTTTTATCACAGTAGTAGAAGATCAAATAATCAATTATAATTAATTACCTCAAATAATAATCATAATAAAATTTTAGTTATTAACAGAATAAGTAAAATCAGACTAAAAAGTGTGAGGTGCTCGATATATTAAATATGACAATTATTCTATTGGCAACTATCTATGAAAGAAGAGTTATGAAAATGAAGTAAAATTCAGCTTTTTCTTGCAGTGTTGCCGTTATAAGGTTAAGATGGTGGGATCCTGTGGAGTTTTTAGTTATTGCTTTCTAAAATTTTCACCAGTGCGTCACGTCTCTTATCAGCAAGCTTATAATCCGCAAGTACCAATATTTGACTTCCTCCTGTTACGTACTGGATGGCTTCAGAGCTTTGATAGGTTTATCGATACGTATCATCAGTAGTACCTGGATCTATTGTAATAAATTTTAAATAGTCATGAATAAGAATTTCTTGGTCTTGTTTAGCTAATTGTTAGCTAAACATGGTCCTTCCTAGCACTCCTTAATTTGTGATTTTATATACTATGTAATTATTAGTGTCCTAATTTTTCTTTGAAGGTGGTTAATATCCCCTTGGCTTCAAGTAATAGTTCCAAATAAATATTCCAACACTGAACGGGCATATGTAAAAATAGTCTTAGACAAGCATTTGCTATACAGTCCGAATTTTAAAAGTTGTTTTAGCCTTTTTGTCAAATTCGGCAGTTATTCTTCTTTCAATATCCATTAGTCTTAATTAGCGTCTTTGTGCTTGCTATATTCCTAATTACCTATAGGTTTCTTTTCTTTATTTATTTATTTAAAGAAAGGGGCCACCCAACAGATAGGCGCAGCGGTCTAATTACTAAATGGCACAAAGTATTCAAACAAAGTTTAATAGTTTAGGGAGCATTCTATATTTCTAATAAAACATACTTACCTAAACTAACAAAGCTTAAATTTTTTCCTTATAGGTGTTGAAATTTAAATAAAAAATATCGAATTGTAACTGATTAATTTTGTAAAATTCTCTAGCGCAACAAATAGGTGATGAATGTAGAAAGTAGTTTGATTGCGATCTTGAAATACTAAAAGTAAGCCTTGTACTTAAGGTGTAAGGGTTGGCGTTTAAGTGAATATGATGTAGACCAAAACCAGGATCAAGTAAATTATTTACAGTTTTGTATAAAAAAATCTTGGCTTATGAACGGTAATTAATAAAATGTATGAACTTTATTTGTATAGACTCTATATGTGTCATATATATTTGATAAAAAGAGTAAATAGATTCCAATATATAATGGCATTCTCTAATATGGATCTTACTAAGATATTATACAATGTAATAACCGAAGAAGGTTTGGAAAAACTTCCCTTTGTAGTTCGCATCATAAATCCTAAATTTTTTATAGCTCTTAAAAAAATTATTTCTAGGTGCTGTCAAAAGTTAACTTGCTATCAAGGATTACACTTAGATCTTCGATAGCATCAACATAATTAAGCTTAGAGTTCAAAAGTTGCAGGTCATATGGAGGTGTCTTGCATGTCTCAAAGGAGTATCTTCCCACCAGGGACTTATCGAAAACCACTGTTTAAAAAGAAATGCCGAAATACGTCAAAAGGTTTGTCAAGGGGGACAACTTTCTAACCTAAAATTAATGTTATGAGAAGTTCACTAGAAGAGATAACTCATCCTTGTAAAACTAGCCGTTAAACTAAAAAAACTAAAATTAGGAAAAGTGTTTAAATTATCAATTACTATAACCTACAAATGCGTGCGTTTAATCATAATTCAAATATTAATGTACTTCATAAAAGCTGATGTTCTTCATTTCGAAATTATGGCACTGACACAAGCGGGTACACCGCACGACATCTCGGCAGACACGTGGAAGGCATTGTTGGCGAATCTTCAACAAACATGGTGTAGTAAGTATATAAGGAGGCTCCCCGCGAAAAAACCAGTAAAAATATTGCCGCGACTTTTAAATCGATATAAATAGTAGTAAATAAATACACTGTAGATAAATTTTTTATGTAATAGATCCTGGGGAAAATTGCTATGTCCCGGAAAGAATCATAGAACGTTTTGGCAATTCAAGCATTCCTGGATAGCCTCTGCGATGGTGGACTCTAAAATGAGGCGGTACTTACTATTAGCACATCCACCTAAGCTAGTAGATGCACTAATACGAACCCTTAAAAGGATTGCTATTGACGTTGCCGATTCGTTTCCCGAATTAGAAGCAGGGAATAAATGCATCATGGTCGTGCTGGATTACTTTAGTAAATGAGTCTGGGCATACAATCTACAAAACCAAAAGGTCTTTACTGTCGCCGACGATTTAATAAAAAAATAATTGCAGATATGCCGATTTGGTGTACCTTGTAGCTATATCAAATCAAGAATGAAATTTTGAATCCAACTTGATTCAAAACATCTGTAGGATGCTAGAGTCTGCTGAAAGATCTTCTAAATGTAAATCATTACACAAGTTGCCCCAGCATACTGTATAAT
Source organism: Anthonomus grandis grandis (assembly GCF_022605725.1). Lineage (NCBI taxonomy): Eukaryota > Metazoa > Arthropoda > Insecta > Coleoptera > Curculionidae > Anthonomus > Anthonomus grandis. The sequence continues at coordinate 27,288,591 of NC_065548.1, read as the reverse complement.
TCATAGCAGCTTTTCTAGCTTCTACTTCGGTAATATTAGAATATTTTAAAATGTCAGCACAAGAACTATAATAGGTACATCTTCTGTATTGCACCTCTTCTCCTGCTGCTATATTAAAAACGATAAATCAAGAATATTTTAAATTTGATTGTTGAAATGTATTTTTTAATTTATATCAAAACCCGTTTTTATCGTATCCATTATTTTACTGGTAATTTCTAGTAGACCTCTGGCCTTTTGACCAAACTGTTCTAACATTGAAGAATAAGCTCAACCGGTACATGTTAATTCTTGCACTTTCTGCCCGCACTTTCCATTATAGGTGTAATTGTTTCTTTTCTGCATAAGAAAGGCATGACATTAGAGTACAAATTACTAATAATTATCTCGTTTTTTAACTTATTACGTATATTATGCTTTTCTTAAAAAACAGAAATAATTGATTTCATAAATACTTTGATATTAGCATCCTGCTGTCAAATGGCATAGTGAAGAGAATGAATAGAACCATTAATCGGTACTTGGTCAAAGTAATATCTAGCCAATAAAGAGACTATGATAGGTTTTCTTCTCAGGACTAAGAGTCTCTGGCTCGAATAGTAATGGAAAGAGAACCCCATCTCCCATGCGATCTGAAGTTTGGTTGCCCACCAGGAACCGTTGTTGCCGGAAGAACTTTGTTAGGGACCTGCGTAGTAGAATGAATGTCATTCATAGTCAAGTGCGCATTTTCATTTAAGAAGCCAGCGAGCGGATGAAGGATTTATATGATGGTAATGTCAAAGACCAGAACTACAACAATAGTAACTTGGCTTGGCTTTACGAAGCTAAGAGTCAAAAGACTCGGATGGGACATTCAAAATTCTGGTAAAGCTCAAGTCATTCACTTTAACCGATTTGCTGCGTTATTTTTTAGAGTCGGGCAAGTACACAAGATAAACGATTAAGAGGCGGATAGAAAGATTTGAGAGCTGGTTAACAAAGAGGCGTCATATTATAAGCCAACCTAGAAGGGCGTTTGGGACATTTTATGTTTTCTAAAGGGAGAGTTGGTTCCCGAGGATCTGAAAAGATCTATTCTTCGTCATTCCAGAATAATCGCGGTGACGTAAGCGACTACACTGCACAATATCTCTGGAGATTTTTTTTCCTCTTGAGGTTCGTCCATTATGCCCGAATACATCTCAGCCTAAACGCTTATTGTGCCCACCCACCCCGATATACATCTATACTATCCAGCCTAGCACCTCACTGCCCTATACCACCCGGTACAGGTCTTTTGTTGCTGTGGTACCTAATGCTTCTGGGTCCAGTGTGTTTCTCCCAAATATTTATTACTTTTTGCGGCACAAGGCCTCACAATTGCAAATTACATATCTCTATTATATACTCCAATTCTGTTCAGGTGTTTTTTAATGGCCATGTGATCCGTTCTGATATCTTTAAGTGTTCTGAGTTTGTTTCTCCCAAATGTGAGAAGGTCTCTAGTCATTTTATTGTCTATTTTAAAGTTCTTAAACATGTTTTCTCTCTTTTGCTGTCTTATTTCTGCTCAGCGAGCTTGATGTTTTTTTTCACTCAGTCCCTGATCTCACGGCGGAGTGTGCTTGGCACTCTCAGTGCAGGTTCTGGTCCGATGTAAGGTACCGTAAAGCCTTTTCTTGCAAATTCATCGGCTTTTTCATTTCATTCAATACCTGTATGTCCTGGAAGCCATATAAGCCTAACTGAGTTGCGGTCTCCTAAGGTTTTCAGTTCTATGAGGCATTCCCAAACCAGCTTTGATGTAACTCAAGGATTCGATAAGGTAAGGGCCTTATCGAATCCTTGAGTTAGGGCGGCTTCGCTACATATTAGTGTATGCTCTCCTAATGTTTTCCCTAGCACATTCTAGTATCGCAAATATTTCTGTCTAAAAACTGTGGCATGTCTTCGGAGCGAATGGGACGTTTCATGCATAGAATTTGGTCCAAAAGTTTCAGCTCTTATTCCCTTGTCGGTTTTGGATCCATCTATGTACCAAATAAGATCTCCTTCTAGTTTACGGTTACTGTTATTTCATTCTTATCTTGTTGGATCTTCAACTTGGAATGGTGTGCGGAAGCAATACTTTGGAATCATGTGATTCAAAATCCTTTCTGATTTGATTTCATCACAGATTCTTGATATTCTTTGATATTCTGTCAAGTAAACTTGAGTATTATTTCCTATTCGCTCCAGTCCCAGCTTTGCGTCTCCTTGAATTCCTAGGTGTAATGGTGGGAGGTTGAGAGGGGCTTCCGTGGATGCGATTGGTGTAGATTTCATGGCTCCTATTATGCCTAGACATGCAAGCCTTTTTATTTTGCTTACCTTAAGCCTTGTGCCTACTTGCAGGGTTTTGGCCACCACGTTAGTGCGGCATAAGTTATAGTGGGCACTACTACTGTAGTGCAGCTCCAGTGTGCCATTTTGAATTGTAATCCGCAAGTTTGCCCATGCATGCGTTTGGTCGTCAATAAAATTGATTCTAAGTGCTTGGTTATTTTGTCGACATGTTGGTTCCAGATTAATTTGGAATGCAAGATAACCCTCAGATATTTTATCTCTCCCAATATAGGAATCTCTTTACCATGCAAAAATAGTGGACCAAGGTCCTCAATCATTAATCTTTTCGTAAATGGTATAATTGCGAATTTAAGAGGACTGATCTTAAGACCTTTTCTCTTTGTCCAGTTTTTCACGAGGTTCAAAGCAGTTTGCATACTTTCTCTCACCATTGTATTAAATTTTCCTTATCACTAAATCATCTGCATATCCTAAAGTCCTGAATCTTTTTTTCCTTAGTTTTAGTAGCAGCCCATTCATCACCATATATCACAGAATAGGCGACAGAACATCTTCCTGTAGACATCTCTGAGTTACAAAGGCTTCCAGAGTTCCATTCAGCAAATCGCATCTTACTCTCCTACTTCTAAGCACGCAGTCTATCCACCTGCATGTTCTCATGTAATTCTGGAGATACGTGGAAGGTTAGTGAATTTTGCGAAACCATAGCTAGTATAAAGAAGCCCTCATCCACAGGAAGCAACTATACGCTGATAATACGTCGAAACACTGACGCGACTTTTAAATCGGTATAGATAATACTTACAAGCTTTAAGCATCCTGGATGGTAATGAAAACATTGATATTATTTACGATGATCTTAATTGGGCTTTTGGTAAAGTAATTCACATGATTTAGATTTTATATAGTCTTTGACTGTCAAGCATGTTTAGTAACGGTGGAGCGTTTTGGATCATTTGAAAGTATACGTTGCATGCTCTATGGCTTGAAGTTGCTTGTAAATTTACACTGACTATTAAGAGCATAAGAGAGAGTAAATAACATGACCTTACATATCCTTACATAAGCTGAGAATCTTGGATGGCAGTACAGAGGTTCAGTGACTATTATTTGCCATCACTTTTCTAGGATATTTGACGAAGTAAGTTACATGTTGCATATTCTAAAGTTTAGCGAATATTAATAACTAAGTTTGTCAGTAAGTCAACTATGCTAGGCCTGCACTTAAAAGTTTTATTTTGATTTGATAAACGATACCAACCAAGGTTTTTACTTTTCTGAATTCCATGTTTGTTAAATGTTGACTTTGTCAGTTTCCAATTAAAATGCAAAACTTTTATGTTAGAATCGCATATTAAATTTAATGCTGTAACGTTTGTTTCTTCATGGAGTGTTATCCTTGTATTTTAATGAAATGTTATTTTTACTGTTATTGAAATATATATATATTTTACGTTTTTTTTTATTTGAAATATTTGTATTTAATAATACAAAGCAATTGCAAGCTTAGGAGAGCTAAAAAAACATAGTAGATTTTTATCACTTAAGGTGAAAATGAAATAACAACAGCTTTCTTTATACAATTATGTTTTAACCAGTGATTAGAAACATAAGAATTATTTAACTAAAACGCCAAGGTACTAAAGATATAACTTGCAAGAGTGACTGTGACACGTAAATAAATAGTGATAATAATAAAATGCGAGAAGCGATTTGTAAAATGTGTATATATATTTTTTTCACTAGTAAAGCGCTTTCGGCTAACAAATAGCCATCATCAGTGATACGTCTCAAAATAAATAATAAAAAAACAAAAATAAGAAAAACTCACTCCCTAAAGGGTGGTGATAAAACTTATTTAAAATAAACAAATATAACCAAATAGACGTCACAATTTAAAAATTAACAATATTTGTACAATTTAAACGTTTAGACAAAGAAGACAATAACCATCATTCAAAAGACATACATAAATAAGCAGAGACGGAACGGTTTAAAAGTTTTTGTTATTTTTGTTTTTTATTATTAATTTTGAGTCGTAGTACTGATGATGGCTATTTCTTAGCCGAAAGCGCTTTGCTAGTAAAAAAATATATACACGTTATAAAAATCGCTTCTCGCAATTTATTATTGTCACTACTAAATATATGCATAGTGTGACAAATTTATAAGAGAAAAATGTAACCAATAAAAAATTATATATTTCTTTAAAATGACTTGGGTGGCCAATATACCAAATAACAGGGCAATACATTATTACAAATTTAAAGGCTTATATAATAAACCAATAAAGATCGCAAAAAAATCGTATAATAAGCTACAAATGAAAGTTAGCACAATGAGTATGTCTAAAAAGAGCAAAGTAGATAATAAGTTTATTAGAATACTTGTGATATATTATTTAAAAGGCAAGAAGTTGATTAAAAAAAAGTTGTATTCATTCTTAACATTTCCGCCTTGATGAAAGTAAAATAAGTTTATAAAACTAATATTTTTCTAATATGTAAAAAAGCGACGATGTTTATTAAACTTATAATTCTTAATAGATGTTAATAAATTTTCATGAAATTTTTTTAAACCTTTTTTAAGCAATTGATAAATTCCAGGTAACTGATGAATATTCGTGTATGACTGTAACCATACTATTGTAGAGCATAATAAAAGACGATGAATTATTAAATCTAATTAGGAAGCCCAACATTGCTTTTTGTTTAATATCATTTATTTAGACGTTTAAAAGCAACCCGGAATTCAAAGTCAACACACTAATAATTTATTGTTTAAATAGGTGTATGTGGCACTTGTAAAAAAGACAGTTTTTTAAGAAAACAAGATATAATGGCACTTATTCACATTAACCTATAACTATGACAGAAGTTAGCAAAGCTCTTTCTTTCGCAAGCTGATTTCTAAATTAACAATATCAAAGAGTATGTTAACAAGAGTTCATATTTTTATATCGTCAGCATACAACAAGTACTTAATTGTTAAGAAACTCTTATTTGTAAAAAGACAGATGAAAAATGTATAGAAAAAAATAGTGTAGAGTATACGTTTAGTCCTTTTCCAGTCCGGTAAGGCAAAATTTTCTAAATTGGGCATTAAAAATATGCAAGGTTTTTAATGTCACTTTTCAGGCAATTGATGTAATTTTTTCAAACGTCTAGAGTAATTTTTTATTACTTGGGTTATTTCACCTAAATTTCTTGTAATTTAACTTATTTTTGTTGACGTTCAATATCAGTCATTATTTAAATAATTAAGATAAAATTAAATACATTTTCTGAGAGTAGAAACTATTTTTTTTAAATTATTAGTCAAATAGATTGATGTTTAATAACCATTAAACTCACCTGTACCAAATCAAATAAATCTCCTGCGGTAATCCAGATACCAAGAGCACTAAATCCGAGACAGCAAGACTAAACAGGTAGTAATTAGTTGCAGTATGCAAAGATTTATTTTTCTGGATTATAATACATGTCGTGATGTTACCCACTGTTCCCGTGATAAATATTATCACATATATTACTGTTATCGGTATAACAATATAGAGATCATCACGTTTCGGGCCGTAAAGTGTTTCGTTGCACACGTCGCTTACGTTTACTGCGTCTATGATTTCCATTGTTTCATATAAGAAATTATTTGTCTCGGGTTGAAATAATGTCTTTAAGGCGAGCAATTTAATAGACGTTGGGGTTATAGTACTCCGCAGCCTGGTTTAGGGATGCTTCGTTGTTGTATTTTCGGTTTTTCATGTTTTGTGATTTACTGAAACAAAATAATAAAATGTTAATAAAGTATTTATAAAAGCTTTCTTAAGATATTTTAATAATTTTCTATAAACATTTTACTATTTTAGGGACTTTAGTTTTTCGTAAATATTCGTTTTACACTAGCTATAAATTAAAATAAAAAACCACATATATAAAAGTATTTCAAAAATTGCAGTTAAAATAATATGTTAAAAACTTTGGGAACCACAAAATGTTATCAAACAGTAGTTAAATGGAAATGATCTAACCTTGTTTTTATATGCCTTTATATTTTTATTTCCAAAAAAGCGTTCTTGTCTTTTGTTTTTTATTAGAATGACCTATAATAATTAAAGGCAATAATTATGGCAAAAGGCTTAGGCTAATAATTATGGCAAAAAAGCTTTAAAAAATTTATTTTTTAAGCTTTTTTATGTAAATTTACTTACACCAGTTATTGTTAGTATATTTTAGCTATGTATAAAAGTCATAACTACTTAAAATTTAAAAAAAATAAACAAAAAAATTGCAAAACTTAAATGGATGGGATTTTTACTTTTAATTTATGAATATTATTTCAGATATGAAATGTGTCGAAGGAAGATATTTCTATTGGCTTAAAATCATATCGCTAATATCTCTGATATCATGTGTCTAATAGACATCAGCATTATAAAATCCTGATAACACGATGTATTCATTTTAATTTTATTTTAATTAAACGAAACATGTGAATGTTTAATATTTAATATTGACAGTGAATAATAATTTTCATTAATTTTTATCTTTAAATATTTGGAAATTCTCATATAAAATATGTTTATCCCAAAATATGAAAATTAATATATTTTATTATATGATCTAAAACAATAAAGGTTTATATTTTATTAAGCCCACATAATACAAATAATATAGTATGCTAGGCTAAACTAATACTCTTTCATTATTACATATCTAAAATTACTTAAAATAGAAGCCTGCCTTTCGTGCACTGATTTCATCCGGACTAGCAACTTTGGCTCTTTTATGGCTTATATCGATTTTATGATTAGAAAAAATCAGTGTAATTTATAATCTGATGCCCATTTTTTTTAAATCATTATTTAAGATAATGTATATAATAACACTTTTATTATTTTTTTATTAAAACAAATTACATTTAGCATTATTAATAGCCAAAGAGATCTAAATATTTTGTTATTTATCATTTAACTACCCTTATCTTAATCTTTAGTGTAGATCGATTTTATCTGTCCTATTTGAAAAATGGTATTTTAAATATTTAAAAAAAATATAGTTAAGAAAAAAATAATAGTTGAAAAGGCAACCGTCTATTTCTGCTATTGTTTCTGTTCTCCTATTAATGCCCTTTTTACCTATTTTATTTTTTACCCCAAATATACGTAATCTATAATATTTTCTCTTTCCGTTTCATTTATTTGTATGTATTCTAATTGTCAAGACTTTGTTTAGAGTATTTATATTTAAGAGAGATATTTTCAAAAATTTTTCTCAGCAATCATATATTTAAAGATATTTCCTAATTTTGAGGAAATATAAATATGTCCTCTGCAATTTGTCAAATGTGTTAGGAACTCTTCATTTATGTTAAGCTCTTATCAGCTCAGTTCAATTTTCTAAGTCTTTGAGCGTTATCATAAAATAGTTTGGCGATACTGCGTCTTCGTGTACTATGTTTTTGTGCATTTTTATTATTTGTGACTTCGCAAAAATAACTTTTGAAACGCTATTAGGCTTATACAACCCAGATTGCAAGATATTCAGTAGCGGCTACAGTACAAGCTATTTTTTATTTATATCATTCGAATTTATTTAAGATTTTGTTAAATATTTTACACAGCAAAAGCTAATTCCTTTAATACTTTTAATACTATTTATTATGACAATGAAAAATGATTCCCAAATATCGATATTTTGTTTAAAAAAACACTTTAAAGCACTTTTGTAAAATCGTCAAAGGACATAGCGCTGACAAAAGATAAATGATTCTGTGGAAACTTCGGTAAAACTTTCTAGAAATCCAATAACGAAAGACAATTTAATTTTACATTATTCTTGAGATCGTGGGTGTCGGGTGTAGTAATAAAGACAATTGAAAACTACTGTTTTTTTTATGATAGTTTTTGTTTTTAGAAACTCATTTAGCTAAACGTCTTAAAATAACTAGTTTGGCTTTGTATTTATTAAAATAGTTAAAGAAATAAAAACATATAGGATAAATGAGAAATAAAAAGTTTGTACGTCCAAAGAACAATTATTCGTACTATTTTCGGTATTATTTAGATTAGACTGTTTTGTTGGAGATGTCGCTTTGAAATTTGCATAAAGTATTAGAGATGGAATTGTTGTTAGTATATATGCCGTAAGATACTTTTAGTTTTATGAAACAAACTTAATAATAGCTTTAAAAAATTAATTAAAAATAAGAAGACTCAGAAAAATAAAATTTAGTTACAAGGTGAAGAATCAACTATCTAGCTACTTTTCTACAGGACCTTATTATTAGATCAAATATAGTCATAGATACTAGGTAGCTCAAATTAAAAAAATATTATGGTAGTATTAAAATAGTAAAAATATTTTTAAACTGCTCATCAAAAAATTCTATATTCTACGTAAGAGCAGTAAGAAAAAATGTATATTATATATTACAATATATTATATTAATTCAAATTTACAAATTCACAAAATATAAATCATTCAATAGCAAATAGACAGCAATACAATAGTCTATATTGGCACAATATCCCATTAACAAAATTACCTTAATATTATTGTAGCGTCTATCACGGAATGGAACATTTCACTAGACCGTTAGCTTGGCCTGTATCGAAATTTCCCATCCCTCGACCTGTGTGGCAGTTTTCTGCTATTAAGTATAAATAATTAAAATTAAACCATATCATAACATTAAAATAATCTATATAATACATGCTAATATGCCCTAAATAGTTAATTCCATCTATATACAAAAGAAATAATTCCTATAAAGAGAAGCGCAAGAGAGACAAGGAGACAAGGAGACAAAACAACCCGGAATGAAGCAGCAGAAACAAGGGAAGCATTGGAAGAAGAGTCTTTCCGTTCTTCTAATATTATTTTTATAGTGTAATACACATTTATCTATTACGTTTCGTTCTTTTTTTTACATTAATCTTTTAAAGTGTTCGTAATGGTAAATGATGAAGTTTTTTATCTCAAAATTTAAACCTTTTCTATGCTCATTTACTTCGACTTTAGACCTTAGGCCTGTGGGCAGAAGCTTAAGAAATTTGGGAAGTAGAAACAGCATATTTCTTTGCAAGTGTGATTTGCTGAAAAAGTGCGATTGCAAATCCTTGTTTGTTTTAGAACGAGTATAATACTGATGGTCTAGTTCCCTAAAAATATATTTAACCTTTCTGTAGTAATAAAAACATGCACTCACAAACGATCCTCTTAAATTTAGTACATTTAGTTCCGAATAAAAGTTGATTGTAGGATATTGATTGCTTTTGCTTAGGATAATCTTAAGTATTTTATTTTGGCATACTTTTAACATTTGCATGGCATTATGATTCAGACCACCCCAAATTACTAAGCAATATCTTAAAATTGATTCTACTAGTAAAGTATATACTATTTTTAGTGTTTTTTTATCTAAAATATTACGAAGCTGATAAAATTTATAATAAAGTTTTCTAAGTTTTTTGGGCGTTTCAAAAGCATGTTCATTCCAGCATAGATACTGGTCAATGTATAAACCTAGGTATTTAATTTTACTAATTTTTTGTATGCAAGGACAAGGACAGTTATTATTTAATAAATTACAAGTTGGGTTGTGAATTTTAATATTACTTTTTTAGGTTGATCACTAGTTGTCAAAGAGAAAGCTTTAAATTTGGTCTTTGTTATATTTAGGGTGATTTTGTTTTCATTTATCCAGTTTTGAATTACACAAAGGCCTTGCTCTGCTTTCGAGCATAGACCATCCCAGCTGTTGTCTGTGAATGTGACTGCAGTATCATCGGCGTAACAAATAACCGAACTATCTTGTAGTAATTTTCCCAAATCATTAATATAGATCAAGAATAAAATTGGACCCAGGACTGTCCCTTGAGGAACTCCAGTATTTACAACCATATCACTACTTAGGATATCATTACATCACACTCTTTGCACTCGATTTTCCAAGTAGAATCTAAAAAGCTCTAGAGCTTGCCCCCTTACTCCAACATTTTCTAATTTATTTAACAGCAAGGTGTGGGAGACTGTATCGAAAGCCTTTGCAAAGTCCATATATACTGTAAGACATTTCTTATTTTCTTGCATATCTGACATAATTTTTTTAAACCAAAAAAATATTGCATCATCGGTGCTTTTATTAGATCTAAAACCAAATTGTGCATTAAAAATTATATTTTGTGATTCAAAAAATGAAATTAGGCGAGTCTTGACACATTTTTCCCATATTTTTGAAAAGTTACTTAGTAGAGATATGGACCTGTAGTTTGTCATTTGATATGGATCGCCGCTTTTAAACATTGGAATTACTATAGCATTCTTCCACTCTATAGGGATCTTAGATGTCTTAAAGGTTCAGTTAATTATATGTGCTAAAGGATCTAAAATATATACATGAATTGTTTTAATTAATCTAACAGTTATACCATCCTCGCTAGGAGATGAATCGGTTTTTAAGGAGTTAATTTGCATTATAAGTTCTTTTTTATTTACTAGTCCTAAAAAGAGAGTATTATCTATAATATTTTTATTGTCGTTATTGCGTTGATTTTTTGAAATAATGTTATTTGTCATTGTTTCTCCAATTTTTGAAAAGAACTTATTAAAAAGATTAGAGGTTTGTTCTTTATTTTTTACAATATTGCCGGTTTCATCTTTAATCGTTATAACCTCTTTTTCATTATTTTTATTTGTTGTTTCACTAATCATCTTCCACACCTTTTTGTAATTTTTGCCTGCATTCTGTATTTGAGTTTTATAATACTGAAATTTAGTTTTTTGAATTAATTTATGTCAAAAGTTTCTGTATTTGTTATACTGTTCCTCTCGCTCGATGGTAAAAATTTTTAACAATTGTTGTTTTAAAGCATCTCGATGTTTGATAGAGTTAATTAATCCTGAAGAAATCCAAGGTTTGAGCCTTTTAAATTTTTCTTTGACAGTGAAAGTGGTTGTGCATTTTTTTATATGGTTTTCCAGAGTAAACATAAATTTTTCATAGGCCTGCTGAGCATTGTCCAAGGTCATACAGTCTGCCCACTTCTCTTGAGACAGTTGCAATTTTAGTTTTTCATAGTTTATTTTTTTAATATTTTATTGTGCTGGCTTATTTACTATCTTACCTAATTTTATATTAGAAGTTAAACCTATCAATTAATGATCAGTAATATCGGTTTGAAATATAAATGGAGTTGGTTTAGATATTAATTGTTTGTCGTAACGCAAAAATATGTGATCTATGCAGCTTGATGACACTACAGTCACGCGGGTAGCCTTGTTTACACAAGAAAAAAGACCATTTTCGTTCATTAAATTTAAATATTCGGTGGTTTTTAGAGAAACTCGATCTAAAATATTAATGTTTATATCGCCAATAAATATCTCTAAGTGATGATTACCTAAAGTCCCAAGATATTGCTCTAAGTCGTTTAAAAAAACATCTAAATTAGTTGAGGGAGGTCTATAGCAACAAGTCATGCAAATGTCAACACTATCTATTTTCATGCCTACTTGTATACATCTTGTTTCAGAAAAAGATATTATGTTTGTTAAATATTTTATATTATTTTTAATGTATACAACTAGGCCATCATTCTTATTAAACTGGGAATTAATATAGATTAAATTAAAATTGGGTAAATTAAAAAGACTTACTTCATCCTCCTCCAAACAAAAGGTCTCCGATAAAACTAAAATGTTGATATTTTCAGGCTCAATTGACTCAATTAATAACGCCAGTTCATCAAAATTCTTTCTCAAGCTTCTGACATTAAAAAAGACAAAGTTAAAAAGTAGGCATAACCTAAATGGTTCTGATTCCAATATTATTAACTTTTGTTTTCTACTTAGATTTTATTTAAAGAAGATTAAATAGACCGACATATTTATAGCTGTTGAAAAAGGATAATTTAGGACTTTATGGACTGTACACGGTATGTGGACAATCTTCCAAATTTAGACTTTTCTTTTTTATTTTTTAATGAAGTAAAAGTTACATGCTTATTTTTGCCTAGTGAATGACTTAATAGTTTATTTATGTTCGCATTATTTTTCTACTTTAATAAAATACTCCTATTATACAGACTGAGGAAAAATTTAACAATGTGTTAGAGCTATATCCTCGAAAAACAAACAAAAATATTGAGATCTAATTTATTTTGAGGATGCCTATTTGCTAATTAACATATAAAAATATTTAAAATGATGGCCGATTCGGTTTTGTACGTAGTATAATACTTTTAGTCTTTTTATTTATTAATTATAAATAATGAGTTTAGTTAAAAAAAACCGCTCTATTTCTGATAAAATATACTTAACTTCTCAAGTTTATTAGAAAATGTTCTTTCACAAAAGTAAAACTAATAATGAACCAAATGTCTCGTGAATTTTCATAAGAATAATATTAAATCTAACGTTAATTCAAATAGGGTTATTTCTAGATTAATGGATTTTAACTTATGTTTATTTTTATGAAATAAACTGTTTTTAAATATCATTTATACGACTATTGGATAAAAAAACTTGGATTATTAAAAAAAGCTTTAATCACGCCATTTGTTAGTGTTTTCGACCCTAAAAAGGTTAAAGATTTGAGGCCTATTAGTATTTTATCGGTTATTTCCTAAGTTTTAGAAAGACCTATTTCTAATTAGATAATAGAATTTTGATATTCTCATATCATTTTTAGCTGTCAGCTCGTTTTCGAAAACAGTTTAGTACATCTACAAGTCTTATATATGATATAAGATATAAAGAATATAAGTAACTAAGGACTTAATGTCTGTATACTCTGGACTTAAAGCTGGACGGGGTTAAAGTTTTTTAAAAAATTAAGAAATTAATTTTTAGTTATTTGACTGTTTAAGATATCGGTGTCAAATTTTCTCAATAAAGCTGCCTAATAAAGATGCTTTAAATGTAAAAAGTAAATGTTTTATTTTCAACCAGTGGCGTAGATCAGATAGGCATTAGAATAATTTTTTAATAAAAAAAAAGTACGCCACTGATAATCAAAAATATTAAGAATCCTTGGTTTATTTAATAAAAAAGGTATCCTGCATCTTTTTCCCAAAAGGCACCATTTTATCAGAATTTAAAAATAAATAACTTTAATAAAAACTAAGGAAAAAAAATTATTGGATAACGTTAAAAAATACTAAATATTAAATAATAATAATTAATAATTAATTTAAAATGTGCTCAAAGTGGCCGCCATTTTGTCGGATACAGAGCCTGCAGCGTAATGTTAAATTGTCGTGAATTTTTTGAATAACTTCACCCCTATTTTTAATTTTGCCTGCAGCTACTGGCAATGCGAGCCACATGATTCTTTAAGTGGTGTCAAATAAATAAGCAGATGAAACTGATCCCACAAATAAGATTACAAGGATTTCAATTAGGGGATCTCGCTGGCTAAGAAACCATGCAGGCCACCACAACCAAAAGCTTGGCAACTGTCTGGGTGTTTAGCCCCTTGTTGAAGATGGGTCAACAGATGCAGAACCTTTTGTTTTTTAATTGGATAAAGTTGGTGTCAGGCGATTTTTCGGGTACTTGTATTTGGTCTCGCACGAACTCATCGGATTCGCCGAGTGCGCATATCCGCTAACTCAATGCCACGCAAATTGCAGAGAGGGACATGATAACAAAATAACTGATAGCTTTGACGGTTGCTAGGATATTTTTGACATACGAATCAAAACTTTGTTATGACGTCATCTTCTTGATTAATTTAAATAAGGTAGTTGTTCTGCCGTTGCTTTATTTTGAATGTTATGGAGCGATTTACGTGGAATGAATTGGCAGATATGCATTTAACCCTTGGTAAATCCAGAGGAAACGCTGTATTGGCTCGCGTGATTTATGCTGAACGTTTTCCCAATCGAATGCTCCCAGAGAGAAGATTTTTTCTTAAGGTCGACAGGAGTCTACGTGAGAGAGGACAATTACAAGTAAGTACCTACTTAAAAAAAATAAAAACAAAAAATCAACATGTACTTTTTGTTTTAGGTGAACCCAGGCATAAGAGTTCGTGCAAGACCTATTCGTGATAATGTTGAGGAGGAAATACTTCACAATGAAGAGGATCCAAATACAAGTACCCGAAAAATTGCTGATCACCTGAGGATAAGCCAAACATTGGTTTGCAAAGTTTTGCATGATAACCACCTTTATCCATTTAAAAAACAAAAGGTTCAGCATCTGTTGCCCCAAGACTATGCTAATAGGTTCGCGTTTGCCACTTGGTATCTTCAACAAGGGGCTAAACATCCAGACATTCGCCAAGCTATTTTGTTTAGTGACGAATCAACGTTTTGCCGAGAGAGACATTTCAACCCAAGAAACAATCATGTCTGGGCTGATGAAAACCCTCATGCTAAATTTATCCGTGGCTACCAACAAAAATTCTCTGTGAATGTTTGGGCAGGCATTGTAGGGGAGAACTTGATTGGTCCGTACATTTTTCCAAGACGTCTCATTGCAGGGAATTATTTGATTTTTCTTCGAGATGTACTACCTGAACTTTTAGAAGATGTGCCATTGGATGTTCGGCAAATAATGTGGCTTCAACATGATGGTTGTCCGGCACACTATGGTCGCGTTGTCAGGGAATATTTGAACAAAAAGATATCCTAGACGTTGAATTGGGAGGGGAGGCGCAGTGGCTTGGCCAGCGCGCTCCCCCGATTTAAATCCCTGTGATTTTTATTTGTGGGGTCATTTGGACCAACTTATTTATTCTACACATGTGCCAGATGAACATGATCTTTTGGCTCGCATAGCAGTAGCTGCAGGCGAAATTAAAGATAGGGGTGAAGTTATTCAGAAAAATCACGACAGTTTAACATTACGCTGCAGGCTCTGTATCCAACAAAATGGCGGCCACTTTGAGCAACTTTTAAATTAATTATTAATTATTATTATTTACTATTTAGTATTTTTTAACGTTATCCAATAAATTTTTTTTTCCTTAGTTTTTATTAAAGTTATTTATTTTTAAATTCTGATAAAATGTTGCCTTTTGGGGAAAAGATGCAGGATACCTTTTTTTCTGCTAAATAAACCAAGGGTTCTTAATATTTTTGATTATCAGTGGCGGACTTTTTTTTATTAAAAAATTATTCTAATGCCTATCTGATCTACGCCACTGGTTGAAACTAAAACATTTACTTTTTACATTTAAAGCATCTTTATTAGTTAGCTTTATTGAGAAAATTTGACACCGATATCTTAAACAGTCAAAAAACTAAAAATTAATTTCTTAATTTTTTTAAAAACTTAAACCCCCTGTATTTTGCTTCTGAGGCATTTCCGACCCATAGTGTCTTATATCAAAAGTTATATTTGAACGTCCCTTATCATCCCCCAAAAGCATGACCTTCTTATAAAAATCACCCTGTATACCGGGTGGTGCGTCGCCGAGCGGAACATAGGAAAACCCATGTAAATTTTAAGGGGGATCAATTATTGGCATCCATGTACATTTTATAGAAAAAATGTAAGAAAACTTTTTGAAGAGACCAATCTGGCAAACCCTTGTGCAAAAGTTTCAAAACATTTTAATAAGCGAATCTTGAATTATTAAATGTAATTGCAAAATTATCAAATTTTCGGTACAGGTAAAACCAAACGGGCACCAGTAAAATGAATATTGTCACCGACGTGAGGAAAAGTGTCAATAAATCAGTGACAGTCGATATTTGAAAACTAGTATGAATTATTCAATCAACAAAAAAATAGCCATAATTAAGTGGCATTATGCGGGAAATAGTTTTAGAGTATCTGAAATGTTTTCAGTTTATTTTCCCACCCAAAAAAAAACATTTTTTATATTCGTCTGTACGTCAGATTTAACAAATCCTTATAACAAATTGTTTGCTGCTGGCTGGTGTCTGGTTTTACCTGAACCGAAAATTTGGTAATTTTGCAATTACATTTAATTGAATAATTCAAGATTTGCTTTTTAAAATTTTTTGAAACTTTGCACGAGGGTTTGCCAGATTGGTCTTTTCAAAAAGTTATATTACATTTTTTCTGTAACATGTACAGGGAAGCCAATAATTGACCCCCTTAAAATTTACATGGGATTTCCTATGTTCCGCTTGGCGACGCACCACTCGGTAAATTCATAATAAGGTACTTCTAAAATTGGTCTTCTAAAACTAATCTAAAATTTACTATTATTAATTTATTATAGTCTTATCTTTGTAATGGATTCCATGTTATAATTAAAAGTTAATACTTAATCTAAAAATCAAATTATTTATCTTTAAATACTTATAATCTTAACTTTTTTTCGTGTATATGGCTGACATGGAAAAAAACTTGACTTGTAGGAAGCTTTAGCAACATTTTGTCTCTTTCTTTCTCTCAACTTTCCTCTAGTCTACCTTCATTATGATCTGGATAACATTTCTAAATATACTGAAAATCACAAAATAGAAATGAAAGAATAAAATTAAGTGCTAATAAATCATGTGCCCTTGTCTTAAGATCAAATAAACTTTAAATCGAATTAGTAAGAAATAACTATACTCTAAAACTATATTTGAGCCAGTACTGGATTAAGCCAAAAACTTAGGATTGATTGTTAACAGTACCTTTTTAGTTCATTTAAATAAAAAGTTACTCATTGCTTACATGCATTTAAGGGGTTTACATAATCTAAAGAGTCACATTTCAGGAAAAACTGACTACTTGTTGTGTAATACATTACTAATATTTCTGTTGGACTATTGAGATAAAGTTTATAATAATACAATTACTGGTTCATTCTCTCATCTTTACAGTATGGTTTCGGATCCGGTCGAGAATCATAAGGAACCTGATTGGGGATTGGCTAGAAAAAAAGTGACCGATAGCGCTATTAAATGGTCAGTTACTGAATTCTGTCCATACAAGGCAGCTGGGCCGAGGTCAAATCCCAAAGATGTTGCAGTTAGGCCTGGATTTAATCCTTCCCCAATTGAAGGATATTTTCCGGGCTAGCGTAATAATGGGATATATACCGAAGATATGGATGGCAGCAAATGTGGTCTTTATCTTCAAAGCGGGCAAACAGGACTACGACCTGGCCAAGTCTTGTAGACCCATCACGTCCCCAAAGGATGATTGATAAACGCTTAATTGAGGTTATTCTGAAGGCAAATCCACTAATCTATGAATTAACACGCATTTAAAAAAGCAGAGACAGTCGTCAACAATAAGGAAGTTGCGTTAGCACTCTTCTTTGATATTGAAAGAGCCTTTGATAAGGTGAAAACCCATGAGATCAGAGAATGTGGGGGGTGCCAGCTAATCAGATTGAGTTGCCTATCGCCAAAGCTCTGATGTTTGGTCATTAATGGTCTCCTAAGGCAGCTTGAGCAGGAAAAGCTATAAAGAAAAGCAGCGCATGTTTATGATGATGATAGACTGGATGATAAAAGCAAATTCATTGCAATTAAAGCCTACCAAAACTTTCCACGAAACGGAAAAATGTATGTACCAGAAACCTCTGCACATTAGGCAAGAGATCCTAGTACCTAGACGTGTACCTGAAACAAGCTAACATTGAATAAACATGTTACCGAAGCACTCAATAAGGTAATCGCCATCTTGTAGCAACTTTAAAGGGTTATTGGTAGAAAGTGGAATAAAAAAGTAAAGCTCAAGATCCTGCACTGGCAATATACTGCTATAATCAGATAGGTGCGATGAAAACCACACGCATGTGCAGCGCTTAATATCCTTCTAGGTTTGCCAAAACTCCGACTTTGGATTCAGAGGAAGGTGCTAGAATCCTATGTAAGGATGAAAGACGCATGATCACATCGACCCGGGTTAGTAGCGCGCATACATTCATCACCAAACTGGTAGAGAAGGAAGTGCCAGTTTTGCTGCCCCGCAATGTAACGCCAGAGGACACTGTATGGTTAAAAGGATCCTTTAAGGTTGACGTAGCAAGCAATAAAGAACATCCTAACATAGAGGATCGATCTCAAAAAGATTTGAAAATATGGTACATAGAAGGTTTATGATTGTCCCACACAGCGCTGTCACAAGCTAGAGTATATCGTAGCGACATCAAGGGCAAGCTCTCTTGCTTGTAAGACATTCGACAGTATTTTAAGCGAAAGTGCTTGGTTTTGTAGAGGTGGCCACCAGAAAAAAAGTCAAAGGGGCCCGAAAACTAAATTAATTATTTACGTTGACAGCTAGGCTGCCTTAAAAGCCATTCAGAACTGGTTCTATGTTGGCCCAAGAGTGCAGGGCGGAGCTGGACGCATTGGGTAGGAGGAAGACGGTTAGAATGTTTGGGTTTTCAGACACTGCAAAGTGAAGAGCAATGAACAGGGAGTTAGCGGGAGTTCACAAGTGATATTCTTTACGCATGTGACTAGCCTCGAACCCTACTTTGGACCAAGTAAGAGATACATTGCCCATATCCTAGACAACTGGGAATGGAAACAGACTAGGAGAAATTAGAGTAGAAACAGCGGTTGTCGACAGGCCGGAGAACTGCTATCAAATTCAACTAAAGCTAGGATAGCGTGACTGCTGTCTTGACACAGAGGGACTGCAACAGACCAGACAGCAGTTCCAACAGGTCACTGTACACTTAAACCACATCCATAGTGTAACCATATCCGCTAAACCATATCCGTAGTGTCCAGTCCGCTGCGGGCTAGTGCGGTGTGATGGAGAAAACGGCATCTCATTTTATAGAAGAATGCGAAAAATGGGCTAGGATCAGGAGAGAAACCATGTGTACTTCCTTCCTGCCATGAGGGGAACTAAAGCACCTTAATTTGGATACCTGCTTTACTTCTTGAGAAGGATGGGGCCCCCGCTTAGGGAGACTAGCGTGGGTGGTCAGCGGTAATGACGTGATTTTAGAGGTTAGCGGAAAGGGACTTTAAGGCCTATCCGTCGGACACTCTACTCCCACCATTACTACTACTAGATGTAAAAAGTGCATTAAATGGTCTCTTTTAGAATTTGAAATCAACACATAACACATAATATGATAAGCATACATAGTTCCTTGATATAAATGTTTTAGTATTGTATTATTTTATCTTCAAATTATTAATTATTATTAATAAATGGAATTTTTATTGTGTGCATAACTAATATTTTTGTTTGGTCGATGGTTGTAGGTAAAATGGGTTATATATTCTAAAGTAATAGTATATATATAGTTTTTTTTCATGTAGCTCAAACTAGTTTCCAATTTATTGTTTTATTAAAAATAATATAATATAGAAACCATTATAAAACAGATTTAAAAAAAAAATTAACAATCTATAAATAAATGGATGAGTCCTTTTTATTCTCATTTGCAATCGAAGCCTTCTTATTCCAAATCTATTTCAGGTTAACCTTTGTTTTATTAAACATCCTTATTTACTTTAATAAATTTTATTTTAAAGTTGGCAAATATTCATTTAAGCCCCACGCCATCTTATTATACCTTATAATTAGATTCTATTAAAATATTATATCATTGTATTGTTAAATGATTTAATTTTTTTAAATTATTATAGTATTAAATTGTCAGTAATAATGTGTACTGTAGCAGCTAAGAACTTATATACTTCTTAAAAATGTTAATGGGCTAATGACGTACGATCTGCTTACAAATTATATTGAAAGACATTAGTTTACACATACCAAATTTATTACTGAAATAACGGCTACATTAAAATATTTATAGATATACAATCATAAAATGTCTTAATAAAACGTCCATTAGGTTTATTTACTAAGTTAATAAAATAATTCAGTAGCAAATTGTGTTACTTCGTTTAATATACATATACAAAAAAACTTTAGTAGAAAAAACTCCTAAATGATTTAACATTCTAAATAGTGGAATCTGATGTACTATTTTTTATTTTCATAACAATTACACATACACACATTGATTTTATAACGACCTTCGATCGGATTAAAAAAATATACTTGCCGTGTAATTTTTATTAAGCGATTCAAATTGGTCAATTTTTAAAGCTTAAAAAGCTAAAATTAAATAAAGGTGAAATTTATGCTTCAGATATGCATTTCTGTAAACTTAGTGTTGAATTTAAATAGTATTCCTAATCGATAAAAAACAGACATTTGGAAATACCAATTGTATCAGCAACTTTTAAACCATTTTTTATCATGCATTAAAGCTGTATCCACTGCCAACTCATATAAACAAAATAAAGATTATCAAGAAATTTTGTACGGCATACAGGGATTATTTTTCGATAATTTAATTCTGTTTTTTTTAATATTTCAGTTAATATTCTGTTTTTATTAATATTTCATATAATTTTTGATTATGTGCACATATAGGTATTCGTTTAGCTAGTTCTGCTTTCTTTTTCTTTTAAGACCATACTTAGTACTTAGATACTTAAGATTACTTAATATTGAAAAACTTTTATTTAATATATTTGAGTTGACTTTGATTTGCGAGTGAAAATTTCAAAAGGAATTTCATTTAGTAATTTTGCTCTATTTTATAGATTAAGAGATATGATTAGTACAGGTGAAATCAGAAGCAAAATCTAATCATAGGAAATAAAATAAAGCATTTTTACTTAAAGATAAAACAAAATGAAATTCTTAACTTTATCTGATTTATATAAGTCAGATACAGTAAGGGTCACAAAAGCTCCCGAAGCACCAAGAGGGTCAGGTTTACTTGATTACCAGATTAAATTAGATGATCTGTCATGAATATGAAGGTTATTAATGTCAGTCTGGAACCCCATAATAACCTAAAATGCACCTACGATTATCCTGGCGATCATAAAGTTTAGTTAGAATCCAAATAGAGATTCTAAAGGTTATTGATATTAAAATATTTCTTAAACAATATATGTTGTAAAAGTTCGCATAATCTCATAAGTCTTTATTATGGTACAGGGTGGACATTTTATAAGAGATATACCTTTTCTCAGAATATTCAGAGATTTAAAAAGTCTCGAGCTTGAAACACATTTTTTTTTAATTAGTTTGTATATACAGGTTGTTTTGTTTATTGGTGCATGGAAATAGGTCTTAGGTATTTTACATTGTACGGTGATAAGTCGAAGTAACTATAGTACTTAATATTAATGCTTATTAATAAACTAAAAGTGAAGAAATAGTCCATACTTACAGTGGAGTCATAGATTAAGGTAAAATAAAAATCCTGCAGTCTCCCCCCACTTATATATTAAACATTCAGTTATTTAAAATTCCGACATGTTTTGAACACCACTGTGTCCGAAACATGTCAGATATGTAAACCTTTTATTTCCTGATAAAAGGTTTAAAAGAAAACTTTTGATGAAAACCTTAATAAACTAAAAGTACGATTTGAACTATTTTTTTAGTTGCTGCCTTAAAAATATACAGGGTGTTAAATATTAACGTTTGAACTTACATATTATTAAACCTAAGAAATAACTACAATATTATTTTTATTGAAAATTTGCAACTTAAATACACTTTCTTTTCTATTCTATATATTTTTATGTTGCCTGTTTCAAGCTAAGAGGCTTCGCTTTTAAATATTTGTTAAAAACCCTATGGAACCTGAGAAAAGGTATAGGCGTGTATTAAAATGTCCTTCCTATATTTTATTTTAGTCTTAAACCGAAAATACAATATTTAACTTTGTTGTATCACAAAGGCTTTTATTTAGTCGAAAAACACTTCCGTTTTCTTACTTTTGAAAAGCAGAAAGTTCTCAAATTACAATATAAATAAAAGGAAGTCAGAGAACCCTTTTGAGGTGGAAAAGGAAAATGATTTAGAGCCTAAAGGGCGAAATCGACGAAAAAGCACTTAGACCCTCTAAAACGAGAACACCACTTTTTGACAATTAAATAAAATATAAAATAAAAAATGTATTTCAATAGAAGAAAAATTCCAAAAGTCAAATAATTTATATAAAAATAACCAATAAAATAATTATCTCAGCAGAGATTTTAGAAGTCGATTGCGCCAGAAACAATAACCAGCCTGATTTATGGATATTTCTCTTTAGAAATTACTTTATTGCTTAAAGGCTTATTTTTTTTCGTTTTTTTTTAATTACTATTGCTAATTGCATTATCTGAAAGCTATATTTCTCGTACCAATTACATACATTATTTTAATAACATCCCCTTAGACTTCTGAGGTACAAAAATGCACATATAGATCGACTCTCTGTCTGACTTACCAGGTAACTACTGTGTTCAAAATGATACAAAATTCGGCTAGTAACACCTATAATTTACTCAGCTACATTAAGTTTTTTCAACCAGGTAGCTTCAGAAAGTTTACACATTTACCAATAAAAATTATCTTGTTAACATTATAAATGATCTTTCAATCTAAAAAATGAACTTTTTTACTTTTATTTAAATGTCTACTCAATTATACAACAGTGACCGCCTAAAGTTCCGCATAAATTCGATAAAAATTAGAGACATGATTTTTTGAGAAAACGCTCAGACCCGTCGGTTTTTATTTTTAATTGCGCATTATTTCACATAAATTTTTGTATACAAGATGGTACAAAAAAAAAAGATATGACGTTATCGGTCATTTTAAAATGGAATGCTATATTTTTTATTGCATTTATGAAATATAGGCGAAATTCCACGCAAGTTTCGTATAACACACCTTATCTCAAAACTCTACTATTTCAGAAATATTTTTATTTAACCAACAAGAAAGCAAGTATTTACGTCTATTTATAAATTAAGATAAAATGGAGGATAAAATGTTATAAACTGTGAAAACTCTTATTAATGTATCAAGTGTTCAAACTGATCCCCATTTATTCTTGGCAGAAAGCAAGGCGGTTTGCAAACTCATATAAAACACTATCAATTATTTCTGGTGATATACGTCTAATTTCATATCTACTTTTATTTTTCAAATCTTCTACGGTGTTTGGCTTCTCAATATAAACTTTACTTTTCAGGTACCCCCATAGAAAATAGTCGCAGCGATTTAGGTCTGGTGACCTGGCCGGCCACTCTATTGGCCCTCTTCGTCCTATCCATCTTCCTGGGAACACTGTATTCAAGTAATTACGGACATCTCGAAGGAAATGTGGCGGTGCGCCGTCTTGCTGAAACCACAAATTGTCTGTCGGGACAGCAGGGTCTTGTTCGTCTCGGTATAGGGCAGCCAAAGCAGGGATAAGATCTTCTTTCTGTTAAGTTTTCTTCGAAAAAGTATGGCCCTACTACTTTATTTCCCACGATACCAGCCCAAACATTAATAGATTTACGGTACTGTGTATGAGCCTCAGTTGCCCAGTGTGGATTTGACAGTGACCATTACCGACAATTTTACCGATTTACGACACCGTTTAAACAAAAAGTTGCTTCATCCGAAAACAAAACTCGTAACATAAACTGACGGTTCATCATTTGCTCGCAAAATTAGTCTCTTCGATCAGGATCGTGCTCATTTAATTCGTGTATTAGACTAATTTTATAAGGGTGGTATTCATTTACTTTTAAGATGCGTCTTACTGACGCTCCGGCTATATTATTGTCAACTGAAATTTGTGAAGTTGCATTGTTTGGATTTTCTTCGACGAAGAGCAGAACGTTTAATTTTGTTTCTGCAGAAATTTTTGGACGACCTGATCTTGGCAAATCCCTAACATGACCTGAAGTTATTAATTTGTGCTCTATTCTACTAACTGTTGACTGAGAAATAGGATGGTTTGGGTATTTGGCATTAAACAGTTCACTTACTTCTTTTTGCGTGCGCACTCGATCCCCGTACCCTAGCATCATCAAAATTTCAATTTGTTGGTTTCCGTTAAATTAGCCATAATTTATTCTGATAAAAACTATTAATTTTCG
This sequence comes from Anthonomus grandis grandis, assembly GCF_022605725.1. Lineage (NCBI taxonomy): Eukaryota > Metazoa > Arthropoda > Insecta > Coleoptera > Curculionidae > Anthonomus > Anthonomus grandis. The sequence goes on along the minus strand of NC_065548.1, from coordinate 27,264,428 downwards.
ACAGTGACATTCGAAAATGGAGATTCTTTACAAGTGCAACCATGGAAATAGAAACAATTGGCAGTGTTTATAACATTATTTTTATCCTCAATTTTACCTTAATTTGTAAATAGACGTACTTATTTGTTTTCTTGTTGTTTAAATGTAAATATTTCGGAAACAGTTGAGTTTTGAGATAAGGTGTGTTATACAAAACTTGCTTGGAATTTCGCCTATATTTCATAAATGCAATAAAAAATATAGCATTCCATTTAAAAAAATGACCGATGACGTCATATCTTTTTTTTTGTTCCACCCCGTATACAAAAGTTTATGTGAAATAATGCGCAACTTAAAATAAAAATCGACGGGTTCGTGCGTTTTCTCAAAAAATCATGTCTCTAATTTTTATCGAATTTATGCGGAACTTTAGGCGGTCACTGTATACAAGAAACTTGATTTGTTTACCAATGATAGAAGGTATCAAAGTAAAAATTAAACTTGTCTACATTATTCTATAACAATTTTTCAATTCTTTAGATATCTGAAAATTATCTTTTCCTTACATACTTTACTTTACCTAATTATATACAAAGAGTATGACACTCTATCTCGGATACCAGAAATTAAGATAACAATATAGAAATAAAAAATTGAACTTCTTATTTCTTTTATTTTTCCTGTAAAGGGTGTCTGAATAAGACCGCAAGATTTCAGAGTTCAATCAAACATGGATTTTTTAGCAAAGTATTGAAGTATTTTTTGATTTAAAATGATTTTTTGTAAATTATAATAATAAGAAAAAATATCTTGTAAAAAGCCACTACGGATTTTCTGGAATATGCGTACCCTTTTATCGAAATTTTCATTAATGTTATGCGCTACATGTGGGTGGTATTTAATTGATACAGCATCTAATTTCGGCTTTCAATGCTTCGGTGGATGCAGGCTTATTGGCATAAACTTGCGATTTTGATAACCCCACATCTAGAAGTCTAAAGGCGTTAAATTGCAAGAGCGTGGAGGCCAATTCTGGTCACCGAATCGCGAAATGACACGACCAGGAGCAAACTCGTGCAAAATCGTCAATGTTTTATAGGCGGTACGACATGTGGTACCGTTCTGCTTAAACCACATGTCATCAAGAATAATAGCTTTATCTCACTGATTGGTGAATTCTTCGCTGGTTGTGTTCTGTTGACAGAAAAGTCAATTGGATTTTGTAAGCACGCAGCTGTCAAGAATGCTCTAAAGAGTGTCTGTTGAAATGTTTAATTATTATTCCCGAAGACGAATTGATGTATCTGGCCTTTCTGTGATATTTTCACGAAGACTATAACGTACATAAAATTATAATTTGAAAACACACAAATTACGTAACATAAGGAATTTGACCAATCAGAAACGATTTTTGAGAACGAGTTTTTGTGTTTTCAACCGCTATTTTAATTTGAAGTTCAATCTGTTTTTTATTTGGATAATGTTTTGAATATGCGATTTGTTTGTCGATTCTATTTCCTAGGTGTTGATTTATATTGAGTTCTGAAAAGTATCGAAACTTATTCATTTCTATAATAAATAGGACAAACATCTACTATCATTATGTTTTTAGAAAATATAATTGAAAGGCTAGAATTAGCATTGCCGTGGAACTATGGGCAGTTTGTTTGCTTATAACATATTTGATGCAATGATGTTAAATGCTTGTGTAGAAATAGCAAAAAAACACATTTTGTCATATCATAAAAATTTGTCACTTATTTGGACAGGTGCAAAACAATACAATTCCTCTTTATTAAAATATGATTTTTTTTTCATAAAATATGATAAGATATTCGATAAGGAGGTCAATATTCATAGCTAAATACTATTAACCATTAAATAAAGATCACGTATATTAGAGAAAAAGGCAACCACATTGCAACTCCGCTCGATCGCATTGTTGATTCAACCGACACAAGTATTCTTTACCGGGGACGTCGTCAAAAAATATTTACATGATAAATATTTAATATTAATAGATTTTGCTTTAAATTATAAACTAAAAGAAAAAAAATTATACAATGACCGTTTTTTTAACGTACTTTAAAGCTAAGGTACTTATAAAATAAAAAATACTTAAATGCGTTTTTAGCCTTTCAATGTTCTAACGATTTAACAAAGTTATTCGGTTCGGCACATGTAATTTTCACTCTAACTGCTACGGACTTCCAACGGTTCGCGGAGTTTTTATAGTTGCTCAATGTAGATTAATGTCTCAGTGTATACAGGGTGTTTCTTAACCTATACGCATAAACTTGGGAAATTATTGCTAATGATAAATAATGACTAATAGTGAAAAAAAATTAATTAAAATATTTTTAGTTTCTGAGATAATTCTTTTTTTTTTCACAAAAATGTAATAACTTTATCAGGTGGAATTTTGTTTTCAAATTAAGAAGTAAACAAGTCCGGATGATGTTTATTATGTTTAGTAGTACCTACTTTGCTATCAGTTGATACAGCTGTGGTCGTACTTCGTTTTTTATTAAAATTATGCATAATTTTTCAAATGAGGAACTAATGGAAATGTTACTGGCATACGGGGAATCAAGACAAAAGAGTGTGGCTGCAGGCCAGGGCAACATGGTGGAGCGATTAGACCTAGGCACATTTTAAATCTGGAGAATTTGATTTTAGATATCATCGAAGAGCATCCTGACATAAGCACTAGAACAATTGCAACGCAATTTGGATTATCACCAGTCACAGTTTGGCGAATTTTAAGGCATGAATTACTGTATCTATTTCACGTCCAAAGGGTACAAGCTTCCAAGGGATCATGCGCGTCGAGTAAACTTTTGCGAGTGTTTGTTACATCAGCAGCAGTTAAACCCAAACTTTACCAGGAACATTTTAGCTACGGATGAAGCAATTTTCAATTTTCGCAACACGCATTTTTGGGCAGTTGAAAATCCGCATGCCATTCGGCGAACAAACTTTCAACAACGATTTTCAGTAAATGTGCGGGTTGGAATTGTAAACGGAATACTTATTGGCTCTTTCATTTTGGATAATCGTCTAACTGGTGCTATTTATTTACAATTCTTGCGACAAAATTTGTCGGTACTCCTTGAAAAAATCCCTCTTCATATTAGGCAGAATTTCTGGTTTCTTCACGATGGTGCTCCACCACATTTTGCGCGACCAGTGCGACGGCCTTTGGATTGAATGTGCACCGAACGATGGATAGGCCGAGGTGGTCCAATTGGATGGCCTCCTCGATCACCCGACCTTAATCCGCTTGACTTTTATTTTTGGGGCCACCTAAAATCTCTGGTGTATGTAAACGAAGTTGACAATGAACAAGAATTAAGAAATCGGATATTTGCTGTCGCCGAGAAAATTCGACTACAACCTGGATTAGCTGCTGTCTGCAACTCTTGGATTAGGCGTGCTCAATTATGTATTGAAAGTCATGGAAATAACTTCGAATAGTTACTATAATAGTTAAAAAAACATTTATCTTGGAGATTTTACGTTTTTTTTTTTTTAATTCTAATTAATAAGTCGTTTATCTCCGTAACTAAAACAATTTTAGTAATTTTTTTTTCACTATTAGTCATTATTTGCCGTCAGCAATAATTTCCCAAGTTTATGCGTATAGGTTAAGAAACACCCTGTATACATACAGATTTTTAATTTACCAGTAGAATTTAAGGTTAGGCAATTTTTTACGATTTTATGTACTATTTTATTATATTACGATACGGTTTCTTATTATGGAACTAAGAGCCCACCAAAGTCACCATGACTTTAAGAAGCTTCCGTACTTTAGCAGCTTTAAAAAGAAATTACAAATTTTTACCTTTTTTCCGATATTAATATTTAGCAAATACTAAATTATTGATTTAAACTAATTGGTCAAAGGATCTTATATATCTGTTTTGATTTGTCACGTCATAATCATGTGACACTATGATTGTCAAACATTGCGTACAATTCAAATATTGCGTTCTTATCAATATCCTCTTTGCTATATGAATCGTCTGGAAATTGTATTTTTCTCAGGTTTCCTAAGTTAGAAAACACTACTTTATTATATATTGATCAAGTAACCAAGAATCAAATTGATATTTTTAGATTAAAATTATTGACTTTAGCCCCTATTTATATTTCTCTATTACTATCTGTATTATCTAGAGAGTTTTTTTAAATATATTTTATGAAATTGCAACTGCTATCACCTTATGTTTGTAATTTCCATACAGGTCAGAAAAACGTTGAAATATTTTTTGATTCAATATTTTTATTATTATGTGAATTATAGTCATTATTTTTACAGTTATAAATGAAGTTCTTTATACCAGTTTAAATGATATACAATAACCTTAAAATATAATAAATTTATCTTGGTCATAATTCTAACTAACACTTGTGTTTCCCATCACCTTGCTTTAAATTACTTCTTCTTTCTTCAATTTTTTTTAGTTTGCGATCTTTTATATAACCCGCTGCGATTTACAACAAAAATGGGAAAGGAAGAAATGAGAAATTTTATAGCTCGAGGGCTGAAATTTTTCATACTTTTAAAGTTGGCAAAGTTTGAATTATATTTTCTTCTTTACTTGACATTTCTTTTTGTTTAAAAAGTTGATAACAATAATTTAAATAATATTGGAAATTTAAAAATTGAAAATAAATAGTTTCACGTATAAGACGTGAGTTTATTTTACTTATTATATTTTACCTGGTTTTTGTCACCCATCAAAAATGATTGAAAAAGGCAACGATAACCGATGGGAATTTTAAAGGTGGATATGTAAGGTTAAGAGCTATCTGTGAAAATTTTTATGTCTTAAAGTTTTATGTCTTAAGAGGTTCTTCGAAGACGACAAAAATAAACAGAAATAGCATTTATGTGGCTAAAAAGGTCACTTCGTAGAAAGTGAAAATGTGTTGGTCTCTACAAAATTTCAAAATTTCAGCTGTGCCCACTTGTTCTCCCCTAACTTTTTCTTGTTGTAGTGAGTGCCTTTATTGAACTATTTATATCTGTCAAATTACAAAGGTGAGAGTTTTCACTGAGCAATGTTTTTTCCATTCTTTTAATCATTATCAGTATAAAGAAAGTAAAATTTAAATGCACATCCTGCCATGCTGAGTATAGTTGCCTGATACATTGGTACGTAAAACAACGCTAGCTAGCGTAAGTGGGTGCGTGGCACTAGTGCAACCCAGAGTGTTGTGGCACCTGGGATTATTTTGGAGACAGGGTAGGTTTAGTTCTACCTGGATTAGAGAACAACTTTCACAAGGTCTACCGATGCCTATAACTTGAAGGCTGTTGGCCTTATTGATAGTTATATAGTATTGTGTACAGGTGCTATAAACCTAAATGTGAAAACCTCTTTTACTTTTATTGAACATTCACAATAACTAGGGTAAAATATTTGCTCACACCTTTTACTTTAGGTATGTAGTATCATATCATCTCATATCAATGATCTCAAATCCTGACGCAATGCAATTCATCAATCATTTTGTCTTCTTACACGTTTAAAACATAAACCATAAGTTAATGTAAGTACATTTGCCGTTTTGCTACTGTTTAAAAGTTTACTGGTTATATACAAGTTTATTATTGTAATACATTCTCACAAGATATTGTACATTGATAAAAATCAAATAGAAATAACTGGAAGTAATATAATACGCCTTCTTACGAATTTAGGTGAATCTATTAAAGTAATACGCTTTAAACGGCTAGGAAAACTATGCCTGATAAAGTTTAACAAGCACCAAACACAAGTATAATTGGTAAATTCAAGATGACTCCCTGGGGATCGAATGGATTTAATACATTGTTTTAAGTTACAACAAGTTATGGCAGCTATTTACTAATAATCAATTATATTATGAAGCGTTTACGACTTATTCATCGGTTTAATGGCATACGAGAGGTGTATGCATTTAGGTTTCATTTACACTATGTACGTAACTATAAACGTCAAATCGCGAAAATTAATTGAAATAAAAAGTAATTGCTAGCATATATTTTATATTTAAATAAAAGTAGAGAAAGTAGAAAATTCGAAATAAAAAAAAATTGATTTAAATTGAAAAATTATTCTAAATGAAAATATGTGATTTACTCTATTAATGTCATTAGGCAATTTTGACAATAAAATAAATAATAGTGAAAAAATAGTCCATACTTTTAGTGGAGTCGTAGGTTAAGGTAAAATAAACATCCTACATTCTCCATCCATTTATTTATTAAACATTTAGTGATTTAAAATTCCCTACATGTTTCGGACACAGTGGTGTCCATCATCAAGGGCTAAAAGGTTTAAAATTGGTATTAGATATATACTCCAGGGTTTGATTCCATATAAAAAAACCCTCCATTTTTTATTATTGTTTTTTTTTTAATTTTATTTTTTAAAATTTTGTTTATTTATATTGTTGTTGACAATCATTGTTAGCATACTGTTCGGTGCTTGTCAACAATAATAAGTACAGGGATTTAGAACACCAAAAACGAAGACAATAGGAAATGAGAGAAGTGCGGGCAATTATTGTGTTAACAACAGGACCGGAGTAATACCAAAAAGCCTGATCAAAAACATAAAACTGCTCAACCTTAAGACAAAACATCTGTAAGCTAATGCAGAATCCATGCTATTATTTACATCTTTAATCATCAAAAAGTTCATTGGAAACGCAGAAAACATCAACTAGTTTAAGAAACATCTTATATAATTTAACTTTAAATATATTATTTAGGAAAGGATTCCAACAGAGCTTTATCCTTCTGCTATCTGATATAAGTGAATATTCTCTTCTTCCTTAGCTAGGAGTGCGAATTCTGCTTGGCATGAAGTCTATAATAATAATAATACATTAGCTAAATATCCGACTTACATTAATTATATGAAAAAGCTATATTTAATATTAATAAAAATAATAATATTATTGGGTAACAATAATCACTATAGGCATGATTTATTTATGTATAATATATTATAAATAGGTATTTATTATTAAAAATGGCAAACACGACTTTAAATAAGTGGGCCTCGAAATTCAACACTAGGGATTAGAACCCTACTTCTTACGCTTTAGGTAAAATTGCATATAAAAGACGCTTTGAATATAGTGAGCTGAAAGTCATAAATATTTTTATGAAGCCTGCGAATAAAATTGGAATGATGTTACCTTACACGATTTTCTATATTTAACCAATTCCAATAAAAGATTAAATATCATATATATGTACGTAATACATACACAAATGTACGTACTAGATAGATAGATAGAACTAGATAGTATATATAGTTTATATATATATTTTTATATATATAGATATATATATATATATATATATATATATATATATATATAATATCTTTATCATATATATATAACACCATGGGAAAGCTACTTAAATTTTCTGCGAATTTGGCTTAAGCCAGAATCAATAATTAGAGTGGGAAAACATATGAATGTTGTCATATTTAAATAGCTATATCTTGTACACTTCTCCTAACCAATAATAATGTGTTGTTAGTGGACTTTTGCAGTAACACAAGTTAGCTTAAAAAAGTTATATGGCTCTGTTCAAGAATCTCTGCTCAAGAGTTTTCTTTCAAATTGATTGGTATGCCTCATCTTACAAATTTATAAAGTGATAAGATCTTGTTAATATCCAGAATAAAAAATCTTAACTGAGTTGTACAAATTGTAACTATCAAATTATGAGATATTGCATTCTTCAATGTTATATATGATTGTATTGTTTCGTATTGTTGGTCGAGTTTTGTTAACGTCATTTTTTTCCTATAAAAAAGTCAAAATTTAAGTTCGGAGACCCAGCTGTCCAAGAAATCCACTTGGTTGACAAAATGGACAGGACGCCCATCGTGTTAAAGCCATATATTTCTTCTTATTGCCAATGTAATATTTTCTAATAAATATAGCATATTAAAAATTGATATAGTATAATTCACCACATTTAGAGTTCTATCAAAGGTAAATAGCCGATAATTTTTCCCTTAACAATTCTACACCATACATTCACTGAGCAACATGTTGATGCTCAATTTCACACATCCTGTGGAGAATATTATCACACCAGTAATGCATGCTGTACGTGTTTACTGTACCATTGCTGGTAAATGAAGCTTTATCCGTCCAAATCGAAAAAATTCGACCGTTTATGCTAAGAAACCAATAACAGTAATTTAAGAGTTGATTGTAGTCCATGTTTAAGACATACTCCTGCGAAATAATATAATAGTGATGCAGGTTAAAATTTATCAAAATATTATGAATCAGAATTGAGATTCCTAAATCGCTATATATTTTGCGAATACTATATGTTGTATAAGCTAGAACGTTTATGTTATTCATCTCATATCTGACTCTGTGAGACCTTTGTTAAGTCGAACGTGGAATGAATTTGTATGGACTCTGTTAGGTTCTCCAAGTCATCTTGCTAAACGAGTAAACACGTGCCTGGAATGGTGTGCCCGATTAGGGTATGAAAAAAAATATTCTCTTAATACTCTGGCTGCATTTCGCAAACACACTCCAAATACACAGGTAACATATGAAATGCCTCTTCATATGTAAACAGTATTTTTCCTTTATTACTGAAAATAAGAAGTGAACTGTCGTTCACAAGACGATAAATGAACTTAAATGACAGTTACGGCTTTTATTGCCCTGACAGCGACATGTAGTATTTTTATTATTTTTCATGGCTTGCTGTGACAGTACAAGAAGACAAATAAGTAGTAAGAACACAATATCTTATCATAGTTTGATATTATAATTAGTTCAACTAAATTAAGATTTTTAAATCTGGATATAAAGCAAACCTCTTACATGCTATAACTAATTTCATATGTATATCACGGTATAGGTACAAACTATATAAAACTAGATATTTATGTTTTTGCTTCTATTATTACCAATAATTTCGTAATAACTTCAAAAATAAATAATGATATCGATTGCGGTTTCCGCCAAAATATAGATTTTATCCCTTTCATAATTTGTAAGGTAGAGCATACCGATCCATTTGAAGTTTTAGAAAAAAATTCATTAAGCGAGATGAAAATTATTTTTCATATAACACTTTGTTCATTAAAGAGGTACCAAAAATACAGCGATCTAAATATGACAAAATTAATTTTTTCCCCATTCTTATTACTAATTCAATGAAAATTTGACTTAAGCCGAATTTATAAAAAACTTACTTTGCTTTTGAAAGACGTTATTAAAATTAAATCTTAGCTTAGAAATTTTAGCGTAATTTTAAATTTGCATTTTTATTTTGACAATTGCACCCTCTTACGGCCATTTTGCGAAGTTATAAATATCTTTGGACGATATCTCTTTACGCATCGTTACCATTTTTAAAATGACTTTCTTTTTTCTGATTGGTCGAGGTCAAGGGATTTTAAGATTTAGATAGTGTACCTGCTTAATTGAATGATACCCTGTATATTATTTTTAGAGCATATAAAATCCGTTTCTAATAAAATTTTATATATGTTCGTAAAATCGCAAGTTCTCACCTAAACTTATATCTAGATTTTTTTTGCCATCTGTACAAAGTGTATAAGCGAGTAGTCGATATTAGGGTTTAGGAGGTTTTTGACTATATATCTTCTAGATTTTCCACCAAATCATAATAATTGAATTTTTTTTTCCAAAATTTAAATTAAAGTTATGTTCATAGGGCAAGGTGGTGATTTTATTGGGATTTAAGTTTAATTTTCCGGCTGCCTTCAGCATAGCTAAATAATTAAAAGAAGAGCATATTTAGTTATTATCAGTGGTGTATAAGAGGAGAATAATAATAAATATTTTTAATTTTATTTAATTATTATTTTTAATAATATATTTAAGTAAGCCAATTACGTGATTAAGTTTATCTGAGTAACTCTGCAGAGTGCGTCTGGTTATTCACTAACTCTATGTAAAAAAACTGACTGGCTTGGACAATGCACTTCTGTATTGAGAAATGTCTTTATTATTGTCTTGTCATGTCTTATTTTTAGTTTTAGGGTAAATACCGTCAGTTTTAAAATAATATATTACAAATTATAAATAGAAGGCCACTCCGTGGAGCAGTATTACAACTTAGATTTAATCATTAAGTTCTAGAGTATTATTAAACTGAATATATTTGTAAATTAAAAAGTATGCCTAAGTCCAAATCAAATCAACATCAATTAAAATTTGTCCTCTAAAGGTGTTTTTTATCGATTAATACTAATTATTGATTAATTAATACTTTTTAAATTATACAGAATTTACAGAAATGCATAATTGTAGCATATTATTAAACTTTATTTAATTTTAGCTTTTTTAGCTTTAAAAATTGCACAATTTAGATCACTAATAAATATTGCATGATGAGTTATTTTTTTTAATGCAATCAAAAGTCGTAATGAAATATATAAAATTTCAAATCGAATTTATTAAGATTTTTGAACGTAGTACTTTAAAAATCTGTATCCAGGGGCATTGTATGTTTGATGTTGCAATAGTATGTTCAAATTTTTTTAATAAAAAAATTAATTGTTTTGTTTAGGTTCGAAATTAATTTATTAAATAATGTGGATTTTATAAAAATTGTTTAATAAGATTTGCATAAGGAAATTAAAATGAACTCTCTGCATAACTTTTATTAAAATTAATTCGAATATTATTCATTCCGCCTTGAATGCATCGCCATACTTCCTCTTCATTATTCACCATTGTCTTACATGTGTACCAAGGACTTAATATGTGCTAGAAAAAATCTCTTCTGTTAATCTTGGAGGAAATACAGAACGAATAATCAAATTGATAATTATACCAGCCCATACATAAATTTTAAACTCATATTGAAAATGGAGTTTTCTTACTGCACGTGGGTATGCTTTACCATATACGTGTTTATTATGAAAACTATGTGTCCCTCTCCTCGTGAAACAAGCTTCGCTCGTAAATGGAACAGTATTGCTTAAAGTGTTGTCTCTTTATACGTGAATAAAATTACAAAAATTTAGGCGAATTGCAGGATCTTACAGTAAGAGATCTTGAACTGGTACCTTATGGTATGGATATAACAACTGTTCTCTAACCACTCTATTAATAACCGAGTCATATGCAAGATAAGTAGAAGTAGACAGTGATAGTAGAGTAAGTTAAAATTAAAAATAGGGAGAGAAATGGACTCCCTTATCAGCGCACAGGAGTCCTATGTAATGAGAAAAATATTCTCACAAATTAAAACAATGTTTAAAAACCTTAAGATTAAAAATAACACATTTAGAAAAAGAAAAATGTTAGTAACCTTTCATATTTATGTTTGAATTGTATTAAAATGCGCGAAACAAACGTTAAACTAGGTTAGAGTCATCCTACTGTCATTTTCGGAATCAGCATCAAGCCTATCAAAAATATGATGGCGACAAATCGGTCTAGAAACTTGAAGAATTGGCCACAAAATTGTCTACTAAAGTTGGATGGTAAAACTAGACTTCAACAGTGAATTAGTGAATTAAAAAAAAGCGTTAATATAGCAAGATTTAATTATTAATTGTGCGGTCGGCTATATAACGGAACGAAAGGTCTATTGAGGTACGTGGTTTTTGGGACCGTGGGATTGAACGGCTAGATCGCCAGATCTGACACCGCTTGATTAATATTTGTGGGTTTAATATTATAAAGGATTGAATTTTTTGATTTAATATTATAAAGATTTGGTATTAATATTATAAAGGAAGGGGTGTACGCAACACCAATAAACAGTTAAAAAGAGCTACGTCAGCTAGTTATTACCTATTTTGAAAAACTAGACGAAAGCGAAATTAGAAAAGCGATGAATATATCCATCAGAAAATGATTTTATAAAGCTTAGACAATAATGGTAGTCTTTTAGAAATATTTTTTAATATTTCATAGAGTAATTTTTAAAATTCAATTTTTTTAAGAATTAAAATTGCTGAGAAATGTTATTTATTTTTATATTCTCTGGTTTTTAACAAGAAACAAGCATTTTCTTTCTCAAAATCGCTAAAGATAAATATAGAAAACAATTATTAAAAGGGGACGTAGAGAATCAAAATACATGAAATACAATGAATGGTGTTGCGATTTTTGTATATAAGCGACAACGCCGCAATGCTGAAAATATTTTAGACGGACACAGCATTGTCGGTTACCATGACTACTAAATTTTGAGAAAAATGCTTTGTTCCGTTTTCCCATATAGGGTTCACGGACTATCGGTCGTCAATGACACTGTATATTAGTATTAATATTATAGTACCATATCGGTATATTTATCTTTGGTATATTTTATAACCGCCACGAAAAATATTTAAAAAAAATATAAATGTTATCAACGTTTAACAATGGTATATTAGTGTAATTCATAAAGCGATAGAAAATTAATTGTTAAAATATGTTAAAAAAACACTCTTCTGTTAAAAAAAGAAGGTGCATTAAAAATAAATAATAATTAATCTTTGAGCAGAAGTTATATAAAGAGTTAATTTTAAATGGCTTGATAAATTAATTTCGTACTTAACTAAATTTAAACTATTGGAATATAGCCTTGTGACATCGAAGATTCGAATTATCGTGGAAACAGTTTAACAGGTTTTTTTACAAAAGTGCCATTTTTCTTATATATTGATAAGGTAATTGTTTTTCTAACTAAAAAGTAAGAAACTACACTGAGAAACAAGTTATGGACAAACTATTAGAAGTGCAGTGCGCCCTCTGATGGCCGCAGTCAAGTATGGTGCATATTTGGATATCAATATTTAAAGAAATACGTTAAAAATATATAAAAAAAACATTCTTTTTTTTAAAGCTTTTTGTTTTGTAGGTCGGATCGCAGCAATTTCGGACTAAGAATTTAACATATAGTTTAATTAATTTATTATTGATTAAAATATATTAACCTATCTGCTTAAGGTGTGCATTCTACTACCCTCTTAACGTGTATGTTGTTTCCTTATAAATAATAAGTTTAAACCCGTTGCATTAAAATAGTTATTTTATTAATATGTACTCATACGTATATACTCATACACTTGATACGTCAGAGCTCGTAAATAAAAAATGCAAATATTGCAAAAGTGAAGTCAAAAAACTTTTTGTAAAGTGTTTAAACTGTGTAACAATAATGTGTGTAACCATACATTTTGTGCACTTAGAATTATGCCTAATCGTGGCAAGTGGTAGCAGAAATCTTATTCAGTGTGCCGTGTGTGCCAAAATATTGCCGAAAGAAGAGGTAAACAACGCCGTCAGCATGTATGCTTATAGTATGCTATCAGAATGTATTATTGCTCTACGGGTAAGAGCAAGTTTGCCTAACCTCAAAAATGGCGACAATACTATCGAAAAATTTTCATCTGAAAATCTTTTACTCCCTAAACTAGTTCACACTAGTTTCTAAAAATAATATTTTAATGAAAAATGCCGCCCTACTTAAAGAGAATTGATCTCTTATCTAAAAGAAACACCTTGGCCCCAGTATCGGGATACTCAGATGCCGATACTGTCGATTCCGATCCTGCTAGTCAGTCAGCCTTTCCACCATCATACTCTAACGTAACAAACGGCAACTTCAAAAGTTCCAGCAATGTTAACACAGCCTACAATTGGCAGCCGGCCAAACCCAAAGTTACCTCAGTGAACCACAGACAAAAAATAGGTCCTGCTATGGTTAAAGCTACTATTCATGAAGCACAGACTGTTAGCAAAATCCAACTACAAAATATCAATAATGGCATCACTAAAACATCCGATGGTTGGCAAACTCAAAGCAGGAAGAAAAGGTGATTTGTTATAGATCAAACTGAATCTGCCCGTAACATTAGCATAGTACTCAGGCTAGCAGCACTTTATATCTCACGACTAGCACCCCAGACCAAACCAGAAGACCTTCAGCAATTGCTAAAACCTTCCTTTTCAGATGTAAAATGTGAACCCCATCTCTCCAAGCATCCAGGAATATATACATCCATGAAGGTAACAATTTAAAGGAGTGACTTAAAAATGCTTGGAAACGAGACATCTGGCTCCTGGGAGCAATAGTTTATCTTTTTTTTAGAAACGGGAGGCAACACCAGCTCAAACAGTAGAACAGCCACAGGTGATAGGTCTTCCATAAATTCAGCCTTTTGCCACAAATCCCCTCCGAGGAGTCTACTACTATCAAAATAAGAGGCCTCAGGACAAAAAAAAGAAGTATTTTTTGAAAATCTGCTATCTGGGGAGTATGACATAATTGGGCTAACAGAAACGTGGCTACAAGAAGGTATTTATACATCTAAACTGTTTGATGATAAATACAATATTATTAGGAGAGATAAGAGTGCTACTACTAGTCGAGAAGGTAGCATTACAGAAAAATATATATCATAAAGTAATAGATACCAACCACTGTGATATTGAAGGTGTCAAGTCGAGATCGAGTTGAGATATAAAAAAATATATTTTCCATATCGGTAGTATACTTTCCACTTAATAGTAATCTAGACCTATATTTTAATTACTTTAATTTACTCTTTTAATTTTTTGAAGGCATTTTAAATGATAATGAGTATTTAATAATTTTAGGAGACTTTAATTTACCATTTTACTTGAACTGTGATAATCACTGAAGCATCTTACTTCATGAGTTCCTAAACTTTAATAACTTGGTCCAATACAATGACATTAAAAATGCTAGAGACAGCTGTCTTGACTTAATTATGTCAAATTTTAGGTTTGTAAGTGTCAATGGGGTTATTAATCCCTTGATGGCTAATAATTTGCATCGTCCTGCTGTTGAATTTCACATTCCTCTGAAAAATAGCCATTAAAAAAGAAGTACTCACATCACTACCAGAAAGAGTAAGTAAGAAAGAGGAAAGAGTAGTAAGAAACTCTGATTGGTCGGACCTGTTTGAGTGCGAAAATATTGATAATTGTTTTAATTTATTTTAAAAGCAATTTTACAGTCTTCTAGACCAAGCTATACCTAAATATGTAGTCAGAGGTACTACCAATAAGTCAAAGTTTCCTTCCTGATTATTGAGTATGATTACAAAATTGATGAGCTCATTCTGGAGAGTAATACTAAAATTAGGGATTTGGGAGTCAGTTATCACTGAATCAGTGAAGGACAAGATATCAATATGAAATTCAATACATATTATATAGATATGGTCAACAAAGCTAATAAGTTTTTGGGATTTGTCATTAGAAATAGCAGGACGTTTGAGCTAGAGACTATTGTAAGGCTTTATAATGCTCTGGTTAGACCACATTTGGAATATGCTGCACAAATTTAAATGGCATCCGCCCACATTCGCATAGATTACGTAGAAAAAGTGCAAAAGAGATTCCTAGTAGTCGTAGTAAGATACCTCTATGTTAATAAAAAATATGGTTATACATAAATGATCTCATATAGAAGCATGCTGGCCAACTTCCAATTTACAAGCCTATTGGACAGAAGAAACAAACAGACTGCGATTTTTATACACTCTATATATCTATATATCTATATATCTATATATCTCCTAAACAATAGAAAATATAGAGACTGTAATTTAGCTAAGTACATATATTTCAATGTTCCTAAGAATAATTTGAAAATTCTAGACTACAATTTATTCAAAATAGATCTAGTGAGCCACTCACTCATAAATAGAGTGTTACTGATATGTAACCACATACTTAAAAAGAATCACATAGATATTTTTAATATAGCTCAACCACAATTGCAAATTACTCTTGCTAATGTTTATCCGGCCTTAGGTGGAAAGTCAATTTTGTTTATTAAAAAGAAATTAAAGTCCTATGTTAATGACAGAAAATTTAGCTAAAAATTGGACTATATGAACAAAACGGTTTAAAAATTATTTAGTGACATCTGAGGTCCTAAAAAAGGATGAAACCATTCTGATAGCTCAGCTACTGCATGTTATGAAGATGGAGGATTTATTATTTATCAAACTTTTTCTTTTGAACCAGATAAAGATGAAAAAGTAAAAAATATTTTTTAAAAATTTGATGAGCACAGTCTACCTAAGAAGAATTTGTCGTATGAGAGATTTAATTTTTTTTCCTGTACACAATTGCTAGGAGAAAATATTGAGCAATTAAAAGTAATGTAAATTTAAAAAAAATATTGCTCTCAGTTGTGAGTTTAGCATGCTAAAAGGTGACTTAATAAAACATCTAATGACGTGTCGTCTTATAGATTGTTCACTTCGAGAAAAACTTCTGCAGGCAGATGACAATTTATCTCTTGATGAAGCAATTAACTTGTGTATATCTGTGAAAAAAACTCGTGAGCAGTCATCAGAAATAACTCATTGTAATACCAAAAGTACGGGTGCTGTGCAAGTGGAAGTGATTTTACAATTGAGAGACAACAATTTACCAAAAATAAACAAATAAATGAGGGAGCAGTAGTTTTTAGGGAGGGTACCAGTTTTGGTCAACGCATCAACAGTTTTCCAAAGAAATCATTCTAGAGGTCTACAAATGCAAAGCAAAATTACATAAAGTTGAAGGCTAATAATTTTGAGTGTTTCCGTTGTGGAAGAATTGACGTAAAAAATAATTGTCCGCCTTTCGGGAAAAGGTGTGTGCAAAATAATGAATCATTTTCCAGTATGTTCCGCAATAAAGAAGATTAAATTAACTGTAGCAGTACTGAGTCAAGTGATTCGAGTTCGTGTTCTGAGTCGTAAGTTTAATTATTTATTGATTAACAAAATACGTTATACTTGTAATAATAAGTCTTATTGAAATGTAAATTTACTGGTATACTTTCGATTTAAAATAAATTTTAAGTTAGATACCGGTGCTATGGCTAACTGTTATAGGCTAACCTCATATACAAAGGATATTTTGCCAGTAATAGGTATAATTGATTTAAATTGTATGTTTGATGAAAAAAAACTATAATTTAGAATTTTTTGTTATAAATTCAACTGTTATATCTTTACTACGGCTTGATGCATGTAAAAAATTAAACCTAGTTCAAAATATTTGCTCAGTAGACGAAACAATAGACACGACTGACTTCTACAACTCAATAATTAAAAGTTATAGGCATTTATTTGAGGGCTTAGGCTGTCTACTTCAAAAATATGATATGCAATTAAAACCAGCTTTTGTTCCTGTAATTAACGCACCAAGAAAAGTTCTCTTGCCATTACATTTAACGTTTTTTTACTGAAAATGGCGCTAAAAGAATTGGAAAATGATAACAGTATAAGAAAAATTGATGAACTAACAAATTAGGTAAATTCGTAAGTGATTGTGAAGAAATCTGATAATACATTGCGCTTATGCCTAAGCCCAACGCATTTAAATGCTACTATTTAGCGTAAACATTTTTTATCACCAATATTACAGCAAATAACTACAAAATTAAGCGGAGCTACTTATTTCAGGACTTTTGATGCAAATAGCGGATTTTGGCAAATAGTTCTAGATGAAGAGAGTGCTAAAATGTGTACTCCATTTTCTTATTTTCTACCCCATTTGGTAGATATTATTTTCAAAGACTACCCTATGGACGATGTTCAGCACCCGAGTTTTTAATAAAGGATTTAAAAATATTTTTGACATTAATGGAGTTGAATTATATATTGATGATATTATTATTTATGGCAAAACAAAAGAAGAGCATGACAGCAGATTAAGAAAAGCTATAGCAATTTTATTGCCCAGAAATGTCTGCTCAGATTGAGGATACTGTTTCAAATTGTAGAATTTGTCTGAGTTTTTAGAACAATAATTAAAGAGAAACTCCAATCAGTTTTGAGACTAAAATGCCTGAAATGAGTGACCTGAAATGGCTTGGGGTAAGATTGGTTGTGATATTCTGTATATGGGTAGAGATATTATGTACCTACTGATTGTGGACTATTATTTGTGGGTTGAACTAATATGATTAAATAATAATGCATATTTAATAATGGTTATAGAATCGTTGAAAGAAGAAATTAACTTTTTTGAGATTTGGTATTCGCAAAAACTTGTTAGTGATGGGGGACCACAATTTAGGCAATTTTCAAAGGACTGGTATTTCAATCACATTATTACTAGTCTTCGTAATCCTCAGTCAAACGGCCAAATTGAACATACCAAACAGACCATTAAATAACTATTATTAAAATCGATTGATGATAAAAAAGATATAAATTCAATTACAGAAATTAAGTTTTATTAACACCTCTGATACTTAACAGGTAAGTTACTTTAAACTAACCTATTTTGATCTCAGGAATATGTAATGAGATTTTGTAAAGACCATTTGAGACACAGGAAAAAAAAACATAAGATTCCACTTTTCGGAAGGTTAAAAGGTTTAGTAGTTTTTTCACCCGTTTCTCTGTATATATTAAAGCAAGAAAAACAATTTGTTACCTAATTATTTAATTTATTAAGTAAATAAGCCTAATGGACTTTTTAGTAAGACACTTAATATCTTCAATCTATAAAAATTTTAATGCATCTGCTAATTTCATAATGAATTTGGTGTTGGTAAACTAATGGCCTTCAAAATATTTTGTGAGTAAATCTTATAGTCAAATAATAACTTACCTCATACAGTACAATTTGTTACTGATTATGTAACAGTATAGTAATAAAAATATCATTTCGACATAATACCGTTATTTTTCAATTAATTATAGGTTATACATAGATGGCGCAGCAATTTGAATAAAGAGTTAACTTTTTCAAATTAAATTTAACAGGAAAATAGACGATACACTATAACAAAATATAGATTAAATTGGAATAAACTTAAGGTAAAAAAGCATTTAATGCAGTGCAATTGAAAAACTAGTCCATTTATTTTTAATTTGTTATAATTTTTTTTATTGAGAAGATACATTTGGCAATAGCTAATCATAAAATTAAAAGAAAGTTCTGCAATAATTTTATTGCCTATAAAATACTAATAAATTTAATTGAAGGAGTTTTATTCACTACCTTGGGTATGATTGGTAATAATTTTGAACTCAGAAAAATTCAAGGGGTTATTAAATTAGGATTCTTAATCTTTTTAGCTAAGCCAATAAACTAAGCAACTTTGCGGAGTTGGTTATTTACCAACTTATGTAAAAATATCTGACTGGCTCGGACAATATACTTCTATTAGGAGAGAAGCTTAGTTCTTATAAGCAGTAAGTTTTATAATATATAAATAGGACGCCATACTGTGGCGCAGTATTAAAACATGAATTTAATCATTAAATTCTAGGAATTTAGGAACCTGGATATATTTGTAAATAAAAAAGTATATCTAAGCACAAATCCAAGTCTTCAGAGTACATTTTGTAATAAAACAACGTATCTTTTTTGCTCAAATATAATACCAAGCTCTGTAGCTGAGTTGCAGTCAGCAAACTTATCTAATAAATAGTCATGACCTTAATCTCGATAAATTTCAGATTGTAATTTTTTCGAGATTTATTTTTTTTTAGACCAGTTTTAAATAATTGTGATAAATTAACCTGTAAAAGCAAGCAGTCATTTTTAAATTTAATTACTTCCAGGATTTTTATATCGTCTACAAAAAATCAACATTTACCCTTTAGAAATAGATCATTTAAAAAAAAAGAAAATAGTAGAGCCGTCAAATAATTCCGAGAATCTGTGCCTGTTTGCTCTGATAAAATAACGGATTTTAAGGCCTCCTGAAATTAGTTTTCGGATTGCGCTAACCTGATCGATACCTTAAAAGCTAAGTTTTAGATCGTCAAAAATAAACTAACCTCCTAAGAAAAAAAATTCTTGAGTGTACATGAAATAAAAATATGAAAATGTCCTTCTAGTTTTAACAAATATTGGCAGTTTTATTTTCTTTGAGGTTGAGGATAACAAAGTGAATTTTACACACCTAGTGCAAACTCGGAGCGACCTAAACTTATGGGTTTGGGTCGGTCACAACTATGGTTGTAATTTATAGTTGTACGATTTATGTCCAGAATTTTTAAGAAAAATTTGTTAGTTGCAGTTAAAACAAATATTCGAACTTTGAGAATTAAAAAGTAATTTTTTTAATTTTCAAAGATCTTTAATTACCGAGTATTCAAAAATATTTTCATATATAAAATCGATCCAGTGAGAAAAAATATTTCTCTTTAAGGATATTAGAGCTTTTACAAAGCAAAACTTAAATTAAAAACAAAAAATTAATTTTTACCTAAAAAATTACGTGTATTAATATTTTATTGTTTTTTTGTTATGGATATTAAGTTTATTTTCAAATTGCTCATGGTTTCAGAACCAAAACTTTTATTTTAGCACAGTGTACTTGCATTTTGATATTTTATATATAAGTGAGTCATGATTAAATGGAAGTGTTAAGGATGGAGAAATTAATGACAAATGGCTTTATGATATATTTCGACGTGATCGAGAAGCATCATTCTTCAAAAAGACCAACAACAGTGGTAGAGTATTTAAAGCTACAAAGTTACATCCAACCTCTGTACTAGTTCCAGAATTTTTTTTGTTGTACTTATGATATGTGGGTATTCTAACATTCCATCACATGATAATTTTTTTCTCTAGCTTTTACCTATCACTAGGCGATATATCTGTTTAAGTCTGCTTCGAAGATATCGTGAATAAGTGACAGAGTTGGAGATAATAATAGGAATATTAGATATGTATGGTGACATAAACTGTAGGAACACAGGAATCTACCAAAAACTTTTGACGGGATCAGGCAGATCAATTATATAGACAATGATGATGAATTCTGACAAAATATTAGATTTAATATTTTTGTAATACAAATTTCCTAATTTACATTAATTGATGTATAACTCCTGCTGTAGGAGGGCAAGAACGGTAGTTATTACAAAGCTATTAAGATTGACTTTACTGTAAAGGTATCAAGTCTTTTAAAAGGGTTAAATTACAAATACTATAATTACCCCAGAGCTAATTTCAAACTTAGCACAAACGTGCAAAATCTACATGGAAAAATATACTTTCTTAAAAAAAAACGTTAACTTAGGTATACAGGGGGATGTTTAATTTTATATTTGACAAAGTTCTGTGGATCACCTGCTTACCTCCAGCTAACCTCCTTTTGATATGTCAAATAGGAACCCCCATCGTGTGATACATCATTTTTAAGGGCATGCAATGTCCTATCTAACCAAACTAAAGAAAGGTACATCGAAGTTAAAGCGATTTACCAGTAAAAATATATGGTAATAAACAGTTCATTGAGTTCATATATATTTTTTTTAAATACGCATATATTATTTGCGAGAAAATAACTAATGCTATTTAGAATTTTAAAACAGACTTTATTATTGTCTCGCGAATAACGTAGCACATTTTGAGCACTTAAAAAAATTAATATTGCAAACTGATTAAATTACTAGACTTTTTTGTTTACTATTCGTTAGTACGTCACGTGATTTAATTTTTTTTGCACTGAGGATCAGGCAAATGTGTCACAATGCTTACAATGTGTCACACAATGGGATTTGACATATCAAAGTTGGGTTAGCTGGTGATAAAGAAGTGATTGACAGAACTTTGTGAAATACAAAATTAAACATCTCCCTCTACATCCAGATTAAGGTGTTTATTTTAGGATGTTTATAAGGCTGGTTCATAAAATAAACCGCCCTTAATAGCTTCTTAAGAAAAAACAAGAAGAAATAAAAACACGTCAATTTAGATATATAGGGAGGCGTTTAATTTTATGTTTGACAAAGTTCTGTCTATTACCTTCTCACTTTTAGCTAACCTTAGTTTGATATGTCAAATAAAGTTTTCCTATTTCAAGTGTGATGCATTATTTTAAAACAAAATCGGTTGACGTATAAGCAAATCGTAAACAAAACATTTTACTAACTTAAACTTTGGTAGGTCATATCCTAGCCTCATAGGGTCAGACATTATTCTAAGTGGCAAAAAAATTTCCATATTACTTCGCCAAAAAAATTAATGCAAGTTGAAGCGATTTACGAGTAAGGTAATAAAGAGTTCATTAAATCCAAATATTTTTGTGTGGATGGAATTGATGTTGGAATACGAACGAAAATAATATTTTTTTCCAACAAGAGCTTCCTCGAACTACACTTTAATATTTTAAAAATAGCTTAATGAACAATTTCCAGGGATGTGGATTGGTAGCCGTGGTGCTACTGAATGGCCTGTACTATATTTTTTTACCACATCTATATTTTTCCTTTGGGCGAATTTAAAAAGTTTAGAAAACCCCACCTGAAAATATGAATGACTTAAAGGATCGAATTACTTGCAAATGTTTAAAGTGTACAAACACTTGCCAATGTTCATGAGGAATTTTAAAACAGATTTTATTATTGTCTGTCTCGCGAATAACGGAACACATTTTAATCACTTAGTAGAATTAATTTTATGAACTTAATAAATTGATTATTTTTTAAAGACCTTTTTACACCCTTACTATTTATAAGTTACATTTTTTGTACACTGATTGTATGCCCTTTAAAATGATGTATCACACTGTAGGATAGCCTTTGACATACCAAAGTATGACCTCGATAAAATATTCAATATTACCAGACATTTTAGCTTTCTATTCGCTGGTACTTCAACGAATTTAATTTTTATAATTGTTATTATAAAAATTAATGAAGTGATATCCGGAAAGTTTTAGGAAAAAATATATTAATCCAAATTGCAAAACTTTAACTTAAAGAACAAATGAAGTACGTCCTGACCAAAGATTTCGTTACCCGGCATACATTCTGTATAAGTACTTTTTTAAATTTATTTTCTTTTTAGAAGATTATTTGGAAAAAATAAAGACAAAAAGGAAGGATATTATTTCGTGTTGACAAATCTTTTTGCCTTTCACTTCGTTAACCAATGAAGACAAAAGAGAAAATTTAATTTAGAGGAGCCGAAAACATAAAGCTGTTTGTTTTTCCCTAGTTACTTATCCCATACAGGGTGTGAATCCTGGAATAATTTTAGGGAGAAAAGTTAGTTTTTGAGCTACAGGGTCTTAAAATTAGGAAATAATAATTTTTTATCATAATTTTTTATCAATCTTTATTAAGTTATTTTTATGAAAATTTATATACAAATTTTTATTATGAAGGAGCATCTTTTGACGAAAAAGTTTTTTTTTTAATTTTTAACAGTAACATCCGGTCGTGACAACTTTTGAAAAAGAAAATGTGTTAAAACAAAAGTTAAAAAAAATTATTTCTCTATAAAGCAATATTATATTTTAAATAAAGCAAATTTCGTTCCTAGATTAACTTTTTTGCAAACAGTAAATTAGGTGACATGCATTTTACATATAGGCTTGCATTTGCGTAGCTTTACCAAGAGTGGTATCCGAGAACATTTGCTATAATTCACAGATGTTAAAACTTGAAAGTAGAAACAATGCCAAACGAGTCCTTCAAAAAGTAAGAAGTCCGGAACTTAAAGAAAGACAGGCAATAAAGGAGAAATGTCGAAACAAGAACGAGAAAAATCGCGACCATATTTAATGTTTCACACTTCTATCATCGGTGCTTCTTTGAAAAATTCTGATATGAAATTTATTATAGCCATATCACATTCATAGAGTTCAGGTATTAAAACCTCGAAATTTCCCGTTGCGCTTCAATTTCTGTAAACGGTTTCTTTAAAAGCAGATATAAAATCCTTTATTTGGCAAGTACGTTCTTTTGACTGACAAAAAGTTTAATTTTTTCTCAAACCTCAATAAAATTTCCATAAGAAAGGGCTAAAGTTACTCCATTTTTCTTAAAAAGTAAAAGTACATAGTTCTGTATCAATTAATAGTGTGGTGCCATTTTTCAATGGAAAAACCTCATAAAAGCATTGCTTTCCATTGTCTAATAAAACATAATGAAATTTAGGGAGAGGTAAACAACCGAGTTCAAGAAGTTGACCAGCAATATGGTACATTGAGACATTGTAAAAAGCATAATATTAGATATGGAATTTTTTTAATATGTTAGAAAATAAGAACGAGCAATATTAGGCAAGAACAGATAATCTGGATGAGAATATATGAATTACAAGTTCAGTGCCCAAACAGGTTGTCCGAGATAAAACATCCATCCTGAAAATCTTTAAAAATAAATTGCTTACCCAAAAACGGCCATACATGTAAAATTTAATATTAAGGAGCACATACACAGAACGTTTCTCTGATGTCGTCTTCTCACCGCCAAAACCCGCAAGCCAATTTACTTAGAATTTGATGAATGATGACTGATTTGATGAATATGATTCTCTATAAAGCCTTATTTTTAATGTTTTACTGTACCCATTCATTTTCAACAAATATGGATAAGTGTAGATAAAAAACAATTTATTTTAAATGAAAGAAATAAAAAGTATCCAAGACTAAAAGCACCTATTTTATTAAATGTTAAAAATGATATCCGTTGACCTCTATACAAACATAAAATTACTGTTCAAGATGTATGTACATATTAGCGAAGATTCTGGACTTTATTGACTAAAATTCGTTAAAAATTCTGTTTTAAGGATCTTCAAGAGAGTTACGCTTTGTTGCAACGACTCTGGTTTTTAGATGACCTCCATAAAAAAAAATAAAGCTGTAAGATCGGGAAATCTAGCAGGCCATTCTACCGTACCTCTCCGGTTAATGCATCATCCAGGAAATAAGTCATTCAAAAAAAGATGGTGGCGAAACGAATGGTGACCCATCTTATTGAAACATTAGTTCATTTTCTAGAAAGGTATCATCTTACTTAACTAAATTATTCTGGGAGTGACGGTGTCCTGCAGAAGTTCCAAGTAATTTTTAGCAGTAATATTGCATACATTTATATTAATAAAAGAAGGTCCAACAATATGATCTTTCAGGATACCAGTCCATATATTACATTGAGGTCGCTGCGTATGTGTTTCTCGAAATAAATAAGGATTAGGTTCGCTTCAGTATCAAAAGTTGCATCATGCTGTTAATAAAAGGAGCACTCGTCCGAAAAGCAGACATTGTACACAATTATCAAAATCATCCTTATTTAGCTCATGCACTAGTTTGATTTTGTGAGCATATTTGTATAATCTTCAAATTTTGTGAACGATACACATATACACTCTAGATGGGGTAGCAATTTTTCGAGCAGATGTATTAGGTCCACCCAACATGACCCAATACTTTAATTTCTACCACTTCATTTTTCAGTGGATGCTGAACTTCATTTTTTCTGTTTTGTAATGACTCTAATTCTTGAAACTTCCTTATCAAATCCATTACATAAGGATGATTTAACCTTTTATCGGAACTATTACCATTTAAATAAAGTACGGGGTACTGTTTTAGCAGACTTATTTTGTTGATAATAAAGACCCACTAACTTAATTGTTTCTTGCAGCGTATAGATCATTATTATCAATATCAGCTAAATAAATATTTCGTCGAAATATTCAGGTAATTACTGCATATTTAGACGTTTTTGTTAAAATAACTTCAATTTTCGGAATGTATTTTTTCTTGATTCGAGATAACACCTAGATAAATAAAAAAAAGAAAATTTATGCAAATTATATATTTTGTGGTAAAATAGTAATTTGGAAAAACTATACTTCAATTTAAAATACAGAAAAATATTAGACTACAGGTATAAAAAGAATAAACTTAAAACTAAGATTACATATATTTATAGTTTTGATAAAGCTAATGGAAGGTTGCCGCTGACTAAGTTTTATTGGGCAATATGTGCTCATGTAACTCCTCCCTCCACACGTTGCATCAAGTTGTGGACAAAAATCGAAACATGATTTATTCTTTATATCAATTTGCATATTTTGGTATGCATATACATTCCTTAGGCTCTTAAATCTAAATATACATAAATATACTTTTAAAATTTTTTGTAAATATTTTTATTTTACAATAAATAATTTTTATTAGGTGCCTTGTGGAAATCCATTGTTACTAGTATATGCCCCTCCCCCCAAATTTTTTAAGGGTGGTGTTAGCTTTGATGATTAGCTACTTTCTGTTTTTTTATTTCATTTAGTTGCAATTATTAGTATAGGAGATACGATTTTTGTCCCTTTAGCCCATTTACTCCATGCACTGTGCTCCGTAAGAAGCAAACATACCGGAATAACAGGATCTTTTAATCGGTAAACTTTACTAGATTCTTTAGTACTCATCTTATGCGTACTATACTATATGCGTTAATACCAAAATCAATGGTTTTCCTTGCTTTATTCTCACATCGTTGATAAATATTCTTGATCCAATAGATATTTTAGGCAAACGTGTTAGTTATACAGGGTGTTCGAAAAATAGACGGAGATATGTCAATGGGTGATTCCTGGTTAAAAAATATGAGAAAAAGTTTCTATAAACATGGGTCCGGAAATGCATAGTTTTCAAGATACTGGGTGATAATTTTTTTTTATTATTAACAATAATTTAAAAAAATAAATAGAAATAAAAATTTAAAAAATAAATATTCCAATCTGGAAAGTAAACCTGCTAGATCCTGATATAGTTAGTAGCATTATTTATTAAAATATTGGATTTGAACATATTAAATGATTTAATTAGTTTTTCTAATTATATTTGCATGATATCTAAGTCTGCGTAATATAGGAATATACATATGTTTATTATATATGATTTTAGCATTTCCTAATTTAATTCGAACTATAGGATTTTTAATAGCTGTGAGTTAGACGTCTTCACTGCTAATTACTGGCAGTAAAAGGGCCAACATAAGAGTTGTAATATCATGGTGTTTAATTCGATTCTTTCCTGAGCAGATATTGTTAAATCTTTACTTATTCTTTGAGCAATACTAGTTCTTAGAAGTTGTAATTGATTACCAGAATTTAAGAGATTTTCACTTTTAAAGGATTTTGCTCTATTTCGTTTTTAAATTAAACTTTTAAATCAAGATCCAATCTATCTGAGAAACATTATATAAGAAAAGACCTACGTAAGTAGAGAAAAAATAAAAACCCTAAGTCTCGACTTCAAAATATTTTTTATGTCTTGCAGATTACATACAAGTATAATATTGACAAGTACAATACTGACAAGGACAAAATCAGTACAAATAAGGGCATCTAGTGAGAGATATTATTAGTTTATAAGGTCTGATGATGCTTTATTTTAGGCAAAACATGTAACCTTCGTGACATAAAAAATATTTAGAGACCGAGACTTAGGGTTTTTATTTTTTTCTATTCCTAGGTCAATATTTCTGTTCTATTACCTACTAAAATTTCTGCTTTTCCAATTAATTTTTCTTGAACAGACTTGAATATGCATTTTATTAAATCATAATCATTTATTAGAGAATAACTATTATAAACACTATAATTGAAAACTACATCTGGAAATAACATTATTTAGAGTATCAATATCACCATCATACGGTTTAATGTTATCTAATCTTGATTTAAATAAACCCTAGTTGATTTTGGGTTTATCTAAAAAAATAGAGAATTAGAAATTTCTAACAATATCGTGACGTATTTCAACATAATCAACGCACAAAATTAACAAAAACCTTAACTTCATGTCACGACACTTCATTTGAAAATATAATTAATATACAAACAGTTTGCGAAAAGGTTGGTGCTTGGTATATTTTAATAATAAATGTATTTAATATTTAAGATTATAATTAACTTATGCTATTTAAAAAAATATAAGTTTGAAAAACAAAGTGGGGTTTCGAACATAGAAAACAATTTTGGCAAATCCTAGGAAAATATTTATATATATGCAAGAGACCGACTTAACCAATTACCAAATCATCAGATTGCCCCCTATCATTTATAATATTTTTATGAAGGCTTTATCACACAATAAGGGATAATAAATAATGCAAATATGTTATTTGAAAATTTTCTTTAAAACTACTTTGTTGTAATTATATTGGCTCAAATGATTTTTAAAACAAAAAATACCCTAAGTTTAGAAACATACTATTATTAATTCATGTATAAATATAAATTTTATATTAACTTCTGTTCCCACAAAAAATATTAATAATTTTATTTGGAAAAAAAAGTAGGTTTAATCTAAAATTGGAGTTTGTTTACAAAGTGCATAATTATATTGCAGGAGCTCATATTGACATTGTTGTGGCAAGAGATCTTAAATAGAAACGTATCATCCATTTTTCACTAAGAGACCAAATATATATAGGAGATACGTGGATGATATTTTTGTGGTATGGAATGGAAATGATCTGGAATTGGCGGATTTTCTCATTTCTATAAACTCTCTTCACGCAAATATCTCGTTTACCATTGAAAAAAAAAGAGATGGAAAGTTACCTTTTCTTGATGTTCTTATTTCAAAAAATACCAGCAAACTTGAATTTGAGATCTACCGCAAACCCACCACTACGGACAATGTCATCCAATACTCCTCAAACTCCCCTTATAACTACAAATTTGCCTCTTTTAATTCCCTTTTCTATCGCCTTTTCAACATCCCCCTTTCTAGATAAGTTTTCCTTGATGAACTAAATATAATTAAACATATTGCTTTTAATAATGGTTTTCCACTTGATATAATTAATCGCCTTTATTCTAAATTCTATAATAAATACAAACTTACTTACAACTTAATCCATCTTAATAATGAAAATAGTCATCTATTTAAATCAATGTCATTTTTTGGTAATATTTCTTTTCAGCTTGCAAAGTTTTTCAAGTCTACAAATCTTACAATTGCTTTTAAAACTACAAATAGTTTAAAAAGTCAGCTAGTTAGTACAATAGATAAGGCAGATTTCTTTTCAAAATCAGGGGTATATTCATTAAGATGTAATGACTGTAATGCCATTTACATAGGGCAATCGGGGAGAAAAATTTCCACCAGAATAAAGGAACATACAAGTTTGGTGGACAGGTATAGGGATACTGACATGACCGAAACTAAATCAGCGTTTGCAAATCATTTATTGGCCTCCTCACATGGTTTTTCTTTAACTCAGGGAGCGGATATTTTGCATGAGTGCTCAAAAGGCAAAAAACTGGACTTGTTAGAAAAAATGGAAATTACTAAAGCTGAGAAGAGCCCTGTCCTTGTGTGTGTGAACGATATTTTCACGTTTGAACCTCACCTCATTTATAACAACCTCTCTTAAAAAGTCTTTTCTTCTTTTTTCTTTTTCGATTTTAGATATTTTTAGTTTTTATTGTAAAGATTGTTTACTTATATTCACACTTATTAGTATAGTTCGGATTGTTTTCCATTTTTGATCATGTTACTTGGTGGCCTATGGGTTAGACGCGCGCCTGTGAATCTAAAGGTTGCTGGATCGTTCCCCACTGGTGACATTTTACATTTTTACTTTTTTATTTTTTTAAGCATATATTTTTATCTATGGTGGGAATTGTTAACTTAACATAGCATTTCTTTTGTTGTTAGTTGTAATGTGATCTGTGTAGGTCTAGGTAATGAGTTTTATAAGCGTTCTTTTTGTTTTGTGAAAAATATCTTAATGTATTTTTTAGGCCTGATGATGCTCCGATAGGAGCGAAACACGTGTAGCTTAAAAAAAAACAAAAAAAAAAAATTATATGGATTTGATGAGACCGTGACTTTGTGTTTTTACCTTTGTTTTAGAGATCTTAAAGTAATTAGCTTTAAGTGTGCAAACACAATATTAATGCTATAAAAAGAAGATTCTTAAACTATAAGAATTTTAAAGGGCAAGAAATTTAATTTTAATATAAAACAATTTAATTTAGCAGTGATACCCAAATTTCGAGTGAATGTATTAAAACAGTTAAAATAAACAATCGTGTAGAAGATCTAGAACATGTTCTTGTTCATGGACGAAGCGAGTACATATTTAAATTAAAGTAGTAGCAATAATGGTACTGTTGATTCAAACTCTCTTCTTCAAGCTCTGGTACATCAAAAAATAATCACTTACAAACGTAACTTATATTAATGACTAAAATATAAAAAAAAATTAATCAAATCAAGTCAAATAATTTACTTGTCACAAAAAAAAGAACCTAATATAAAAAAATAACTTCAGAGAAAAATAGCTACTAAACTAACTACTAACTAATGACAAAACAGATCCCTTTCGCAATTACATACTGATAGTATTAGATTTACTTGAAAGTAAGTATATTGTGAAAGACCCCTGTAGATCAAAATAATACGAATTTATACTAAAAAACTTAAACTTATCCAAGGGAGTCATATAAAAATATAAAATTTAGATACAAAGTTTAAACAAAATAAAAGAAAATGTAAAAGCCAATAATAACCAAAAAAAGAGAGCAATATATTTAAGAAATATATAGACTTTATTATACAAATATTGTTTTTTTTAAACTGAACTCAAAAGGAACAAAGGAGCAACAACATTCAATCAACATCGAGATAAATATACAAATTGCCAATTAATTTATATATTTATTATACAAGATACATGCTTATTATTATAATCGCCTTTCTCTTCAAGTAACATAAATTTAATATATTTCTTAAATTTAAAAATCGATACATTTTGGATGTTTTGTTGTAATTGATTCCACATTTTACGGTAACATAGGCAAATGATCGTTAAAAAGTTGCAGTTCTATATCACATATTAATAAGATATTAATTACTCCCCAAGCGCTGAAAACCTAAATGAATTCAATTAATTAAGCTCTTAATGTTCTTTTATTCTTACGTGAAGGAGTCAAATATTAATACGCCAGGGCAGTTAGCAAAAATAGGAGAAGTTTTTGCAATCAAGCTGAATTTTTTACAGATGCTAGTACTCATCAAGAGTACTTTGTAAAAAAAAGTTACACCTTCTCGGAGGCTTGCTTTTTCCGCCATGTTAAATTAAAGATGGCGGCTAGTGTTATTCTTAAAAAAATCAACTTTCTTATTTATTACCAGATTTTCGTCAAGTAAAAAACATTATCTTTATTTTTAACTAGAGAATAAGACAAAAATATAAAACTACTTTGACAGGTCATATTTCTGCCAAAATAAGGAAATAAAAAAATCGAAAAGCTTTTCTTCAACTTTTAGCCAACCGTACTCTTTACCAAAAAAAGCGAGAAAAAAAGTTAAAATATGTGGAGTCTTTTATGCGTTTTTGTTTTAATTTTAAAACAGTCACCAAATTTATGATAGGTACTTTAGGAGATAGAGTTAAAAACCGCTTACAAAATACCAAAAAAAAAAAATAAAACTTATGCAGGATGTAACTTTACTTCTTGTTTGATTTATGTACCAAAATATTTTGTAACAAATACACTAAAAACAAAAATATGTTTATAACAAAAACAGTTTGGTTTTAACTTATAATAGAAATATAAACATTAAAAAAAATTAAAAAAAAACATTGTTATTCTTAATAATAAGGAACATTATATATTGGTAGATATTCTTTTTTGTGCCAAAAAATTACAAACGAAGCTTTTAATAGCTTTCAACTAACAATAATATATAACTATTTATCGTTAAAAGTTATAACGACTTATTTGGTTACATTTTACTTAAACTTCATCATCTATTTCCACTTCATCCAAATCAATTCTGGGTGCATTCATACAAGCTAAATTGCATTTTTTATATAAAGTGCCGTATTTTCGATTATACGAAGCACAAATACAATTTGCTGTGCATAGATCTTTGCATTTGCAATAAAAAGTAGCCATTAGGGGGTTTTGTGTATGTTACTGAGAAAAGCTCATTGCCATTGGATAACCACCCCCACTCAAGTGGGTTCAACTCGTTTCCTCTCCAGCTTTGTAACTGTAAATACACTGTAAATACATGTTGCTTACAGGAGTCTTCTGTGGGAGGAAGATTTGCCAAATCAAAATTAGATCCTAAACATTGTGTAGAGGTGATTTGTTTATAGCAATAAAGTCTTGACTGATTAAGATTTTCACAGTTTTGGACGAGAAAAAATTTTAATATAAGTTTTTGTCTAACTTCACTTAGGACAGCCTTATTCATATAAGGGGCATTAAAACTTTTGATAAAATCATACATTTCAGGATTATCTTTTAATACGTCAAATATTCTTTTTTTGCCCATTTTATATGGATACGAGGTAGTATCACATCCTGTAAATGCATGAATGAATAAAAGATTTTCACGGATCTGTTCTGAGAGCAAAGTTTGAATTTTAAAAATATTTAGAAATTTATCAAGAGCTTTACTCGTGCTGGGTGCCCAAACATATAGCTGGTGGTTAGACTTATTTGCTAAGGAAATTACAATTAGATCTGTATCATTACCAAAGACTACTACATCTTGCGATTGACATTCTGTTATTGCGGTTAAGGCAACAACTCTGTCACAATCAGATTTCGTATGTGTGACTTTTATACCCTTTTCTTTCAACTTCTCGGCTAGGCAAGAAATAAACCTTTCTTTGTTTGAAGAATTTGATAGGAAGTCTGCTTGCGAGAAGACCAGCGATGTGTTTTCCTGAAACTCAACCCTAGGCGTAATTTTTGATTGACGTCTACGATGTTCCTCGTCCTTGGTGGACTTTTCACTATAACCATCAAAAACTACCCAAGAGTTGAAACCAAAATTTTCAATAACATAATGGCAATAGATTTTAAATATATCGCGAAATGTTACTAATTTGGGCCAGACAATTTTATGTAGTAAGCAACCACCATTAATGACTGAAAGTGGATTTTTTAGTGTGTCGGGTTTCTCAAATTCAAAATTATCTTTACAAAGATGGTTAATCAGAACAGGCTTATTCCCTTTGCGGAGTTTTCCTTGGCTAAAGAAATACGGAGGATAGGTACTTAGTTCATGTTCGAAAAACGTCTTCAAATCTTTTTCGTTTCTTATAGTGAGCAATACTCTATTAAAGAACTGTTGGGGATTTACGTCAACTGAATTTAGTTTATTTCCCACAATCTTAACATCACCCAAAGTTTTTACTTTAAAACTTTTCCTTACATAAAATTCAGAAAATGGTTTGCCGATTACTTGTTGAAGAGACATTTCGGCTAATTGTTGCACGTTATCACAGTTGATTACATTTTTTTCATCTTTTACAGAAATAGCTGAAGAAATTGATATTAGTTCCTCTGAAACATGAAAAAATGGGGAATGATCATCAAACCAATCTAACAATATCTTAAAATCTTTAAAGTTTCGTGTCTTTCTAGAATCCCGCAGGTCTCGAGTCAACGAGTCAATAACTTTCTCACATACCGGAAATGACCGAACAAACTGAGCTAAAGTGCTTGAAGTCAGACCTCGACCATGGGCCAACCCACCTGCTCCAGTTTTTAATGACCTCATCAGCGTTTGCTCGATGGTCATATCTGACCAAATACCAGAAAATTGTTTTTCAGATCTTCTTATAGTGAACTCCCCGGAAACATACTTCTCATCGATTTTCTCTGGCAAATGGTCTTGCAGATTTAAATTCGACTGAAGATAAAAATGAGCTGATTTGGCATAGTTTTGATGTCCAGAGCAATGGAAATATGGAATCATTTCATTAATACATTGAAGATGTAACTTAAAATCGCCAGTGCGCTCTGCCGAAGAAAAATTTTGAGCCTGTAAAATAAGATGATAAAAGAAAAGTGTAAATTTTTTTTAAACTTTTTTTGACAGAAATATAACCTGTCAAAATAGTTTTAAATTTTTATTTCATTCTTTAGTGAGAAGCAAATATAATGTTTTTTACTTGACAAAAATCGGTTAATAAATAAGAAAGTTACGATATTTTAAAAAATAGTACCATCCGCCATCTTTAATTCAACATGGCGGAAAAAGCAAGCCTCCTAGAAGGTGTAACTTTTTTTTACAAAGTACTATTGATGGGTACTACCATCTGTGAAAAATTCAGCTTGATTGCAAAAACTTCTCCTAAAGGCCATTTTTTGAGCTAACTGCCCTGGCATTATAAGCGACCGCAAAAAAATATATTGAGCTCTGCCGCCATCAGAGGCGTGCCGTGGCGTTGTTATTAAACGCCTAGATAATATAATAAAAGAATTTTAATATTTTCAAATGAGTTTTTTATAAAAGTTTTACTACAAACTTAATTTTGAATGCTTTGATCTGGAATTTTTATCAGGTCTAGATCTGTTTTTGGTTTAACATATTTATAATTGATACTATAAAAAATTTATTGTTGTAAATCTTTTATGGCTTAAGGTTTTAACGTAATACAATATTTTAGGTTAGAAATCCAAATAATCAGGTATTTTCAAGATACAGATCATTATTCAGGTTTAAAGGGTAATTTAAAATACAATGTGGTTTAAAAAATCACCTATTATATTATTATAAAACACTTACATGTATACTTACCCATATTTAATATTCTAAAAGACTCTCTTCAGAACTAGAATTGTTATCGTTAGGCGGAATTATTATTTTGGGGTATGCGTGGTAAAATCATACATTAATTTTCCACACAATACAATCAATTTTTTCATACACATTATTTATCACTTTAGAATTCTACAATAGCTTGGCGTATGTTATCTGTTGGCAATATTGTTAATAAGATATTCCTTTTTTTAATTTATAATCTTTAATTATATTTACAAAATCCTTTTCAGTTCGATTTTCTTAAGAATGTTCTTAGTTTTTAGAAGTTATGAGATTTTATTTTTTAAACTTGTTTTAATTTTACTTAAAATTCTTGAGAGGCAAGATGCATTATCCATAACATTTTACTGAGTTTGGAGGAAAGTTTGGTAAGAGCTGATTAGAGAACCACTTTTCAATAATCAGCCGAAGACTGAGATATATTCTTAGTAGACAAAACTAACGCGTGTTTAACATCTTTCTGTTGGCATCAAGTATAATGACTTATTTTCCTCTTGCGCATGGCACATTTAAAACACGATTCGTGGAATTATTAACCCAATCGTATTAATTATCTACGTCATGCGTATCTAATCACGTTTTTTCTAAATAAACTGCTCCACAAGAGTTAAGGAAAATGCTGAAACTTGTAAAGAAATTCTAATAAAATATATTTTTGGTGATCAGTTTAACGCAAAAGAGACCTATACATTTACTTACGTTGATGTTCTAGTAAACAATTATTTTTAATGTTTTAATAATAATATATAATTTAATTTTTAACTTGGTATTTTTAATTTGGTAATGTTTTCAACATTTTTTGTTTATTTACGCAACATTTTCGCTATTTTATAAAATGAAACAAGCTGAAAATGTACGGTTTATTATGTCCTTGATGATATTGTAGTATGCACATCTCTTCAATATAACTGGGCCAATTGTTTAATTAAGCACAGAATTTATTGTATGAGTGGACTGTATTTATTTTACTAAAGTAATATTTCAACAAACACAAATTCAAATCCGTTTAAAAATAATAGTACGCCGCTGTTGGGCCAAAAAATAGTGGAGAATGCGAACCCTGTGTTCTCTCTCATCGTTGATGAATATCTCTCAAATTAAAATAATATCGCGTTATTTTCTCCCGCTTTGTCACCGAACTAGCCAATCACAACGTCCGAATGCTTACTCCCGCTGCATTTGGTGCCGGGGCCAAATTGTCTGAACTGAAGAAAAATACTTCTATTCTCAGTAAAGAGTTCCGCCTGTTTAAAAATAATCTTTTAAATTAAAAATTATATTCTTTGTTGTGGAATTTTCCACAACATCCTGCCACCCCGTTGAAAGATTTATCTTTCAAACACAGATAAAACTTTAACAGTTTAAATATTTATATTATCATTATTAGGTAATGGAACTACCTTTGTAATAGACCTCGTAAAAATACCATTTTTAGTCTTTAGTTTGACGATTCTAATTTTGCCGCTTTGACTAGGAACTACCTCGATAATTCTCGCCACCGGCCATTCCAAAGGTCGTGTGTTTTCTTCCTTGAAAAGAACAACATCGCCTAGTTTTAAATTTTCTTTAGGTATGAGTCACTTTGGTCTATTTTGCAGAAGATTTAAATATTCTTTAACCCATCTTCGCCAAAATAATTGCTGTACTCTTGTACAACGTTGAAATCTTGAAAGTCTATTTTCATTTAAATCTATTATATCTAACTCTGGAAAGGCTGTCAAACTTTGACCAATTAAAAAATGTCCAGGTGTGAGACAAGAAAGATCAAAAGAGTCGCTAGATATAGGAATCAACGGCCAGGAATTTAAGATGGCTTCAATCTGAGCTAAAATTGTCGATAGTTCTTCAAAGGTAAAGTGAGCAATTCGCTGCAAATGGTATTTGGTACTTTTGATGGCTGCTTCCCACAGTCCACCAAAGTGTGGGCTTCTCGGAGAAATAAATTTCCACGTCACGCTCTTTGTTGACAAAAAGTTTTCTAAATCGTCTTTCGTAGATTTGTCACGGAAAAAGTTGTAAAGCTCTTTGAGCTGATTGTTTGATCCAATAAAATTTGTAGCGTTATCACTATAGATAATTACCGGGTTGCCCCTACGGAATATAACTCGTTTTAAAGTGAGAATAAAGGACTCTGTGGATAACGTGGACACTAACTCTATAGGCACAGCCTTGGTAGCCATGCATACAAAGACGCAAATGTAGGCCTTTGATAAGGATGAGCGTTTTGCCAATGAGTTTTTAACAAAGTAAGGGCCGCCAAAGTCAACTCCGACCTTTGAAAATGGGCGTGAGGGTGTCGTGCGATCCTTAGGAAGATTCGACATAATTTGCTGGCCTATTTGCCCACTAAAACGAAAACATATATTACAATTTCGTATAATGCGCTTAATTTCTGTCAAGCCGCCAAGAGGCCAATATCTTAATCGAAAATTGGACAAAACACATTGTGCCCCAGCGTGTCCCAAACGTATATGTTCCAATTTAAGCATTAAGGAAACAACAGGATGTCTCGATGGGAGCAAAATAGGATGCTTTTGTTCGAAGGGCAAGTCAGCGTAAGCTAAACGGCCACCCAGTCTAAGGAGGCCTCTTTCGCCAATAAATGGGTGACGTTTAAGAACAGGTTTGTTTGAAATAAGCTTGTTATTTTGTAGATTTTTCAACTCTTAAGAAAATCCTTTAAGTTGAATAATTTTAACGATGCGGAGTTCTGACTCTCTGAGTTCATTTACATCAAGAGGTTGAGCCATTGATATTGAACTTAGTAGTTCATCCTTAGGTAAAACCTTAAGGGTGTCAACATTTCTATTTGACATACGATTTTTAAGCCGAGATAAACAACGTAGCATAAATGCTAAGGTTCTCTGTAGTTTCAAAAATGATGAAAACCTTGAAAACATGGAATCCCAAAATGTATCTTCCTTTGAAGAATGAAATACAGTTTTTGAGATCCTTTGTTCAGGGACGTTTTCCATTGAAGGCTCCTGCAG
Organism: Anthonomus grandis grandis; assembly: GCF_022605725.1. Classification (NCBI taxonomy): domain Eukaryota; kingdom Metazoa; phylum Arthropoda; class Insecta; order Coleoptera; family Curculionidae; genus Anthonomus; species Anthonomus grandis. The sequence goes on along the minus strand of NC_065548.1, from coordinate 27,227,111 downwards.
TTTAAAGTTTTGAAAGTCATAATCTGTTGATCTTAGAAACTGGGGTCCGTTAAACCATAAATCGGACTTCATTAACTCGCTAGGGGTCGTACCCCGGGATACAAGATCAGCTGGGTTATCTATAGACTTTATGTAACACCAGTTAAACAATGAAGTTAATTGCTGAATCTCCGAGACCCGATTTGAAACAAAAATTGTCCACTTGGAGGGATGAGCCTTGATCCAGCAAAGTGTTATTTGGGAATCCGAATATAAGTAAACGCTGTCAAAGACAAGTTTATCATATAAAATTGCCAGTGTTTTTGAAACTAATTTAGACAATAGTAAAGCTCCACAGAGCTCTAATGGAGGGATTGAAAGTGTCTTCAGAGGAGCAACTCGACTCTTTGACGCCACCAATTTACTTGTAACTTGACCATCTATATAGACAGTCCGAATGTAGACACATGCGCCGTATGCCCTTAAACTGGAATCACAAAACCCGTGAAGCTGGATTTTCAAAATTTTGTCATTAGAAGATAAATGTCTCGCTATTCTTAAATTTTCAAGCTGAGGAATTTGGGTTATAAAATCTATCCATTCAAGTAAAAGTTGCGGATTTAAAGTACTATCCCAGTCAATTTTGGATAGCCAAATTTTCTGCATTATAATTTTAGCAACTACCACAACTGGGGCAACAAGACCTAATGGATCAAATAGTTGAGCGATTTGAGATAAAACTTCTCGTTTTGTTACGACTACCTTATTAGAAGGTTTGAGAAGAGTAATCGAGAACTGGTCGGTAGTTGCATTCCAGGAAATTCCCAAGATCTTATGACTATTGTCAGATTTAATTTTATACATTTTTGAGTTTGACGGTGAGTCAAGATTTAAAATAGACATAAGATCCTCATTGTTAGAACACCACTTGTGAAGATTAAAATTTGCAGTTTGGAGCATTTCAACAAGCTGTTTTTGAGTTTCTATTAATTCTAGAGAATCACTTGTTCCAAGAATATCGTCAACGTATGTCTGCTGTAAAATAGCGTATGATGCTAGAGGATACCTATCTTTATTTCTAAGAGCTATTTCTTTTAGAACACGAGTCGAAAGATACGGCGCACTGTTCATACCATAAGTTACCGTTAGAAGCTCAATACATTTTAGAGGCTCATCTGGATTATCACGCCACAAAATGTTCTGCAAAAAGGTCATTTGAGGAGAAACTCGAATACATCGAAACATTTTCATAATATCAGCCGTAATTACAAATCTGGATGATCTAAACCGAATAAGAATGTCAAAAAGTTCAGGCTGCACTGTAAAGCCTTTTAACATTATATCATTTAATGATATGCCCGTGGAAGTCCGCATAGAGGCATCAAACACCACTCTTAATTTTGTGGTCGGACTTTGATCTCGTATCACACAATGGTGAGGTAAAAAATACCTGTGATTTCCGCATTTATTATACAGTTCCAAAGGGATATATTGGGCATGACCTAACGTCACATATTCATTAATAAACATTTTATACTTGTCAAAGAGAGATATATCCTTGCTAAAACGTTTTTCAAGGTTAAAAAATCTTTTTCTTGCCATTTGAAACGAATCACCAAGCTTCAAATATTCATTTGGGGTTCGAAGTGGAAGATTTACTTCATATGACCCATCATCAAGAATACAAGTTGAGTCACAAAATATTTTCTCTGCTAGCTCATCATCAGCAGAGAGGTACTTTTCTTTAGTCGAAAACTCTTCTTGAGCCCAAAATTTCTCCATCAAGGTTTCCAAAGATGACTGTTGTGTAAAAAAACAACTTTGGGGTTGTGCATCCTTGTATGTAGCTTTATTCGAAATTAGACCTGTAGAAATTGGTCCACCTATTACATCGCCCAAGTATGTACTAATCAGAGTAAGGGAACTGCCCTTAAGGCGAAGTATCTTTCCGGTAAGTAGCTGATAGTATATATCAGCTCCAAGAAGTAAGTCAATATTCGAAGAAACAAAAAATTCTGGATCTGCGAGAGTGTATACTGTGGGAGGTATAGGTATCAGGTCGCGTTTTAAATAGAACGATGGCAAGGGTTTTGTTATATTACGTAGAACAGTGCAGGTTATGTCAAACTGACAGGTGTCGTCAATATTTGAGTAAAACGTTAAGTTCACAACTTTGCTAGAGTTTGCAAATTGTTGCATCATTGTTTCTCCAATACAACTGAGGTTAATATGTCTAGATTGAGAAGAAATGTTTAACTTATCAAGAATGCGCTCAGTAATTATAGAAGTTGTAGAACAAGAGTCAAGAATAGCCTTTACCAGTATAGGTTCACCATAAGAATCAAAAATTTTTACAAGCGCTGTGGCCAAAAGAGTCTCTCCACTTGAGAGCATCGAACATACAGTGTGAGATGACGTAGCATCCAATGATGAGTCATTAGTGTGAACAACAAAAGTTTCATGATTATGACGCGATGAGTTTTGTGGCAAAGAAGTGTGATGTTGCTGCAAGGGAGCATGATTTTGTTGCAAAGACATCTGATTTCTTTGCTGGTTGTTTATATGTTAAGTGAAGTGTCCTTAAAGTCTTAAGTGTCCTTCTGAGTTATTATTACGTGTTACTAAAGGTTGATTGGGTTGTTGCACGAGCCTAGGTTGATTCAAATCTGAGTGAAGCAAGGTATGATGGCGTTTATTACAAATACCACATGTACGTGACGAACAAGTTTGGGTAGTATGGTTGGAGCCTAAACAATTAAAACAAAGTTTTTTAGCCTTTACAGCATCGTATTTTTCAGTACGGGAGAGAGCACAAAATTTCTGACATTTGTATATTCTGTGTCCAACAACATTAAAAAAAATACATTTAAAGTTCACTTGTGTTTTAGAAGGCATAATAGCATCATTTCGCTGAAAGTTGCTGTGGCTAAGGTGTACTCTATGAATCACTTTTGTATGTTTTAAATCTACTCCTATGTCTGGTATAAAAGATCGTTCAGAAATAATGCATCGTTTTTCGAGAAATTCAAAAAATAGGGTTAGAGTAGGGCGAGAGTTTATACCTAGCTCATAGTCAAAGGCCTTTCGAGTACCGGCATCTAGTTTTTGTGAAAAAATATAAATAAGTATAAGGTCCCATTGATCAACATTAACACGTAAATTCTTTAAACCTTCTATATTCTGTTTAAGAACCGTTATAAGATCTCGAAATAAAATCGACTTATTTTTATTAAGAGAGGGAGCATCGATGAGGTTTTTTATGTAAGCATAAATAATATTTAATTCATTATCATACCTATCCTTCAGAGTTTTTAAGGCAACATCAAAGTTATCACTAGACAACTGTAAATTACAAATTAAACTTAATGCCTCTCCTTTTTAAGGTAACTTTTTAGGTAAATTAGCTTTTTAATTTTAGTCAATTTACTGTCATCTTCAATAAAGTTTTTGAAAAGTTCATAAAAACCGTACCACGTAGTTATATCGCCAGAGAATGTTGGAATATTTAATTGCGGCTTAGCTATATTCGATGACAAAGGTTGAACGGATGTAGTGATATTTGTATTATCAGCAGCGACATGTTTTGCTGTAAGTAAATTAATTTTATTTTTTAATTGAGCTGACAAAGTTAAATATTGATCTTCGACTAAGCCTCTCTCATCCAATTCACTTACATCCTCTCCCTCCTCAATTCTCTCTTGAATATTACAAAAATTATGAAAGGCCAAGTCTAAAGCCTGTAATCTAGTTTCAAAATGTTCATACTCAGTTAAATCAGTATTCTGTGAAAACCAATTCTTAATTCTAGTTATGGTACCCTTTGCAATACCCCTCTGCTTTTTTAGCGCTTCCATTTCGATAAAAGATTCCAAGAATTGTATACAAATTAATACAAGGTAATACAAGACAAATGTATGAATACAAATATATGAAAAGGTAAAGACAAATTATGCAAAAGTGAGCTTACAAATGTCAATACGTTACACTTAACAAGTCTACCAAAATTGTAAAAGTGACAAATATTTAAACTAAGATATACCTAGTACTTATTGAGTTAAAGCATAACAAGCCTCAGCGTAAGTGTAAAATACTATACTATAATAATATTTTGTCAAAGTAAAATAATTAACGAGCATTAGCATGAAAGTAAAAATACTACACTACAAATTTGTATTTTTGTTAACATACTACTAAGTAAAAAAGTCGAGAAAAAAGTACCGTTTACATCAAATCAAATACAACGTTAAAAGTATCGTCAAATAATCACAAAAAACTAAATGTTTAATTGAGCACGATAGTTTTGTGTATTAAAAACCATCAAAGTTAAGTCTTTAAGTTCATTAAAACGAATAAAATTCGGTAAAAAGTTCACATTAAAATATACAAAAAAAATAAGTCTAAAACGACACTAATCAAACACAAATTGTTCGAAGTTCAAGTTAATAAATCGGAAATCTCCTACCTTAAAACTGCAGTGTTATGTCAAACCAGTCGAAGTCTCACAAATTCTCTATTCCCATCCCTGCTCGTTGGAAAAAACCATAACCAAATACAAGTAGTAGTTGTAGTCACAAAAATCCTCTGATTTCTGCTTGGGCTGCCTCAAATTATCCGGCACGAATGACCATTAAATTGGGCCAATTGTTTAATTAAGCACACAATTTATTGTATGAGTGGACTGTATTTATTTTAGTAAAGTAATATTTCAACAAACACAAATTCAAATCCGTTTAAAAATAATAGTACGCCGCTGTTGGGCCAAAAAATAGTGGAGAATGCGAACCCTGTGTTCTCTCTCATCGTTGATGAATATCTCTCAAATTAAAATAATATCGCGTTATTTTCTCCCGCTTTGTCACCGAACTAGCCAATCACAACATCCGAATGCTTACTCCCGCTGCATTTGGTGCCGGGGCCAAATTCTCTGAACTGAAGAAAAATACTTCTATTCTCAGTAAAGTGTTTGATGAGTTCCGCCTGTTTAAAAATAATCTTTTAAATTAAAAATTATATTCTTTGTTGTGGAATTTTCCACAATTTTCCAGTATGAAGTATAAGCTTTAGCTTTTACTAGATAGATTTAACTTTTGCTAATAGCATTTGCTAAAATTGAAATGAATAACCTTTTGCTTTTACTTACTAGCAAAAGCTAGATATTTTAAGTATTTACTTAAAGTTCTTATTTGGTAAATCATTCAAAGAAAAATGTTTTTATTCTGATAAGGCCTATATTTATATTTTTGTGACTAATCAGTCGGCCGTGAAATTCTGTGGAACTGCAGGCGCAGACCTGTCGATTTTTAACTGCCAATGTGCAAATCGACAAAGGCAAATATCGAGCACATTTTTATAAATTTTTTAAACCAGTATCATTTCCGAGTGCTAAGTGTTTACGTTCAAAATGAGTAGTGATTCAGAAAATTCTACAAGTGATTTTTCGACGGAGGAAGTTCCTGCAAAAATTTCGTCCAACCTGAAATTGATGGAAATTTTGGAAAGCTATAATATTATATTTAATAAATCGCAAGTTCCTAAAATAAAAGAGCAAAAAGAACAAGAATACAAAGAAATCCACCAAAAATATATTTTGCAAATTGGAAGGTATTTAACTAAAAAACAACTTAAAAAGAAAATCCAAAATATGAAGACCGAGTTGAAGAAAAAGACGGACAAAACTGCAACGGGAAATAAAATTGTTTTAAACGCGTGAGAAAAACAACTTTTGGCGCTAATGGAAGGACAAGAAAACCCTGTTTTTCAAAAAGTACCAGGTAGGTAATAAGGAGGGGGTAAAATAAAAAAAATGTAAAAAATTCAGTAATATGTCATTTTAGGGATTGTTGGGTATGAAGATTTTGATTTTATATCCCACTGAATATTTTAGAAAATAGACGGACATAGGGAGGGAATAAAATTTAAAAAAAAAAACGTTTTTTCGTATCAAATATCGAGTAATATGTCATTTTAGGGGTTTTTGGTTATGCATATTTTGATTTTACACCCCACTGAATTTTGGGGGGAGAAAAAATTTGAGAGGGGGAAACATTTTATAATATGAAATTTTATAAGTTTTTCTTAAGGTAATATTTTTGGGCTAAATGAATCTAGTTCTACTAATTATTTTACGAATCCATCATCAAGGTCGAAACTTAAAATAAGATGTGTGTCGTTTTCTAAGTTCTAAGGGAGGATTAGGTACTCAAACAGTAATGTGGAAGTATTGACTGAATTTGCAGCGGTTTTTTTTTCGCTGAATAGTATAAATTACTATTTGGCTGCTATTTGATCCAAAAAAATTATTTCAGGAGCAATATCTGTGGAACAACCTCAGTCATCAACGTCCAAAACTGAAGAATTTATTCCACCTCCACCTCATGTTCGGCGTTTACCTGATAAGTCTCCAGTTACCAAAAAATCAAAATTTAAGGAAACAGACGAAACCTCAAATTTGTCCAATACTGACCTTCAATGACTGGTATTGTTGGAACAGCTGGAACTAACAAGGGTTCAAAAGGAAAAGGAAAAATTATTGTTGGAAAAAATACAAAAAGAAAATAGAGATCAATTTGTAGAAATAAATAATGTGTTGTTCAGAAAGTTGTAACTAAAGGAATAAATTGTTTTTATTGTTAACGTTTTTAAATTAATGAACTTTACTCAGATTAAGGTACCAACTTACATCTAAATTTAACTTAAAAAAAATAATAATGAAAACCATAAAATATAACATTATACAATGTGGCCCATTGAAAACTTTCTAGAAGATGTTTAGACTTGAAAAATTTCTAATATTTATGCTGAAAAAGTTGTTGTCGAAAAAATCCTCCTTCCAGTTTCTTGTTTCATTTACTTATTACGTATTAATATTCATGTTGTCTTTTGATATTATACAGTGCGTTTTTTTTAATGCGGTACATGTTAAAATGTCAAGTGCATGTTAGGCACATTTCTACTGTAGTTATAAAAATTGACACAGGCCAAGTTTGGGCTCTTAGCAGCATACTACTCCCAGCTCTTAGAATAAAAATGCTTAAATTTATTCTAAAAATTAATTTAAAAATTTAAAAATCGACTCTTTTGAAATACCCTGTACAATACATGACCACCGGCTACAGAAATTCATTAGTTGTCAAATGTTTTGACATAACAACAAATAAAAGCTCAATCTTTTAAAATTATTTATTAAAAAATGACTCTTGTTTATACGATTGGCGTAAGATTGAAGATTGTATCAGTCTCATACCAGAAAATGGCAAATGTATTTACTGGCTTTTATATCCAGATCACCCAGTTCTACGCAAATCAATTAGAAAGTATGTAGTAGAAAGATTATCAATAAGGAGTAGAAAGATTTCTTTTAAGAGTAAACAAAAACTCTTCGTCAAATTTACGGTCCTTAAAAGAATGTGATGTAATTTGTTCCTGAAGTAGCTGCTTAAAAGCACTAAAATACAAATTATTAATTTAATTTCTTTATTTTTTTTTATATGGATTTATTTTTACTAAAATTAAATGCTTATTTTGTTAAATAAATTTCGTTTTTGACATCATTTTAGTCACCTTTTTGACATTGTCAATATAATGATGAAATAGCTGGTATTAAATCACTATACAAGGCTATGAAAAAGTGTTTGTTTTCTAAAATTATAAGATTTTTCTGAAAATCTAGCAAGTTTCTAAGAAGAAACTCAAGCTTGTTATGTTTCTAGAGACCTAAACTTTGCCTTTGTGAATTTTGGTCTGCATAGGCTTAGTAAAAATAAACTTAACATGCACTTGAAATTTTACCATGTAAAATCCTATGTACCGCATTAAAAAAACGCAATGTATGGTATCATACTTAGTAGTATATTTACAACTACAATTGAAAAATTATATTTTTTATTTCTTCTCGTCTCTGTTGACCACGCTGGCGGTCGTTATTTAGCTCATCATTATCTTCCACAACTTCTTCACCATCGTGATCCTCGGCGGCTACTTCTTCTTCGTCATTTGGTAATTGGTCATTTAAATACTTAGCAACATTATGCAGAACTACAGCGCTGACGATTACTAACGGAATTTTGTCAATGTTCAATCGTATCGGATGTTGCAAAATAGGGAATCGACATTTTAGTTGTCCGAAACAGCGTTCTATAATAACGCGCTCTCTTTTATGTAAATTATTATACGCTATTTCTTGAGGTGTGGTGGGGTTTCTATACGGTGTTAATAGTCATGGTGTTATGCCGTACCCTTCATCGCCTAAAATAATTCCATAGTTCTGTTGACGTCTGCTCTTCATACCAAAAATATTTGATCTTCTTAAAATACGACTGTCGTGCACCGAGCCAGGCCATTGAGCATCTACGGATGTAACAATTTTTTTTGCATCACAAGTTGCTTGCACATTTATGCTACACCAGCCTTTCCTATTAACATACTCGTCACCATGTAGCGATGGCTTTACTATTGGTACATGAGTGCAATCAATTGCACCAAAAGTACAGGGAGATCTATACAACTGTGCCCATTCGTTGATTGCCTAGTCAGTCGAATTTTCTGTAGGAAATTTAATCCAAATTCCTGCCTTTTCAACTATTTTTGGTAAAACGTGAGATATCGTTTTACATATTGTTGTTCTATGAACTCCTTCCTCTTCTCCGATCCCTATTTGAAATCCGGAATCACTTAGAAAGCGCAAAAATATTTGAATTTTTTTTTGGACTCAATGCACTACCTCTAGTCTCTACTTTTGGCTCCAAAAAATGGTTAGCTATCCACTTAACATTTTCTTCACTAAATCTATACAGACCGTGGTATTCTTCGGCACGACTTTCTTTTCTTTTGGGATAAAATTTTACAGATCTTATATTCATAAATGCAGCCATTTCTGCCAAACTGTTTAATAATACTAAATTTTTAAGCCAGGATCTAACAAGCTTGCAAAAATGTAAGCTTTTCCTTAATATTCTTAGTAATTACTTACTTTTATTCACACCCTTTTTAGACAATGCTAAAAACTTTAGCTTTTGCTAATTGCATTTTTAGTAAAAGCTACTACTTATTTTTATTTACTGCAAACTAAGCATTTGCTAGGAAAATGTAAGTTTTAGCTTTTACTGGATTTTTATTCACACTGCCTATTGACATGCTTAAAAGTGGTTGTGTTTAAGGTATCGCAAAATGTCATAAGTAGATTAAATAATGAATCTAATTAAACTGGTTCTGTGTTAGAAATATCAAGAATTAGTGGCCCTAGGAAAACCACCAAGTCGCACAAGACAGATTTCTTATACTAAGTGCGCGGAGAGAGCCATTATCCGTGTGTAGACAACTTTCGTAGCGCCTTTTTAATGCTACAGGAACAAGTATTTCAATCGAAACAATAAGACGTCAATTGAATGGTGTAAATATAAGATCCGGACATCTATTTAGGCCGGTTTCACTAACCCAAGACCACATGCAGCAAACGTTACAGTGGGCAAGTGATCAGTAATCAAGTAAATTGGGTCAATGAATGGAAGTCTGTGCTTTTCATAGGGGAATCCTAATATGCCAGACTTTTGGATAGTCGAAGAGTATGGGTCCTACTTAGAACACCTAGAAATTGATGACCTGTTCAACGTATCAGATTTGACAGAGTTAGAGCTGTTATGGATGCGATAGAAACGAATAGAATTCCGTATCTTTTACTCCCTTCATTATCTCCTGACTTTAAATGCATTGAACACTCTTGAGACATGTTGCACCGAAGGCTAGATGAACACAGACCCGCTGTCAAAACAATGGCTGAACATGGTCCGTTTTACTACAACTTTGGAATGAAATTCTTTCAAAAATCCTTAACAACCTGATTGACAGCATGCAGAGACGTTGCCAAGCTGTTATTGATGTGAAATTCCCTCACACCGAATAGCCATGTTTAAAAGATGTCTTTACTTTAATAGCATCAAGGTGTTTTACTTGATAGTTTTACAAGTTTATCAAATGATAAAGTATTTAAGTCAAGGCCTAATCAATTAATATGTAAAAATCCTTTTTATTCACTTGGTGAATTTTACAACCATAAATCGCACAGACTCTCACTGTTAAAAATTAGCTGTTAAAAAATGTGTGATATTAATCTTGTTATAATTCTTTGTATGTATTGTATTTCTACACATATAATGACTATAAGTTCACAAACTATAAATACATATATTTATATAATAGTATTATGTGATATATTGCAACTTATTACTTCACTTTTTGACAATTATGATGTTTTTATTAAGATTGATGACAAATAAATTTTATTATTATTATTATTATTATTATTATTGTACAACGGCACACTTAAAAACTACAGACGATATTATTGAAGCTTCTTATAAGGGTAAACTACTTTAGTACTTATCGACTACAATAAAGGATTTGACTGTATCAATCATACATTACTCTATGCGATTTTAAGCTAAACTTAAGTGATGTTGAGTTTGACTCTAATGCAATTGATAAGACTAGAAGTTATGTACAGTTTTAGCAAAGGGTGAATAGACACCTACTTTTAACAAAAAAATTCTATATATAATCCTCTAGTTTTGAGCAATTTTAATTAGTCCACGCTTAGGCTGTGTCGATTAAGTGTGTTGAATTCGGCATGTACAAAACTCATGCATGATTCATTTATGTAAGAAGTACCGACGTGACGACGACGCGACGCTAGGTCATCATCATAGATCGTCGCCCCAATATTTATGTTTTGGGATACTTATGTCGGCGGTGTAATAACTTATTATAAGTTATTTGTTAGTTAATAGCTATAGTTTATTACTAGTGACCTAAGAGTTATTTTTCTTTAAAATTTAAGTTATGGTTACGTTAGTGTTTTTACATTTTTACTATGATCATGATGTTTACTTTTTGGGACTGAACCGATTTAGAAGGGACTCGCTCTTTGCCTTTCTTTAGGAAAGCATGTAATTTTGTTATTCGTAACGTCGCAGTTTTATTATTAATATAATTTTTAATTAAATTATCGAGTTTTCTTACATCAGAAGTGGGATCGGCTTACTAAAAGTACCACTTATTGTTCAATATTGTTTTCGTGAACGGCTTTAAATCAGTAAAATAAAAGAAAAACTTAATTGCGTCTTGTGGATACAAAAATTATGGAAAAATTCGCGAAAATTTTAACCGACTCTCTAAAAACGCTAAGAGATGAAAACAAAAGTGCTGTGTCGACGTTAGTGGACATTCCGACGTTTAATCCGGGAAATGACGATGACAGTGCGGTAAGGTGGTGTAACGAATTGGTAAAATTGGGTGAAACTTTTAAGTGGTCCGATCATGAGTTACTTGCCAGAGGTTCGAGTGGGTTGGTTAGAGAAGCAAGGGACTGGTTGTCGACTTGGAAGCCATTACAGCGAACCTGGGAGAACTTTAGGACTGAGTTATGCAGCCTCTATCCGGCCAAGAGAAATCTAAGCGAAAAGTTGCGAATAGCCTGTTTGTACACTAACAATGACGCTACCTCGTACTGTGAGTATGCCAGAAAAGAAAATAATGGAAAATTTATTTGGGGTGATGATCAAAAAAATAGCAAAAACTATAACTATCTGAAGGCATGGAAAAAATTAAATCGAGTTCTAGCTTTATTATCGTCAGCTGGGTTTTCTCTTAATATAAAAAAATGTCATTTTTTTGAAACAAAAATCGAATATTTAGGGCAGGAAATATCTGAAAAAGGGGTAAGACCGGGGAAAAATAAAGTAGAAGCTCTGTTAAATACTTCAGATCCTCAAAACCTAAAACAAGTTCGTCAATTTATGGGCCTTGTGAACTATTTCCGCAAATTTATACCGGAGCTGTCATTGCGTACTGCGTGCATAACTAAACTTACAAAAAATAATGAAAAGTTTGTGTGGGGAACCGATCAACAAATTGCGAAAGCTTATATTTGTGCCTTTTTAAGTCAACGACCTTTACTAGTTTTTTTTTTGATAATAATTTACCGACAGAACTTCACACAGATGCTAGTGCGGTCGGTTTTGGGGCCATACTTTTTCAACGGCATAAAGATAATCAGTTAAGGGTGGTGGCTTATTTTTCTCGGAGAACTTCTAATGAAGAGTCTAAATACCACTCATATGAATTGGAGACCTTGGCAGCTTTTTATGCTATTAAACATTTTCAGGTATATCTTCTTGGCATACAATTTAAATTAATTACAGATTGTAACTCTCCAAAATTATCACAAAATAAATAAAGAACTATTCCCGAGGGTTGCCAGATGGTGGCTCTATTTACAATCATATACCTTTGATATCGAATAACGAAAGGGCAAATATTTACAGCATGCCGATTATTTAAGTAGGAACCCTGTGGTTAGAGATCCGGAACAAAACGTAGTAAATAAAATTTCGACAGATAACTGGCTAAGAAAAGCTCAGAAACACGATTCCGAAACGATAGATATTCAAGAGCAACTTAAGGAAGGCAAACTTACAAAAGATTATTTTTGTCAAAATAATATTCTTTTCCGGAAAATAAATCCTGGACAAAATTTGTCTATTTATCGTGCTTTTGTGCCAAAAGGTAGCAGGTTAGGTTTGATGAAATTATTTCACGACGAACAATGTCATGTGGGCCCTGATAAAACATTTGCAAAAATAAACCATTATTTCTGGTTTCCTAAAATGGCTAAATTTGTAAAAAAGTATTGCTCTCATTGCTTAAAATGCATTGTAAACAAAGATCATAGTGGTCCCAAGCAAGGGTTACTGCACCCAATCGACAAAAAACCGATCCCTTTTCAAGTAGTTCATGCCGATTGTGTAGGCCCTTTTCCCATGTCTATCGATGGATATAAACATCTGTTGCTTTTAGTTGATTCGTTTACAAAATTTTTGTTTTTAATTCCTCTTAAATCGCTTTCGGGTCCTGAGACATGCAAATCTATTAAATTGTATCTAAGCTTGTTTGGAATTACTATAACTTTTATTTGCGATAGAGGCACTAACTTCACCGACCAATCTGTTAAACATATGTTAAAAGAATTAGGTATTCGACAACACCTGATTGCAAAAAGCGCTCCTCGTGGCAATGGCCAAGTTGAGAGATATGTGAAAACTGTTTTAAATTTATTAAGAATAGAGGTCAGCGACAATAAGTCAGAATGGCCGAACTCTATTTTAAAATTACAAATAACACTTAATACTACGGAACAAAAGACCACCGGATTTTCTCCAGTTTATTTATTGACCGGCGTAAGCGCTAATATACCAGACATTAAAACATTGATCGAATCTATCCCAAATCTCGACGTACCTAAAAGTTTAGAAAATGACCGGCAACTGGCGTACTCACGTATTAGGAAACAAGCCGACGACACAAACATTTTGTTTGATAAAACCAGACGATCTAATAAAATTATTAATATTGGCGATTTAGTATTTCACCCATCGGGAAACAGCCATTTAGCTAAGCTAGATAATAAGTATGAAGGCCCGTTTGAGGTTATAAAAGTATTGCCAAACGAAAGGTTCGAATTAAAGAATCTAACTACGAACAGAAAATGCACTGTTGCCAAAGACATGATTAGAATTTGGCCTGGTGAATTCTCCGAGATATAAAATTTATATTTTCAGGTATAAAATTGTTTATTGAAATGTAGAAGTGAGAGCGATTGTAAATATTTATTTCAAAATATTTTTGTTTATTTTTTTACAGTTTCAACGAATGAAAAAAAAACTGCGGAAACGCTTTGCAAATATAGTTTGTTGAAAGCGATATTTGTTTAAAATTCTGCGATGTTATGCTTCGACTTCTAGTTAATGCTTTGCAAACATAGTTTGTTAAAAGCCATAGTTGTTTAAAATTCTGCGATGTTATGCTTCGACTTCTAGTTAACGCTTTGCAAACATAGTTTGCTGAAAGCCATATTTGCTAAAAATCTATGATGTTACACTTCGACTATAATAACACTTTGGAAACGAATAATAGGTTGTTGAAAGCCACGAGTTTTACAGAGTATTTCTCTACGATATTGTTTAATGCTGTACAAGCAGCTGGGTTTGTTGAAAGTTAAATATAAAGATTTTTGTTGAGCCAAAAACAATTTTTTTTATCAAATTGATATTGGTCAACTGTTTACACTACGCTCTCATTTCACCGACATTTAAAATGGCGATTTGGCAAAATTCTGCTTTTGGTTTTCTGTTGTTACAGATTGCTGCCGAAGTTGTTGTCTCTTTGGCATATGCCAATTCGAGAGCGAATTGAAGTGTCAGGTTGGCCGTGTAAGAAGTACCGACGTGACGACGACGCGACGCTAGGTCATCATCATAGATCGTCGCCCCAATATTTATGTTTTGGGATACTTATGTAGGCGGGGCAATAACTTATCATAAGTTATTTGATAATTAATAGCTATAGTTTATTACTAGTGACCTAAGAGTTATTTCTTTAGAATTTAAGTTATGGTTACGTTAGTGTGTTTACATTTTTTAGTATGATCATGATGTTTACTTTTTGGGACTGAACCGATTTAGAAGGAACTCGCTCTTTGCCTTTCTTTAGGAAAGCATGTATTTTTGTTGTTCGTAACGTCGCAGTTTTATTATTAATATAATTTTTTATTTAATTATCGAGTTTTCTTACATTAACGTTATTCGTCGTAGAGATCCTCGCAGTTACAAATTAGGACATATATGCTGCTACTTAGTTTTATCAAGTAATAAGATTAAATCGCCCCTTATATCTAACAAATAAAATACTCTATAGAACGGACGTCCGTTCATTAATTAATCAACTTTTTAAAAATCAGGATTTTAAAAATATATTAACGAGCGTATTTAAAAACATAAATACAAAAAATATTTCCTGAGGCACACTTTTGTGAATCTGGCGATCGTCGCATTTATTAAACATAGATTGTATGTACGTCACGGCTCTAACTTTTTTATTTTTAAGTATAAATATTTTTCAGAAAATATATTTTTAATATATAATTAATTTTGAATAGTTATAGGAGCACTATCCAAAGTTACTTAAAAAACTATCCCCGACAAAGTCATCCCCTAAAAACCACCCAATTCTTTTTTCAAATAGCACCACTATTATTTTCTTTAATGTTTGGAATGCTTGTAAAATTAATAATGTAATTTCATAAAAAAATCATGTGTTATCATCAAAGTAACGCACAGAATATCTTTTATTGATTTTCTTATTAGTTCACTTAAGCCTTTGTTAAAATCTTAAAAGCAAATCTTTAAGGTATAAGGCATTTTTAAATGCTATAAAAAATTAATGGCTAAATACATTAATTTTTTAAATTGGCAATATCCGTTTTGGTATTCTGTTTTTTTGAATATTCAGTTTTGTTGCCTTTCTATATAATATGTAGGTCACACATATTTTACTTCCATAGTTTCCGCTATTTAGTTTTGCTATTGTCTTGCATATTGCAACTTTTTATTTCAAATAAATATGTCAATATGCTTCTTATCTATAGAGAGTGTAGAAAAATTTTCATGAAACAGACATGGTTCATCGAGAACTTTTTACTAATCGTCCTGCATCCTTATATAAGTCGTTTTCAAACAGTGGAGGAAAAAATTCGCCCCGGATTATTTCCAAATTATCATCAATATTTCATTTGATATTTCAACATTATCATCAAATAGCTGCAATATCTCAGGAAATATTATATTTGTGTTGGCTTATGTCGCAGTAAATCCACATGTTTCCATTCGCACTATCGCAAGAGAATTTAACATTGCAAGAAGTACCATTCAGCGAATTCTTTGACGACACCAACATCGCCCTTTTAAAATCCACCTAGTACAAGAAGTCCGCCCTACTGATTACCAACGAAGGTTAGACTTTATTGCATTCCTTCGGGTTTCAATTCATGACAAGACCAAAGTATTGTCATAAATCTGTCGAATGAAAGTATATTCCAGAATAATGGGATAGTTAATAAACATATTGCACATTATTGATCTAAAAACAATACACGATGGATAATGAAAACTCATTTTCAAACTATAATTGGCCTAAACGTGTAGGCTGATATATTTAATGGATATTTTATAGCCGTAATTTCATAAAAGTTAAGAGTGGTATTTAAATTTTCAAAATTCTTTGTGTAATCTATTAGAAGATGTGCCTTTAGAGATGTGATTTTAGAGCGCAATTTAATGATTTCAATTCAATTCATGTCAACAGAAAGGCGCTTTACCCCATAATGTCCAAATTATTACAGATTATTTATACAATAGATTGACCCATAGGTGGATTGTGGGTCCTATTAAGTGACTATTATCCCAATGGATTTTTTTTGTCTGGGAGTATTCAAAGGATATTGTTTATCAACGACCATACAATAATATTGAAGAACTTAAAAATCGTTTCAAAGGATATTGTTTATTAGCGACCATCCATTAATATTGAAGAATTAAAAACTGAGTGCGTGAAGCTTGTCGAACAATTACTGTTCCCATGATTACTGTAGCTTGCACAAAAGAAATCTTTCAGCGATACAAAGTTTGGGTGGAAGCTGAAGGTGCTCAATTTAAGAATTTATCTAAATAATAATTAAAGGAAAGAAAAGTATTTTCATTTTTTCAAGGGAGGTTAAACTAAAATTTAAAGAGTTCATAAATGATAATATTGGTTATAATTTAAAGCATGATCTATTATTAATAAATATTTATCATTTAAATATTTTTTGACGTCACTGGTACAGAATCTGTACCATCTGATGTTTTGAGTCGGTGGGATGAACAATGTGATCAAGCGGCATTGCGATGTTGTTAGATAACCCATCTAATATAGAGACGTTATCTGCATTCATTGAACTTTGAATATTGACTTCTTTATAGAGTATCATTATAGAGTATCTCTTATCATATTTTATTAAAAAGGAACAGTAGTATTGTTTTGTGCCTGTCAAAATACGTGACTTGTTTTTATGATATTATGAAGTATTTTTTTGCTGTTTCTACAAAAGCATTTAGCATCATTGTATAAGAGATGTGGTAAGAAAACCACATATAGTTCCACGGTAATTAAACAAATCACATACCCACATTTTTTTTATTAAAACATTCAATATCAAGCCTGCGTGAAGATCACTGGCAAAGATTTAAAAGATGTCCTAAAAGTAATTGTATTTCTACCTACAAAACTATTTACACAATTTTTTTGCTACTAAATTTTTACAACATAAGTAATTTTAACAAAATATCAAAAACAGTATTAATAAACCAAATGTTCTAAGGTTAAGAAATAATAATTTACAAAGTTTGACAAATAAAGGCTTTATTAATATTATTATGAAAATGTAAATACGTTAATTATTCTTCTAGTTTTTGTACTATTTTATTAGTATTCTGTAGTTAGAGTTGATTCGTAGAGTTTATTTAGGATTCTACTGACGTTTGGGTTATTATTTTTATCTATATTGTCTAGTTTTTAAGTAGTTCATCTTGTTTGAGAGCCCCATTTTGGCCTCAAATTAGGTTATTTAGGTTATATTATTATAAATCCCTGTAGTTTTAATTTTCTAGAATTTGTATACTTGCTTGCTTTGACTGTCAGTATTCTCCTAAAATTATTGGTCTCTTTCGGCAAAAACAAAGAAGGACGTGCTTCCTGAATTTTAATTGTTTTGTTTTTTTAATTGTTGACAGGAAACAGCAAGATTTACTAAATACAATTAAATCTGACCTGAAGAAGGAAAATGAAGACCTGATAAGAACCATAAAAGATGACCTAAGAAAGAAAATGAAAACCTGACTCGAACCATAAAAGATGACTTACTGAATTTAGCAGATAATCTTAAAAAGTAGCAGGTCACGGGAGACAGAAAACAAGCGGAACGAGTTTTACAACTTAGAGAAGATCTGAAGATGAATCAGAAACAATTAATGATTAACTTTGAAGCAATAGTGGAAGAAGAGTTGGGGCAAGTAAAAAAAAATCCAAGAACTAGAGATGCATCAATGAGAGATGCAAGAGATCATCATGCTTTGAGAGACCCAAGGAACCAGGAAAATTTCAACTAGTCAGCTTTATGGGGCTCAAACTGGCTGGGTACTACCAAGCCCCACGTATAAGACTAAACCGGCTGCTATATCCTGGAGAGAGCTTGGTAGTACCGGAAAAAATATGCAGTCTTGAATGTGAGATGATGGTGGATACAGGATCAAGTCATAATATCGTGAAGCCAAATATCGTAGCTCATTGTAGGCTTTCAGCACCACCCAATTTAAGTCTGGAGTCTGCGGATGGACAAAGGATCCCGATTCTTGGATTGCATGAAGCTGCAGTCACCATTGGCTTAACAACAATCCAACATCACACAGTACTAGTGGCAATAATCATGGATGATGTCATATTAGGATTAGACGTTATCATTTTAAAATGGATGTATATAACCGGATATTGACAAGAAATTAAGAAATTTATATGCACCACCTATATTTATATAAATAAAGTAAATACCAGACTCCCTATGGAGGAAAAGAGGGAAAAATTGTTTTGATTGAGCCCATAGAAAACTGCAAACTATATGGTTAAGGAATTTTTCCAGCCAAGAAATTATCTATGCAGAAGAAATTTACTATTTTTGTTCAAATGGTAAACTTGAAAGGATATGATCAACACCTGAAACAAGGAGAGATCATTGGCATATGCTCTGAAGTGGTGGCAGTCATAAAAAATGCTGATAGAAGTTCGATCGTTATTTAAGCAGAATTTTTCCTGTATGTTTACAAAACCTATTTGAAGAATCTTCTGTTAATTTATCCATGGACCAGTGTAGTAAATTGCGACGTCTTTTTGAAGAAAATCAAGATGTGTTTTCCTTGCACGATAATGACCTGGGAAGAATTGATTTGGTTCAGCATGGAATTAACACTGGAGACAATGCTCCGATTAAACAAGCACCTCGAAGGATTCCGATACAAGAAGGAGTTGCTTCAAGAAATAAAGACACCAGGAGTGATATAATTTTTCCAGAGTCCTTGGACTTCTCCAATTGTGCTAGTGAAGAAAAAGGATGGATCCACCAGATTTTGTGTAGACTATCGGCGACTAAATGACATTACTAAGAAACACCGTTATCCCCTATCAAGAATTGACGACATCCTTGACACGCTATCAGGTTCACAATGGTTCTCAACACTCGATCTAAAGAGTGGATACTGGCAGGTAAATATACACCTTGAAGATAAGGAAAAGACCGCATTCTTGACTAGAACAGGACTTTGGAAGTTTACAATCATGCCCTTCGGACTCTGCAATGCTCCAGCTACCTTTGAAAGACTTCTGGAAACGTCGATGACGTCTACATACTGGGAAAAACATTTGAAGATCATTTGAAAAATATTTAAAAGGTATTTGTTAAGCCCTGAGAGGCCAACCTAAAGCTAAGTCGTAAAAAGTGTTGCTTATTTCAATAAGAAGTTCGATACCTTGGCCATGTAATACCAAAAAAAGGTGTCAAGACTGATCCAGGTACAGTAGAAGCAATCAAAAATTAGCCACGATCCACTGACAAACACCAGTTAAGATGCTTTCTGGGCCTTTGTACTTATTACAGAAAACAAAATATTACAAATTTTTCATAAATTAATTTTTTTTTCAAATTTCACTAACCTTTGCAAGGTTAATTTCTTACAAAGCAAAATTTGTAAGAAATTTTGCTAAAAGGCGAGCAAGTAATAGCTTATTTCAGTAAAACGTTATCAAAATCAGAAAGAAATTTTTGTGTCTTCAGTCGAGAGCTATTGGCAGCAGTAAAAGCTATTAAACATTTCCATAAATATTTGTATGGTCAACGTCTCATCCTTAGAACTGAGCATGATTCTCTGAAATGGCTGTTTCAGTTCAAAAACCCCGAAGGAAAAATAGCAAGGTAGCTTTAACGATTACAAGAGTATCACTTTACAATAGAACAAAGGAAATGTGAATATCACCAAAATGCCGATGCTTCATCGAGAAGACCCTATATTAAAACATTGTTTTAAAAACGAATCAAAACAGCATCCAGAGAATTTACTTGTAATCGTTTTGGCCTTCACAGTTCTAAAGAGTGGGATGTATCTAGTTTAATCCAGGATCAGTGTGATGGCCCATTATTTAGTCTTATTTACGAACTGAAATCTCAAGAAATTTCAAAACTAGAATGGAAAGATATTTCTGACAAATCTCCCGAACTAAAGCTTATTGGTCTCAATGAAATTCGTTGGTTATAAAAGGTGAATTGTTAAAAAGAGTCTGGGAGAGCGTAGATGGAAAAGAAAAGACATATCTGACAGTACTTCCTCAAAAACGGATTCTAGAAGCTCTTGAAGCTGATCATTGCGGTGTCGGCGGAGGACATTTTGAAGTTAGAAGTTTTGAAGTAAGACCTTGACAAAAGTGAGAGAACAATTTACTGGCTGAACAGTCATGAAGATGTTGAATGCTGGTGCCGACAGTATGAGCAGTGTTTCTTCAAGCAAGGGCATCAGAACTCGGATAAGAGGAAAGATGATGCAGTATCTTGTTGGTGCACCCTTTGAACGAAGTGCCATAGACGTAGCAGGACCCTTTCCTACTAGTAGCTCCAGAAACCGATATGCTCTTGTTGCTATGGATTAATTTAGTCACAAATATTCCCACAAGTATGCCAGTTGCTGGAAATCAATAAGACCCGTACAACCCCCCCAATCCTCAGTCTGACGGAATGGTTGAAAGATTTAATCACACATTTGAAACCTCTCTGAGGATGGTGGTAAACTTTAAGCAAACTGACTGGGATACCTGTATGCAACCATTCCTATTGGCATATTGTTCTTCTATCCACAAGTCAACTGGAAATAGTCCGGCAAAATTTGTCTTCGGTGATGAACTTCGTTTACCTTTGAACATTATTACTGGAAGACCCCATAAGTCTGAAACCCTTGATGAAAACGTCGACCATTTACAAGAGCGTATGCAAATTGTTCACGAACAAGCACAGGATAAACTTCACCTAGAAAGTAACAGAATGAAATCACCTTATGAGATAAAGGTAGATTCTACCGGTTTTAATCCTGGGGATAAAGTCTGGTTATACAATTCATGGAGGACAAAGGTCAAGTCACTAAAGATCCAGAAGAATTGGCAAGGTCCATTCAATGTGGTCACCAGAATCAACGGCGCGGTGTACCGTATTTAGCGACATCCGACAACGAAGATAAAAATTGTATTTAAGTGGTCCTATGTTTGACCCTGGAGGTGGGGCGATCAAACTTGAGAGGGGAGCAGTACTATGAAAATGTAAATACGTTAAATATTCTCCTATTTTTTGTGCTAATTTATTAGTATTCTGTAGTTAATGTTGATTCGTAGTATTTATTTAGGATTCTACTTACGTTTGGTTTATTATTTTTATTTATAGTGTCTAGTTTTTAAATAGTTCATCTTGTTTGAGAGCCCCATTTTCGCCCCAATTCAGGTTATATTATTGGAAATCCCTGTAGTTCTAATTTTCTAGAATTTGTATGTTTGCTTGCTTTGACTGTCAGTATTCTCCTAAAATTATTGGTCTCTGTCAGCAAAAACAATGAAGATAATTCTAAATATTTAGAAACTGTTCCATCGGGCTTTAAAAAGCACGCGCTTTTCGACATTTCATTTAGTTTTAATTGTTTATTCAGTTTTTACCTTGGACACAAATAAACGACAGTCAAGGCGAGTTAGGTTATATTAGTGTTTTTGACGATAAAAATGTATTCATATGATAACAATTTCCATTAAAGCTCCACAAAGTTCCATTAAATGTTTGAGCTGGCGTTATTTATGATATATGTTTCATACTAAGTTGATTGGATATGAAAATTTAAAACCTGAGTTTTATCCCCATATCTAGTTAATTAATGAGATAGATAAAAGATTTTTGGGTCACAAGGATAATAATTTATTTACGATGATTATTTCATACTCCTTTTTTCCTACCAAGAAAACTTGATACACAACCATATTGACACTTTTTCGAAGAAGACTTGCCGCCAATGTTTAAGGGACTTATCCACGAGCAGAGGAACGTAGCCATGGCCGCCTAGTTCTCCCGATCAAAAGCTATGCTACTTTTTCAAAAAAAGTAGTCTTAGCTACAGCAAAAAGCTTAGTGTACGCAGTATCGATTCAAACCGAAAAAATAGGAAATAATTTAATCGTGTGGTGCCAAACCATAAGAAACACCCCAAGAATGTTTAAAAAAGAAGAAAAGTAGTTGCTTGGATACATGTGGATGGAGGACACGCCCAATAACTACTGTAAATAATTTGGATTATTTATTTCGTTAATTTTTCTCTGTCATTTAGCCTAAAATTTAAGACCATCCTTTACTAAACAAATCACTATTTTTAAAATGAAATTGAATGATTTAATTTTTTTAGGCGGTACGCTTTATGAGAAGTAAGTCCAGGTGCCAAATTTGCGTTATAATATATAGGAATTTTAAAAGTAGTTTTAATTTTTAGAAATGTTAGTGGAGTACCATATTTTCTTCAAAAATTTTTAATTTAAACCCCGTAAGGATGTCACTGGTGGAAATGTAAAAAAAAATTTGGAAATTTAAAAAAAAGAAAAGGTAGGAAAAAAAGGAGTACAAGATTTCGTACAAGTGTCTAAGAGTGATAGAAAATTACGATCTTAATAATTATTTGCACTCAATTAATTAACATCCTGTATCAGAACCTGAACCTTTTCGATTTTTCATTGTATTTACATATTTTACATTTTTTCTAAATAAATTGCAATGCTTTGTCAATTTAATATAGTTTCAAATAACAAGTACCAGAAAAACTTTTCTTGAAAATTATTTCCAATAGAAGTTAAGTTCGCTTGAAAGCATCCTTTACGTCTATATTGGAAATTGTAGAAAACAACTTCAAAGTAAGGTTTAACAGTCAAGCGAGATTATTAAAGGGTTTGCTCTAATCTTAGTCAGGAGAGTTAATATACTTTATTTATTAAACATTTATTGAAATATTGACTTTTAATGGTATTGTTACTTAATCGAAATACAGCACCAAAAAAAGGAAATAGGTTAATAAATATCCAATAAAGAGGGTAAATTGCATCTAAATAATGCATAAGGTGAGTTGGGGCAAGAGCAATCACCCACCCTAAAAATCAAACCATGTGCAATAGTAAAATTGTATATAAATTAACGATATCCTACAACGTTTGGCAACGACGCATACTAGTACCCGCCACGAACCGGGCCGAATTTTTACGATAGTCGATTCTTGTCTGCGGTGGCGTCCGTTATACTATGTCCGTTATACTATGAAACGAGTACATGCGTTTTTTTTAAAACAATTCTCGTGCCAATATTTTTTGTGACTATTTGTGCTTGATATAGTTAAGGTAAGTCTTTTGGTGCATATATTGTCATTTCATATTGCTTATTGTGTTTTCTTATCCAGTTCACAGAATGTAAGTTAGGTCGCACTTGCCCCTGCCAAATCGCACTAAGGGGCAAGTGCGCTTTTGGCTATTGGGGCAAGTGCGTTTAGCAAGAGCAGAGAAAAAGCACACGGGGTAGTTCTTATAGTAAAGAGGACCTGCAGCGGGCAGTGAATGATATAAAGGCATCTGTTTTAACATATCGCATGGCCAGTAAGGCTTACAAGATACCTGAAACAACATTAAAAGATCATGGTAAAGGGAAAAGAGGCACAAAAAGTTTAAGTTGCGGTCGACACACTGATTTAACCCTAGAGGTGGAGAGAAGATTAGCGACAAGTCCTGCTACCATGGAAAAATGGGGGTTTGGACTATCCAGAACCGAGGTATTAAATCTTGTACAGCAGTATGTCAAGGTAAATCATTTAAAAACGTAATTTAAAAATGATAAGTCGGGTTCCGACTGGTTTATTAATTTTCGAAAAAGAAATGGACTTTCCATTAAAAAACCTCAAACCGTAGAAATCGCAAGAAAAAAATGCGTCGACCCGTTTATTATACACCAATATTTTGATCTTCTACAATCTACATTAGATGAGTTTCAATTAGATACTAAACCACACCAAATATGGAATCTGGACGAGTCAACTTTTACAACCGATCCCTCCAAAACAAAAGTTGTTGGAAAAATTGGTGTTCCGTCTACAAGAACAACTAGTGGACCAGGTCGTGAAAATACTACCATTCTTATAGCCTGTAGTGCTTCTGGAGCGAAAGCACCTCCACTGATAATTTTTGAAGGGAAAAGCATTTGGAGTTAGTGGGTGGGATCCCGAGAACTCGAATTTCCAGGAACCTCGTACGCTGTCACAAAAAAAGGCTGTATGGAGACCGATGTTTTTGAAAATTACTTAGAAAATGCGCTTTTTAATGCTTTAGGACTAGAACGACCAACACTTTTTATTTATGATGGCCACTCTACTCACATAACTATTAACATAATCGAAAAGGCCATTGCAGAAAATATACTAATTCTTAAGCTACCTCCACATTTGCTTCAACCGCTTGATCTATCAGTATTTAGGTCCCTTAAAATCACTTGGGATGCTAAGCTAGTAGACTGGCAAAGAAAAAACCCTGGTATGAAGATTCCAAAAAAGGAGTTTTGTCATCTAATAGGGAAAATGTGGGCCGAAGCCAGTGCAGAAATAATAAAAAATGGGTTTAAAAAAGCCGGAATTTTGCCATTTAATAGGGATTTTATAGCCGACGAAATTTACGATCCTGAAGCTCTTAAAAGGTGGAAGGCTTTAAGGATTCAGCCAGAAACTCGCAAAATACTTCAACCCCTTTCTGCATCTACTTCCAACAAAGAGTCTTTACTTATTATAACGGTACCAGGAGAAATTGAAGAACTGCAAAATGAGAAGTTCGATATAAATACTAATATTTTCGCAATTTCTTTTGAGAGTTTATTGCTCAACAATATGAAAAAACCGGTTCAATTATCAGGTGAAAAAAAGAGAAAAAAGAAAGTTTGTCATGGTGCAGAAGTTATAACAAGTGACCAGGTGGAGGAACGTCTAAAAGACAAAGCAAAAACAAAGACCATCAGATCAGAACCACCTCAGAAATTGGTCGACGCTGAATTGAAGACGAATTTACACTCTCCAAGTTTATAGGAGTACCTGCAAATAAAAACAAAAAAAAATATATTAAGACTTTATGAAGAAAAGACGTGAGTGATACCTCTTCTGAAGAAGACCTAAGTGATGTTCCTCTTTTAAGTGAAGATGACTTGGATGACATTGAATCTTTTGAAGATTTTTTACAAAATGATGAAGACTTGCTTACCTTTTCTAAAGCTATTTCTAGTGTAGAAGCTAATGACTGGGTGCTTGTAAAGTTTTTAGGAAAAAAAAAATTAAACATTATGTGGCTCAGGTAATCAAGGTAGAACGATGAGGTTACCGTTAAATACTTGAGAAAAAGCAATTTTCTTAAAAACAAAACCATTAATCGAGGATAGTTCAGATGTTCAGAAGGCTGATATTATTTCGATTTTGCCTGCTCCAGTATTTGGTCGAAGGGGTGAAGTAAGTTTTGGTATTTCGTTTGACAGTTACAATATTCAATAAATTAACCATTTACTAATAGTTAAAAAAAAAAACATATATTTTTAGAAATAATTTTTACGTTCCTTAATTATTTTTGTTAGTTCCTGAAGTTTTGTGAATTTAGAAATAAAATTGTTAATTTTGTAAAAAAAAATTAGTTTAATTTTTTAAAAGTTTGTAAAATGGTAACAGTAAAAGATAAAATTAAGCAGTAAAAACCACATAAAAACTTACAGTCTGCAGAAAAACAAAGGTTCCACAGCATTAGATATGTCGGCAGCATGTAAAAACGCACTTGCCCCGTTTTTAGGGGGCAAGAGCGATTTTGGACATGACAATGAAAAAATTGCATTTAAAAAAAATTTTTGGTTTTTATTTAATATTTTTTAGTTTGATTACAAAAATTCCAAAAATATACAAAAAAAAACTATCTGCCTTATTTAAAATATAAAAAAAAAATATTGGTTCTTTAAGTGTTACTAATACAAAAAGTGGCCGCACTTGCCCCAACTCACCTTACACTTGCGTTAAACAACATAAGCCCTTAAGTATACAAGTTTCACCCTTAGGCCTGATTATATTATTAACAAATATTTAAATTTGTTATTTTCAAACCAATTGAGGTAAGGAGCGATATATTATAAAACCGTTTAACCTATGTTAAGCATCTGTGGGATTAAAATTGATAGGAGCAAAAAAATCAATGTAAAAATTTATATATTATATACTGTAGCGTTTTATTTTTCTACTCTTATTTTCACTAACGCTCCATTGATATTTCATTAATTTCAATAATTATATTAATAATTTCAGTCAACCTCTTTTATCGATATTTCTTTAAATTCACACTGTCAATGACACATTACTACTGTAACGCATCACTCTCCTGGTTTTATTATTCATGCTTTCTGTTGACGGTCCGTCACTCTTCTGGTTGGTCTTGATTGATGTTTTCTCTGATTATATTGACATTGACAGCTCAGGCGAGAGGTGGGGTCGTAACTTATTTAGTCGGTACTGCATCCATTTTTCGAGGACTTGTTCCCGTGTCGCAGGTAGAAGCACACGTAAAATGCCAGTTTTTTTATTTCCGAAGTTTGTGAAGCAGGAAGTGGCCAATATGGTTTATAATTTATAGTCCTTAATCTTGTTCCTTTAGGGAACTGTTTATTTAATAATTCTGGTGCAGGATGCCCGAGATTTTGATGGATAGATAATGAAACTTAGCAAGGTGAGTGTGTCACATTTTGAACGCCATTCATTTTTATCGACAGTGAATACAATGGCAACCGTTGTTTTAGGGTTTTACTTTTCCGTTTTACTTTTCCGTTTTACTTTTCCGTTTTCCTCTTTATTCTTCTTCAATTGTTGATGGCTGCAAGATTTTGATTTCCCCGAGAAGTTGCTGTAAGCTGTGGAGCTGGAGCCAGAGTTAGAGCTAGTATTAGAGATTCCCAGTCCAGATAGCTAAGCTACAAATGGCATACATTCACAGCCTCGATTTTGAAGGCCAGCCGTTCATTTCTTGGAGGAATATACAGGCCAGTTTATTCCATTTATTTAAATATCACTAACCATAGATTTTTCTCACTTATTTAAATTTTTACTAATATATCTTTAATTTAAATTTATTGCTACAAATATTTAATCAATATCATAATTTAGTATGTCAATTTCCTATCTATAATTTTAGTTATTTTTTGTTCAGTATTTTTCAGTACCTTTTTTGGTAGTTAAGTAGATATAACTCGGTTAAGGCTGATATGCCTTAGGTAAAAAGGTTCATGAACTTTCCCCTGCCTAATACAAATATATACTAAAAACTTTAATAATTGCAATTTATTTTTCAAGTGCTGAAATCTACCTAGTAGTGAAATCATAATTTAAATGTTACTTTTGTCAAACTTATTTTAATCACATCAACATTATTCATATTTTAATTCATAATAAATTATTACAATTTAACAGATTAGAACATGAGGTGTATACTTATCTTTGATGTAAATATAATTTGGTTGTATTGTTAAGATATTTTTTTTTTGCCTCTTTAAATCTACTTTATCCAGGGTCATTTAATTGTTAATTTAAACCTATATACCAAGTATTTTTCTTAGTTTTCTTTCATTTAAAAAAAAAAAAACTAAGTGGCGCCCTCTTATTTAATAGTTATAATCAAGATTATATTTTTTAATAGCCAGTCATAAGTGAACCTTCGAACAATCCCAAGCCTCCAATAATTCTGAGCTACCGTCTGCAAACTCTTGGCAAAATAGTAACGCTGTAAAGTTAACGCCGCAGAAAATGACGCCCATAAACGTGGGGCCCAAATTGGCTATTTTTATTGATCTATTTTAATAATCTTTTAATTTTTTCAAAATATTGATAATACGTTGGATGGGTGGAGTTTTAGAGTGCTTTGAATCTCAAGTAATGTTTATTGTTTTTGAGTAAAGCAAATATCAAATTTGGTTATAATTTAAAGGCCATAATTTTATTAGTAATTGTTGGTATACAGAGTGTATACAATTTGAAGGAAAACCCTTGCTAGGAAAGTGTTTATATATGATATTTTTGATATTTATTGTTTTTCGAGGTATCCTTGGTAAGGACTATGATTTGACAATTTGTGACAATACAGTGTGTTTAGTATATGCTGGGTGTATAAAAAGTATGTACTTACTTACATAGTTTTCAGGGACATTAAGAGGATTTTAATAGTTTTTTAGGGACAAGATATCTTTAATGTTCGAATTGTAATGGATCACAATTAGAAAAGTAAAATATTTATTATTAATATCTTTAAATTCAACTTTGAGAAGTTTATACTTGTAAACATTTCACTTCCTTTATTATTCTGGATTCTCGAAGTATTGCTGAGTAAATTTAAATTTTTTTGGATAGTTATAGAAATTCATATTTTAATTATACATGGTGTCACCACTTCATTTAGGTTTCTATATGGCAAATGTATTTGGGATTTGAAATGCTATTCTGACTTATAGTTTTTGGAAGGAACATAATTTATGGCTAACATATGCATGTTATACAAGGTGATACAGATTAATAAATTGTTTTAAAACTATTATTTTTCAATTTCAATATATCCAAGACTAATGACTGCTATTACATGCAGTAACATTTAATACTGCAATTTTTCAATTCAAATTGTTCCTCCCTTTAGAACCAACCCAGACAGATTTGTGTTTGATTTGAACAATTAAGCAATTCCATATTTGGAAAAAACATTAGTTTTGGCTCACTAAGAGTTTAAATTTTTCTGTACAAAATTTTTTTAAAGTCATTCCTTAAACAAAAGTTTATGCATCATTGTGCCACCGACATTGTTTTAATTCTACAATTTTTGAGAGATATATTGTGGTCTCATATTGTTTTGTCATGTAGAATCAACCTGGATCAATTTCATTTCATGCCATCAAGTTTCTTAAGTGAGATCATTTCAGACATTTGAATTTTTTTTGGGATTTAAATTTTGAATTTATTCTTGAATTCTTTGGAACAATTTTTTTTTGACACCATGGATTTATATAATTTCCAACCTAATCATTTGTTAGAACATGAACTAGATTATGAATTGAAAATTCGTTTAGTTGCTACTGTTCGGAACGTTGCTGACAAAAGAAGGATCTTATTGAGAATTCTAAAAAAGGAACAAACTTCTCCGGGATCTAGCATAACTTTACAGGAAGTTAAATTAGATTATGATAGGGAAAGAGCTGACATTAAAAAGAGTTTAGATTCCATTGCAAGTGTCATTGAAGAATTTGAGGGTGTAGCTTCTGATTTATCTGTTGCTCGAATGAAATCTCGTTTGTCTCATGTAGCTGGTAGGGCTAAAAGAATCCCTATTTTTGAAGAAAAAGCTGAAGAAATTCAAGCTTATAGTCAGGAAATTACAGCAACTTGTCTAGCTCTTGAAGCTGATCTTTTTGACAAAATTTTTCCCAAGGCTGATTCCGAACCAGTAACTCATTCCTCTGCTCCAGTTGTAAATGTAGCTGCTCCAATAGTCCATTGTGCTACTCGAAATGTTCCTATTAGTGAATGGCAAGTTAAGTTTAATGGAGATTCTCATAAACTTTATAATTTTTTGGAAACCTTAACTGAATTAGCTCAGGCTCGAGATGTATCTGAGGATACATTATTTCAGTGTGCAGCAGAATTTTTTGTTGGTGATGCATTTGTGTGGTATAGGAGTGTCAAGTCAACTGTTAGTGATTGGTGTTCCCTAGTAAATAAATTAAAAAGAGATTTTTTACATGATGATATAGATGATGAAATTTGGGATCAAATTAAGAAAAGAAAGCAAAAGAAGGGAGAAAATACTGTAGTTTTCATTGCTCATTTGGAGGTTCTTTTTGCTAGGCTTTCTCGTGCGCCAGCAGAATGTACTAAGATTAAGTTTGTTAAAAATAATTTGTTGCCTGACTTCATTGATAGATTGGCTTTAATAGAAATTAATTCAATTTCTCAACTTTCTGAGATTTGTAG
Source organism: Anthonomus grandis grandis (assembly GCF_022605725.1). NCBI lineage: Eukaryota > Metazoa > Arthropoda > Insecta > Coleoptera > Curculionidae > Anthonomus > Anthonomus grandis. Next base: position 27,197,097 of record NC_065548.1, on the reverse strand, counting down.
GAAACTTGAAGAATCTGATTATTTAAAGAATAAAAATAAAATTAATAATGTTTCAGAAGTATCTACTAATAAATTTTCTAAAATCAAGTTTTCTAAAAATTATTCTAATAGAAAACCTTTCTTTCAAAATATTAATAAAAATAAAAACTCAGTGGAAGAATTTGCAAATAAACCTAGTACTTCTCATGATATACAGCAAGGCTCCAAAAATCATGAACATAAATCAACTAATAAAATAAAGAAAGAGTTAATATGTTGGAATTGTCATTTGGCTAACCATTCTTATTATGACTGTAAGGGTCCAAGGACTGTTTTTTGTTTTAAATGTGGAGAGCCGAATGTCAAAGTACAAGATTGTAAAAAATGTCAGACATTAAACGACTAAAGGGGGTATTTCATGGAGGCAATGTCACCAATATTATTACTCAAGCCTCTATTCTTTCATATTTTCTAATAATCAACGTAAATTAAACACATCTTTTAAAAATTTAAATTTTAAACCTAACTATTTTAACAAATAAGGCTTGCTAAGGTTTCTGATTTCATGAAAACTACTATTATAAAAAATAAAGTTTACCCTCAAGAACAAATTTCACCACTATTCATCAATAAACCTTTAGATAATAGACCATATATACGTGTAAAGTTGTTTGATGTGCCCATTACATTGCGAGATTGTGAATGCTTTAGTTGTACCTTCTCGGTCCCAAGCACTTATTTTTGGTTGTGATTTTGCCCAACAGTTTGGAATTTTAGTAGACTTTCATGATAGCTCGTGGCATATTAGAAGTGACTTTTGTGTCATCAGCTTGATGTTTTGGAGAATTTCTCTTTGGATTTTACAGGTGGTTGTCCTGATTTGTTTTCATTGGAAGAGCTTTCTGAGGAACAGCAAACTGTTGCTGGTCAAGTAGTCTCATATTAATCTCTTATGTGAAATTAAGCAAAAATTGCAAGAGGCTGGACTTCAATTTAGAAAAATGTGATTTCTTTAAAACCTTTTTAAAATTCCTAGGTTATATCGTGGGTTCGAATTCTCTTAGGACTGATACAGATAAGGTCTCCGCTATGGTCAATTATCCTCGTCCAAAGACGACTACGGAAATTAAGCGTTTTGTAGGACTTTGCTCCTGGTATCGCCGTTTTATCAAAGATTTTTCTACTTTGATGTCTCCTATTAATGATCTACTTAAAGGACGGGAAAAGGGTGAATCAATTATATGGAATGATGCCGCAGAGGCTTCATTTATCAAAATAAAGCAGTTGTTAGTTTCATCACCAATCCTTTCACAACCAGATTTTTCAAAAAGATTTGTTATTCAGAGTGATGCCAGTGATACAGGCTTAGGAGGAGTATTGACTCAGATGATAGATGGGAAAAAAAGGTTATTGCTTATGCAAGCAGGTCTCTCACTAAAACTGAGAGAAATTATTCTGTTGTTGAGCGAGAGTGCTTGGCTGTCCTTTTTAATATTGAAAAGTTTCGTCCTTATATTGAAGGACTCGAATTTCACCCCTTCATTTTTAGTTGATGGGAGGCATATTCCCTTATCAGGAAATTATTATAAGAATGTTAATTTGGATATTCAAATTGATCAGGAAATTTGCCCAGGAGATAGGAATACTTATGCTGATAACCTGAAAGGTTTGAAAGAGATATTTACAGAGATAAAAAATAAACTTCATACTGCCTATGAGAGAAACTCTAAAGCTTACAACTTGCGTAAGAAAGATGTCTCATTTAATGTAGGTGATCATGTTTGGAGTAAGAATAAAGTTTTATCTAGCGCTGTTGATAAGTTTACTTCTAAACTAGTTCTCAAGTATGTACACAGTATTGTCCGCAAAAAGTTGTCAAATCTGGTTTATATTTTGTCTAATGAAGATGGTTCTAATGCCGGTAAATGGCATATTAAAGACTTAAAGCCTTTTAATAATGGTCTTGATGATGATTCCGATTCTTTGAAATAGTTGTATTTGGAAATTATGTATATATTGTTATCTTCACTTAGATTCCTGCTTCTAGTATTGACATCATTCTGGAATTTCTACCATTTGTTATTTTTTTGATGTTATAATCTGGTCATTTGGGCCATATTTTAATTTTTGGGTACAACCTGTTAGTGGTTATGTACAGCATGTCATAAACTTGACATTTTAATTTTTATAGCCGAGGGCTATGTTTTGGTGGCTATTATAAACTGTATATGGTTATACACCATACGTTATTTAGAAGGCCACCAATTGATGGTTGTCATACTCCATAGATGAGTATACACTTTATGTCAGTTTTGACTATTTTTTTTTGGCCGTATTTTGTGGGTTGTTATAACCTAGTGGTGGTTATAAACCCATTGTCAATTTTGACTGTTTGAGGTTATATTTTTTGGCCTATTTACCTTGTCGGGGTCAGTGAACCTGACAGAGGATGAACATTACTGTTCAGTCTGTTCATTATTGGATTTTGTCCAATTTTTTTTTATCACAGAATGCTGTGATGAAAAACCAATAGTAGATTTGTTTTTTTTGTTGGTGTGGTCTCGACAATGGTCGGATTATAAGAGGACTATACGAAGGTATCCTTCCTCACCTCAAATTAATTTGGATATTTATGTGGGTGAGTCAATTGAAAAACAAATTCTATCGAAGCTTTAGATTATGGCTGTATATGCTGTAAGATATATTCTAGTGCCGTTCAGAAATGGATTTGGGGGCACACGGAATTTTGTAGTGGGTGATTAATGTGGCAATCGATATTGCTGTTACAAATTTTGCCCATGTGTTCTGGTGCTTGAGTTATCTCAGCCAGTTTTCATTCTAGTTGCTGGAATCCGCCATCTAAAAAGGGTAGATTTTTTTTATTACTCACAACACCATCTCTTGGAGAGAAGTTGTTCTTTTGATTGCAACTTCCATGAGTGTTCCCCTAGGTTGGAGTTCTATGCTAACTGATTTTTAAGGTAGACTTAAATGTCGTGAATGTACATAATTTTAGTTTAAGTTTAATTTAGGTTAGTTTTATAGTAGTTCTGTATTCTCAAGATCTCTATTGTCTTACCAACTTGTGTCCTTCCTCGATATTAAGAGTCTCCTAATTTATGTCCATACCGATTGTGTCTTCCTTTAGGAACGGGTGATACACGTAGTTATCCTGAATTGAGTTAATATAAGAAGATGCCATTTTTAGAAACAATTTGTATATCTAAATTGTAGAACAGATAATTAACAGAATTGTTTGTTATTTAGTAAGGGATAATAATTATCCGGGAATTTTTCTTTGGTATTATTAGATATTGGTAACTAGTATAGTTTAAATTTTTATGTTAAGACTTTTAATGTTGAAAAAAAAAATCAACTATTTCATAGCTAATTTTTTTTCCTCAAGGAAGGGGGTAAATGTAGCGTTTTATTTTTCTACTCTTATTTTCACTAACGCTCCATTGATATTTCATTAATTTCAATAATTATATTAATAATTTCAGTCAACCTCTTTTATCGATATTTCTTTAAATTCACACTGTCAATGACACATTACTACTGTAACGCATCACTCTCCTGGTTTTATTATTCATGCTTTCTGTTGACGGTCCGTCACTCTTCTGGTTGGTCTTGATTGATGTTTTCTCTGATTGGATTGACATTGACAGCTCAGGCGAGAGGTGGGGTCGTAACTTATTTAGTCGGTACTGCATCCATTTTTCGAGGACTTGTTCCCGTGTCGCAGGTAGAAGCACACGTAAAAGGCCAGTTTTTTTATTTCCGAAGTTTGTGAAGCAGGAAGTGGCCAATATGGTTTATAATTTATAGTCCTTAATCTTGTTCCTTTAGGGAACTGTTTATTTAATAATTCTGGTGCAGGATGCCCGAGATTTTGATGGATAGATAATGAAACTTAGCAAGGTGAGTGTGTCACATTTTGAACGCCATTCATTTTTATCGACAATGAATACAATGGCAACCGTTGTTTTAGGGTTTTACTTTTCCGTTTTACTTTTCCGTTTTCCTCTTTATTCTTCTTCAATTGTTGATGGCTGCAAGATTTTGAGTTCCCCGAGAAGTTGCTGTAAGCTGTGGAGCTGGAGCCAGAGTTAGAGCTAGTATTAGAGATTCCCAGTCCAGATACAAATGGCATACATTCACAGCCTCGATTTTGAAGGCCAGCCGTTCATTTCTTGGAGGAATATACAGGCCAGTTTATTCCATTTATTTAAATATCACTAACCATAGATTTTTCTCACTTATTTAAATTTTTACTAATATATCTTTAATTTAAATTTATTGCTACAAATATTTAATCAATATCATAATTTAGTATGTCAATTTCCTATCTATAATTTTAGTTATTTTTTGTTCAGTATTTTTCAGTACCTTTTTTGGTAGTTAAGTAGATATAACTCGGTTAAGGCTGATATGCCTTAGGTAAAAAGGTTCATGAACTTTCCCCTGCCTAATACAAATATATACTAAAAACTTTAATAATTGCAATTTATTTTTCAAGTGCTGAAATCTACCTAGTAGTGAAATCATAATTTAAATGTTACTTTTGTCAAACTTATTTTAATCACATCAACATTATTCATATTTTAATTCATAATAAATTATTACAATTTAACAGATTAGAACATGAGGTGTATACTTATCTTTGATGTAAATATAATTTGGTTGTATTGTTAAGATATTTTTTTTTTGCCTCTTTAAATCTACTTTATCCAGGGTCATTTAATTGTTAATTTAAACCTATATACCAAGTATTTTTCTTAGTTTTCTTTCATTTAAAAAAAAAAAAAACTAAGTGGCGCCCTCTTATTTAATAGTTATAATCAAGATTATATTTTTTAATAGCCAGTCATAAGTGAACCTTCGAACAATCCCAAGCCTCCAATAATTCTGAGCTACCGTCTGCAAACTCTTGGCAAAATAGTAACACTGTAAAGTTAACGCCGCAATACATTTAACTTAATCTCTGCTAAATTGGATATTCAATACTAATGCTTAACGTTATAGTAAAAATTAATAGTTAAAATTAGTTAAAAAATGTCACATTTTTGGAAAGCGGTCGATATACATTATAAATATTCAATACGATAATAAACATTCACAAGTAATGAGAGCTAGGAAGTTTTCTAAGAGTTTTATCTAAAATGGTATTTTTTCTTTTTGAAGTTTTATTGATATCAAATTCAAATACATCTAGAGATAATAATTTATTTATCGAGTCTTTAAAGAAAAGCTTTAAACAATTTTTTTTAAAATGAAACTGAAACTATAAATCGATTAATTTAACTTAACTTTAAGGTAACATAAATTTGTAGATTTTTCAAGAAAAATTAACTTAAGATTCTTAAATAGAAAAATAACAAGTGTTCAAAATACCCGCACAAATAAATATATCGAAAAACGTACTTAATTGTCTTAAGGTCTCGGATTAAGCTGGCTAAGGTTGAATAAAGCCTTAACTACATAATTAATTATCTCTGATAATAAACTACGTAGAAAGTCTCCGACAGCAAAGACCTAACAATTTAAAAAATGTGAGATGAATTGTTAAAGAATTCTTGGTTTCTTATAGTTATACAAAATAAAGCTAATGAATATTTACTGTTATTATTTCGGAATCACTACACATCTCTTTCTCATATGTTAGCAATAAGATAGTAAAATGTGTTTAATTAATAATTTTTAGGGCCTATGGTTGGCACTTTGGCATGACACTCAAATTATAAAACAGTTTTACCTTTAACGATGTTAGCAATTCTAGTAAAGCTGATTTTACAGTATAAAATAAAAATTTGGTTAGTTGTAAAACAATTTTGTAAATGAAAACTTTTTCTACCTTTTTAGTTTAATATATAATTTTGATTTCAATACAAAAATTAATAACTCATTATTTACAAATAAAATTAACAAAAATTTTAATTTATCTTATATTTTACTATATAAGGTCATAGAGTTTATTTAAAAACAAATGACATTGACATGAAAGTGATTCTGATTAATGTAACTATAGGTATTAAAGGAAGAGATAAAAGGAGTGTGGATAGTAAAATTGGTAAAAAAAAACTTTTAGAAAGTTATCAAAATATGTACAAGATCATGGAAGTTCTAATTACGTTTAACAATTAACATTATTAATTACCCTTATTCTGACAGATATTCTTAGTTTGACTATTTCAATTAGGTTTTTTATTGATTTTAATATTGCTGCCCCAAGAGAAAAATGTCATAAGTGACACTTTTGACAAAACTAAAATGTTTTTGAGACTAAGTGCACTCTAAGAATAATTAAAATCTCGATTGTTTTTATAATGATAAGGTACTTAAAGAGTTTTTAATGCAATCAGTAGAAAAATCAGTATTTAATATGTAATAAATACCTGAAAAACCCATTACTGCTCAGTTCAATTTTGTGTCAGCTTATTTATGATTATTGTCTTAAACTGTTTTAGACAAATTAAATCAATGACATTATCGGAAGTATACAAGTGAAAATACTCTTATTATATACAGGGTGTTCATTTGAAAACTTCCCACCACGGATTTATCGAAAACCACGGTTTAAAAAAAAAATGCCGAAATAGGTCAAAAGGTTTGTCAAGGGGTACAACTTTCTAACCTAAAATTACTTCTTCCCCTTTTACTCTCTGCCCCCAGGGTCATTCACTTAAAAATTTTAAATGGCAAGGGTTATCGAGTAATAACTTGTTTAAAAGGTCTTTCGAAGTCTTTTATTTTGGCGTTTGATTTTTTTAAATCGGTCGATTCATTTTCAAGAAAATTAGAAAAATCTTTGTTTATCTTAATTTGTTCAGATAGAAAAAAAAAACTTGAAAATATCAGTTTTTATTTCAATAAGTGTTCAAAATGTTGCCCGTTTTTGACCAAACAATGATATAGGCGATGTTCAAATTCCTGACGGACATTTTCAAAAACGTGTTGTGGGATATCATGACAGCTGTCGATGATGCGTTGACGAAGTTCATCTAAACTTTCAGGTTGGGGAGTAAACACAATAGATTTCAAATGACCCAATAGAAAAAAGTCTAACGGCGTTATATCAGGAGATCTAGCAGGCCATTCTATAGGCCCCCTTCACCCTATCCTAAGTTCTTGATGTTATATATACCTTTATATATAATATTTTAAGTAGAATACTAAACTTTAATTTTACAACATAAACACTTTTAACTAAAGATTCCAAAATAAAAAAGTAAAAGTTTTCAAAATATTAGTAATTATTAAAAATATACTTAAAAATTATTAAACAGGCATATATTTTAGTTTTCTTTCCCTCGCTTAATAATCAAGAAAGGTCGACATTGGTTCCACTTTGAAAAAGTCGTCGGCAATTCCTTGATAAAATCAAGAAATCAAGAAAACGTACTTAATTGCCTTTGAGGTCTTAAGTTTTTATAAAGCTTCATCTACAAAATATATTACCATTAATAAAGAACTATATTAAAGACTCTTCATACAAGGAGTCAACAACGATTTTCAAATGGTAGATAAATTATTAAAGAAACACCCATTAAAGGGTGCTCTTATTCTCGAAACGTTTCTTGTAGCTTAGGAAAATGGAAATGATAAATATTAACTATTATTATTTTAGAATTACTAAACATCTTTTTATTATTTAGTATATTCGTAACTAGAAAGTGAATTTATTTAACAAATTTTTTAATGTAATAAATTTTATTTGTTACATTAAAAAATTTGTTAGCAAACTTTTTTTATTTAATATTTTTTATTTTTTTATTCAAATCTTCCTAATTTAATGCTGAATTATGGTTGTAATATAAGACATTATTAACTCAATATATAAAAATAAAATCGGCAGGAATTTAAACTTACTACTAATTGCTACTGAAATATAAAGGTAAAATACGGCATAACATAAATGGACACCATTTAATTTTATTTCAAAACTTGATTTAAAAGTAGAAACTCTTTTATTTTAAACTTTAATTAAATTTTAGTATATAAAGTTTTATGGAGTGTAACTAAAAATAAATGAAAAATATATTAATCATCTAAATATAAGCATGAAAGGAAAAAGCAAATGATAATTTTATTTATTTAGTTAAAATCTAACTTTTAATAAAATATAAATACTAATAATTTGGTGTCAACTTATGGCAGTAGAAACTGAAACCTAACACATCTGGACCTTACTATTACAAAATCATGTAAAAATATAAAAGTGAAATATCATTAATAAATACGATGCAAAATTACATTTTTAAGCAGAATATACTCTTATACTATTTATATGGATATCAAATATTTATTCGATATCATGTTCTCTATTTTAAAATAATGAATAAAAACTACTTAATTATACGTTAAATCAAGAGTTGTTTAAACGGTCATTTGGTTTTATTATTATTTTAAATACACACATTTATACAGAATCTCACTGAAAAGAAAAACGAGAAAGACAGCTAATGATGCTGAAATAAATTTTTCTTTTACCTTTATTGTAGATAATTTAAAAGGTAAGTAGTAAAATATATTCTATATTTTGCAATATGGGGTCAAGCATTCTTATAAATTCAATTCCCCAAAAAATATTTACAGTGACCGCCTAAAGTTCCGCATAAATTCGATAAAAATTAGAGACATGATTTTTTAAGAAAACGCTCGGACCCGTAGATTTTTATTTTAAATTGCGCATTATTTCACATAAATTTTTGTATACAGGGTGTAGGGGGATCCAGTGCGCACGCAAAAAGAAGTAAGTGAACTGTTTAATGCCAAATACACAAACTATCCTATTTCTTAGTCAATAGTTAGTAGAATAGAGCACAAATTCATAACTTCAGGTAATGTTAGGGATTTGCCAAGATCAAGTCGTCCAAAAATTTCTGAAGAAATAAAATTAAACTTTCTGCTCTCCGTCGAAGAAAATACAAACAATGCAACATCACAAATTTCAGTTGACAATAATAGAGCCGGAACGTCATTAAGACGCATCTTAAAAGCAAATGAATACCATCCTTATAAAATTAGATTAATACATGAATTAAATGAGGACGATCCTGATCGAAGAAACCAGTTTTGCGAGGAAATTTACGAAATTACACGAGTTTTATTTTCGGTTGAAGCAACTTTTTGTTTAAACGGTGTCGTAAATCGGCAAAATTGTCGGATGTTTGGGCTGGTATCGTGGAAAATAAAGTAATAGGGCTATACTTTTTCAAAGAAAACTTAACAGGACAACGCTATTTGAATTTTCTTCAAGAAATCTTATCTCTGCTTTGGCTGCCCTATACCCAGACGAACAAGACCCTGCTGTCCCGACAGATAATTTGTGATTTCAGCAAGATGGCGCACCGTCACATTTCTTTCGAGATGTCCGTAATTACTTGGATACAGTGTTCCTAGGAACATGGATAGGACGAAGAGGGCCAATAGAGTGGCCGGCCAGGTCACCAGACCTAAATCCCTGCGACTATTTTCTATAGGGGTACCTGAAAAATAAAGTTTATATTGAGAAGCCAAACAACGTAGAAGATTTGAAAAATAGAATTAGATATGAAATTAGACGTATATCACCCGAAATAATTGATAGTGTTTTACATGAGTTTGTAAACCATCGCTTTCTGCCAAGAAGTAAATGGGGATCAGTTTGAACACTTGATACATTAATAAGAGTTTTCACAGTTTATAACATTTTATCCTCCATTTTATCTTAATTTGTAAATAGACGTACTTACTAGCTTTCTTGTTGGTTAAATATTTCTGAAACAGTTGAGATAAGGTGTGTTATACGAAACTTGCTTGGAATTTCGCCTATATTTCATAAATGCAATAAAAAATATAGCATTCCATTTAAAAAAATGACCGATGACGTCATATCTTTTTTTTGGTCCACCCTGTATACAAAAATTTATGTGAAATAATGCGCAACTTAAAATAAAAATCGACGGATCCGAGCGTTTTCTCAAAAAATCATGTCTCTTATTTTTATCGAATTTATGCGGAACTTTAGGCGGTCATTGTATACTAATAATGCATGGAGACAATTTCCTTAGAACTGCTGCTTATTTCACCTTACACTCTTCTCTCTAGAAATAAGTCTAGTCACAAGTCACCTTAAATTGTTGTTATCAATCAACCTGTCGCTTGAGATCCCAAAGGAAATAGTTTATTTAAAAGTGGTATATGCAAGTGCATAGATTGAAGTGAATTCGGATTTATTGGAAATAGGTTCCAGCATAGTAAAATGCCGTAACATCTTTTCATATTTTGAGCAGTTTGAATGTTTTGGTATTTTATTAGCTTATACCCTGGAATTAATTAATAGTTTTATTTCAATTATTTTTTTATGTTACTGTATCAAATCTAAGGCATAATTACTTAATTTATTATTATTACTTATTTCGTTTCAGCTAATAAAGTTCTTATTGGTTTTAAAATTGAAAGTATTATTTTATCTTATTCAAATACTACGGTAGTAATTTTTTTGTTGTTTCTGTAAAAATGTTTTCATGACCATAATTAAAAATAGCGTAATTCGAACTTACAATAATCAATTATTGTATGAAAAGAATAACAAATTTTTTTTATTATTCAATTCTACCTTCGCTATAAATAAAATCTTACACTAAATAAACTTTATGTACATATTATATTTACAAGCAAAGTGAACCTATCCTAGAGCTTACTTTTAAAAAACTCCCTTTAAGAGATATGTCCTGTTTATAAAATTTTATGAGCACATAAATCTGCTATTTTTGGGACATAGTGGTTATATCATGTTAGTAGTTACTTAACCTTCTTTTATGCTCATAAAACTACGGATATGCGACAGGATAAATTTTCCAAACAATCACAAACTAGATTAATATAGTAGGGAAAATCCACAACAATCTAATCCTATCAAAATATAATATTTAAAATAATCCGAAATATATAATTATTAAGGAATTGCAAAAATTTGATCTGAAATTTGATCGTCTAAACAATAATAATAAGATTTAATTCTAAAAACTCTGAAGAATAGTTCAAAAAAAATATATTTTTTTATAATAATTTAAGTTATTTTGTTTTTTATGATTTTTGACGTACCTAATTAAAAAAGGCGAAAGTTTTTATACTGCGTTATAGTTCCTCTTTGAGAAAAGTAATGGCCTCAAATTTCAGGAAAAAAGGAATAAAAATGATACCAAGTGCCTGCAAGGTATTATAAATAATATTAAATAAGCTAAAAATTTAAAGAATATGTAAAAAAATATTCCCAAATGCTCAAAAGAGATAACTTTATTAGGCTAAAAATTTTAAAAATAAGCTGATTCCAAGTCAACAACTAAGTTTAATAAAATACGGAATATCGTTTACTGACAGTCACAAAATACCTATTTTAAGATGAAAAATTTCGAATATAAAAAAATTATATCCTGATAAAAAATTACTTGACTGATTTTATTTATTTTAACCCTCGGTCAAAAAACTTGTAATGTAAAATGCCAATATATTGTCTTTAAATGACACTAAATCTAACCTACTATAATCCTATATATATGTGAAAAAATATGTCTAATATCAAGTTATATTTAAAAAATTTTTCTTTATATTTACTTTAATACTTTAACAAAACTTTTACATTTTAAATCAGTTTAAAAAAGTTTTTATCCCTATATTTATTTAAGGGTATTTTTAGGGTTGAAAATGACATATTGTTCAACTTGTGAGACGTGTAAGAGAACGATATAAGATTTCCTTAGTTTTCTAGGTTGATTGAATAAATATACGCTTCGCGCTTCATGGGCTTTAATAATTTTTCTTTAGTTTTTTAGGTTCATTTTTCTATACTGAGGATATGTAATCTTATTAACTAACGGTAAGCTATAAGAAAACAAAGACATCATACATTTATTAGTTTCTTAATCATAAAAAAACACGATGAAAACACGTAAGATCCATTTTATGACTATCATTTTTAAAACTGCACTTCTAAGAATTATTTCCAAATTACATGGCCATATTTAACCGCATTAAAAAAAATGGCAAAGTTGGTGGAACGTATAACCAGCGATGCATGTCCCGACGACAATCAGTTAAACAGTCAATAAGATGTGCATCATCAGTATTAATTTTTTTCTTGTGGTAATTTCTTATTTAACTGAAGAAATTAAGTTTAAGATAAACTTAAATTGAAAATCACCAGGCCTTAAAGTTAATTGAATGCTTTTATTTTATTTTATAATGTTTTAAGATAATTCATGAGTTTTCTTCTTTTTTTCTTCTTTCAGCATCTAAAGAGATTAATTTTTTTTATTTAAATTCACATACTTGACAAATTTTGCCAAATTTTAAGTATGAATAATATTGCCAATAACAAAACATCACAGTAAGTAGAAAATTATAACTAGTATATGATCTATGTAAGCAATATCACAATATAGGTTTTCCAAAATTTATTTTATTCAATAAATAAAGAAATTGCATTCTTATCAAAAAAAATTGTACAAATTTTATAGATAAAGCTACTAAAATTAAAAAATCAAGTCAAGTAATATTTCATAGGCATGCGAAATGATAATATGGGCTTGATTTCGAATGGCAAATAATTAGGCATTTTTTTGTATTGCACATTATGGGTAACTTGACATGAATTTAAATATGAATAAAGAAAAATAATTAATATTTTACATATTTTGAAGAATCTTGATAAGAAGTCCTACAACTTAGTCTCAACAAATAACGAACAACTATGTAGTTTAAAAATATGCTCAAAAAAAGCGTCACATGAACCAGAGAAAAGAATGGCGTATCGGAAATATATCTCGAAAAGAGCGTAATAGACTAGTCTCGATGTTTCCAGGTTTAATTCCCTGGAAACTGTTCTTGTAAGTGCAAATCATATGAAGCATAAATATTTGAATAAGACATTCATGTTCAAGTCCGATTTTCGGACATTCACTGTGTTGTTTCAACCACTTAAGTAGAGAAAACATTAAATGTACTTTGAAGACGTTCATGTTTTTAATTTTAATATAATTAATTTTAAACATTTTAAATATATTTATATTCCTATGCTATTTTTGAAAAAAAAAAAGTATTTAATTGTATATACAAACATCATATTATGTTCATCAAAAAAAATATATTTCAAAATGAAAGTATGAGACAAAAGAAAACATATTTATTTCATAGGTCCTTAACTATTAATCAGAAAGTTATGTACGAAATTCATTTAAAAAAGTAAGCGATGGTTTTTTTCAAAAGCGCTTTTCTCGGACCCGTCAATTTTTATTTCAAGTTGCGCTTTTTTGTACGTGAAGTTTATATATGCAGCGTTTCTCAAAAATTAATTTCGACCATCAACTTTATTTTTTTTTAATGACAGCACCCTTTTTTTAATTTCATTTTTGAATTTCGCATGGAATTTTACGTATGTTTCATGCATTATGTCCTATACCTAAAGTCAACAGTTATCGAAAAAAACACGGCCGAAAATTATTATTGAAAGTGGAACCTTATCTCTGAGAACTTTTATAAACAGAGCGAAATTCCATTCATTCGTGTTTTTTTAATGTTGGCTAATGACGGTGTATTTTCACAGAGACTGCATGACAGTTGTACGCCAAACAGATATTACCAAGTATACGAGCAAAGTTGCAACTTTCACAATGGTGAAGTTAACGGAATAAGAAAAAATAGGAATTGTATGCATAGTTGGACTTAATAATAGAACACGTACTTAAAGAGAAGCAGCTCAATTATTCAATGAAAGCCATCCTGATCATTCTCCGATATGTCAAATGTGAAAAGGTGGTAAATAGAATATTGGTAAAATTTGGAGAATTCGGTAATGTTACAGATCTGCCGAAATCTGCTCAAGTTCACTGAATAGTTAAAAAACATAAATATCACCCTCGTATAAAGTTATTCCAGTGCAAGTGTTACTTGCTGACGGTTTCGCTAGGTGAAATGCGCTGTATAAACGCAAAATATGTGCAATTTAAATAATCATTTAGTAACAAATATATTTTTTCCGACGTATGTTCTCTTTAAATAGTTATGTGAACAACTAAAAGCGTAGATATTGGGAAATAGAAAATCCGCATTGGATGATGAAAGTGAACACCCAACACCCCCAAACTAAATTTATAGTGTGGAATAGTGCGCGGAAAAGTAACAGAGACTTGAATGGAACAAGTGTATCTCGATTTTCTCGAATTTTAATTAGTTCCAGCATTACTAGCTTTTTTCCAGATCCATTGGATCTAGACTATTCTGACGAAAAACTAATTTTAAGCCAGATGCTGCTCCTCGGCACTATGCTGCCACTGTGCATACATTTTTGAATTAAACTACTTTTTTCTCAATTGGTGGAAAAGAAGACCCATCGATAGGCCTGCTAGGTCGCCTGACCTAACACTAATGGATTTTTTTCATGGGGATACCTCAAGTAGTTAATATATTAGGTCAAATAATCTTTGAAATGATTGAAAATGTGCAAGGAGAGTTTATTGATCACCTCGGATATTCTCAAGCCGTAAATCGCAACCAATTTGAAGATTTAATTTAATTTTTGTTATTTTTTATTTGTTACATGAATTCTGTTTTCTTCAATAACTGTTGACTTCGCGTATAGAACATAATATATGAAATACGTATAATTCGATAAGAAATTTAAAAACGAAAAGAAATAAAAATGATGAAAGTAAGTAATATCTTAAGGTTTATTATTCTAAGTGCTTTAAATAGGACAAATTGATTTAGACTGACTTCAGAGAAATTCAAAAAAATCAAGGTTCTCTAAGATACTGATTTTTCAACAAATATCTCTAAATTAGTATTAGTTAATGTCTTAATGTAGTATTTGGGGTAACATGTGTCTTCTTAAGGACATTATCAAACCGAAAGAAACATAACATCTAACTTTTTTTCTCATAGACATTTAATGACTAGCAACAAACTAATTAAAATATGATGGAAGAAATGTGGAGAAATCGTGTTCTAAGTGCAAGACTATGCCTGGAATAAACAATTTCCTTATTTCAGGAAATTGGCGTTTTAATTCTACTTTAAATATAAGATAATACTTTTAACGTTTAGCAATAATATTCTAGAAATATATATAGAATAAATATACTTAGAATAAATAATTCTTCATTTTAAAAATTAAATTAATTTTTGATCTTATTACAGTCATTTGAAGTCACTTGTTTAAGCCTTTTGAATGTGGTGTTGAAGGTCCGGTCTGATGATGTTACCATATGTACTACATTAAAGACTTTCATTAACTGATGCTATTGATTTAGAGTTTGATTTTGACCTAGATTTCAATGAAAGTTCGTTCCTGTTGGGATCAAAAGTCGCTTAAAAATCACTTATTAATTTTGATTTATTTTAAATTAAAATTTATTTGAAAAAATGAAGTTGATGATCCACATTTTTTTTGAGGCCCATATAAACAAATTTCACGGACAAAAAAGCGCAACTTGAAACAAATATTGCCGGGTCTGAGTGTTTTTACAAAAAAAACTCATCGCTTAAATGAATTTAGATCTTTTGGGACGCCCTGTATTTTTGATAAAATTATATAGTTAATATAGGAATTTTATAATAACAGTATTTTTATACGTTAGTCAATAAATATTCACTGGCTAGTTTATTATATCGGCAATTAAATAGTTAGTGGTTTATCTCATCTATCTTCACATAGACAAATTTAAGTGGATATATTTGTTAGTTCCATTTTATGCAGCCATATGTTTAAGTTTCGGTATCCGGTGATAATAGCATAAATATACTGGATGACACAAGAAAAAGAAAACGCTTAATAACTATTTTGCTCTTCAAGATAAACATGAAAAAAACAAATGAAATTTGGTATATTGATGGAATTGTTATAAGAGCGTTTTTTGGAATATTACATAATACGTAATATTATACCAATTGTCCCATTTAAAATAAAAAAATGCTAGTGTCACTTTCTGTTAAACCAAAAGTAATGAATAATAATAGAATATTTCAAAAAATGCTCTTATGACTATTCTATCAATATGCCAAATTTCATTTCTTTATCTTAAAAACTAAAAAAATTATTAAGTGTTCCCTTTTTCCTGTCACCTGGTAGGTAATCAGTTAATTTTCCTAAAACTAAAAACTGGAAATTTTTCCTAAAATTATTAAATAAGGGATTTTAATACCTTATTCTGGTGTAATGACATGAACTAGTTGTATAAATTTTATGGCTGAGTAGATATCTGACTAATATATTTTAAAAGACAAAGCTACTTTGTCAAATGATATTTTCGCTTTATTATCCGCCTTTCCGTTTCCTTTTATTTTTGTTGAACCAAGTGTTGGATGTTTAAAAAAAAGTATCATTTTGCGCGCTAGTTCCAAATATGCCCCTATAAATCCTTTCATCGCTGTTATTTACGTATTTTTTCCTATAGTTTCTGAATCATACATTGCTGAGATATGGTAGATATCAACCCTTATTATGCTATTTTTTAGATAAACTCAAACTGACTAAAAAGGTGTAAATTATTTAATTTATAGTAGACCATAGCACTACCAATATTAATTAGTTTTCTTTCCAAACCATTAAAAAAGTCATAATATAGTGTTATCTTTTTTAAGCTTGAAATTTTGTTAAAACGTCAGTATAAGACACCCATTTCTTTATATTATATCAAAGTTTCCACCTCTATGTGGTCATCCTTAGGACAATATAAATTAGTTGTCTGCGTTTATAAATGATATAAAAAATGATAAATAAATATAGATACGTTTAGAGAAAGTGCGATATTTTATATCTATAACTTTTTGCAACAATTAATTTTCAATAATCCCAGTATTTCTTAACAATAACCATTAGTAGTGTACATAAAATATAGGGTCACAAAAATGCATTTATAACTTTTAATATATATTTTTATGACCCTATTAGTCTAAGATTCAAAGCGAGAAAAAGCATACTTACCAGTAAAATTAAGTTTAATAAAAAGATATATGATGTATTCAATGTCATGGTAGTCTAATGCCTCTAAACGTATAACTCGTTTTTCATGTACTTTTTTTTATAATTTTCAGAAATAAGAAAATGCTAACGTTATATGCTATTTTGTAATGTCTTTCTGAGTTTCAAGAATTTCTCTTAAAATAAATTATTAATAAAAATTACATTTTATCCTTGATAATATTTGTTAATTATTATTTAAATAATTTAATAATAACTTATTTTAAAAAGATGTAACTAATTATCTCTAATATATAATTTAAAATAGAATACATTAAATTCTTTTTTATAAAGAATTTTATATCTTACTATAATAAGAAAATGCATATTTAAATATTATAATATTTCAAGGATTTTCTCATTGTAATCATTTCAACTTGCAGGCATAACTTAAATGGATACGATTTCAACTTTTAAAAATGTAAGCCTATTTAAGTTCGAATTATTAGTCCAACAATTGTAAAAAACTACAGATTTTTTTACGGTTTTATGATTAGTTTAATAAAAAAAATCTTATTTCTTTGAGTATTTTAAAAATGTATTTATTTAGTTTCTAAGCTACAGGACTTGTGCTTGTACTTGTGACTAAGTCCAAATCCCTTTTATATCAAAGTAAAACGATTTTAGATGAACAATAAAAACGAATCTTCTAACTTTATTTAATAACCGTTCTTGTTACAGTTTCAGGATTACAGTCAGGATTCCTATTCAAGATATTCCGTATAAAACAATGAACTCTCTAGTAGGACTTTCATCTCCCTTAACAAATCTCAGTGTACCTCTCAAGTCAAGATATATAAGTAGTTGCAATGTAATATTTCTATATTTTTTTACGCAAGATTTAACTAAGTATAGTTAAAATAAAAAAAAAAAAACCTTGAAGTTTTTACGCAGGTTATTGCCACATAAAAATTACTAACTTTATGTTTAATTTACTTGCTATAGAAATTTAAAGAAAATTTACTTAGCCAATTTCAGTTAGATTTAAAAGCTATGCCATGGAACAAAATGTACAATCTTGGTGCCGGAACAAGTAAATATTATTGCAACACATTTTATTAATAAATAAACATGCTGCTCGTAAAATAAAAAGAAATTAATTATTTGCCGCTGGTTTGCAGATAAACTTAAATTATTAAAAAACATTAGAGTTAATCTGCTGCAACGCTTTCATCAAATCCATTAGCCTAAGCCGTGGTGATACTATAAATAGGCCTAAAACACAATTATATGGCGTTTTGAAAAAAAAAATATCTTTTTGACAGCTTTTAAAACTGCAGGTTTAGGGAACATTGGGATGGAACAATATTACGAAAAATTAATGTTTTAAATAAATGAAGAAAGTCTGTTAGTCTTGTTGTATCTAAGATTATTATTGTCACAAACTCAGCTATTTCTCCCAAACCAGAAATAATAAAAAAATTATCAATAATTGTTTTTTGCGAAATGTGGATGTAATTTAAAATATTATTTTGGGGCTTAAGTCTATTAATAATATTAGGATACTTTGTTGGCCCTATATTGTCCCTTACCTTCATGTAATTAAATGTTGTTTACGGACAATATCCGAGTGCTTCAAAATCCACCACGTAATTCCGCTGACAAAGGTAAACCGGTCAAATAACGATAATCCACCTTAATCAATTTTACCAGCTGTAAGCCAGATGTCCAAAATTTTGGAAAAAGTAAAAGCTTTTCAAATTCCTAATTTCATTTAAAAACAGTCAAAAAACAAACAGGTTTGGTCGTAGTCATAGTTGTAAAACTGCACAGCCAAGGTAACCGATCGAGATGGAAGAGCAAGTATTGGTACTTTGGATAATTCGCACGCTTTTGAGCTATAAAACTATAATAAAAAATGCAATCGACGATTAATTTTGCAGGATATTATCTGTATTTCATAATGAAAAAGAATACTGATATTAAATTTTACATTTACGGCATATATATGGGTATAAGCTAGTAAAGTACAAAACTATAAATTGTTATTTTCGATTTATAATTATGTATATGACACAAGACGGTGGCAACATACTCCACAGAATCAAAGGGTTCCTAGCTAGCACGTTCTATAACGTAATATGTTGCGATATACTGTTTTTGTTATTCTTTATTAAATAATACAAGCTTACAGTTTGCTATTAAATTAAAAAAAAAAACGTCAAAATATTTTTTGACAAATTATAAAAGAAATGTCAAATAAATGTCCAGTCTTTTTGTGCACTTATACCTCTGCATAAAAAGTTAAACTTTAGACACCCTGGGACGTGTGTAAAGTGAGTACTTTACGCACGGTACTAGAAAATAGTTATTTATATAACAAGTGTGTAAAATGATCCTTTTTTATGAAGGCATGAACTGTAGGCAAATAAGATAATTCCCGTGATTAAAAAAAATTTAACACACGTGTAATATACAACATTTTTTCTACTATCGAAGAAAACATTAAAAGTACCATATTACTTTATGCACCTGACTTTATCCAACTGACTTTGCGGTAAAAAAAAACATTTTTTGACAAATGATAAATTAAAAGTCAAATAAACGTCAAATTACTTTTTACGCATTAGTGCGTATATATATATATATATATATATATATAAGTTTATACCCAAAAGTACCCGAATTCGTCAGTGATCACTTCGGAACCATTACATAATAAGGCGTAACATTGAAGTGTTTTAATTTACATAGTTATAAGATAAATATAGTTACTTAAGTTTTAAAGATTAAAATGAGAAGGTGATAAGATAATAAATTCATGTTAAATTATACAATCATACAAAAGAAATCAAAAGAATATGGTTAAGATCAATTAAAGAGGAAAAGAAAAAGAGTAGTAAGCTTACAGGTCAAGTTCCATGGTGTTCTTCTTTCGGGGGCGAGAGCCCGCGATGGGCTATTTGTCACCACATAGGGCTTAAGGCATGATGTGGGTTGACGGGGCTAAGGGCGGCAAAATTATCTGCTTTTAGGCTTCAGGGCGAAATCCTCACCACTGCTGGGTCATGGCTGGCAGTTTAAAACTTCATTTTTAAGGAGCCCTAAGAGAGATTTCTCAATGGAAACACGAAACACTAAATAAAATGTCACCAACGGTGAAAACTACTTACGAAGTTTCGAGAGGCATCAAACAACTAAGAACCATCCTGCTTCAAAAAAATATTTGGTTGAAAATGAAGAAACACTAATGAATTTTAGTTTTTAGTATTAATTTAGATAAAAATGTGCAGGCGGAGAGAGATGATACTAGATTTATTTCACGACACGATTAATCTCTCTCCGTCACAGCGGACAGCACGGTTCACCTTTGACAGACGCAGGAGCTGGAAAGACCCCCCAGATGCGTCGCGGAACTGCTTAAGTAGTAGTTCAAAAGACGTCTGGGCGCAAGACCGGAGATTGAGGAACTTCGCTCGTTACTTTATGGGTTTAGCTGCTATGGGCCCAACCAAAACCCATACGTAGATCACTAATAAGCAAACCATAGAGTGCCTGGTAGAAAGTACAAATACGGGCTCAATTGTAATAATTCGACACGCGGCGCCACTGGCGTCCGCTTTAGTAAACCGGTTGACCAATTCAATTGTCGTGAAATCTTCTCCATGCACAGCATATTGTAAACAATAACAAAGAATTAAAATAGGGATAATATTGATAGTGGTTCAATGAAAAATATTGGCGAATTCCATTAAGAGTCGAAGGCAATTGTAATTATGGTGGGTGTCTCAGTCAGCAGTCTCGTACTTATAAAGTTTTGAAAGAAAAATATAGAATAAGGTAATTTTTAAATATTTTAACCAAATGAATAAAAGTTAGGAATCTTCAGATCCCGTCTAAAGCGTAATTAATCCTGTAAAAAAAATAGGCACTAGTGCGTAAAAAGTAAAACTTTATAAACCTTGGGAAGTATGTAACGTGAGTACGTTACGCACGGTAGTAGAAAAAAAAATTTTTAAGTAAGATTTTTAACTTGTATATTTTTAAATGGCAATTTTCATATAATAGCTAAAGAAAACTCAAAGCGATTGCATTTAAATCTATAGAGAAGTTAAATAAGATATTAGACACAATAGTCTAATATCTTATTTAAATTTATAAAGAAGAAGACATTTATTAAAATTAAAGAAAATAATAAAATATTATGATCATTTATGTAAGGCCCTTCTTTGTCGCGCGTACTTCTTTTGTACCGCGCGACAACATTGAGCTCCAAGACGGCGAGTGGTAGAGGGAAACGTACATTATAATCATCAGAACATGTCTCTCAGCAAGCGGAGTAATTATATATTCGATCAAAATAAACGTTTAGTAGCACAATAAAATTAACATAAACTCAATAATATATAAAATCATTGTATATCATTTAACAATCAGCATCATATTTAAGTTGTATGAAAGGACAGGTGGTCCTTCAAAATCCATTGAATCAAAACCCCTCCAACAATTTGCCTTATTAATAATATGGTATTACAAAGCAAGTGAGATCAATATGTATTTTTATTTATAGCTTTTGATATACATTTTTGGTTACAATGAGTTTCAAATTGATAATTTCCTATTTTAGGTATCGTGCAGCAGACTACTAGGTGCTACCGACGAAACTTTGAAACAATAGTTGCACAAGGGCTAAAACTTACCGAGCATCTTATCCCGAAGGAGGAAACAATATATTAGCCCATGAGATAATCTAACTTTTTTAATAAAAACGTTTTTTGTTTATGTGTAAGCTGTATTAAAACTTTGAGAAAATATTTTTGAAGAAAGTAAGAATTTTACTTGATTTTCTTTTATGTGACTTTAATTTTTCTGAAACACAGGCGAAACCTATTAAATATTTCCTACAGCCTAACTAAACTAAACAAATATCTAAGATTTTAAATCAAACGTTAAAATATAATAAAGAATTAATCCCATCATATCCATGAGCAAAACACAAAAACTAAAAACAAGAACCAAAAATCATTAAATAATCCATTAGCACAGGTCATAGAATCATACAATTTAATTCCACTAAATATACGAACTACCAATTTTAATGAATTTGATAAGAGACTTAAAATTTAACTTAACATTAAGGCTGATTGATGTCACATATTGAATTGTGTCTTAGAAAAATATTTAAACCGTAGTTGTAATGCTTCACTTTTCTCACAACCAGCGACTTTTTAGGGACAAAACTAGAATTACTATTTTGTGATAAGAAATTTAGCGTAATATATTGAAATTGTTGTTTTTTTTTTTAAATTGTGAGTATTATTGTATATGTATAGCTTTTAATAATTTTAAATCGTGATTTTTTTATATTAGATGTAAAAAGGAATAAAATTGAAATGTTTACATATTGTTTTGGTTAAATTTAGCAAAAATTTTATTTTTTATTTATATCCATTGTAAGTATTTGTCGTTAATTTTGTTCGTATTATCTATTACTATATAATGTAGTTATGTAATAAATCTTAATATAATAATTTAAAAAAAATTTTATAGCGAAAAATTTTGTTACGTCTTTCTTTTAGTTACATTATTTCTTATTCCTGATATACTGCTATAATATACCTACAATATTTTGATCTAATATTACAATTTTCTCTTTATATAATATCCCCAAATTAACATAACAGTGCCGAATCTGTACTATGTACTATAGCTGTGCTAGCTGGGTTACTACATTATCCCTTTTTTTTCTATATAAATTATACAGTAACCGCCTAAAGTTCCGCATAAATTCGATAAAAATTAGAGACATGATTTTTTGAGAAAACGCTCGAACCCGTCGATTTTTATTTTAAGTTGCGCATTTTGTCACATATGCATATTTTGAATGCTATATTTTTTATTGCATTTATGAAATATAGGTGAAATTCCAAGCAAGTTTATTTCAAAACTCAACTGTTTCCGAAATATTTACATTTAAATAACAAGAAAACAAATAAGTACGTCTATTTACAAATTAAGGTAAAATCGAGGATAAAGATAATGTTATAAACACTGCCAATTGTTTCTATTTCCATGGTTGCACTTGTAAAGAATCTCCATTTTCGAATGTCACTGTCAGTTTAAAAATTAATAGTTTTTATCAGAATAAATTATAGCTAATTTAACGGAAACTCAACGAATTGAAATTTTGATGATGCTAGGTTACGGGGAGCACGCAAAAAGAAGTAAGTGAACTGTTTAATACCAAATACCCAAACCATCCTATTTCTCAGTCAACAGTTAGTAGAACAGAGCATAAATTTATAACTTCAGGTCATGTTAGGGATTTGCCAAGATCAGGTCGTTCAAAAATTTCTGAAGAAACAAAATTAAACGTTCTGCTCTCCGTCGAAGAAAATTCAAACAATGCAACTTCACAAATTTCAGTTAATACTAATATAGCCGGAACGTTAGTAAGACGCATCTTAAAAGTAAATGAATATCACCCTTATAAAATTAGACTAATACACGAATTAAATGAGGACGATCCTGATCGAAGAAACCAATTTTGCGAGCAAATTATGAACATTTGCAATAATAACCGTCAGTTTGTGTTACGAGTTTTGTTTTCGGATGAAGCAACTTTTTGTTTAAACGGTGTCGTAAATCGGCAAAATTGTCGGTACTGGTCAGTGTCAAATCCACACTGGGCAACTGAGGCTCATACATAGTACCGTAAATCTTACCGTAATGTTCGGGCTGGTATCGTGGAAAATAAAGTAATAGGGCCATACTTTTTCGAAGAAAACTTAACAGGACAACGCTATTTGAATTTTCTTCAAAAAGATCTTATCCCTGCTTTGGTTGCCCTATACCCAGACGAACAAGACCCTGCTGTCCCGACAGATAATTTGTGGTTTCAGCAAGACGGCGCACAGCCACATTTCTTTCGAGATGTCCGTAATTACTTGGATACAGTTTTCCCAGGAAGATGGATAGGACGAAGAGGGCCAATAGAGTGGCCGGCCAGGTCACCAGACCTAAATCCCTGCGACTATTTTCTATAGGGGTACCTGAAAAGTAAAGTTTATATTGAGAAGCCAAACAACGTAGAGGATTTGAAAAATAGAATTAGATATGAAATTAGACGTATGTCACTCGAAATAATTGATAGTGTTTTATATGAGTTTGTAAACCATCTTGCTTTCTGCCAAGAAGTAAATGGGAATCAGTTTGAACACTTGAAACATTAAAAAGAGATTTCATAGTTTATAACATTTTATCCTCCATTTTATCTTAATTTGTAAATAGACGAACTTACTTGCTTTCTTGTTGGTTAAATGTAAATATTTCTGAAACAGTTGAGTTTTGAGATAAGGTCTATTATACGAAACTTGCTTGGCATTTGGCCTATATTTCATAAATGCAATAAAAAATATAGCATTCCATTTAAAAAAATGACCGATGACGTCATATCTTTTTTTTGTTCCACCCTGTGTTCAAAAATTTATGTGAAATAATGCGCAACTTAAAATAAAAATCGACGGGTCCGAGCGTTTTCTCAAAAAATCATTTCTCTAATTTTTATCGAATTTATGCGGAACTTTAGGCGGTCACTGTATAGTGATGCCACGAAACTTTTTTTAAAAAAACTTTATTCATATAGAAAACGACTAATCTAGAGAAAAGTAAATTCAGAACTAATTTTTAAAATAATTAAAATAAAAAGTTAAATCGGGTAAAATGCTGAAACGTTAAATATGAAATAATGATGTGGTAATATAATATAATTACTATTTAGATTTATAAAGAATATGATATATAACTCCTCCCCTCTTAGAATGAAGCATCCTTTCAAAGGTTTACCCTCGGGTATCTTGGTTGGGAAGAAACATCCTGAAGGGAAGGATCTTCGTCATTGTCTTTGGACCAGTTTCTGTACACCTTTCTTTTCTTCATGAGGAAAAGCAATACTGCCACTAGTAGGCCTATATAAAGGGTGATTGTGCATAGGCTTGGGATGTAATATTTGCTTGAATACGAGGTTTCTTCCACTGGGATTATTGGATTAATCATTGGCATATCCAGGTGCAAGTTTTCTAGTTAAATGCGAAACTTCAGGAGATTTTCTGGTTTGAACTCAAAGTTCGGGGCGTCGAGAACTAGAGGGCTACCGTAGCTTTTTTCTTGAAAAATTAGAATTTGTTTTCTGTAGAAAATTTTGCAAAATCCCTCCTTCATTAGAAAGACTCCTTTAATTTCACGGTCGTTTCACGAGTTTTGCATTGTACTTCGAGGTTTTCAGATTCGAGGAAAACTGCCAAAAATTGGTTTAATTCTGGAATCATTTCTATATGATTCTCTGGGATCTGAAGTTTGTGAAACGACATGATTTTTTTGTTTGTTTAACTAAAATATTAATTTGACGAGGTATATTAGACGTAAATTGCAACGTTTTTAGACAATGATACAGTCTACCTCCGACATATCTATCATTCAGAGGTCTAATCTGTTCATCATTTTCGGATTTCAGAAGATATTTAATTCTTGGACTTATTATAAGGAAATCTGAATTATCTTGAGTCGGAATTGGAAGTAAATAATAGAGATTATTTGTGTGTTCAATTGGAAATGATAAAAAATATATTATATTGTTAAGAATAATTTGACAAGAAACTTTTATGGTATTTTTTTTTGAAAGGTTAGTATATTTTAGAGTTTCACGTCGAAAAGGAGTCGATTTTGATAATGTTTCTAATTTTTTTTGTAATTCTAAAAATAGCTATTTAGGTTTAAGTATGCTGGGATGCATTATGCCAAATTTGCAAAGGGTTACTGAATTTTCGATATCTTGTAAGATGTTTAATATGGAGTTATAAAAGATTATAAGTTGATTGAATGTATCTTCGGCAAATAAAATATCTCTAAAATTACTACTTTCTTTAATAAGTTGCAATATTCTTGATTTTAAAAGATTTTCATTGTGCAGTATGCTTTGAACTGTAATATTCAAGTTTTCTATTATTTGCTTAATAATTAGGTATTGCATTTTAATCTGATTTTTAAAATGTTGCTCATTTTTCTGAAGATGTTCTAGAACTTTAAAAATTTTGTTCCATCTTCAGCATTCATATTTCCCATTATGTCTTTAAAAATAGAGCCTAAACTATTAATTAAACCGTGCTTTATGCGATTATGTTGGCGAAACTATCTATTTTCGATTTTTTTTTTGAAATGCAGCGTTGTGTAAAATTCACAATTTTATAATAATTTGTTACGTAAAATTTTAGTCTATCGAACTCTTCATTTAGGTGAGTAAATTCGGTGTAAAGTTCTAGATTAAAGTAATGTACAAAGGTGTGATCTGTACGCTGTTGTTTTGTAAGGCTCAGATTTATGAGCAGGAGGCCTAGGTTGCTGCTAATGTTTCTTATTTATGTTCCTTGTCCAAGTGCGAGGAACCTAAAAGATTTTGGAATTTGTATGGTTTTTTTCTAGGCCTTTTTGAAAGATGTATGTTTTTCCGCTGTGTTGTATTTAGTCTTCTAGTTTTTAAATTTGGTCAAGAGACTTAATATTTTCGTTTTTATATTTATTTAAGATTTCGCTTTGTTTTTGTTTATTTTTTACATAGATAGTCTGAGGTATTATTGAAAGTTCCTCATGGCTTTCAGCAGCCTTATTTATGTCGAACTGTTTTTTTATTTGAATGTCGTTAGTAATTTTCTCATACAGAATTTTAATTTTTTCGCGTAATTTAAAATACAGGGTGATTCATTAGTATTGCACGAAAATGAAATGCCGGTTTTTTTGGGTTAAATTATGACGAAAAGTTCCTATAAACATATGTC
This sequence comes from Anthonomus grandis grandis, assembly GCF_022605725.1. Classification (NCBI taxonomy): domain Eukaryota; kingdom Metazoa; phylum Arthropoda; class Insecta; order Coleoptera; family Curculionidae; genus Anthonomus; species Anthonomus grandis. The sequence goes on along the minus strand of NC_065548.1, from coordinate 27,170,349 downwards.
CGAAAGTGCTTCGTTTCCGAGATACAGGGTGTTCAAATTTTCTTAAAAAATCGATTTTTTATTAATATCTAAGAAATGCCTTTGCTGTTTGCAATGTCATTCACACCATTTCTGGATATCTTAATGATGTATCTTTTTGACATATGACAGTTGATTTGTTATTACAGGGACGTGCCCACGGGGTAAGCGGGTTAGGTTTTTTGTACAAAAAATAGCACCTAGTAGATTTTTTGAACCTCCTGTACATTTTTTGGATGACGCAACTAAAGATGGAATTGTTTCAACTCTTGGGTGTTTTTCGTATCTCCCTCCGTTTTCGATAAAAAAATTAAGAATTGCTTTTTTGCATCCCTCTGTAAAAATACAAGTAAATGCTTTTAAATCACGCGAAAGCAAAGAAATAATTTTCTTCCTAAAATGTAATACTTACCTATTCATAGTGTCGAATATCAAGTACAGCATTAACAACTGCTGATCTAAAAAATACTGCGGAATGTTGAAATTGTAAATACGTATTAAACAAAATTTAGTAAATACTATTATCGTTTTAGTTTTTGTCGCATTCTTTTCGTTGCTTTGAAAATGCAATAAATAAAATACCAGTTCATTTAACATTACTAGGTGTGGCTCAGTGATAAGGTGTTGTTTTTTTCCTGTCAAGTAGACAATTTCCTCATTTTTGTCTAAAATGGAGTACACTTATAGTGAAATGTGCTATATGCACTTTGTGTATGGTCTTGCTAATGGTAATTCACAAGCAGCGAGGCGTATTTACGCGGACAAATACCCTAACCGAGTACTTCCTCATAGTCAAATGTTTACTCGCCTCCATCAACGTCTCAGAGAAAGTGGAAGTTTTAAAAAACTTACAGTCGACAATGGACGACCCCGCACAGTTGCAACCGCAGAAGCTGAAGAAGCAGTGCTCCACGAAATCGAGGATAATCCTTCAACGAGTACAAGACAGATTGCTGCCACTTTAAACATTAGTCAGCCAACAGTGTTTAGAATACTGAAAAATCAGCTTTTGTACCCGTATCACATCCAGCGGGTACAAGCACTTTTGCCAGACGACTATCCTCATAGAGTGGCTTTCTGTCGATGGTTACAACAAAACATTGTAGAAAATCCTCCTTTTTTATCAAAAATACTTTTCACGGACAAAGCTAATTTCTCCAGGAATTCGATAATGAATTTCCATAATAATCACATTTGGGCAGATGAAAATCCACATGGAATAAGTGAAAGTCGCCATCAACACCAATTTTCACTGAATGTTTGGGTTGGAATCATTGAAGACCACTTAATTGGTCCTTTCTTTTTGCAACAAAGGTTAAGTAGAGAAGTGTATTGGCGTTTTCTTCAAGAGGAGTTGTCAACACTATTAGAAAACGTCCCGCTTGGCTTAAGGTACCAAATGTTTTTCATGCATGATGGCGCTCCGGCGCATTTCAGCTTAATGGCTCGACAGTATTTAGATAGAGTATATCCCAATCGTTGGATAGGTCGTGGAGGTATACAACCCTGGCCTGCGCGATCTCCCGATCTAAATCCAATAGACTTTTTCCTCTGGGGCCACCTCAAGCAATTAGTTTATTCCACCCCCATCGAAAATGTTGAAGAATTAAGAAATCGTATTATTGCAAATTGCGATATTATTCGAAACACGCCAGGGATCTTTGAACGTGTTCGCCAGTCAATGCGTCGCAGGACAGACGCATGCATTGCAGTTAGAGGAACTCATTTTGAACAACTCTTATAGCGTACGTTTCTTAGTCCATAGCTTTTCATTACCTTCATCAATTTACTAATGTTTATTCTAAGAATTTAATTAATGTACCTAAGTTTAATTAAAACTATTTTTCAACAGGTAGTACAGTTAATGTCATGTCAAAATTCCAAATTACCGTATTTACTATTCTTCACCCTGTAAATCGATAAGTAGGCATTTTATTATGTTTATTCAAGTTTTTTCAAAGGTTTGCATTAAACTAATTTTTTTATCGAAAACGGAGGGAGATACGAAAAACACCCAGGAGTTGAAACAATTCCATCTTTAGTTGCGTCATCCAAAAAATGTACAGGAGGTTCAAAAAATCTACTAGGTGCTATTTTTTGTACAAAAAACCTAACCCGCTTACCCCGTGGGCACGTCCCTGTAATAACAAATCAACTGTCATATGTCAAAAAGATACATCATTAAGATATCCAGAAATGGTGTGAATGACATTGCAAACAGCAAAGGCATTTCTTAGATATTAATAAAAAATCGATTTTTTAAGAAAATTTGAACACCCTGTATCTCGGAAACGAAGCACTTTCGGACATATGTTTATAGGAACTTTTCGTCATAATTTAACCCAAAAAAACCGGCATTTCATTTTCGTGCAATATTAATGAATCACCCTGTATAATAATTGACTTGAATAAACAGTTGACTATCAATGTTTATACCTAGAGAATATTTTCAGCCTAAGTAACCAAATTTTCGCTTTTCGTTATGATTTCGTAAGGTTTTGATTATAGAATGGATATTATTATTGTATGCAAGAATGGCATAATTAATTTTAATATCCATATATTCAGTTTTGTATTCTATTTGATTATTTATTAGCCTTATATTTTCGAAAAAGGTGGAATGGAACCATTCAATGAGTTTATTTGACTCAGGGTGTTGAGAACTGACAAAATAGATTTTTATTTTATGGGTTGTAAAAAGTTCAGAAATAATGCAGTTTTTAAATTTTAAAGAAATTGGTGAGCCTGAATTAAAATCCTTAGTATCTGAAAATAATGAACTTTCCTATAAACTATCACTATTAATATTAGATTCTCCAAATGACATACAGTGTGGTGACTTTAACTGGAATAAATTCAGTTAAAACTAATCAAATTTTATCTCGCAAAATTCTTGAGACCCGTCGATTTTTGTTAATTTTTTTTCACATTTCAAGATGGTTTTTGTATTTTTTCACCTACAGGGGGAATCCAAAATAACCCAAACTTTTTTTTTAAATGGAAAGCCACTTTTTTAAACTCTCATTGAAAAGAGCCCTTTTTCCTGATTAAATTACCCTATTTACTTTTGTGATTATCTAAAGGAGAAATACGAAAAAAAAAACCATTAAATTATTAAAACTCTCGAATAATTTTGTGTTGGTAAATTTTTGGCGTTTTTTTTATTTTAATGGTATCGAGACATTTCCTGACATTGTTGTAGTGTCACTGTTAAAGTGAATTTCAACCAGTTGTTAAATAAGTTATATATAACTTATATTGAAAAAATGCCTTATTTATCCGAATCCCACAAGATTGAAATCTTAATGATGATTGGTTATGGGAACAGAAGTCGTACTCAGCTAGAGGTTGTCCACTTATTCAGGCAATATCCAGATTTGCCACCTATTAACCAAGGTACGGTTACTAAAATCGAAAGCAGATTTCGAGAAGTTGGGCACGTGAGGGATGTTTCAAGACAAAGGTCTTCTAAAATCGATGAAAACACCCAATTAAATGTATTGTTAGCGTTGGAAGAAAATCCGGTAACTGCAGCCAGAAGAGCTCGCGAAAACTCTATTCATTATAAATCTGTGCTAAAAATTTTAAAAAGTGCAAACAAACGACCTCATAAAATGCAACCAAGTTCAAGAGTTATTGGAAGACGATCCAGATCGCAGAGTTCAGTTCTGTGAATTAATGATGAACGCCATTGACAAAAATCGTATCTTTTCTGATGAGGCTACATTCACCCTAAATGGCCATGTTAATAAGCAGAACTGTCGCTACTGGTCTGACGAGAACCCACACTGGGTAAGGGAAACTAATACACAATATCCCCAGAAAACTAATGTTTGGGCTGGCATAATTGGCAGGCAAGTTATAGGGCCCATATTCTTCAATGATACTTTAACTGGGGAACGATATCTAGAATTTCTTGAACATGAACTAGTTCCAGTCTTACGTGCCTTATATCCGAGTCAGTTCGATCCAGATTTGTATGATGAAAGAATCTGGATGCAACAAGATGGTGCTCCCCCACATTATGCCCGTAATGTACGCCAGTATTTCAATGACAATTTTCCAAACAGATGGATTGGTAGAAGGGGTGCAATCGAGTGGTCGGCACGTTCTCCCGATCTCACCCCACTTGATTTTATTCTGTGGGGACATTTGAAAAGTCAAATTTATATGAGCAAACCAGAAAACCTAGACGAACTCAAAGAACGTATTAGGCAAGAAATCCGACAAATATCTCCAGAAGTGTTAGAAAATGTCAGAAACGAATTTTATTATCGTCTTGTGCTTTGCCAACAAGTAAATGGTGCTCGTTTTGAGCATCATATACATTTAACGCAACTTTTAATAATTTAATGTTTTTTTTTCGTATTTCTCCTTTAGATAATCAAGAAAAAGGGCTCTTTTCAATGAGAGTTTAAAAAAAGTGGCTTTCCATTTGAAAAAAAAAGTTGGGGTTAATTTGGACCCTCCCTGTAGGTGAAATCATACAAAAACTATCTTGAAATGTAAAAAAAAATAAACAAAAATCGACGGGTCTCAGGAATTTTGCGAGATAAATTTTGATTAGTTTTAACTGAATTTATTCCAGTTAAAGTCACCACACTGTATATACTTACAACAGAACCAGTATTTTGTCCATGTGCCGTGTCCTCCAATATCCCTTTGAAGTCTTCGTCTCTGGAACCTCTGAACTGGTTGCTGTCACGACGCTGATGTGCTTCAGCGGCGTTGCATTGTTGCTGGATCTTCTCGTTGAGCTACTCAATTCACTCAACTGGTTAGAAGCATGAAACGACGTAAAAGTTTTTAAATCCGCACTCCCGAAATTAAGATTCACCTCTGAATAAACCGTTAAAACAAACCGTATTTTATTCCTAAATAGGTTCGAGAGTCCTAAAAACTGACTGCGCCAATTATATAGTGATGCCACAAAACTTGTTTTTTTTTTAACTTTATGCTGTGTCTTGCCTCCCAGTACCAGTATCCGAATAAATCCCGGTAAAATGACGACGTATGTAATGACGTAAAAATCTACCGGTATTTATAACAAGCTGTGCTAGCCTCCCGGTACCGATGTCCTCATAGATCCCGGTATGTATTGATGACATTATAATATTTCGCCGGTGTTTCTATAAATCCCGTTAGATTTTATAAAATAATTAGGCACTATTTTAATATCATTTTTAAAATTTGTATAATATTCTTTATAATCAGTTTAGTTTAATTTTAAATTCTATTAAATAACTTTTCATTTCAGAAACAGATACTACATAAAATAAAATGATTTATTCTTTAAACAACAAAAAAAAATAACAAATAAAAATTGTGATAAAATTTAAAAATTATTAAAACCTACCTTATTAAACTAATGTCTACATATTCATCTAGAATTGAATGAGGAACTCTTTCTATGTCGGTCTTAACAAAAGTTTTCTCAATAAGCACAGCACTGTCAATTGTTTCTGAAAGATTCTCTTCTACCACTCAGCTGAGAATTCTCTTTTATTTTTCTTGAAAATGTAATCGATTAAAAAAAACTATACGATTATTTTTCTTTGGTATTCCAATGGCAGTTAAATCCGCGCCCTTTGGTCGACCTCGTAGTTTAATGACTTTCGGAAGCTTGATATTTTGTAAAATTATAATCTTATTTTCTAAAAATGATTTGTTATGGTGTTTTTTGTATAATAAATAAAAGATAACTTGGAATTTACCTTTAGGTGTATCTGTCAAAACATCAAACTCTTCAGAAATTGAATTACCTTCTGTATACGCCATACTATTTAATTCATTAGTGGCTTCACTTGAAAAAGGGGTACAGTGAAATATATGTAATAAACAAAAAAATATTTTAAGCTCACCATAATTTTCATGTAAATCATTCTGTTCCAAATCGTAGTTTTCCTCTATAGCATTAACATTAGTTTTGCCAGAATATATTATTTCCATATCTTTAATATTAAACGTGTCTTAAATACTTGATTTTGCACCTGAGGCTAAAATTCAACATTATTCTAATAATATAAAAATAAATATGTATAATGAAAAAGGGCCAATTAAGTCTTACTCAGAAAAATTTCCTTTACTTACTAGACAAAATAATGTCGTCTTTAGTATCTACATTTTTAATTTTTAAAACTACTCCATGTCCTTCTTTCCATAAGAATTCTAGAGTTTTGAGTGTATCGAGTCTATCTTCAAATAAAGTACCACAAGATTGTCCCATTAAATCAGCAAGTGAATCTGTGACAAATAGGGCTTTTCTTCTTTTCTGACTATATGTTTGAGGCTTATTAATTGGTAGAGTATTAATATTAATATCCTGCTCTATTTCTTTCGAATTGCCATTGTTACTATCAAATTTTAAAATGTCTTGACTTATAAAAAGACGTTGCGTTGTTTTATAGCATTCTAATGTCCACCGCTTATTTACGACTTCTTTAGCAAACACAGGAAGACCCAATCGTTTTCTTAGCGCAAAAATATGTCTACATAGTAATAACATTCCGGTGGAAAAATTGCATGTACAAAAATCTATCCCACAACTAATAATATTAAGGAGAACATTTCCGCACATAGTTTTGTACAGGTCTTCAAATTCCTCCATAGTTTTGGCGTAAACCATCTTTTGAATAATTTCAAGACTTAAGTTTCTTTCCGTAGAAGATATTCCCATTTTTTCGCAGGATATTTGCCTTTGAAATGTGCGCATGGAGTGGAAAATACAAATAATAACATTAGCTTCAGGAAAACACTCTTTAACAATTTTTCGTTTCTAAGTCTTTATCAGTCATGACACACTTTATTTCGGCTTATTTAGGATTTTTAAGTTTAAACTCATTTAAAAACCATTCAAAACTTTCTTTGTCTTCTTGCGTAAGTAAACAAAATGCGACTACTTCGGTTTGGCAATTTCCATCTTCACATATAATTAAAAACAAGGGAATGCCTATATTAATTAACTTATAAGTTCCGTCAAGACCTAAAAACTCTGGAAAAGCATCGGATATCATCTTTATTTTTTTGGTTTGCATAAACATACCTTTAAAGTTGTTAGTATCGTCTTTTAAAATACTGACTTCACAGTTATATGATTTTCTTAAAATGTTTACGCACTGCTCTAAATCTATGGGTGGTTTGTTGGCGGAACTTTGCTTTATATTAGACAAATCTTTTAAAGTTAGCTTTAAACCTGTATCTTTCTCCAATTTCTCCTTAACTTTTTTTTTATTTGCATCTAATAATAATAATTCTTTTGCCTTTTCCCTGCTATGGTGGGGTAACATGCGTTGCTGCGGCAAAAAATCAAATAATGCCTTGCTGGTTTCGTGATTGTGTTCCTTTTGAATTGCTTTGACTTCTAAACATTTGCCATTTTGGGAAACTCGGAAAGCAATGCTTGCAGGACAAGGAAGTTCTTACCTCTTTTATATTACTTCCCGCCTTTCAAAATTTTTGGCCTCCAAATATGCAGCAGTACTTTAGCTCATAGTATTTTAATTCTGGTCTAATAACTTTTTTAAGGCTTGACGAAGTAATAAGCCTCGCGTCTCGTTTCCAATACTTTGAAAATGTTTTACTTTCATATTCCTTTAGAGCTGTGTTTACATCTTCAAAACTTTTAAAGGTCTCGCCCACAAAAGACAGCATCGTTACACACTTTTACACCACTTAATATGCAACAAATCAACTAATACTTTTATAATAATTTTATAATAATTTATCTAAGCACTGTACTCACAAATGAAACTAACGAATTATTTATAGGTTATGTTTCTGTCAAAACTTCTACCGGGATTATTGTAAATAGCGGCAGACAATTACGTCATCATACCGCCATTATATTTTACCGGGATTTATTCGGATACCGGTACCGGGAGGCTAGACACAGCGAAAACTTTATTCAAATAGAAAACGACTAATCTAGTACAGAGTTAATTCACAACTAATTTTTAAAATAATTAATATAAAATATTAAATCAGGTAAAATGCTGAAACGTTAAATATAAAATAATAATGTGGTAATATAATATGGTTACTATTTAGATTTATAAAGAATATGATATAGAACTTTTATAATTAATAATGAATTTTTTAAATATCTAAATAAAAATAGCCGACCATACTGATGTACATAATTTAAATACAAAAAGGAAACATATTCTTGCATTCCTTGAGCATAGCAGAAAAATATTTAAAAAAATATTAATACAATATACCAGCGACAATTAATTCATTTGAAATATGTAACTAATATTTTATCACCCACATAGATAGAATATAGAATTGTTCAGAATTATTCACATGTGTGTAATATTATGTTATCTTTTATTTTTATCTTTTATATTTTTAGATTTTTTCAGATCTTTGTTTTTTTCTGTTACTTTTAATTTATATAGTTTCATATACTTAATTGTTTACTTTTACTTACACATAAATTAAGTACAGGTTAGCCGAACAGATCTCTGCTCCAGCGAGTTTGATACCAAATAGACTGAAACTCGCCTTTTGTACATTATACAATATACCTTAATTTTTACTTGACCTTTAATAATATTATTGCTAATATTATCGCTATTATTATTTGGGAAGAAAGCTAAAAAAAATCTGTTTTATTTCAAAAAGGAAATATGTTGTAAAGCAATGTATTCTAAGCTTGCTTATTTTGTTTACCTGGTTACTTTGTTTACGATTAACGATATTGTTAAGTTCAAGAATTTGTCACACACGCGGCAACGCCGCCAGCCTTGCTTTTGTAACTGCGCTGAACGAGACGATCGCTCTCTTCTCTAGCAGCCGCCGCCATGCTCGCATCATAAGTATTTTAATAGTGTATAAAAATATACAATTTAAATCAGTTTAAGTCTTTTAATGCAGAAAATTAATTAAAAAGCGATACAGTTTAGCAGAAAACAACATTTTATGGTCCTTCGCAGCTCGGATTAGATAAGATTAGACGGATTTCGGGGTGTACAGTGTTATTAAATTGCATGGCCGGCGGCAAACCTGTGTGTGTAAGTCTCCATTTTCCTTTGTGTTTATTCCTACTCGTTTAGTGGTTTAGATATTGTTTATTTTAAATAGGCGTGCCTTATTAATAGATTGAATAATCCCTGTTAAGATGATCTAGGAATAAATTGCCATTTAGTTATAGAAATTGAAAAATTCGCATAGATTTTATTGCCGTTGTCTGTTTCGCTAGTCTAGTCGCAGGGCGCCACGGTCCAAGGCTCCTGTTTACACGACTCGGGGGGAGTTTTGGCATTTCAGAATAATAGTGAGTCTTCGCGCGTCGTTACGTTAAGTTATTATTTTGGAATTTCGTAAAGAATAATAGAATTAACAGACAGAATTATAGAGTAAAAGGGTATTAAGCCACTAATTAGCCAAAATGGGAAAAAAAAGTGTGCAGGGCGAAGAAAATCTTAGTAAACTGCACAAAAGGGTAGAACAGTTAAATTTACAGCTAAAAAGATTTGTAGAATTTTTAGATAGAGTAGAAGGGGAGCAACACTTAGCGGAATTAGAAATTAGATTAGGAAAAATAGAAGGGCTTTATACAGAAATAGATACCGTTTATTCGGAAATAGAGTTGCTAGATGAAGCATTTGATGGAAATCAAGAAAGGGGAGAATTTGAGACCCATTTTTACAAGGCACTTGCTGACGCAAAACGTTTTATAGATAGACTTAAAAAAGATAGTTTAAAAAATAGTAATTTAGGTTTGCAGCAAGATCTTGCGTTGGATATTGCAGGTTTGGGTGGAGTTTCTGGCGGTGCTAAGCTTCCTAACTTAGGGCTACCAAAATTTAAAGGCGAATACGACAAGTGGACACAGTTTTTTGAAACTTTTCAAACTTTAGTGGATAAAAATCCTCAGTTAGATGAAATTCAAAAATTTTATTACCTCCTTGATTCATTAGAAGGGAGCGCCCGCAAGGTTTTAGATTGTCTAAAAATTAGTCGTAGCAACTACCGAGTTGCTCTAGAGCTTTTAGAAAAAAGATTTTTCAATAAGCCTGTAATTATTCAACTCATTTAAAAGCCTTGTTTGATACCCCAATAATCCATAAGGAAGGGCATTTCTTATTAAGATCTTTAGTGGACTTAATTAATAAACATCTTAGGGCTTTGAAGAGTCTTGGTGAGCCAGTGGAAACATGGGATAGGCTAATAATCTTTTTCATGAGCAGGAAATTAGATATGGCTACCAAGGTTGAGTGGGAAGAAAAATCCGTAGAGTCGTTGGGGTAATCCCAACTTAGATAACTTTTTAAATTTTTTGATCAATAAATGTAGGGTTCTAGAATCGGTGGGCTGTAGTAACAGTAGTAATAAACCTATGAAGCAACAAGACAAGACTGTATATCGATCATCCTTGCCAGCAATAGGCACTAACAATCAAATAAAATGCGAGTTTTGTCAAGGTCCACACTTCGTTTATCGGTGTGAGCGTCTTAAATCATTACCGGTTTCAGAGCGTTTAGAAAAGATCAAAATGTTAAAGCTTTGTATAAATTGTCTTAGGTCTAGTCATGAGGCTAAAAACTGTAGGTCTTTTGGATGTAGAAAATGCAACCGACGACACAATACGTTATTGCATATTGATAGAGAGACAGGCAATTCAGAAAATAGAACAACCGCCAACATATCTATTAATAATGGTTCGGAGTCATATAAACATGCAGACACTCCAAATCAAGTTGTGGATACGTCTAATATAGGAGCGGCAGCGTATAGTATGGTAAAAGCCAGTAGTCAAGTTATTCTTTCCACGGCAGTAATCGATATTAGGGACAAAAAAGGTAGCTACGTTAGATGTAGAGTACTGCTGGATAGTGGTTCACAAATAAATCTCATCACAAATGATTTAGTTCAAAGATTAGATCTTAGCAGTCAAGAGACTAATATACCCGTTACAGGGGTAGGCCAAAAGGTAACAAATATTTTAACACAAACTTACGCAACTATCAGATCTTTACACAATACGTATACAACTAAGATTTTGGTTTTAATAATAGAAAGTGTGACGGCTCATATCCCAGCAAAAACTTTTGATCTTTTAGATTTAAAAATTCCCTCACATTGCAGGTTAGCTGATCCAAACTTTAATCAGTCTGGTAAAATTGATATGCTTATTGGGGCCTCGTTATTTTACGATTTGCTTTGAACTGGCCAAATAAAGTTGGAAAGAAATCTTCCTACTCTTCAAAAAACGCTTCTGGAGTGGGTTGTTTCTGGGCCATTCTTCGAAAATAAAGATAAAAATAAAACGTTAGCTAGTCAAGATGTAAGCCTTTGCAATTTTTTGTCAACAGAAGAGAAAATACAAAACCAGTTAGAGCAATTTTGGTGTTTAGAAGAATGCTCGAATAGTGAGCCATTGTTTTCCTTAGAAGAACGAGATTGTGAAAAGTCATTTATAAATAGTGTGACGCGGGATAGATTTGGTCGTTTTAGCGTAGGTTTACCATTAAAGGAAAGTTTAAATAAATTAGGGGATTCCTTTGAACAAGCGAAAATACGTTTTTAAAATTTAGAAAAGAAATTCATTAGGGACCCAGAGTTGTACAGCAAATACTCATCTTTTATTGATGAATATGAACGGTTAGGCCATATGACTAGACTAGGGCCAGATGACATTTCCACTAATAATCCTACTTATTACTTACCACATCACGCTGTAATGAATGACTCTAGCATTACAACGAATGCTAGAGAACGACCTCAACTAATATTTCTTTGAATGACATACTTAAGGTTGGGCCAACGATACAGAGTGATCTGTTTGATATTCTTATTCGATTTCGTAGACATAGCGTAGTCATAACAGCGGACATAGAAAAAATGTACCGTCAAATTAACCTTTTGCCTAAGTATCGCGATTTACAGCGGATATTATGGCGCGAAAATCCAGACCTAGACCTTCAACATTTTAGACTTAATACTATCACGTATGGAACTTCTTCCGCCTCGTTCTTGGCAACAAGATGTTTAAAACAAATCTCAATAGATATTCAGGATAGATTGCCCCTAGTAAGTTCTATAATAAATAATAGTTTCTATGTAGATGATTTAATCGCAACGGTGCCGACGATTTCCGAGGCTGTAGAGGTTGCCAATACTTTAACCTTTGAATTAGGAAAATATGGATTTCCCTTGAGAAAATGGGCATCAAATAAACCTGAAGTTTTAAAACATATTTCTAATAAACCCATGGAAAATTCCGGTTATTTTATCACAAATGACAGCACTAGAAAAATGTTAGGCGTATTTTGGCGAGCTGATTCCGATCACCTAGAATTTAGTACGAGATTAAAAACCGTTGAAACTAAAAATGTTACGAAACGCTTAATTTTGTCCTTAGTGTCTCAGATTTTTGATCCGTTAGGCTTAGTAGGGTCGATAACGGTAAGGGCGAAAATGTTACTTCAAAAATTGTGGAAGCTTAATCTTCACTGACTCACTTTTATTCTTAGCTTGAATATCTACAGGAAATTAAAGTTCCTAGACAATGTATTTTAGACAATTCGACTCAAAAAGAACTTCACGGTTTTGCAGATGCCAGTGAGACAGCTTATGGCGCTTGTATATTTCTGCGCAGTACAGACCGCCAAGGAAATATTTTAGTAAATCTTCTAGCGTCGAAATCTCGGGTAGCTCCGTTAAAGACCGTGTCGTTGCCTCGCTTAGAACTTTGTGCAGCTGTAGTGCTGGCAAGGTTACTTCATAAAATTAATACTTCAATCGAAATAGACATTAGTAGTACATTTCTATGGAGCGACTCCACTATTACGTTGGTCTGGCTTACGGAGGAGCCAAGTACTTGGAGTACTTTTGTAGCAAATCGTGTTGCTGAAATTCAAAGACTGACTGAGAATTGTAAATGGAATCACATTAGCTCTGTTGAAAACCCACCGGATATAATTTCGAGGGAAGCCGATTCCAAATCCTTAAAACATTCAGAATTGTGGTGGCACGGACCTCGGTGGCTGCAGCAGGAGGCTGAAATGTGGCCGATATATAGTCTGGACAATTGCCTCGAGCCTCCCGAACGACGAAAGGTAAAAACTTGCCTAATTGCAACACAAATAGATTTAGAATTGTTTATTAGATTTTCTTGCCTCTACCGATTAAATCGGGTAGTGGGTTGGTGCATTAGGTTTTATAGAAATTCAAAAACTAGACCAGATGATAGGCAAAAGGACGATTTAACATTAGCTGAAATGGAAATTGCATTAACCTGTTTAATAAAAAGAGTACAACATCAGGAATTCTTGGGTGAAATTAGGGCTTTAGAAAAAAGGGGGTTGGTATCTAACACTAGTAATCTAAAATCATTGGATCCATTTTTAGACAACAGCGTCCTTAGGGTAGGGGGTCAAATACGCAACTCAAATGAGAATTATTCAGTAAAATTTCCGATTCTCTTACCTAAGAAGCATGTCTTTACTCGCTTAATTATTAAAGACCAACATCAAAAACAGTTACATGCGGGTCCTCAACTTCTGTTAGCTACATTGCGCCAGCAATATTGGATAATAAATGGAAAAAATGAAATTCGACAGGTATTATCAAAGTGTATTACTTGTTTTCGGACCAAACCTCAAGTGTTGACCCAAAAAATGGGTAACCTACCCCGTGATCGACTAATGGTTCAAAGGCCATTCGCCATTTGTGGAGTTGATTATGCAGGCCCATTTAACATTAAGGACGGAAAATTGCGAAATAGGTGTATTGTTAAGGGCTATATGTGTGTTTTTGTCTGTTTCTCCACAAAGGCTGTCCACATAAAGGCAGTTGGAGATTTAACTAGTTCGTCCTTTTTGGATTGTTTAAAAAGGTTTGTGTCACGCCGCGGTTTTTGTTCAAAAATTTTCTCAGACAACGGAACGAACTTCGTTGGGGCTAATCGAGAACTTAAGGAACTCGCTCAAAATTTAGCTAAGTTAGAAAAGAATAGCTTAATTGAAAATTACTGTATGCAAAATAAAATAGAATGGCAGTTTATTCCCCCAAGATCCCCTCACCAAGGTGGGCTTTGGGAGTCATCAGTAAAGTCGGCAAAACGCTTAATTCAACGGATAATAGGGAGTCAAAATCTTACATTCGAACAAATATCAACAGTTTTCTGTCAAGTTGAAGCCGTGTTAAATTCCAGACCACTAACTCCTTTATCCCCCTCCATTGTACTCCAAAAATGACCTCCAAATTTTGACACCTGGTCACTTTCTCATTGGAGCATCACTGAATGCCGTGCCGCAACAAGATGTTTCCTGTATTCCAACCAATAGACTTAATAAATATCATATGCTGCAACAAATGGTGCAGCATTTCTGGCAGCGATGGTCTCTAGAATACTTGACGACTCTGCAACAGCGCAACAAATGGTATAACACCGCAACTATCAACATTGGAGACATGGTTGTTCTTAAGAAAGATAATACCCCGCCACTCATGTGGAAATTAGGCCGTATTACAGCTGTTCATCCTGGTAACGATGGTGTGGTACGAGTCGTTAGCTGCCGTACGTCCAATGGAACCGTTAAGCGCCCAGTTCAAAAGATTGCTCTGCTGCCGTTTGCAGATTTTAATGAGCAGTAAAAGAAGACTGTATGTAATGTGAATAGCCTACATTATGTTGTGTTAGTCTCCTGAAACTGGTTTCAAATTCAATGACTTATGTAGTATTGATGTATAGTGTCTCCTGTGAAACAATGTTTATTTTGTAATGTGATCTTAGTGCATTAGGATATTACTGTTTTATTTCTATTAAATACTTCTTAGTATACATAAGTAACATTTTTAGAATTTATTTTACTTTTGTTTGTTTATGCTTTATATTTCCATGTAATATTATTTTTTGTTTTTTTTTCGGATATTATTGAAAGCCATACTTTCAGTGGCCGGCGGTATATGTTAAGTTCAAGAATTTGTCACACACGCGGCAACGCCGCCAGCCTTGGTTTTGTAACTGCGCTGAACGAGACGATCGCTCTCTTCTCTAGCAGCCGCCGCCATGCTCGCATCATTAGTATTTTAATAGTTATAAAAATATACAATTTAAATCAGTTTAAGTCTTTTAATGCAGAAAATTAATTAAAAAGCGATACAGTTTAGCAGAAAACAACAGATATATATAACATTTACGATAGTTAATTTTTTTTTAAATTTTAAATACGCCTTAATTAACTACTAATAAATTTCGGGATTTTTCTCAATTCCTTATATTTTTAAAATGCTCATTTTCAGTTCCTATATTATAATTTTTTTTACCTCTTCTATTTTATATAAAAGGAATAGGCCGAAAAAAAGTATTATTATAAAAAAAATGGTGGTAATAATCAGCAGGATTTAGGTTTAAAAATAATAAATATCAAATAAAAAATAATATGGTTGTTATTACATAAAATAAATACATTTTAAATACTTTTAGAAATTTTGCAGATTTTTTATAAAAATCTTTAATTAAGAGCAAAATATAATTTAAAAGCGTTAATTTTTTCGAAGCATTATTTTTGTAGTATTAAGCAAGCATTTATTTTTATTTACCTAGTGAATATAAATATCAAAGCCTAACCAAATTGTTTTCGTATTATATAAAGTTTCCACACGGCACTTTACGTTTCACACACGTTTATCCTCAATTGCACACTCCCAAAAGTTGACCAAAACATTAAAGTTATTAAACTCTCTAAATACTCTAATTAATATTTATATACCGAGAATTGCCAATTATATATTCATTTAAGTTTGAGGATGTTAAAAAGACAAATTTTAGAAAAAAATCTTCTTCAACCACTGTATATTACTTCCCAGGATAATCTACTAGAATTTTTTTTTAGAAAACTAGCTCTATTTTATTTTGCAATGATGTATGTTTAAAGTATTTTAAATCTGGACATCCTTACCATTTTCAAAATTAAAAAAAAAATATCAAATAATTTCGACGTGGTATTAGATAATAAAATTAAGTTTAAGGAACATCTAACTTCACATATTAAAAAATCTTATTTAGTCCTAAAATATTTTCTCCTTTAGAGGCATTATTTTGGGATTAAATCTAGTTTAAGCTATGCAATGCACTTGTATTGACTCATTTTAATTTGGATGTTGTTTAGGATTCATAGCATTCTCTACAAACTAGGAGAGTACAAAATGTACAAACTCTTGTATTTGACTTATATGTAGCATAAGGCGGCAACAGTACACTTCACAGAGGAGCTTAATTGGATTTTAATGACTAATAGAAGGATCCTCTAGAATATCTAATATGTTTTGAGGATAAAAGGATTAAAATAAAAAAATCATTTACCATACTGATTTACAAAATTTAAAAAAGGAAATATATTCTTATAATCCCGTAGAAGGGAAATATTAAAAAAAAGTTTCTTCTATATTATACCGGTGACCATTAATAAAATATTTAGACAGCTTTTCCAAGTAGTCTAATTTGAAATGGTAAATTTTGTTCTGAATAAATATATGGCATTCATACTATTTATATAAGAAGATGTAGTTATATTAATATTAGTAAATTTGATACATAGGCTTGATAGAAAGGTCTATGACATAAATTGTCGTTAATGAAAACTATAGGCACTAATAAATTATTCAGTAACTTTAAAATGTAATTAATATTTGATTAAATGCATATAAATATATTTTTTATTTATATATAGGGGCCTTAACAGCTCCTATGAGGGGGAAAAGGAAAGCTAAATAAAAAGTCTCTTGTTCTAAAATGAAATTTGCTGTAAAGTTGTGTATTGTAAACTTGTTTATTTTTGAAACAATAAAATGCTGTATTATTATTTAATATTTAATTAATAAGTTAATTTTCCATAAAATAGAATATTATTTTAGCAATACATTCTATACATTGAAATGTTAAATAATATGAATTCTGTACGTCGATTTTTTTTTCTAATAACAAAAAATACAAATGTGAAAAATACTCCATTAAAAATTAATTAAAAAACGCACTGAAAATAAGGATTAAGCCAGTAAAATTTGGTTTTTATTAAATTCAAGTACGACAGATTTTTAAAATTTTTTTTTTGTCATTTTCTACTAGATCCATTTTTCTCCAAGAAATCAAGCAAAAAACAAAATTAACCTATAAACTCCAAGTCATGGTCTCATTTAATATATGTAATATTAAAACGCTCCTTGTATTTCGCTAGCATCATCAGGCATAAATATAAATTAAAAACTTTTCTAAGGCTTATAGATTAAAATCAAATTTTTTACCTAGGACTATACCTGCACAGATTGCATTTCAACTAATAGTAAAATAAAAGCCAGGTTAGGTTAATAATATCCACCGTAGATAAAAATAAACAAATAAAAAATATAAAAAACTAAATATTAACTAAAATATCACAAGTGGGAAATGGTCCAGCAACCGTAAGATTGCCAGGGCGTAGTCACACAATAAAATTATGACAAGTATACCATTAAATGTATATAATATTTAAACAATAAATAATAAAAAGACTTAAATTCAAACGGAGAGGTTGTTATGAATGAGGTGAGATTCCAATATTTCAAACGTGAAAATATCTTTAACAGACACAAAGACGGGGCCTTTCTTAGCTTTAGGTATTTCCGTTTTCTCTAATAAGTTCAGTTTGTTTGCCTTTTGAGAAAAAATGGTTTTAAAAGCCCGATAAAAAGATGCCTTATATAAATAGCATTGCAGTTATTCCATTTAATGAATATAGCATTGATTTTTAAAAGGAATCAGTCTTATCTATCACACTAGCTAGCCTTTTTAAATTGTTCGTTGTACAAAACAACGAACAACTTAAAAGTAAAGAAGTTTACTAGCTGAAAAGACATACTACCAAAAAAAATATATTGATCCGTAAAGATGGCTAGTTTCACTATTAAGATAAATTAAGTTGTAGGTGAGTTTGTATTTATTATAAAATTCATAATAACATGCCTCTTGTGTATAACAGAACTGAAATTGCTAGGCAATTACCCTACTCAGCACTTAAGATGAATAATTTACGTGCTAAAATAATTTTGCATTGTCGAGTAGTAATTAATGTTAAATTTTATTTTTTTAAGTATAACATAAATATCATACCTTAATCAACTTGTTTTTGAGGTAGATTTCAAAAAGTTTCTAAACAGCAGTTAACGTTTATCCTGAACCGAGAAAAAACACTCCGAAAATTTGACCAAGACGTTAAGGCTTATGAACTATCTAAAGTACTCCAATTAACATGTACATGCCGAAAACCCACAATAATTATTATATTTTTATTTAAGTTGATCAACGTTGAAAGGATAAATTTTAGAATAAATTCAAATTATTAATTACTATATCAGGAAATATATGTGTTAGGTTTGAAAAAGTTGTTAATTATGTATTTTGCTAATACTTTTAATCTTGTTCAGTGTAATCGCATCCTAAAGTATAATAACCGACTATTGGATCTTGTTTTATCTAACTTTACCTGTACTGTTTCGCATAGTGACGTGCCTTTTGTCTTAAAGGACTTATATTACCCTGCAATGGAAATTGATATTACTGTCTCAGGCCAACGTGTCCATAATTTTCAGCTTAATAAAAACTTATCTCATTCTTTTAACTTTAGAAAGGCCAACTTCCATCTCCTTTATGACTCGATCCTTGAAGCTGACTGATCTACTGTGTATTTATCCTCTAACGTTAATAATGCATATGGAGCCCTATATATTATATTGAATAGCATATTTGCCGCACACATTCCTCTTAGGCAGCAACGTAAAAGAAGATTTCCAAATTATTATTCTCGAGAATTGATTAAGAACATTTATAGGAAAGAAAAGGCTTTCAAGGACTTTAAAATGTACGATTCTCCATTATTTCAAAATAAATTCCATTCTCTTATACGTCTTATCGAACTACAAATACGCAATGAATATAAGTTGTATATATCAAACACCGAAAGGAATATTTCTTTGGACCTATCTAGCTTTTGGAATTTTATTGGTTCTAAGAAGGCTGGCACCAGGATTCCTGGTATGATGAGGCTACCCGATAACGTGCTAATTAAAGACCCACAAGACATAGTTGATGCTTTTGCACTGTTCTTTGGTGAGGCATATATATTATACAATTAAATTTCATTAACCATTCGTCGACGTCTGATAATGTGCTCCACTTTGACATTTCCAACGTTGATGCTTCCCAGATTATTTTGGCTAGTAAAAAACTCAAAAATAAGTTAACATCTGGTGTAGACGGTGTACCTAGCGTCTTGGTTAAAGATTGCATTGGTGTCCTGGCTGATCCGCTGACCTACATTTTCAACTTAATACTGTTAACAGAACAAATTCCTTAAATTTGCAAGACTGCTAAAATAATACCTATTTTAAAAGCTGGGGACTCTGATCAAATCGTGAACTACAGGCCAATCTCATTACTCTGTAGCTTCTCAAAAATTTTCGAAATTATCCTGAATCGGTCACTATTTAGTCACGCAAAAGAACTCATCTCTGTAGACCAGCATGGATTTTTTAGCGGGCGATCTTGTGTTACTAACTTATCCTGTCTGTCTAGCCACATCTGTGAATCACTTGATGTTAATACTCAAGTCGATGTTATTTATACCGACTTCAAAAAGCCTTTGATCGGATAGATCACTATATTTTGCTGCATAAATTAACTCAGTATGGTTTTTCAGGGAGATTGTTTAATTTATTTCATTCCTACTTGATTGGTAGATCTCAATATGTTGAATATGAGGGCTTTAAATCGAAACTTTTTAACGTAACGTCGGGTGTGCCACAGGGCTCGAACCTGAGTCCGCTCCTGTTTAGTTTTTTTATAAATGATTTGATTGAGTCACTCACTTGTCATAGGCTGGCTTTTGCCGATGATTTGAAGCTATATTAAAATGTATATGGCTTTGAGGATTGTGTTTTTCTTCAGAACTGTCTAAATACAATGGAGGTATGGTGCGCTGTTAACAGGTAAGGCTTGAATGCGGCTAAATGTAGTGTGATCAGTTACTCTAGATCAAAAACACCCTTAAATTTTAATTATTTTATTAATGATACTATTTTAAGTAGATTAGAGCAAATTACTGATCTTGGTATCACCTTTGACTCTGAATTTACATTCGTTCCACACTTCAACAACATAGTCAAGTCAGCCCTGAGAAGGCTTGGGTTCATAATTAGAAGTTCTCAGAGTTTTACTTTGGAATCTACATTAAGACTGCTTTTCCGTTACTTTGTGAGATTAAAACTGGAGTTTGGCTGCATTATATGGAACCCGCTCTATCAGAATCATGTTGGTCTCCTTGAATCTGCTCAGCGTAGATTTGCTTTGAAGTTTTTGGCCTTCAGGCAGGATGGCATATATCTGGTAAGAGGGCTTGATCATTGGCAACTATTAGAACGCTTTAATCTACATCCATTACATCTCAGAAGAATTATCTTCTCTGTAAAATTCCTGCATGGGTTACTGTGTAGCGTTTTATTTTTCTATTTCTTATGTTCACTAACGCTCCATTGATATTTCATTAATTTCAATAATTATATTAATAATTTCAGTCAACTTCTTTTATCGATATTTCTTTAAATTCACACTGTCAATGACACATTACTACTGTAACGCATCACTCTCCTGGTTGATGCTTATTTATTGTTCATTTATTGTTCATGCTTTCTGTTGACGGTCGGTCACTCTTCTCGTTGGACTTAATTAATGTTTTCTCTGATTGGATTGACATTGACAGCTCAGGCGAGAGGTGGGGTCGTAACTTATTTAGTTGGTACTCAGTGTTGCCAGACGTACCATAATTATGGAATTGTACCATAATTTTGCAACATTTTTTGCTTGCTCCATAATTTGTACCATAGTTGTACCATAATTTTGTTTTTTTTTTTGGGTTTTATAAATTTCTAAGATTATTTTTTATATTAATATGATATGAACAATTTCGCAATGCGAAATGTACATGAAAAATCCTATTAAACACAAAACTACATTAAGACACAACCCTTCTAAACGTCAACGTCAACAGTCCGTCATTTATTTTTATTATTTAAGGTTAAGTTGTTTTGTTATTATTTTTGTTTGCTTTTGACTGTTGGGGGTGAAATAGAACTAAAGAATAAAGCTTCAATAATTATTATAAGATTATGACCTCCAACTCCGGCTTAAAACAAAAACATATAAATATTTCTGATTCTGAATCCGAAGATGAAAATAGTGAACGAAACTTAAAACAAGTTAAGTTTGGAAATAAAAATGGACGAGCAAATAGACCCCAAAGCTATCGAAAGGATTGGGAATTAGATAAGTCGTTTCAGGGTTGGTTAAAATTACAAATACAAATATTACAATATACAAATATGTATATATATTTGTGTTAATGTTTATCTACAGTGAGGTTTCGATAAACCGAATTGCGATAATCCGGATTCCTCGGTTATCCGAATCAAGAATTTTTCCAATTATGTACTTTGTAATCCGGATTTTATATGATTTGGTTATCCGGATCGCGAACGATGCTTTTTCAGCGGCTGTGATTGGATGATTTTGCTCGTATGATTGTAGCAAAGAACGCTTTATTCCAGCTTATTACTTGTTATTAGTCGCTTGACCATTACCTGTGTAGGGCAGTATAGGGATGGCTCCAAAACGGAAACACGTGGCTTTAACTATTCAGCAGAAATATGATATAGTTCAAAAGTGAAAGAAAGGATATATGGCTAAAAATTTAGCTATGGAATATAACGTTGGAACATCGACAATATCAGACATCAAGAAGCATTCTGATACGATAGAAGAGTAAGTTTTTATTTTTTTTTTCTGAGAGATAAAGTTGTGTGACAGATAAAAATGTGGACGCATGACATTTTATTTTAAAAGTTTTGACTTGCATGGACGAGTTTTCACGATAAAAGATAAATTGCATGCATGTTTATATGTGGGGGGTTTTGCAAGTTGTTTTTATTGTTTCTAGGTTTATTGGACATTGTGTTACTGGACCAGGCACCAAGAAAAGCTTACGCAAAGCGGAATATCGCGAAATGGAAGTTTATTTACGGAATTGGTTTTTAATGCAAAGGCAGAGGCATGCTGTTATAACCTTAGATATACTATCCGAAAAGGCTAAACAGCTTTATCAAAAACATGGTGATAAAAAATTTCTTGTAAGTAGAGGGTGGCTAACAAATTTTAAAAAGCGACATGGCTTGCGTTGTCTAAAAGTGAGTGGCGAAAAACTAAGCAATAACCCAGAAGCCGTTGAGCCATTTGTAGTAGAGTTCGAAGATAAGATTAAAGAACTTAATTTATCGCCCCGGCAAATTTACAATGCCGATGAATCAGCACTATTTTGGAAAATGTTGCCTGACCAAACGTTGGCACATATTAAAGAAAAATCTGCCCCAAGCCGAAAAATTTGTAAAGAAAGAATAACTTTTTTGGTATGTACCAATGGAGATGGTAGCCACAAACTAAACTTGTTAGTTATTGGAAAGGCTAAGAACCCTAGATCATTTAAGAATGTTCAGATTCCACTTGAATACAAGTCAACTAAGAACTCTTGGATGAAATCTGCTTTATTTAAACAATGGTTTCACGAATCGTTTGTAAAGCAAGTGAAAACTTTTCTAAGAAGTCGAACCCTGGAAGAAAGGGCTTTGTTGATTGTTGATAATGCGCCTTCTCATGCAACAAAAGAAGAATTAGTTAGTGAAGATGGAAATATAGTGACAATGTTTTTGCCTCCCAACTGCACAGCATTAATCCAACCAATGGATCAAAATGTTATCCGTTTAACAAAGATACATTACCGCAATAGTATTTTGGCTACCATTATTTCTTCAGACGAATAAGACATAACCAAAAGCTTAAAGTCAGTGACTCTTAAAGATGCTATGTTTATTTTAAATGATGCGTAGAGCAAAATTCCTTCAAAGACCATAGAAAAATGCTGGCGCAATATTTTATCAAAAACCACCCAAGCTGTTTCATCTGATACAGAGTATGATTCTGACGATTTGATGCCACTAAGTGTATTGAAGGAAAAAATTGGCCAACAAAACTTAACCGATAACATTCAAGATAATATATCTGGCATGCTTAATCAACTAGGAGGAAAAGAAACTTCATTTACACATTTGGATGTAAATCAGTGGATTGATGCAGATGAGGAGCTAGTTCCAGACTAAGCAAGTGGTGAGAATTCAGAAGAAGAGGTGGAAATTGTTCCTGAACTTAAAAATACTGTGAAGCATCAGGATGCAGTTAAGAGTTTCAATGTGTGTCTGCAATGGGCGGAAGAAAATGATGTGGAACTGCCAGAACTTGTCACCTTAAGGAGGCTGAGAGAAACAGCAGTGATAAAAAATTTAAAAACCTGTAGACAGACCCAAAATACACATTTTTTTACTAACCCAAACTAATGTTATTGTCATAAAAAAATTGACCTACTGTATGTGTTATGGCTGCATTTAAGTACATTATGTACATACATACATATGTATTTATATGTATATTACCCAATAATTTTCTATTCGTTATAAAGAATGTGTTTGTTTTGTTTTAAATAAAGAAAATTTGATAAAACACCATTTCCATGTTTTTAATTTAATAATTATAATAGGTTAGGGCAATATCCTCAATTTTAACATAGTGTTTCGGTAATCCGGATTTTTTGCTAATCCGGATCAGCGTTGTTTTTATTGATCCGGATTATCGAGACCTCACGGTATTTTTAATTTAGATTTTGAGTGCAATGTTTTGTTCATTTTTCAATAAATTACTATCGTTGTTAAAAAGGTATTTTATTTCTACTAGAAATCGTTCTTTTAATTAAAAGAAATGATCAGAATAGGAAATTTGATTAAATTCATAATCCAATATCAACAAAATGTAACACATTTTATAAGTTTGGCGACGGCACGACTGTGACGTGACGTCATACATAGGAAAAGGTTGTGTACTGACAGAATTGTATGATTGTACCATAATTTTGTCAAAATTCTATAATTTTGGCCAGAATGTACCATAATTCTCACCCAATCATCTGGCAACACTGTCGGTACTGCATCCATTTTTCGAGGACTTGTTCCCGTGTCGCAGGTAGAAGCGCACGTAAAAATGCCAGTTTTTTATTTCCGAAATTTGTGAAGCAGGAAGTAGCCAATATGGTTTATAATTTATAGTCCTTAATTTTGTTCCTTTAAGAAACTGTTTATTTCATAATTCTGGTACAGGATGCCCGAGATTTTGATGGATAGATAATGAAACTTAGCGAGGTGAGTGTGTCAAATTTTGAACGCCCTTCATTTTTATCGACAGTGAATACAATGGCAATCGTTGTTTTAGGGTTTTACTTTTTTGTTTTCTTCTTTATTCTTCTTCAATTGTTGATGGCTACAGGCTGTTGATTTCCCCGGGAAATTGCTGAAAGCGGTGGAGCTGGAGCCAGAGTTAGAGCTAGTATTAGAGATTCCCAGTCCAGATAGCTAAGCTACAAATGGCACACATTTACAGCCTTGATTTTGAAGGCTTACCGTTCATTTCTTGGAGGAATATACAGGCCAGTTTATTCCATTTATTTAAATATTATTAACCATAGATTTGTCTCACTTATTTAAATTTTTATTAATATACTTTTAATTTCAATTTATTGCTACAAATATTTAATCAATATCATAATTTAATACGTCAATTTCTTATCTATAATTTTAGTTATTTTTTGTTCAGTATTTTTCAGTACCTTTTTTCGGTGGTTAAATAGATATAACTCGGTTAAGGCTGATATGCCTTAGGTAAAAAGGTTCATGAACTTTCCCCTGCATAATACAAATATGTACTAAAAACTTTAATAATTGCAATTTATTTTTCAAGTGCTTAAATCTACCTAGTAGCTTAATCATAATTTAAATGTTACATTTGACAAACTTATTTTATTTAATCATATCAACATTATTCAACATATATTTTAATTCATAATAAATTATTAACATTTAACTGATTAGAAAATGAGGTGTATAGATATCTTTGATGTAAATATAATTTGGTTGTATTGTTAAGATTTTTTTTTTTTGCCTCTTTAAATCTACTTTATCCAGGGTCATTTAATTGTTAATTGAAACCTATATACCAAGTGTTTTTCTTAGTTTTCTTTCATTTATAAAAAAAAAAACTAAGTGGCGCCCTCTTATTTAATAGTTATAATCAAGATTATATTCTTTAATAGCCAGTCATAAGTGAACCTTCGAACAATCCCAAGCCTCCAATAATTCTGAGCTACCGTCTGCAAACTCTTGGCAAAATAGTAACACTGAAAAGTAAACGCCACAGAAAATGACGCCCCTAAACGTGGGGCCCAGATTGGCTATTTTTATTGATCTATTTTAACAATCTTTTAATTTTTTCAAAATATTGATAATACCTTGGATAGGTGTAGTTTTAGAGTGCTTTGAATCTCAAGTAATGCTTATTGTTTTTGAGTAAAGCAAATATCAAATTTGATTATAATTTATTGGCCATAATTTTATTAGTAATTGTTAGTATACAGAGTGTATACAAATTTAAAGGAAAACCCTTGCTAGGAAAGTGTTTATATATGATATTTTTGATATTTATTGTTTTTCGAGGTATCCTTGTTAAGGACTATGATTTGACAATCTGCGACAATACAATGTGTTTAGTATATGCTGGGTGTATAAAAAGTATGTACTTACTTGCATAGTGTTCAGGGACATTAAGAGGATTTTCATAATTTTTTAGGGATAAGATATCTTTAATGTTCGGATTGTAATGGATCACAATTAGAAAAGTAAAATATTTATTATTAATATCTTTAAATTAAACTTTGAGAAGTTTATACTTGTAAACATTTGACTTCCTTTATTATTCTGGATTCTGGAAATATTGCTGAGTAGATTTAAAAATTTTTTTTGGATAGTTATGGAAATTCATATTTTCATTATACATGGTGTCACAACTTCATTTAGGTTTCTATATGGCAAATGTATTTGGGCTTTGAAATGCTATTCTGACATATAGTTTTTTGGAAGGAACATAATTTATTGGTAACATATGCATAGGTTATACAAGGTGATAAAGTTTAATAAATTGTTTTAAAACTATTATTCTTCAATTTTGATATACCCAGAACTAATGAGTGCTATTACATACAGTAACATTATATTTAATACTGCAATTTTTCAAATCTACAAGGTGAAACCAACCCAGACTATTTACAATTGTGTTTGATTTGAACAATTAAGCAATTCCATATTTAGAAAAAACATTAGTTTTGGCTCACTACATTTTTCCGTAAAAATTTTTTTTACAGTCATCCCTTAAACAAAGGTTTATGCATCATTGTGCCACTGACATTGTTTTAATTCTACAGTTTTTGAGAGATATTATGGTCTCATATTGTTTTGTCGTATAAAGTCAACCTAGATCAATTTCATTTCATGCCATCAAGTTTCTTAGGTGAGGTCATTTTGGACATTTAATTTTCTTTGGGATTTAAATTTTGAATTTATTCTTGAATTCTTTGGAACAATTTTTTTTTGACACCATGGATTTGTATAATTTCCAACCTAATTATGAATCTAGAACTAGATTATGAATTGAAAATTCGTTTAGTTACTACTGTTCGGAACGTTGCTGACAAAAGAAGGATTTTATTGAGAATTCTAAAAAAGGAACAAACTTCTCCGGGATCTAGCATAACTTTACAGGAAGTTAAATTAGATTATGATAGGGAAAGAGCTGACATTAAAAAGAGTTTAGATTCCATTGCAAGTCTCATTGAAGAATTTGAGGGTGTAGCTTCTGATTCAGCTGTTGCTCGAATGAAATCTCGTTTGTCTCATGTAGCTGGTAGGGCTAAAAGAATTCCTATGTTTGAAGAAAAAGCTGAAGAAATTCAAGCTTATAGTCAGGAAATTACAGCCACTTGTCTAGCTCTTGAAGCTGATCTTTTTGACAAATTTTTTCCCAATGCTGATTCAGAACCAGTAACTCATTCCTCTGCTCCAGTTGTAAATGTAGCTGCTCCAATAGTCCATTGTGCTACTCGAAATATTCCTATTAGTGAATGGCAAGTTAAGTTTAATGGAGATTCTCATAAACTTTATAATTTTTTGGAAACCTTAACTGAATTGGCTCAGGCTCGAGATGTATCTGAGGATACATTATTTCAGTCTGCAGCAGAATTTTTTATTGGTGATGCATTTGTGTGGTATAGGAGTGTCAAGTCAACTGTTAGTGATTGGTGTTCCCTAGTAAATAAATTAAAAAGAGATTTTTTACATTATGATTTTTTACATTATAGATGATGAAATTTGGGATCAAATTAAGAAAAGAAAGCAAAAGAAGGGAGAAAATACTGTAGTTTTCATTGCTCATTTGGAGGTTCTTTTTGCTAGGCTTTCTCGTGTGCCAGCAGAATGTACTAAGATTAAGTTTGTTAAAAATAATTTGTTGCCTGACTTCATTGATAGATTGGCTTTAATAGAAATTAATTCCATTTCTCAACTTTCTGAGCTTTGTAGGAAACTTGAAGAATCTGATTATTTAAAGAATAAAAATAAAATTAATAATGTTTCAGAAGTATCTACTAATAAATTTTCTAAAATCAAGTTTTTTAAAAATTATTCTAACAGAAAACCTTTTTTTCAAAATAATAATAAAAATAAAAACTCAGTGGAAGAATTTGCAAATAAACCTAGTACTTCTCATGATATACAGCAAGGCTCCAAAAATCATGAACATAAATCAACTAATAAAATAAAGAAAGAGTTAATATGTTGGAATTGTCATTTGGCTAACCATTCTTGTTATGACTGTAAGGGTCCAAGGACTGTTTTTTGTTTTAAATGTGGAGTACCGAATGTCAAAGTACAAGATTGTAAAAAATGTCAGACAATAAACGACTAAAGGGGGTGTTTCATAGAGGCAATGTCACCACTACTACCCCTCAAACCTCTATAGCTTCTTTCACATTTTCTAATAATCAATGTAAATGAAACACATCTTTTAAAAACTTAAATTTTAAACCTAACTATTTTAACAAATTGAGCTGGGAACATTGGCTTGCTAAGGTTTCTGATTTCACAAAAATTACTATTATAAAATATAAAGTTTACCCTCAAGAACAAATTTCACCACTATTCATCAATAAACCTTTAGATAATAGACCATATATACGTGTAAAGTTGTTTGATGTGCCCATTACATTGCGAGATTGTGAATGCTTTAGTTGTACCTTCTCTGTCCCAAGCATTTATTTTTGGTTGTGATTTTGGCCAACAGTTTGGAATTTTAGTAGACTTTCATGATAGTTTGTGGCATATTAGAAGTGATTTTGAGTCTCATATTAATCTTTTATGTGAAATTAAGCAAAAATTGCAAGAGGCTGGACTTACAGTCAATTTAGAAAAATGTGATTTCTTTAAAACCTCATTAAAATTCCTAGGTTATATCGTGGGTTCGAATTCTCTTAGGACTGATCCAGATAAGGTCTCTGCTATGGTCAATTATACTCGTTCAAAGACGACTACGGAAATTAAGCGTTTTGTAGGGCTTTGCTCCTGGTATCGCCGTTTTATCAAAGATTTTTCTACTTTGATGTCTCCTATTAATGATCTACTTAAAGGACGGAAAAAGGGTCAGTCAATTATATGGACTGATGCCGCAGAGGCTTCATTTATCAAAATAAAGCAGTTGTTAGTTTCGTCACCAATCCTTTCACAACCAGATTTTTCAAAAAGATTTGTTATTCAGAGTGATGCCAGTGATATAGGCTTAGGAGGAGTATTGACTCAGATGATAGATGGGGAAGAAAAGGTTATTGCTTATGCAAGCAGGTCTCTCACTAAGACTGAGAGAAATTATTCTTGGCTTGGCTGTCCTTTTTAATATTGAAAAGTTTCGTCCGTATATTGAAGGAGTCGAGTTTACAGTTATCACTGATCACTATAGCTTGTTGTGGTTAAGTTCGTTAAAGAATCCCAGTGGTAAATTAGCTCGTTGGTCTATCCGTATGAGACAACATACCTTTGATTTGGTTCATAGGAAAGGTTCTCAGAATGTTATCCCAGACGCATTGTCTCGATTACATAACTCTCAAGAAATAGAGGATGATCATAACTCTTTAAGTAATGAAATAGTGATTGGAGAGGTTAATATAGACATAATAGATATTTATTTTGATAACTTGCGTCAAAAGATTGTTGCTCAACCAGAAAATTATCCCCAATGGAAGGTTGAAAAAGATTATGTTTTTAAGTTTATTGCCAATTGACTCCCTATGAAGGTAAATCTTCCTGAATGGAAAATGTTTGTACCAAAACCACAAAGGACTGAGTTAATAAATTCTTGTCATAGTCCCCCTGAATGTGGACACTTTGGTTTTCTAAAAACCCTAAATCGAATCCAGGAATATTATTATTGGCCAAAAATGCGCCAGGATGTTTTGAAATTCGTTAAAAATTGTTTGGTTTGTGGTGCTCAAAAGACTAGTAATACTGCTACCATGGGTTTGATGGATAAAGAGAAAAATGTTTCATATCCGTTTCAGGTTATTGCTGTAGATCTTATGGGACCTTTTCCCAGATCTAAGAAAGGGAATAAGTGGATTTTTGTGGTTTCCTGTTGGTTTTCAAAATATACTATGATTTTTCCTTTGCGAAGTTCTAAATCACAAAATATTGAACAGATATTGGAAGATATTTTCAGTGCATGGTCCTCCATCTTTACTAATTTGCGATAACGGCAGTCAGTTTACATCTAAAACTTTTGCAAATCTTAGTAGAATGTATAATTTCAATATCAGATTTAATCCTTTTTATTCACCACAATGTAAATTTGTTGAAAGAACTAATCGTACAATTGGAACTGCTATACGTAGTTATATAGATTCACATGATAATTGGGACAAACATATACCAAGAATTCAACAAGCAATAAATACTTCAAAGCATGAAATAACTGGCTTTACCCCTTCATTTTTAGTTTATGGGAGGCATATTCCTTTATCAGGAAATTATTATAAGAATGTTAATTTGGATATTCAAATTGATCAGGAAATTTGCTCAGGAGATAGGAATACTTATGCTGAAAACCTGAAAGGTTTGAAAGAGATATTTACAGAGGTAAAAAATAAACTTCATACTGCCTATGAGAGAAATTCTAAAGCTTACAACCTGCGTAAGAGAGATGTCTCATTTAATATAGGTGATCATGTTTGGCGTAAGAATAAAGTTTTGTCTAGCGCTGTTGATAAGTTTACTTCTAAACTAGTTCCCAAGTATGTACACAGTATTGTCCGCAAAAAGTTGTCAAATCTGGTTTATATTTGGTCTAATGAAGATGGTTCTAATGCCGGTAAATGGCATATTAAAGACTTAAAGCCTTTTAATAATGGTCTTGATGATGATTCCGATTCTTTGGAATAGTTGTATTTGGAAATTATGTATATATTGTTATCTTCACTTAGATTCCTGCTTCTCGTATTGACATCATTCTGGAACTTCTACCATTTGTTTTTTTTTTTTTTTGGATGTCATAATCTGGTCATTTGGGCCATATTTTATTTTTTGGGTATAACCTGTTAGTGGTTATGTACAGTATGTCATAAACTTGACATTTTAATTTTTATAGCCGAGGGCTATGTTTTGATGGTTGTTATTAACTGTATATTTTTATACACCGTACGTTATTTAGAAGGCCACCAATTGATGGTTGTCATACTCCATAAATGAGTATACACTTTATGTCAGTTTTGACTATTTTTTCTTGGCCGTATTTTGTGGGTTGTTATAACCTAGTGGTGGTTATAAACCCATTGTCAACTTTGACTGTTTGAGGTTATATTTTTGGCCTATTTTTCTTGTCGGGGTCAGTGAACCTGACAGAAGATGAACATTACTGTTCAGTCTGTTTATTATTGGATTTTGTCCAAATTTTTTTTTATCACAGAATGTTGTGATGAAAAACCAATAGTAGATTTGTGTTTTTAGTTGGTGTGGTCTCGACCATGGTCGGATTATTAGAGGACTATACGAAGGTATCCTTCCTCACCTCAAATTAATTTGGATATTTATGTGGGTGAGTCAAATGAAAAACAAATTCTATCGAAGCTTTAGATTATGGCTGTATATGCTGTAAGATATATTCTAGTGCCATTCAGAAATGGATTTAGGGGCACACAGAATTTTGTAGTGGGTAATTAATTTGGCAATCGATATTGCTGTTACAAATTTTGCCCATGTGTTTATTATCTGGTGCTTGAGTTATCTCAGCCAGTTTCTTTCTAGTTGCTGGAATCCGCCATCTAAAAAGGGTAGATTTTTTTTTATTACTCACAACACCATCTCTTGGAGAGAAGTTGTTCCTTTGATTGCAACTTCCATGAGTGTTCCCCTAGGTTGGAGTTCTAAAGTAACTGATTCTTATGGTAGACTTAAATGTCGTGAGTGTACATAATTTTAGCTTAAGTTTTAATTTAAGTTTACTTTAAGTTAGTTTTATAGTACTTCTGTATTCTCAAGATCTCTATTGTCTTACCGACTTGTGTCCTTCCTCGATATTAAGAGTTTCCTAATTTATGTCCATACCGATTATGTCTTCCTTTAGGAACGAGTGATATACGTAGTTATCCTGAATTGAGTTAATATGAGAAGATGCCATTTTTAGAAATAATTTGTATATTTAAATTGTGGAATAGGTAATCAACAGAATTGTTTGTTATTTAGTAAGGGATAATAATTATCCGGGAATTTTTCTTTGGTATTATTGGTAACTAGTATAGGGTAAACTTTTTTGTTAAAAGACTTTAGATGTTAAAGAAAAAAAAAATCAACTATGTCATAGCTAATTTTTTTCTTCAAGGAAGGGGGTAAATGTAGCGTTTTATTTTTCTATTTCTTATGTTCACTAACACTCCATTGATATTTCATTAATTTCAATAATTATATTAATAATTTCAGTCAACTTCTTTTATCGATATTTCTTTAAATTCACACTGTCAATGACATATTACTACTGTAACGCATCACTCTCCTGGTTTTATTGTTCATGCTTTCTGTTGACGGTCCGTCACTCTTCTGGTTGGTCTTAATTAATGTTTTCTCTGATTGGATTGACATTGACAGCTCAGGCGAGAGGTAGGGTCGTAGCTTATTTAGTCGGTACTGCATCCATTTTTCGAGGACTTGTTCCCGTGTCGCAGGTAGAAGCGCACGTAAAAGGCCAGTTTTTTATTTCCGAAATTTGTGAAGCAGGAAGTGGCCAATATGGTTTATAATTTATAGTCCTTAATCTTGTTCCTTTAGGGAACTGTTTATTTCATAATTCTGGTGCAGGATGCCCGAGATTTTGATCGATAGATAATGAAACTTAGCGAGGTGAGTGTCACATTTTGAACGCCCTTCATTTTCATCGACAGTGAATACAATGGCAATCGTTGTTTTAGGGTTTTACTTTACCGTTTTCTTCTTTATTCTTCTTCAATTGTTGATGGCTACAGACTGTTGATTTCCCCGGGAAATTGCTGAAAGCGGTGGAGCTGGAGCCAGAGTTAGAGCTAGTATTAGAGATGCCCAGTCCGGATAGCTAAGCTACAAATGGCACACAGTTACAGCCTTGATTTTAAAGGCTAACCGTTCATTTCTTGGAGGAATATACAGGCCAGTTTATTCCATTTATTTAAATATTATTAACCATAGATTTGTCTCACTTATTTAAATTTTTAATAATATACTTTTAATTTCAATTTATTGCTACAAATATTTAATCAATATCATAATTTAATACGTCAATTTCTTATCTATAATTTTAGTTATTTTTTGTTCAGTATTTTTCAGTACCTTTTTTTGGTGGTTAAGTAGATATAACTCGGTTAAGGCTGATATGCCTTAGGTAAAAAGGTTCATGAACTTTCCCCCAACAAATTTGTACTAAAAACTTTAATAATTGCAATTTATTTTTCAAGTGTTGAAATCTACCTAATAGCTTAATCATAATTTAAATGTTACATTTGACAAACTTATTTTATTTAATCAAATCAACATTATTCATATTTTAATTCATAATAAATTATTAACATTTAACAGATTAGAAAATGAGGTGTATACATATCTTTGATGTAAATATAATTTGGTTGTATTGTTAAGATATTTTTTTTTGCCTCTTTAAATCTACTTTATCCAGGGTCATTTAATTATTAATTGAAACCTATATACCAAGTGTTTTTCTTAGTTTTCTTTCATTTATAAAAAAAAAACTAAGTAGCGCCCTCTTATTTAATAGTTATAATCAAGATTATATTCTTTAATAGCCAGTCATAAGTGAACCTTCGAACAATCCCAAGCCTCCAATAATTCTGAGCTACCGTCTGCAAACTCTTGGCAAAATAGTAACACTAAAAAGTTAACGCCACAACTGAATGGATCCATTGATAGTCCTGTAGTTCTTTCTGGTGTACGTTTCATGGTGCCTAGGCTTAATGCTAGACATCCCCTAACATTCTTTCTGCCAAGGCCTCATACTAACATCCTGTTGAAATCACCACTATATACAATATGCGCTATATTTAATCGGATCTGTCATATGTGCGATATAAATTTCTCTCCGGTTCATGTGATTGTCGATATCTTGGTGGATCATTACTCTTGGGATTAAGACCCGTGTGTTTAAGTTATGGTTAGTAGGTATATTGCAGTTAATTTAATTAAATTTTATTGAATATGCGATTATCTTGTTAAACTTTTATAATTGGGTTTTTATATCATATTAATAGTTATTTGTTCTAATTTTTTGGATAACTTTTGAGATTGTGACTTTACTTTACTTTTTTTCTTTTCTATTCATTCTTTTAGGTTTGTTTGTGTATGTTTTTTTTAACTTTATTTTTCATTGTTTTGCAACTGTTTCCTGTTATTGGGCAAGTTGCCCGTTGGAAATAAATAAATAAATAAATAAAGGCTTATAACGACACAGCGCAACGTCATATTTTTTGCTTAAAAAATTTACAACTAAATTAAATTCTTTTAGTCCGGACAACAATAGTAAGCAAGATACAGGGTGTTTTGAGGAAAGTTTTTATGATTTCTTTTAGAAGTCCTTTAAAAAGTACAAAGGTTAAATTCGGTCAGGACAAAATCTGATAGCAAGGGGTTTTTGAGGGCGTGAAATTCATATTCAATGCGACACTCTGGGGTGACAAATACGTGTACAATTTATTTGTGCCTCAATGTATATGAGATTTTTATTAAAAATCTCAGCTTCTTATAGAAAAAAATTAAACGCAACATCCTGCATTATTAAAACCGTGCCTTTTGGATATACTTAAATTTTTCAATATTTCTATAGCAGGCTTTAATAGAAATAAATTAATGTAGAGACCGGGGGTTATGGTGATATCAAATATTATTAAAAAAATTTTCCTAGGAAAAATTTCTTTTAAAAGTCATAAGTGCTACGATACGATATTTTCTAAGCTAGAAATGCGAGACATATTATGCGTATATAAAAGAAAAAATTAGGGTACAAAAAGCACGCTGATATGTGAATATGTTTCCGAATAGAAGGCATCCTCACTTTAAAACTTTCAAAAACAAAATAAATATTTGGTGGACTATTATTGGTAATTAATTACCGGCACCAACACAGTTACTACCGAATTTAAATGGCGAACTCTATTTAGATCTTTTACGAAATAAGCTAATTGAGCTTTTGGAACCCTTGCCATTACGTAAACGTATGATTTTCAGTCAGAGAATATCACAATCAAGTTTATCCTAATCGCTGGATCGGTCATGAGAGCCAACTTCCTTAGCCGGCTCATAGCCCTGATTTTGACCCCCTTGACTTTGCCACTTTGCCATATGAGGAAACATGAAATGAGAATTTATTAAGACACAATACTCGAAAGAAGATATGGCTAAAAAGTAGAATATAGCAGAATTATTTTGACAGAAAACTATTGTTTACTATCAGGCAGTCTTTCTATTAATGGGTAGTTAAGTGTAAAGAAGTTAACCGAGATCACCTTCAGTATTTGTTGTAAGATAAAAAAAAATTCATTGCTGGTAATATTACCATTTTGTTCTTGTCCAAATTCATCTATGTAAAATATTATTATTTATTTTGTAATAAATTATTGCATGCAATAAATTTTTAACAATTAAATAAAGTATCATGTCTTGACAAAATACATGACTATGACTATAACACTATTTCCATACTATTCAATAATTAGGCAAAATCAAAAATTGAAGCATTCAAAATGTAATC
Organism: Anthonomus grandis grandis; assembly: GCF_022605725.1. NCBI lineage: Eukaryota > Metazoa > Arthropoda > Insecta > Coleoptera > Curculionidae > Anthonomus > Anthonomus grandis. The sequence continues at coordinate 27,135,047 of NC_065548.1, read as the reverse complement.
TCAAAAGTGGTTGCTCTTGACTCGAAAAGGCTTTCTCGAGAAATATTGATTGAAATTTTAGGATTTCTATATGCAATCTAAAGCTAAAAATTATAAGTCGCCGAGAGCACCCTCTAGGATTTACACATAAATTAAAAATGAATTCGAATTTCTCGATACCAAAAACCATCTATTACCAAATTTTGTGCTGGTGTTTCTTTTTATAGGAATTATTAAGAAATAATTAAAATGAAATTAGAACTTTAACATCCTGTATCGCGGTTATTATCAATTTTCGGACTAGAAAAATTTGGTCAAGTCGTAATATTTTCAACCAAAGAATATGCTTTATGTCCACTAAGTTATAAGACAGCCTGTATTTAATGATGTTGAATATTAAATATCACATTTCAATAATTTTTAAATCAAAGCGAATAAGTTTCTAACTGTATTAACCAGAAAGTAGTGGGAGTGACAACTAAAAATAAGCTAATAAGAATGCACTGTAAATTAATAGTTTCGAGTGTATTTGAACTTTTTTAACAAAAATCTAAACATGTCATTTGGAAAAAAAGGAAAAATCACCACCTCAGAATTTCGGGCCCCTCTAAAAACCTCGGGCTAGGAGGAATTTCCCTTATTCTCCACCACCTCTTGGTCGGCCTAGATTAAGAAACATCCTGTCTTCATATATTAAAAAATCTCATTCGGTCTTTAAGTATCTTTTTATTCATAAGCATTATTTTCTGAGGAAAACCAAAACTGATTTATACAATGTACTCGTATTGTCCCGATTTAATTTTGCGGATGTTGTTTGAGGCTCATATCTAGGTTCTTGTTCATGTTTGATTTATATGTGGTATAAGGGAGCCGCAACATACTTCCCATAGGAGCTTAACTGGCTTCTAATGATTAATAGTAGGTTTCTATATTAAGTCTGTTTATTCCATAACATAATCATAAATAAATGTTCTAATTATCTAAATATAAAAAATTTAAAAAAATGTTTACCATACATAATTTAAAGAAGAAAACATATTCTTATAAACTCCGAACATACTAATGAAATATAAAAAAAAGTTTGTCTTATAAAATAGCGGCGACTAAAAATAAACTTAAAAGAACTCACTTTAACATTTCTATTAGGTGTTTTAAAAAAAATCGTAGACGCTGCTGCCGTATTTCAGCAAAATCCAGTAACTCGAGTTACTACGTTTTAAAAAATTACTGCATTTTTGGAACCAGCGTGTAAGCTTATATCTACTAAAATAATTTTTTATCTTACTCTATTTTGTAGTGGCTGGATAAGCCTATCTCTCTTTTTAGTAACTGGTAAAAAATTCAAGGTAACCTTAAGTAAAATATAGCAAATAGTGTCACTAATGACAATATTTCATTTCAGAACACAAGGAACCCTATTAAAACTTATTAACTCGAGTAACTAGGTTTTGCGTTAGTATTTTATCTGGAAACTAATAGTATTGTCAAGCGTTTATTAAAGTTACTATATTTAAAGCAAGTAAGTTTGACTTTTCAATTGTAAATCCTGTCTTTATTAAAAGGTGGCAACTTAGAGATGCTATGTTTTACTCTGTATATTTATTACTTTTTTTAAACAATATGTGACAGGCTTCTAAACATACTAGCTTTTATTGGACTATTTTTTACCGAAACGCATGCTTTTGGATAAATTGTATCGGTTGTTACTGGCTTTTAACGGACTATGTTCACACAGGTACTCTTCATTCGCAAGAAATTGTTGCACATGATTGTAGCAGTGAGAGTCTGGGGTGTCTCATATTTAAATACATTTATAGAGTCTTAGTGTGTAAAAAAGTGCAAAATGATGTCGAGTAGGTCAAAGTTGATGGTTTCAATGTGTCAGGGGTAAGAAATATTTTATTAATAATAAATAATATTCTACATAGAGGATAAAGGGAGAAAATTGTAGATAACTCAAACTAAACGAATTTTAAAATAATTTAAGAAATAATAATCTATGCTACTTTGATTTAATATGTACTAAAAATGATTTTTTTTTAGTATAGTTTTGAAATTAACCAAATAATACTTTTGCAAGTTTATTTATAATATAAAAACACATTTTAGTGAAATATTTTAGACATATTTTTGTCATATTTCTTACAGTGGCGTCGCCTGGATTAGCAAATTAATAAAAGTACCTAAGCAAAAATATAAATATATGAATAAACATGCCAAATTTCGGAACAATCAGAGAAGTAGACTGTTTTCATGCATGTTATGGTTAAAAAAATGTTTTTTTTTTATGAAACTTTGTCGAATATGTCAAAAACTAATCGTTTGTATACCTACAATACTAATAACTTTTTATCTGAAAATAAGTTTTTTTGTAACGTAGATTTTCATAAAACCGTGATTTTCCGTTTTTTTTTTATCTTTAAACAAATTATTAGCGTTTAAATAAGTTTTTTTTGGAAATCAAACAAGAACAACGATTTTTTAAATTTAAAATTTAAAAACTTAATTTTTCTAAAATTTGTTTTTGTTAAAATTTTTTAACAGAATAACAGATAAATTCTTTTTAGAAGAAACTCAAACACGAATCCGTATGAAAATCCAGTCGCCAGTACCTCAAAAGCAACAGCTGCTGATGATTTTAAAAAATCGGAACATTTTACTGAAAAATCATCAGATCAAATGAACGATGAAAATGTAGAAGAAATTTCAGATTTTGATGACTCAGACGCGGATCCTGACTTTGAACCAGTTAAAAAAAGGCGAAAACCATTTTTTAACTTATGTGTCTCCGATGAGCCTCGTTTTATTAATTTAAGTAGTCAGCTCAAGTTTGGCTTTGATAAGGAATCCCAAATAACAAGAGTTTATTGATTTTGGAGATTTACAAGAAAATAATAACAAGGAGAATATTAACATAGATGAAGCAACAGTTATAGAAAGCGAAAATATACCACAGATTTGCAACGAAGTTCTAGATGGCATATTGGATAAACTCTGTAGCTCTAATAGACCCCATAAGCAAAAAAAAAGTTATAATAAGAAAAACCCTCTGCTTCCTTCTTACAATGATAAGTGCCGTAAAAACTGTTCGCAAAAAATTTATGAACTGGAAAGAAATAATATTAGAACTACCTTTTGGAAATTGACATTTGGTGAAAGAAGGCTGTTTCTGGACTCACACGTTAAGCAATTTGGTGTTAAAACCAGGGTACAAGAGGCAGTAGCATCAAATAGAAATTATTCCCTTTGATATTTTTTACCAATAAATATGCAATCTGGTACCAATCTAATTGGAGACCTGCAGGTATGCAAAACAATGTTCTTGCAGACACTTGGCCTGAAGTCTGATGGAATGATTACCGCTCATTTAAGAAAAAAAAGAAATTCCAAAAACGGAGTTGCCAAAATAAATAGAGGTCTTATTGCCAGAACTATTTTAAGCTCTAAAAAATTCGATTACGAAACTGCAATAATTAATCACATCAACACTTTTAATGGTGTTGTTTCACATTACAACCTTAAACATTCCCCAAACAGGTGATACTTTCCTCCAGATCTGACAGTATCTTTCCTGTGGAAGGATTTTTCTGATTTGGGACAAAAAGTTGGTTATAATCTGTATAGAAGTGTATTTAAGCAACAAAATATTGGATTTTCTCGACCTTCGCAAGATGAGTGTGGTACTTGCTAAATTTACAAATCTCACAAAAATAATAAGACTAATTCAGATTGTAAATGTAAAACGTGTACCAAATATTCCATTCATAAAATGTTTTACACAGAAGCTAGACAGGCATACCAAGCGGATAAGGCCAAAGTTCTTACTGCAAATGAGAATGTTTTTAGCGTTGATATGCAGAAAGTTTTACTTCTTCCAAAAATGTCAGCCAAAAACTCTTTTTTGTGTCTAGGCAAGGCGTCATAAAATATATTTTTTTATGATTTTAGTTAATTTTTATTTACAGGCTCGTTGCTTTAAATGAAACTTTTGCCTCTCTGCAAGATGACGGCAACATCTGTGTTATGTGACATGAGGCAATTAGAGGAAGATGTGCTTCTGACGTGGCATCGGCATACTTTAATTTGATTAGAAGTCTGAGCAACGAAATAACGAAGCTTACGTTCTGGGTAGATAACTGTTCAGCCCAGAATAAAAACTGGACCCTTTTTTCTTCATTTGTTTGTATCGTAAATTCAGAATGGGGGCCAGATGAAATTACTTTTAAATATTTTGAACCGGGTCATTCCCATATGGCTGCCGATTCCGTTCATGGCCGAGTAAGCACAGAGATGAAAAAAAATATCCCAATATTTACGATTATGATTAACTTTTAAACATAATAGAAAAATCTTCAAAAAAACCAAATGTCTAAAACTTAATATTTCCGAATTTTTCCCATTTACAAACGAGTGCAAACAACGAAAAAATAACAACATTCCTTTTCTTGACTCTCTTAAGGTCGTTCAATTTCGAAAAGGCTCTAACAGCTTTTTTCATTAAAAAAAAATTGGTAATGTTTTTATTGAAACAAGTTTTTTAAAAAATAAATTTGAAGTTAAGCTACCAGCAGAACTATATTTGAAACCTGTGGGAATAAATACAAAAAAAAAGAAAAATATTCTAAACACGCTTTGTCTCTTATTCTACGAAAAATAAGTATAATAAAAAATAATTACTAATAATTAACTAATAAAAAATAAATAAAAAAAATGTTTTAGACTTATTTACCATCAAATGATAAATCGCGCGATTTGTGTACTTTTCCAGAAACCTAAAATTATTTATTTATAATGTCATTCCAAAGAATTAATAAAATATTTAATATAAAAATTACTTAAGTTTAGTTATCACCTACTATTTACTATATTTTACTTTATTATATTATTTGAAAATAGGAATTTTTTTTCTTGCTACTAAAGTTGCTAGTTTTTGCGTACTTATTTTTGTCAATATTCCAAATATTTTAATCTGAACAAAACATAGTAACTCGCATTAACAGTTAAATTACTTTATTTTTAATGTTTTTCTTTACATCTATAAATTTTCTGCCAAAAATGTTAAAGGCAATGCCTAACAGGGAAATTAAAAAACTTATTGTAAACAAAGTCTTAGCCATTTAAGAAAACGCGCTCGCCTGAATACTTCTCTAAATTATAGTTACTAGCTTTTGCCGAAGTACGGCAGCAGCTTCTCCAAGTAGTGTAATTCGAAGGTGTAAATTTTGTTCTGGATACATATACAGGGTGTCATTGAAATGGTGTAAAAAAATTCGGGGGGTGATAGTACTCCTAAAAATTTTAAAAAAAGTTCCTATAACTATAGGGCGGAAAATGCATATTAAGGGAGTTAGGGGCACTGAAAGGGTAAATTTAAAAAACGGTTTTTTGAAATTGTAGGCTTAAAAAACGAGATAAAATTTCGAAAAAAAATCCTCTGCTATAAATTTTGACCCAAAATCAAATGGTGATACTGAAAAATAATTTGGAAAATCGGAAAGGGTAGTTTTTGCAAGGGTAGGGGGTTAATTCGTGAATAACTTTTTTTAGGTTATTTTTTTCGCAACGTGGGTTCATTTTTTAAAAACTACATACTTTTTCCTACAAAAAAAATACTCTTGTTGCACATCGCCCAGAACGATGGTTTTCGAGAAAATTGAAGACAAAAAGTTTGCTCTGATGGGTTGCTAACTGGTTAAACAACATAAACCTATGAAAGTTATGGGGTTTCAAAAGTAAACACGTAGTTATTAAATAATTAATTGAAAAATCTAAATTTTATGATTTTTAAAACATCTTATTGCTTTAAAAAACGAAATAAACCAATTACCAAAATTCCTTATTAAAATAATGCATTTCTTAATTCATTCATAGTAAATGTTCAAAGTGACCACCATTCATTTCAATGCAGACATCTGCTCTTCTTCTCCATGATCTGCGTACCTTGTGGAATATCCCTGGGGTTGTACGAATTTGATTGGAACAGTCGATAATGCGTTGACGTAGTTGCTCTTCAGTATTAATCGGCACTGAGTAAACCAAAGTTTTCAAGTGGCCCCAGAAGTAGAAATCTAATGGATTAAGATCTGGTGATCTTGCTGGCCAAGCTTGTGGACCACCACGTCCTATCCAACGCCTCTCAAAAACTTGGTTTAAATGATTCCTCACCGCTAGCGGAAAATGAGCTGGTGCACCATCATGCATAAAATACGTGATCTGCCTCTGTGCTATGGGAACTTCCTCCAAAAGTGCTGGTAGATCATGTATTAGAAAATTAAGGTAACTTTGACCATTTAGCCTAAAATGTTTATTATTATAAATAACAAGCGACTTTTCAAAAGGTGTCAAATTAACCTCGGGGGTAGAAAAAATGGTCCAATAAGTCTATCGCCAAGAATTCCCGCCCAAACATTAACTGAGAATCGAATTTGGTGTCGACTTTCCACAACAGCATGAGGGTTCTCATCGGACCAGTGATGTGTATTATGGTAATTGAAAATTCCATTTCTTGTAAACCCAGCTTCATCCGTGCATAAAATATTTGCCAAAAAAAGGGGTTCTTGTACCTGTTTTCTTAATAACCAACGACAGAAGATGACTCGAGCGGGATAGTCTGCCGGAGCAAGAGCTTGTACCCTTTGGATGTGATACGGATGTGATGCAGGAGTTGAGTCTTAAGAGTCATCCACACAGAATGGCGACTCACGTTTTCCCGCGCTGCAATTCTCCTTACAGATATCCCCGGATCTTCCTCTACATGTGCTTTAATGCGCTCCTCAACATCAGGTGTACGTACCATCAAGTTACGGCCACGGTCTTGATTTCTATGTCCAAATGAACCTGTGTCTCTTAGGCGCTGATGAATTCTCGCAAATATCCGGTGGGAAGGTGCCCTGCGATTTGGATATTTTTGGACATACAAGCGCTTAGCCAAAAGACCGTTTCCGTTTGCTCTTCCATAAATAAAATGCATATCTGCCAGTTCACACACAGGGTATTCCATAATTTGTGAAATTTTACGTTTACGCACACTTCAACAACAATCAACTGACAAAAATATTTATGAACCAGAACATTTCTTTTGCGTACATGCAAAATAAATAAAGTGATAACACCGCATACCTTCAATAGCTACGTTTACCCCGCGAGTACCAAATATTCAGTACGCGGACTAAAACCTCTACATATTCTCAAACCTATTAAGTCACAATTTGGAATAATTTACGTGTAAACTTGTCAACTCGCGCACGTTAAGTTTGAGAATATGGGATTGGGTCCGCGTATTGAATATTTGGTACTCGCGGTGTAAACTAGGCTAATGAATCAAATAAGTATGCAATAATAAGGAATTTTAGTAATTGGTTTATTTCGTTTTTTTAAAGCAATACGATGTTTTAAAAATCATGAAATTTAGATTTTTCAATTAATTATTTAATAACTACTTGTTTACTTTTGAAACCCCATAACTTTCATAAGTTTATGTTGTTTAACCAGTTAGCAGCCCATCAGAGCAAACTTTTTGCCTTCAATTTTCTCGAAGACCATCGTTCTGGGCGATGTGCAACAAGAGTACCTTTTTTGTAGGAAAAAGTATGTAGTTTTTAAAAAATGAACCCACGTTGCGAAGAAAATAACCTAAAAAAAGTTATTCACGAATTAACCCCCTACCCTTGCAAAAACTACCCTTTCCGATTTTCCAAATTATTTTTCAGTATCACCATTTGATTTTGGGTCAAAATTTATGGCAGAGGATTTTTTTTCGAAATTTTATCTCGTTTTTTAAGCCTACAATTTCAAAAAACCGTTTTTTAAATTTACCCTTTCAGTGCCCCTAACTCCCTTAATATGCATTTTCCACCCTATAGTTATAGGAACTTTTTTTAAAATTTTTAGGAGTACTATCACCCCCCGAATTTTTTTACACCATTTCAATGACACCCTGTATAAAGATGAAATTATATTAATATTGGTAAGTTTGATACGTAGACTCAATCAAAAGCTTTTGAGGTAAACTGTTTATAATAAAAAAGACACTATTAAGCTGTTTGGCACCTTGGGTAAAAAATTTAATTAAATTGTAATTATTGACTTTATCTTTATATTATCTTATTTAAAATTTATATTAAAGGGCTATAAAATTTTCCTTTCAATCAAAAGGGCTATATTTGATTGAAAGGAAAGCTTAAAAAAAGTCTTGCTGTAAATTATTGTATTGTAAACTTGTTTATTTTTAAATCAAAAATTAAATGCTTTATTTAATGATATTTAATAAATAACTCAATTTTCCTAAAAATTAATTATTATTTTTTTAGTACATTCTATACATTAAAGTGTTAAATAAATTAATTTACGATTTGAATAACAAAAAATAGGAATTTATAAATTATTTCATAAAATTATTATTTAAATAATTAAAACCCCACCTAAAAGAAGAATTTAGTAAATAAAATTAAATAGGCCTTAATTAAATACTAATAAATTTCAGGATATTTTTTAATTTTTGAAATGTTTTTTTTTTCTAAACTTATGTACTTTGTTTATTTCATATAGCAAGGATAGAATTGGAAATAAATATTATTATTAATAGTCAATAATATTTTAAATTTAAAGATAATAAATATAAAATAAAAATACTTCGTTTGTTTTTAATTAAGATTGGTAATCATTAATTAAATACAGAGGTATTCTAGCATTTATTTAAATAAATGTGTTAAATTATTAAAATATAGTATATGTTTTAAAAGCGTATTTTTTTAAGCATTTTTAAATTTTATTATTAATTTTTTTTTTACCTTATAAAAAATAAGAATCATACCTTAACCAATTTATTTTCCTGTTACACTTTCAAAAGCTTTCGAATATTTAACGTTCATCGCAAACTAAAAAAAAAAAACTAAGTATTCAAAAAATTTAAAACTAAGTATCCAAATAAAAAAAAATGTTTACCATACTGATAATATAATTTAAAACAGCAAATATATTCTTACAATCATTAAGCATACGAGAGAAATATAAAAAAATATCCTAGAATATAGCGGCGACTATTAATAAATTTAAAATAACTCACATTAAGAACTCTGTTATGTGTTTTTAAAAAATATTTAAACAGCTGCTCCAAGTAATATACTTCGAAAGTGTAAATCTTGTTCTCGATAGGTATATGGCATTTGAACTATATATTTAAATATAATATATTTTTTTTTGTAATAATTTTTTTGTGTATAAAGATGGAGTTATATAAAAATATTACTAGTTATGTTTCTTGTAATAAGCTTCTCTATCTTCTCTATCGACAGCTTCATGGCATAAACTGCCATCAATAGTGGAAATATACCTAACACTACTAACACTATATACTAACACTATTAGGCTGTTCAGCATCTAAGGGTAAAAATTAAGGTAAAAAGTAGAAGTAATATTAATTATTAATTGATTAAATATATATTTTTTGTATTTATAAATCAGGGTTTTGACAGGGTTAAACACTCTTTGTGAAAAAAGCTTAATAAAAAGTATTTAATTCGAATATCAAAATTTCTTTAAATTTTTGTCTTGTAAAGTTCTTTATTTTTGGAACAATAAAATGCTTTATTATAACTTTTTTTATTGTTTTATTATCATTATTGTTCATTACTGAACTTAATTTTCCACAAAAATTGATGGCTATGAATTATTACACAGTGTCCAAATTTTGACACCCTGTTATAGAAGAAAGAGCCATGGGGTTTTCGTATTAATGTGCTACTTGTGAAAATGTTGGTATTTTAAGTTCGTCCTTGTATGTCGGTTATTATTTAAAATATTAAAAAACCAAAAAATGGTTTTATAAGAAGTTTTTTTACAGAATATTTATTCGCTTAGGTTTTTTATTTTTTTTCTAATTATTTAAAATTTTGAGATACAACATTAACTTATATTTTATTTAATGGAGCACTCTAAATATTTTTAAATAAAAAAATGCGTTTTGTTTTTTCCTTCTTAAAAATATATAACACTAGGCTTATTTTTAAAAATTACCAAATAAGAGCCAATTTATTTTGATTTTAAGAATTTTCATTACATGTCATGTGGCCCACTAGCATTTCTTATTTTTCAAAATTTTAGTAATTTCTTTGTGCTGCCGTTCTGAATCTGAATAAATGCAAGTTGTACAGTAAAATAAAACTTTTATTAAAATTGATAGTTTCTTATTTATCGGTCTTCTTAAAATGAATGCGGAATTATTTCAATTTTTGTATTTAAAATTATACAGTTGTTCCATTAAAAAAAACATATGTATATTTTTTATCCTAAAATTCCTAATTACTATTTACTATATTCAAAATGATTATATAATTGTGTAATTGAAAAAGTAAAAACACTTTTTACTTTTTCAATATGTTAAGTAATAACCAAATCCAAAATTTTCCAAATCAATCAGTAGATTTTGAAATGCGAAAACCGTAAGTATCTATCCTTTATCGCAACTGAGATAAGCTTTAAAGCTGTCAAAATTTGGACACCCAGTACGGTAAATTTTTTTAGAAACACACATTTAACAAATATTTAAATTAAAAAAAAAACACTGAAAATAAGGTTTAAAGGTATCAATAAAGTCACATTTGTTTGTCAATAAAGTTAAATATGCCCTAATCAACTACTAATACATTTTTAATTACTCATATTAAAAAAATTAAAAAAACTATATTCTAGTTTTTTCTAGATTTTTTAGATTTTATCTAGAAAGTAGTACAAAACTAAAAAAAGTATTAATATACAAGAAATAATAATAATAAATCATTCATCAATCAGATTTAAAATAATCAAAAATTATTAATAAATTTAACTAATTTTTGTTTTTTTTATGAAAAAAAGCAATATATTTAGAAGAGTAATATAATGTTTTTTTTTATTTTTAAATAATAATTAATACTAAATTTTATTTGTCTCTATCTAGTATACAATAAATATCATACCTTGACCAATTCGTGTTCGGGTTATACTTCAAAAAGTTTCCAAGCAGCACTTAACGTTTTTCCCGAAAATACGTAGTCCCAAAAGTTGACCAAAACTTTAAAGCCTTTACCGAAAGCAAACGTTAACATATAAATAACCCCTGAAAAGCATCCGTTTTAAAAAACTTTCTAACCAAATACTAGACTAACAACGCGCGGAAAAGCGCGCAAAACTTTTCATCAATTTAGTTGCGTTGGATGCTCCCGACACGGTTTTTACTGCTAGGCGATCAGTTGGCTAAAGCGTAACTGCTGCGAGAAGTTTAGTCGGTGTCGGCATGCTGCTGCTGATTCGAGGAAATCGGACAACAGCAGAACTGACGGCGCACAGGGAAAAGGAACTTATGGAAACCTCCTTGTTGTGCTTATTACATGATGCTGTAATTAGTTTGAATATGAGGGTGTAGGGTAGGATCAAGGGTTAAGATTGGTTTGATCTAGGAGTAGATTATGCGAGAACCAAAAGCTCTAGTAGGATGATGATGATGTAGAATGGGGCTGACCGATCGAATCGGTCCGCTCCATCTCTCATCTTTTTTCTTTAATTTTCAACACCTTATTTTATAGCTGCATAGCCAAAAATATGATTTTAAATGGTGTTATATTTAATGAAGTGTACAGGGTGTTCTATTTGCTATGTGTACTATTGCTATTTCTGAAACTAGAGGAAATACGAGGGCGGGTAAACAAAAAAAAAGTTGGTACTTTTTATGCTCATTCTAAATTCTTTTACAGCATTGCAAAATTTTTATTAGTTCAACGTATTAATAACCATTATTAGGAATTTTTCCTTAGTGCGGATCTGATTTTATTAATTGCTAAAATGAAAAGCTTAAGCTTATTAAACTAGTGGTTATTTGTGTTAAACCCGATAAACTCTAAAAACCCGATAACTTGAATATATTATCATAGATATACAGAGTGTTCCGGTTCATGTGGGAAATCTCTCGGATCCAGGTAGAACATTGAAAAATAATACCGAAAGTTCCTATAAAAAAAATTCCTACAGGCCTTCTTTACGAAGATACAGCCTCCTAAAGGACGCTGCTGGAAATTGGTTTTACATAAATTACTTTTAAGCTACCCGGTAGAATTTAATAAAAAGTATAAGAAGGGGAGGTAATACTGGTAACATTTTCAAGCGATCCAAAATCATAATTTTTACTAAGCAACGATGCCAAAGCTCCGCTGATTTACCGATTTCTACTAACATGCGAATCTCGCACGACTATTTATTTTCCATTTACAGAAAAAAAGTCCGACAACGCGGTACTTACTTAGTTGTCCGAGAGTTGTAAAGTAGTTTTAGTTTAATGTATATGAAAGAAGCTAAACTTCTTAATTTAATTGCAATATGTAAAAAGCAAAGTTATTCTGTGATTATATTATAACTCCAGTCTAAAAATACTATCTGTAAATATTATGTTTTTGTGTCTATTATAACACAGTATATTTTGTAACTATCTAGCTATGGTGTATGTAAATATTATAAAATATAATTATATATGTAAATCTTGGGTATGTTTTATTTCACACAATATCCTCTAATACCAGAAAACTGAAAAACTCTACAAGAAGCTTTATTCCTTAGGTATTTTTAAAATATAATCACAAATTTTAATTAATGAATATTTTAATATTATGAATAAAAATTAATTTTTTTTTAACTTTTATATTATGTATAGAAGTAACAAAGTAACCTTCTTTTAACAAAGCAGTCTTTCTAAATAATTTTATTTATTGTAGCCTTCCTCTTTCCGGTCATTGATCGTAAACAAAGCGAATTTATGAATAAAATGTTATATCTGCCTTTTTTATATATCTATGATATTGTCGGTTTAATTTAGTTGGCTGTGATAGTACTTAAAGTCTGCATTGTCATGGCTACCAAACAAAAATAATATTTTTGACAGAAATCATCAAGCTTTCGAGTCAGTTTTTATTCATGCTAATATTGTTCAAATTATAAAAATAGTTTTTATTTTTTTCTTTTCTGCTTATTATTTTCTTGATTTACTTCCTTAACAACATCAAGTATATCATAATTTTTTAACAAATTCTCCGCAAGATCTTTTGGATAATCTCCCTTTTGACGTAAAAAGAAACTTTGAATATTTTCAACATGACGGTCCACTTGCACATCGAGATGTGCATTGTAGAACGTTTCTGAATAATTTTAAACCACATCGTTGGATTGGTAACAATGATCCTATAAATTGGCCCGCAAAATCGCCTGATATAACACCCATGGATTTTTCTATATGTGGTTTTATTAAGGACTAGGTTTATCAAATTACGTCTCAAAATTCAAAGGATCTAAATTTAAAAATAAGAGAAGCGTTGTTAGGAGATTTTTATATTTTAATAGTTAGCTCGCCATACCCACAGTTTTAAATACCTCATACCATTTTGTATCACTCGACATTCCCCTAATTCGGCAGAAGTGCTCGTGATTTATGGCTTCGTACCCGGAAAGCGCTGAAAAATACGCGCCGTCAAAGGAACTGTTCGCGCGATAAGTTCGAGCCGCCTGTAATAAAAAAGAAGTAGGGCATGCAAAAAATAATAGTTGTAACGAGTCTGAATTTCGGTTTTCGCCCTTAAAAACAGTAGTCGTTGGAGTGTAGTCTTTGCGTTATGTTAGACCAGGTGGTTGCATATTAGACATGTACCGGGCTCCGCGCTCTTTTATAAAAATCCATAAAATATAAATAGTTGTATATAAAGTAAAGTGTAAAATCAGAGATTTCCGCGATTAACCAGTTAAAGCTTAGGAGAATAAATTAATTTCTTGTAACCAATTACACGACTTTCTTTTTCTGTCTACAAGTCGAACACCCGACGTAATCCCTAATCAAATAGGGTGGAACCTAATATAAAATTTTGATCCTTCGTGCCTGATGTGGAAAATATGGTAGTGCGACCCATATTTAGTGTATTTTCGTCGATGTTCCAGCAACCAGTGTTCCTAGTAGCAGGAAAACAAGTCAATAATTAAAGGTTAGTCAATTATAACCCAAGTAATTAAAGCCAGCAGTAAACCTAGGGTCATCCTGACTTCCAAACCGTTACCTTAACGTTTTTGATGAGCTGTTTTGTTCAAATTAAGCTAAGATTTGTGCAAGTTGGTTTTAATTACACCTATATAGTTTGGTTTTTATTTTCTATTTACATTTTAACCTTCGTAACCTACAGTAATTAAGCTGTTTTGTGGATTTTTACTTGAAACCTATATTTATATTTTAACCTAGTTCAATAAATGCAACCATAATTTAATGTAGAGTTTATATAACCCTTAATAAACTTAATCTTTCAACCCTAAAAACCTACTTGACATATTATAAACTACATTTTTAGCTCTAAACCTTATTTTTTTGACTTAAACTTACATGTTTTTAATGTTTTTAAGATTAAATTCTCATATTCACCCTTCTAAGAATTGAGTTATACATTTTAAATAGATTTTTGCATATATAGCCTTAAAAACAAAATATTTGTATCCAGCCTACTAAACTATTGATGATAAAATTTAATAATTTTAATTTAAATTTTATTTGGTGTGTTTTTAATTTCTTTCAGGTTTTGTAAAATTTGGTTTAGCCTTGGTTGTTTAACCCATTAATTTTTATATTGTTGTTTTAAGATTTTCAACCTTTAATTTTTCTTTTTCTTTTTATTGTTTTCTCAGTTACCATCAAAATGGCGGAAGATCTTAGTTCAGAACAAATTTTAGATAAAGCTAAGGCAGAAATAAAATTCCTCATTAACAAAAGAGGTCACATGAAAGCCTCTCTAACTCGTTTCCAAACATTTTTAAATGCCTTACCCCAACTCGAGCTTTTAACTCCTTCAGACCTCGTCCAAATTGAGACCAGGTTTAAAGCTGCTGATTCCCTTTTGCAGGAATTTGAACAAATTCAATTGGGTATCGAAGACATTTGTTTGATGCACAAACTGCCTGATGCTCAAGATCAGACCGAGGTCAGATCAGACTTCGAGGAAAAATACTTCTCAATAATTTCCAAGGCAAAACTTATATTACAAGCCACCAACCTCAAAAATGCTAGCAACAATCCTGGTTTAACCGTTGAGACTCACCCTGAGCTCAGCAACAACCCTATAAATAATATGGCTAGTATTTTATCCACTAAATTACCTCCATTATCCATACCAGAGTTTTCTGGTTCTTACGAATCATGGACCCAGTTTCGTGGAACCTTCGAGGCTCTTATTGATAAAAATCCCTCTTTACCCAAGGTGCAAAAATTTTACTATTTCCAGTCTGCCCTTAAAGGAGATGCTGCCCAGATAATTAGCTCCCTTACAGCTACCGATGGCAACTATGCTGTTGCATGGAATTTACTCAAAGAGCGCTATGAGAATAAAAGGGCCATAATTCATGCTCATATGAAAGCAATTTTCAGCTTGCCATCCCTCAAAGAAGATAACCATATCCAGTTACGCAAATTCTTAGATAACTTTCAAAAACATTATCGATGTTTAAAAAATCTAGGTGAAAATGTGGATAACTGGGACACACCCTTAATATATCTACTTACCTCAAAATTTGGCCAACTTACACGTAGGGAATGGGAAATCTATTCCAAGAATTTTGATAGCCCTTCAATCCTTAACCTCACTACATTCCTCACAGAGCGTTGCCACCTCTTAGAGTCAATTGATTTTAAAGTGCAAAATAAACATGATCCAAATCCTCAAAAGAGTTATGGTACACCTAAGACATTCACCAATGCCGTTTTTGAAAATAAATGTCCTGTTTGTAAAGATAGCCATTTTGTCTATGCATGTGAGAAATTCCTCAAACTTCCTGTGAGCGAAAAGTACAGTGAGGCGAAACGTCTAAAATTATGCACGAATTGCCTACGTCCAGGTCATTTTGCATCTGTTTGCACATCCAAACATTCTTGTAGAGCTTGCCAGCGAAGGCATCATTCATTGCTACATTACCCCACAAATAACTTTGAGAAAGATTCCAGGCACATAACCTCAAATGTAAATCCAAGTATTATTAAGCAACCCCCTCAAAATACGCTTTCCGCCCAAATAAGGGCAACCTCAAGCAATAACCATGATGGTATTAACCCAACACAGTTGCCCAATCCTCAAAGAGGTAACATAAATCCTCATCTTTGTGAAACCCCGAGTTTCTTGCCATCGAATCAATTACCCCACGCTACTTCACACCAAGTGGTAGTAGATCAAAAGGTTTGTAATCCTCAACAAGAGAATAATCTTCAGCCTGATTTGCCTATTGATTACAGTTTTGCTTGTGCTAATTCTGTACCAAATACTTTTGTGCTCCTATCTACTGCTTTAGTTTATGTTTATGACAGCTGTTCAAGACCCATACCCTGTAGAACCTTACTTGATAGCGGGTCACAGTCTAATCTTATATCAAAGGCCTTGTTTGATATCCTAAACCTCAAGTGTGAGAAGGTGCACATCCCTGTTTGTGGTATAAATCAGGGAACAACCTATATTAATAAGAAAACCTCATTAACGATTAAGGACTTAAGTAAGAGTCATCATTTTAATCTGACTGCCTTAGTAATCGATAAAATTACCGATAAATGTCCTCAGCAGACGCTAAATGTATCTAATTTCATTATTCCCAAAGAAATTACTCTGGCAGACCCCACTTTCTTTGAATCCTCTGAAATTGATCTCCTTATAGGAGCTAGTCTATTTTATGACCTGCTTATTTCAGGTCAAATGAAACTTGGAACAAGGAATCCTATCTTGCAGAACACCAAACTTGGTTGGGTAATTTCTGGACCTTTGCATGTTTCCAAGGGTTTTACACCCCTGAAATCCATATCCGCGTTTTCCTTGAATAATGAGTTTGAGCTAAAACAATCACTTGAGAAGTTTTGGCACATTGAAGAACCCTTCCATGAACCCTGTAAGTTTACCCCAGAGGAAATGGAGTGTGAATCCCATTTTAAGAGTACCTTTACTCGAACTTCTTCGGGTAGATTTGAAGTTAGTTTGCCCTTAAAATGCACGGTATCCAAACTAGGTGATTCCCAAGAAATTTCCATGAAAAGATTTTTGGCTATTGAAAGAAAACTTACAAGGAACCCTGAACTTAAATTCTCTTACACGCAATTTATTCAGGAATATGAAAAATTAGGACATATGTCAAAAATTAATTCCCAAGAAAAAACGTCAGACCCCATCTATTACTTGCCGCACCATGCCATTGAGAAATTGGACAGCACTACTACCAAGTTAAGGGTTGTGTTCGACGCCTTATCTAAAACAACAACTGGCATTTCTCTAAACGATATTCTAATGGTTGGCCCCACTGTGCAAAGCGACTTGTTCTCCATAATCCTCAGATTCAGAAAGCACAATTATGTGTTATCAGGTGACATCGCCAAGATGTACCGACAAATT